>NC_049561.1:3030797-3636957 GCF_013368755.1 Talaromyces rugulosus | reverse complement strand
TGCCTTTGGCCGCAATCGTCCTCCGATCATCCACGACAATGATCATCTTAAAAAGGAGATTGAATTGCTTGAGAGTTTGTCAGACATGAAGGAGGCGGCAGCAATGTTGAAGAACACCCTCCAGGATGATGGCGGCATTCATAAACTAGATAAACAGTTCCAGGGCCTCAATATGAACGAGATGTCACCCATTGATCACAAGAGCGAAGAATTCATGGAGCTGGAAGCCTACCTCAACGACTCTAAGGGTGCTACGCACTACATGACGTACAAAGTGGAAGACATTTTCCGAATTGAGCGTCAAGGGGAGTTCGAGCGATTTGAACAGAGCAAATTCTCAAAGATTGCCAGTGAACGTCGCTTGCTTTGGCACGGCTCTCGAGTGACCAACTTTGCAGGTATTCTCAGCCAAGGTCTCCGTATTGCGCCGCCCGAGGCTCCAGTGTCTGGCTACATGTTTGGAAAAGGCATCTATCTAGCTGACATGTCTTCTAAATCTGCAAATTACTGCTGTTCGTACAGTTCTGGCGGCACAGCTTTGTTGCTGCTATGCGAGGCTGAGCTAGGAAATCCGATGTACGAGTTGACCAACGCGTCCTACAACGCCGACGAGGATGCAAGAGCGAAAGGTATGCACAGCACGTGGGGAAAGGGCATGATGGGACCAAGCAAATGGAAGGATGCAAAGAGCGTGAATCGAGCCTTGTCAGGTTGTATGATGGTGAGTTGCTTCTGGCCTGGCAATTTTGGTTGGTGCTAACATGGTTGCCAGCCTGACGTGTCAGTCACTCCGGGGCCCACAAACGTTCCGAACGCATACCTGCAGTACAATGAGTACATAGCCTACGACGTAGCCCAGGTCCGCCTTCGGTATCTCTTCCGTGTCAGCATGTGAAGGCAATGTCCAGCAATGCTTTCTCAAGTCTTGTAACCCGAAGACCGTCCTTAGGCTGGCGAAGTCGAGCACCACGCCTCTGAAATTATTCATTCGACTCTAATTCTAGCCTGCTCAGCATTTCCATGAGTAGGAAGGTTATAGATGTAGCTGTAAAACATTTGATATTATTTCATAGAGCGCACAATATGCAGAACTGATAGTCAAAACTTGATGAAGAATTTTGTCCGACGTGGTGGCCATCTCCCTTTGAATAGGTCAGTGTAAATGTCTGCGTAGACCCAGTCGCTTAGTGAACAATAATATCTAACTAACAATTATCCACCCAGTATATGGTTAGTGATCACAGAGGATATCCATAGATATGTATACGGGGTATTTGACTGGAATTATTATCCATTAACTTCACAATATCTGAAAAACAAATTGACTGCTAATTCTAAAGGTGAAGATGATGGGTAAAGCAATAGTCCATGATATAGGAACGAGAATTGCTACATCCACAGTCGTGATCTGGCTTCAACACTCTAGTCGAACCCTCATAATAACGCCAAAATCAAGACGAATTCAACGGCACAACCGTCGTCTCATCATGGCTGAATGTCCTCAAACCCTCTCGAATAATTTTCAGCGCAGACGGACAGTTTGGATCCGGACATGCTATCAGCGCATCAGTCGTCATCCAGTCATTTGCATGAGTGACGCGCTGTTTTGCCGGGAGAAGGGCGATAACCGAAGCTAGTAAGTCTGTCAAAAAAATTTTTTTCTTTGCAAATGTTTTAAAAAACTACACACCCAAGCTGTAAATGCTAATCCCCTGGTTCGGCGGCAGATGCAGCATCTCGCCCTGCAGCGTGAAATAGTCGCCTTCTTTGGCGCCGCAGAGAATGCGTTTTTCCGGGGGGCACACGACCTCGACGCGCAGGTCATACAGCTGAAAAGACCCGTCTGGCATGGTTTTTGTTCTTTTCGTGAAATTTGCAGATAATCTCGATTAGAGTTGAGCTGTTTTGAAGGTTTTTGCTGTGGTTAGGGCTAGGTTTACCGGCGAATTCCCCGCACCTGCCGGCGTCTTACCGCTATCTCGGCGTTCAACCGAGCCGGTCCTTATCTAACTGTCAAAATGGATAATTGCATTTTCTGAGTCACAAGCACTGATTTGTGATTCTATTTAGCTATGCTTGTGCCATTGGGTGACCATGAGTCTGCTATATAAAAAATCATTTGTCTTGTGAGCATTGACAATCATGAATACCGAAAAGGCGGGCCCTGTAAAGGGCACACGCGACCTGGAATCCAGCGTCGACATGGACGACCACAGCGAGGTTGGCAGGATGGAGGAGATCAAGCGCGACCTAAAGTCGCGCCATATCAACATGATTGCCATTGCTGGGATGATTGTGAGTTGACTATTTCAAACACATTGAGCTTCTACATATATTGACTTGGTATCAAATTGATATAGGGTACCGGATTGTTTCTCAATTCCGGCCAGGTTCTCGCAACTGCAGGCCCTGCCGGAGCATTGATAGCCTATATTCTGATGGGCTTTGTGACTGCTGGGGTTTCGTATACTACTGGCGAAATCACCTCGTTTATGCCATCCACTGGTGGCTTCATTCGCCACGCAACCAAATACGTGGAGCCGGCGCTGGGTGCTGCAACAGGGTGGAACTTTTGTATGTTTTTGGTCCTTTTGTTTCTTGTATAGTTGCTAACTTGCCAGGGTATGCAATGACCATCAATGCTGCAGCAGAAATAAGTGCTGCGGCAACTGTGATTCAATTCTGGAACACGTCGGTCAACGCAGCTGTATGGATTACCGTGTTTCTTGTTTTTATTGTCGTGATCAACTTGGTTGGCGTCCGACTATACGGAGAGGTATTCAAATAGCATTTCGTCTAGTTGACTCCCACTAACACTCTACAGTCCGAAGTCGTATTCGCCTCGCTCAAGATCATGCTGATCATCGGCCTGATCATCGGCGGTCTTGTTATCGACCTGGGCGGCGCCCCAAACCACGAACGCATCGGCTTTCGCTACTGGAACAACCCCGGTGCGTTTAACGAGTATATCGACAGTGGCTCCACCGGCCGGTTTCTGGCGATTTGGAAAGTTCTTCTCTCGGCCGCGTTTAGCTATGGCAATATCCAAGTCGTAGCGATTTCAGGGTCGGAAACGCAGGATCCGCGACGAGTCATTCCGGCCGCAACGAAAAAGACCTTTCTGCGTGTTTTTTTCTTTTACGTGTTGAACGTGTTTATCGTGGGGATGATCGTGTAAGTTTTCTGTTCCGCCTTGTGTGTCAGGGATAACATGTACTAATCCAAGGTAGCCCATCCAACGACAAGAGCCTGAGCATATCCACCGGCACTGCGCAACAGTCGCCATTCACTATTGCCTTTCAGCGCGCCGGCGTGTCTGCCGTGCCATCCATCATCAACGCTGTCGTGTGTACCTCGGCCATCAGCAGCGGATCCGCATGCGTCTTCATCGCGTCGCGCACGCTGTACGGTCTGAGTCGCGACGGGCACGCACCTGGATTCTTCCAACGATGTAATCGGTTCGGCACACCGCAGTATGCGGTTGGATTGACATGTCTTGTTCTGCCGCTGGTGTATCTGTGTGTGGCGAATAATACGTCTGTGGTGTTTGGCTGGTTTGTGAATATCACGACAGTGGCTGGGCTGATTGGGTGGATTGTTATTGAGGCGACGTATTTGCGGTTTTGGGCGGGGTTGAAAGCCCAAAATATTTCCAGGAATGGTATTTTGTTTCTTTCTTTCTATTTTTTCTTCATACTGATGATGGGTTAGAACTGCCATACCGCAGTCCGCTGCAGCCGTACGCGGCGTGGATCACTTTGCTGGTCGTCTTTCTCGTTGTCTTTTTTTCTGGTACACCCAACACCATCTTGGTTGAATGATATCTGCTGACAGACTATCTAGGCTTTGACGTCTTTGTCAAAAACAGCTTCACCGCATCTGGGTTTTTGACCTGCTATTTGAACATTTTCATTTTTGCCGGTATGTCTCCTCCCTCCCTGTTAACATATGTACCCGGATGGTGTTCTAACAGTAATGGCTCAGCCCTGTATATATTCTTCAAAATATACCTACGATCCAAAATCATCCCGCTCGCGCAAATCGACTTTCAGACTGAGCTTGCCGAGATTCGCGAGGAGAAGCAGATGCGGATTGGGGAAGAGCAGGCGAGTGGATGGATTGGGCGAGTGATTCATTGGTTTTAGGACTGTTAACAAATATTTGTGATATAAAACAAAATTAAATTAACTGTCAATTATTAACATTAAACTTCTGTCTCCGGTCATCATTATTATGTACTATTAAAACAAAAAAAAAGAAAGAAAGAGCAACTATGAAAAAACCGGATTCGCAACTTTAACATCTACTCCGGTAGAAGCCCCCTTGTACATGCCCACCACCTCTCTATCAACATCCTCCTCAAAGACATCCACTTCAGTCTCAGCAAACTTTCTCGCGCTAACCTTGCGCTCAAACAGCACATCCAACTCTGCAAACGACCGTCCACGCGGCTCAGGCACACGGAAATACGTATAAACAATACACAGAAAACACAAGCCCGCCCAGAAGAAGCCCGCATAGTTGCTCCAGTTCCATGCGCCGGGGTTGAGCATGTACGGCGTCAACACGCCCGTGATGATGGCAGCGACATTGTACAGGTTGCGGCCCAGGACCACGGTTTTGATTTGCAGGCGGCGCGTGGACAGTTCCGAGACCAGCGAGTAGCATACAGTACCAACAGAGAGCTGATAAAAGAGCGCCCAGACAATCATCATACTGCCCGTCGCCATAGCCCCTTGCTCGCGGTGCTCGGCCGGCACCAGGCCCAAAAACCCCATGATGAAGAGCATCGTAAACAGCCCACACAGGCCGTAAAAGTACAGCGAGCGCCGGCCAATGCCCATACTCATCAGTCCCCATGCTCCAAACACGCCGGCAATGTTGATCGCATACTGGCCCATGGCGAACGAGTACGAAGTCGACTCGTCCAGTCCAGCCCGCTGCAAAAAGTACGTCGAGTAGTTCGAAAACGAGTTTCCACTCAGATTCTGAATCGCCCAGACCATGCACACAATCTCCGTGCGGCGCAGGTCTGTGCCACGGAAACAGTCCCAGTAAGAGGCACCCTGGGTGATTTTCTCCTCGAGCGCGGCGGTGTGCACCATCATGGCGACGGTTTCATCTGCGTCAAAGTCGGTTTCGCGGTTGACGCTGGTTAGACGAAGCAAAGATTTTTTCGCGTCTTGTACACGACCCTTGCGGACGAGCCACCAGGGGGACTCTGGGGCAAAAAAGACACCGATGGCGAGAGGCAGAGGCCAGATCCATTGTATGCCGTAGGGGATGCGGTATGCCCACTCGTCGGTGCGGTTCAGCATGGCTTTGATGACGCCGACGCCGATCAGCTGGCCAATGCCCCAGCACATGTTGACGTAGCAGGTCAAGTAGCCGCGCAGGGCGACGGGACACACCTCGGAGGCATAGGTGATGGTCAGGGTCTGAAACACACCCCAGGGGATACCGCACAGGATCTCGCCGGCGAGCAGCGTCTGCACGTTTTGCGCAGTGAAGAAGATGGAAACAAACGCGGTGACCATGGCAAGACAGGCCAGGATGGTGTAGCGATAGCCGAAGCGCTCAGATACATAACCGTTGATGAAGAGGCCAATGATCTCGCCGACGGTGGCGCCGTTGCTCAGGCCGGATTGCCACTGAATCTGTTAGTATATTCTTCTCCAAGGGATATATAGAAAACATACCCTGGCCGGCACTTGATAAGTTCCATCCGCCAGCTGCTCGCCGTACTTTTCGTTAAACGGGGTAAAGCCAAAGAAATTGCTCACGAGGCAAATGTCATAGCCCTCCATGACAATGCACGTCGAGATGAGCATGCTCCAAAAGACGGCCTTGGGGTAGAGCCGGATGCCCTGCAGCAGAGTCATCTTGTGCTCTTTGTCTGTGGCTGATTTGGCGTTTGCGACGAGCTCGTCCATGGACGGGGTCGAGGCGACTTTTTCGGCATCGTGGCCGTGGGGCTCGACGGCCGTGATGGCGGGGGAAGGGGACATGGTTATCTTGTATTTCGTGGAGAGTACAGCAGACAAGCAGCAAGAAGAAGGAAAAAGAGGAGGTGCCGGACGAGGGGGGGGACTAAATAAGAGAAATTGTGGGCTAGTTAATAATTAGTACGGCGCAAAGTCACGATAGCAGAAATTGCGTCGCAACGGGCGGGGGGCTCCACTCGACAGTTTTCGTTTCCTGTTCATGCCGAGGGAATAGAAAGAGCAATGATTCAATTGTCTGCACGAGTCTCTAGTACTGCAGAAGATATAGACACCACGTGGTACATCGTGCTGTCAGTCTGCACCCTGCATGCCAGAGGAGTACTACCTACGTACGAGCATAAATTTCCCTCGTGCTTCTCGCTTAAACACGCCATTCCCAGTCCGGATAGCGCAGACGCAGACTCTGCAGACACCTACAACACGCACAACACCTCGCTACAGCAGCCCTTTTGCACCGCAGAAAGCTGCAGGTGTTGTATAGAGTAAGAATACACACAATTAGCTCCACATGGTTCCCCACGGGGGATGACAGCTCTAGTGAGGGGCGATCGCAGGGTCGTTGTCTGCGCTGCGGAAACCGCTTTCCGACGCGCGAATGTGCGCTGTGAGGACCGCTCCACTTCCCCGGATGGACCTGTGTATAGCAGCAGTACAGGGATGGATAAGCTTATTTTTATTTGGGTTTTTATGGTAGTAAGAGTAGTGGGGATATCAATTGATGTGTGTGTGCTCATCCTAGTGTACATAAAATAGTCCTACATCTCCGGCGCATCGTCCAGGTCGACTATCACCCGCAGGTCGTTGTCCATCCAGTCGATCGTGCCCGCCGACAGCTGCGCAATCGCCCAGTCGCTGTCGTTGGCCATGGCTACGACGCCCTCGGGCAGCCAGACCTGGATGCGCCAGCGCGACGTGTCGACCTGTCCGTTCGCGTCCAGCGGTATCGTGGCCGACGCTGGCAGCTGGCCCGAGAGCCGGTGCGATAGAAAATTGCGCATGCTGGCGAGATCAGGGCATTGCGCTGCTGTAGCGTCGAGCCGTGGGACAAGCCGTTTGCCTTCTTGCAGAATGTTGAAATGCACTGTGATCGGTGATGACTCGTCGTGGTGGTTCCCCGGCGCCGAGTCGAACGGAGAGTGATGCATTGATCCGAGATATGCGGCGTGGTTCATCGTGTGCGTGTCGGCGTGAGTCGTGTGAGTCGTGTCCAAGTTCGTTGGAGTGCTGTCATCGACGGGTTTGCCGAGGCACTCTTTGATGATGCGTGACATGTCTCGGGTGATGCTACTGGCGCTGCTGAATGTTAGTAATGCACCGTGATGAGTAGTCTGTCTATACATACAATTGTGTGCGCGCCGTGGTGTTTTGGCCGCCGCCCACTCGCCAGTCCAGCCGCGAGAATTCATCCGACGTGAAAATGCGATTGAGATAGTTCTCCTCGCAAGGACCCTGACAGGCCGTTGAGTCACCATGGTGGTACACCTGGAAATGACTATCAAGGGCCGCCATAAGCCCCCACCAGTCTGGCTGCTGCAAGCCCGACATGCCCCAGAGCGTATCCAGCTGATAGTCCTGGTTGAATGCATTGTACGATCTCGAGACATGGTCCCAATCTGTCGAATACCCATCCAAAACCAAACTCGACATGCCCACGCCAATGCCCGGTCCAGACGCGGGAATGTCATGCGAAGGCAAAGGAGGAGGCGGCAGAAAATGGTCTGGTCCTTGGTGAACCTGTGGCGGCGCCAGTGGTCGGTCCTGTTGTTCGTGCTGCTGTCCGTTCTCGGGCGTTTCTGACAGGTTGAACCCATCGACATTATCACTAGTCTTTTTCTGTTTTCGCTCGTCTGTTGCACCGCCCTTGCGCGTCTCAATCGCATACTGCCGCTGGCGCTCATTCGTGACCATGCGCCGAAGTAGCGGAATCACAAGAGAAATAATCTTGTGCTGGTCGCGCGGCCAGATATACTGTCGGGGTGGCATCCCTTCGTTGACGACATGCTCGCCAAAGAAGCGCTCTCCATTACCCTCCTCTTCAAGAAAGTTGCGCACGCAGTTCCAGAGCCGCAGCTTGACCATCTCTGTATCTCCCTTTCCGCGCTGCCCGACACAATCCCGCCGCTCCGGATGGTCGTCGTTGAGCATGTAGTTCTTTGCAGCGGCCTGCAAATGCAGAAAGTTCTCCGGCGACAGCTCGAGCGAGGTAAATAACCGCGACATGGGCGGCCGTGTGTATTTCTTATTATTTGACGGCTGTCGAAACAGCGCCGCCGCCGAGTGCACCCCTGCGGCCCGCGCATCTGTGAGCGACTGCTGCGGCGGCAGTTCTCGAATATTCAATTCGCTTCCATCAAACGTTTGTTGCTGCTGCTGCCCTTCTCCTTGGTTTGCTGCACCACCGCCCGCGCCAGTCAAGGCCGGGTCGAGCGCCTCTTCCCCGCGTTTCCTCTTCTTCGAAACCGTCCTGGATAATCCCTGTCCTTGTCCATTCGTCGTCGAGGTTCGCACTGGTCGACTAGCGCTGGGCGGGGGACCGAGACTACCGAATCCGCCATCGCCAAAGCTGTCCTCGGCGAGATGCAGGTCGGTAGAGTATCCGTCGAGATGATGGTGTCCAGCAGCAGCCGCTGCGGCCGCCGCTGCTGCCGCCCAATCGGTCACGTCCTGGCCTGCTGCAGCAGTGGCTGCTTGCACTAGCCCTGCAAGCTGGTTTTCGCTTGTCACATAGCTGTTGTGATCAATGTGCGAGTTGTGGGTGGAGAAATCGGATTGTTGTGTTTGTTGTTGGGATGACGTTGATGATTGTTGTTGTTGCTGCTGCTGTTGTTGTTGCTGATGTGGATTAGACGTCGAAGCCATGATTGACTTGATCCCGAGCGAGTATCAACAACTGAAAAAAAAAGTTCTCTCTCTGTTCAAATATCTCAATAGCTACCAATTCTCCCTCTCTTTTTTTTCCCTTGGCGCGTCAAAACCGTCCCCACGCGCTCGCGGCCGAGGTGACAAATCTCTCTAGAAACTCTGCAGCAGAGTTAGACGCACAGGTACAACCGGGCTGCCGCTAAAGCTAGAGCCTTTTTTTTTTTTTTTAAGCTCTGCGAAGCTTGCGCTTCTCAAAAACGCTGGTTGGGTAAGTTTGGCTGGGTGAGAGCTGGTCGCGAAATGATGCGATGTTTGCTTCGTTTGCGCGGTGCGGTTCGGATTTTGGGATGTTTGAAGTTGAGACAGACAGTGCAAACTCTGCGGGTACACTAGCGGGGCGGCACGTGACGTCCGGGTGGGGAATAGCGTGAATTAATCACCTTAACTTTAAGGTCTTCTATGGATTGATATGTATGAAGGGATTGTTCAATTTGTATTTGACTAAAGTGAAATTCTATGCAACCACTCGCCGATACCGCCACAAACTGCAGCCAAACCCGGATACTAACAGCACACCGTTGAAAATAGCCATAATGTAAAAAGGTGCACCCTCGGACAGCTCGTCAAAAAGCAGTCCTCCCAGCTTGGTCAAAATCAGAATCCCGGCTCCCCCGAAGAGAGAGTAGATTCCTGCAATAGAGCCTTTGAGGTGGTTCAGGTTGTTGGTAGCAAGTCCATCACCGGGCTTGGAAAGAAGCGGCTCGTGCTCGTTGTGCGGGTCAGCTTCGCTTTCGATCGGATTCTGGTCATGCTGCTGTTGTTCATGGCCATGGCGAGACTGGAAATTAAGAACACCGTTGCTGAGAATACCTAGACTGCACACGATAGCGCCTATTTGGCTCATTCCAACAAGACCCATTATCAAAAAGACACTACCATTCCCTTCGGACCCTTTGAACTGGGGGCTCGGCAGAAGTGGAAAAGCGACATAGCCGATAATTCCAGAAATAGCGGCAAAAAGAAGTGGGAAATTATGTACTCGTGACTTTTCAGACAGGTAACCAAATGCTGGCGCCGTCAGCAGGGCGATCAATTGCGACACGCCGGTGAGAATCGAGGCAAGTATGTACGCCTCGGGACATGACTTTTTGATATCACCAAGCTCTGTCGGGGAAACGGCTTCAGACCCAGCCTTGTTGCAAAGATCCGAACTCCGGAAGTAATGGTTGACAAACAGTGGGATAAAGAGAGAAATTCCAACAGACGATGCCCGCGCAACAAATCCTCCCACATAGCCGAGGCAAATATCAGGATGTTTGACACTGAGGGTGAAGGCGTATAGAAGATTGTTCAAGTTGACCGAATGCGTCTGCGATTCAACTTCTGATCCACGTGCCCATAGTGACCGCAAATGCTTCCCGTGCTCCCCAGGGAGATTTCGAAGACCAAAGAAACACGCAATAGAAACTATTATCGCTACTGCCGCAACGATATAATAACTTTGCCTGACAGCCTGCGACGGCGAAGACCCCTGTTGCTCAAACCGTGCCGGAAGTGGGAGAAATACAGACAGGGCAATCAATGCACCGCATCCAGCAAACAAACCAACAAATCCAGCCAGTCGCGACGACGAGTCGGAGGCCCGCTCCGTCTCAGAGTCCCGAGATGCACGTCGTTCAAAGCGAGAGGGCGTTATCGTGACCTCGGATGACAAGGACGCACACCAGGCGTGCTGTGGCCGTCGCTGCTGCCCCAGTCTTTCACTGCCCCCTGTTACCGTGGGCAATACCGCTGTCACCATGGTCGAGACGGCTGAGCCGCCGAGACTAAATAGCAAACGACCGAGGAGGAGTTGCGGGTAAATGTTGGAAGCTTGGACGAAGAGAATCAAGGCGAGAGCGATAATGGCGTACCCAGCCGTGCAGACCTGCCAAAACACTTGGTTAGCTTTGGCTAATAGCTATAATTCACGTCAATCTCACATATCGAACTCCTATTCTATCCGACAGCAATCCCCATGCCGGACATGCCACCAAAGCCAGAAGCTCGTCGGCAAATCCCAGCGTCCCAAGGGCATCGCCCTGTCCGGATTCGAGCCCAATCACATCGGTCACCACAAACGACACGGAAGAGTTGAGAAAGACCAAAAATGCAATGGAAAAAGGACAGACGCCGAGTAGGTACGTTGCTGTTTGGAGACGCGACGCAGTGAAGAGCGACTGTCGTAGTGGGGCCGTCATCTTGCTCGTTGTTTGTTATAATGAGTCCGGATCAAGAGACGTGTTCTCTCATTGTTGTATAAATAATATCGCAAGACCCCTAGATCTGAACACCACCATGGAGTCTGAGGTCTGAGTCAATCAAGGGATTGTTGACTTGATCCTGGACTGTCGCCGGCCTGGGCGGAAGCCGATCGGTATTGGTCGGGGATCACGTGCAATGGAGCTATGAGCATCAGATTGGTCCAGCTGACAGCTCACATTCCATAAACCAGAGAGTCATACGGAGGGGAATTGACTTGATACAAATTTAGCTAGTGTAATTTTCCAGTTGAAGGTATACATAACACGGCAGCAGAGGGGTCTGGATCCTATTGTCGTGTTCGATAAGCTCGACGCTTATCGGCCAGATTGCTCCGAGAGCTCACCCGTACCTTTAACTGCGCTGTTCGTCTGCACTGAATAAAGATATTAGCAAACTCTACTGCAATTTTGACAGTTAACAAATCAGTAATCTGAGAACATGCTCCATTGAAATAATTGTAGATTCTCACTCCCCCTGTTGGGTGCTGACATAATCCGGCGGCTGCGGAGGCGCCGGGGAGCGGAGATGATGATAGCTGGCTTGTTCCACCACGCGACTGCCACACCTCATCAGTTGCTCATCGACACCCCGCGGTCTATCGCATCTGCGCTGTGTCATACCTGGAGAATGAATTCCTGATACTAGACTGTTGCTTTTATTACAATCTTCTTACTTCAATGCGTTTCGGCACTCATTGAGTCCCTCCTTTCACAATGCGGTTGGCGGCATACGCTGGGGTGAGTAGCCCTGCAGTCTTGTTCCAGACTCACTTACTAAATCAACGTTTAGGTCTCGGTGACCCTGGCCGCCGGAGTTGTCTTGAAGGCACTGCATCAGAGGTCCAACTTCTATGCAGCCGCTGTGTATCTGTCCCAGAGTAGTGCCAACCTCATGGTAACTTCCCGCATGCTTAGAAAAAGCAAGTTGTCAATGCTAACTTTCTGATTGATCAGATATTAACGAATCTCTTTCTTGTCGCATCGGGATTCTTTCTCTACGGACTTCAGCGACTTCTATACGGACCCCTCCGACCCATCGAGACCGAACAGCTGTACGAAAAGGCCTGGTTCGCTGTGACGGAAACATGCCTTGCCATGACCATCTTCAGAGGCGAGCTAGGCGTGTGGTTTTTGGTCATGTTTGTTTGTTTGCTGATTGGCAAGGTTTGGGGCTGGATCGGTGAAGGCCGGGTTGAGATTCTCGATCAGCAGCCTCCGGCCAACCCGCGTTTGTTCCACGCACGCCTGGCATCATCGCTGATCTTATCGGTCGTGTTTGACGCGTTGATGCTGGACTATGCAGTCAAAACTGTTTTGGACCAGGCTCGCGCTGATATGATGGTCATGTTTGGCTTTGAGTTTGCGATCCTTACTATACTGTCGACGTCGACACTAGCTCGATACGGTATATCGCTCGTGGAATTGTACGTCAACCACCGCCAAAAGAAAGCCAAGCTGGAAGAGCGTCGAGCGGAGTTGAGGTCTGCAAGAGAACAAGCTATCCGGGAGTATCGTCAATCAGGAGCCACTGGGCTACCGGATAACCTTCCCGATGAGAACGACGTCGACGAATTAGAGCTCGATATCGCCGGTTGGGAAGAAAAGGGTCGCTGGGTGTTTTACCTTGACCTGATTACCGACTTTTGCAAGTTGGTTGTATATTTAACTTTCTTCGCCATTCTATTCACGTTTTTCGGCCTTCCGATCCATATTTTGCGCGACGTGGTTGTCACTGTCCGTTCGTTCGGCCGACGGCTCGTTGATTTTATGCGATACCGTACAGCAACAAGGGACATGAACGAGAGATACCCGGATGCCACAGCAGAAGAGATTGCCCGAGAGGATGTCTGTATTATCTGCCGAGAAGACATGGTCCCTTGGCAACAACCCGTTCCAGGCAACGCACAACCTGTTCCTGACCGGCTGAGGCCGAAGAAACTTCCATGTGGCCACATTCTTCACTTTGCCTGTCTGCGCAGCTGGCTTGAACGGCAGCAGAATTGCCCAACATGTCGCCGCCCAGTAGTTGTCTCGCAAAACCAGCCGTATCGGGCGGACGGTGCGAACAACGACGGTCGCCAGAATGGCGTCCCTGGCGCTCAACCAGGAGCAAACCAACCAGGAAATGCTGTTAATAATAACAACAACGCTGGTAACGGCCAAGCCCAAGCTCGCGTATACCAGCTTGGTCCTTTCCGCATTGGCTTTGGAGCTGGAAGGGGAGACATGTTCCAAAACCTCCACCAGCAAATCCATGGAAACAATGCAGGTCCAGTGAATGTCCAGCCTGGAGCTCGGCAGATTGGGTTTGGTTTTGGCTTTGGCCGACCACATGCTGTGCCTGCTTTCGCTCAACCACCTCAGAACAACTTGTCCAACATTCAGAACCAGTTGGCCCACATTGAACAACAGATTGCTCTAGAATACCAAGGCCTTCGGGCGACTGCAGAACAACTGAATGTTTTGCGCCTCCTGCAAGCGGACCTCCAGCGACTGCGGGCCGGACAACAGCAAAACCCTGTGCAAACAGACGGATCTGCACAACCATCTTCGCAGCCTTCGACATCGGCTGCCTTTCCACCGCCATCTATTTCGGTTCACTCGGTAGCCAATTCATTATCCACTTCAATTCCTGCTGGTGACAACCGGCTTCCTCAGGGACTGGTTCTGCCTCCGGGATGGACACTAACGCCTCTGCGGCGTGTGGAACCATCGTCTAGCAGCTCGAGTGCTGCTCAAGCCCCTACTCCGACAATTGTGCCTACGTCTATTGACCCTCAGCTATTCGAAACCCCTGGCCGTCCCACAGAAGCAACTCAGCCGGGCACATCTACTGTGAATACACAAGCTACAGCATCTTCTCATGAGAATCAGAGTGAAACACATGAAACATCACAAGACGAAGAACGGGCTCGCCGGGTTTGGCCGCCGCAATTGTCGGCTAGCCTCAATGGCCACCTGCATAGCGAGAATACAACCTCGGAACCTCCCATAGATGGCCCCTCAGAGGGCACGTCATCATCCGACAAGGGCAAAGCTCGAGCAGTCACGGTCGAAGATGCGACTGACGAGGAGGAAGAGGACGAAGACTGATGACGAGGCGAGTCCTAGCTCTAGCTCCAAACCTAGGTTTAGTACTGTACTTGTATATGCCAGTTTCCAGACACTTTTTGTTCTATTCAGTCGTGTATTTCTTGGGCGTTTAGATTTGCATCATACCCGGTTACATTCGTCGCACTCTTCCCGAACCGTACATTCAGACCTATAAGTCTAGCATAGAATATGTTACGTAGCTATCTGTAATGGAAAGCTCCAAAGTGGGGCAGGACCCGACCCCAACCCCAGACTAACCGCTTTAGGCTGCACGTGGATCTGCTCCCGCAATCGATGATATCATTGGCCCGGTAGTCACTTTTTTGAGTCACTTTTAGGGGCCTTAGAAAGTCTTGGACAGTCACCCCTCGAGTTCTTTACATCTTCCCCGATTATTCTCTTTGTTGGCTTCTACTACAACCTTTTGGGTAGCATCGAGTTGTTTCTCGTTTCAGTATCTACCGTTTGACGTGTGAATATCAGTGAACTACTCTCGCGATACTACTATGATAGTATTGTCAACCGCAGGGAAGCTTGGATAGACCGATGACGGAATAACCGGTTGATACAGTATGTCTTTTTTCCCCCACAAGTTTGACAAACTCCAGAGACAAGAGAACGCTTTGTGATTAATCTAAACCTGTTCTCCTATAGATTAATCGGGGTCCGAGCGCGAAGGACACTCCATGCGTCCACTCAGGAACTCCTTCCCCCTCCTCGCCTTCGCGAGCTTCGGCTTCGTGCTTGTTGCATTCACCACTTTCTACCTATCGCGCGAGGACCGATGGCGAGGAATCCCACAGAAATTGGGCCTGGGCGACTATGTAAAGCCACCGCCAACAAAACCATACTATGGCGAGGACGGATCCGCGCCGCCGTTCAATATCAGTGAATTCGTCCCCGGAATACCGAAAAAGGGCGATGCTGATGCGACGCAATACTCCAAGACCCTGGTCATCGCCAAAGTCAAGAGCGATGATACCCGTTGGATTGAGGAAAATGTGGTCGGGTGGGATACCGCTATTTATGTGGTGGACGACCCGACGGCTCCCTTACACCCGCCCATGAATAAAGGGCATGAGGCGATGGTTTATTTCTCGTATATCATCGACCATTACGATAACCTACCGGAGATCATGGCGTTTATGCACGCCCATCGTACCGGGTGGCATAACGAGGAGATCCTCGAGTTTGACGCCGCCGAGATGCTGCGTCGTCTGAGCCTGGAGCGAGTCGTGCGCCAGGGTTACATGAACATGCGATGTATGTGGTCGCCCGGCTGCCCGAGCTGGCTGCACCCCGGCCGGCTACACGAAGACCAGAATAAAAAGGAAGAGTTCCTGTTCGCTTCCTCGTGGAGTGAGATCTTCCCGGATATGCAGATCCCGCAGACTTTGTCGCAGCCATGCTGCGGACAATTCGCGCTGACGCGGGAGCGCGTGCTCAGTATTCCGCGCGAGAGATATGTTTATTATCGTGACTGGCTGATTCGCACTGATATTCGCGATACCATGTCCGGACGCATCTGGGAGTACCTGTGGCACTTTGTGTTCACGGCTGAGTACGAGCATTGCCCGTCGCCTAATACCTGTCTGTGTGACGGGTTCGGCATCTGCTTTGACACCGATGTCAAGATTGACGCGTACTACCAGACCATGTGGCGCCTTAGGGACGCCAAAGCCGAGCTGAAGAAATTCGTTGAAGCGGACGGCGCGCTGGACGAGGATGCGCGCATTAGTCTGAGCTTGGATGAATTGCAGGACGCGGATTTGCCTGATGGTGATAACAAGGGTATTTTGCTGACAGCAGAAATCGAGGAGAAGACCGCCGAGCTGGCAAGGCTCAAAAAGGAAGCCCTGGAGCGAGGCAACGATCCGTATTTCCGAGCAAAGTCGGCGGGGCGATTCTATAATGAGGGCGATGGGTTCTAACCTGGACATAGACTTACTTATATTTACGGCATCTACATGTCCCATTTAGTCAATTGGTATCTATTGACATGGACATGGATGAATTTAATAATCTTCATTGTGAATATAAACAATAGACTTCATCAGACTGGATCTAATTGGCTAATCAAAGACAATGGCTGCCTTGATACACTCCTTGTTTCTAACAGCATCCAACGCTTTGCCAAACTCTTCCAGCTTAAACGTCTTATCGACAATTCCTCGGACGTCGACCTTTCTGCTCTCGAGGTACTTGACACTTCGTCCGACGCACCACATCTCGGAGAACGAACTATAGATACGGTCAGCCATGATAAGCATATATTAAAATGCAGAACTTACCCAATAATAGTAATTTCGTCGCCAAAAACCTTTGACGGAGATACGTTTACAACAGCCTCCTTCTCGTACACACCGTAGTAGACCAATTTCCCGCCTCTGGTACAGAAATCAATGGCCTTTTCCAAAATAGCATGAGAGCCCGTTGCTTCCACGACAACATCAAACCCATAAGGATACTTTGCCTTGAGCCCCTCCCACTGTTTTTCGGGGGCGTTTCTATCCAGTTCGAGGTACTCGTCAGCAGCATTCAGTTTCTTGGCCAGATCCATTTTGGGCCCCTTGTTGGACGCCAGAACCAGGTGCTGGCCTCCATTAGCCTTGAGCAGCTGCGCAAGACACAGTCCTGTCGGTCCAGAGCCGATGAGCAGGATGGTCGAACCGACTTCTGGACGGATTCTGTCCATGCCGTGCACGGCGCATGAAGCCGCTTCGAAGAGGGCTGCTTCTTCCCACGAGAGGTTTTCAAAGTGGAACAGTTTTTCGGCGGGGAACGCGCAGTATTCTGCGAAGCCGCCATTGACTATATTTATCTCTGTCAGGGGGGTTTTTTTTTCACTCAGAAAAATATTGCTGGTACGTACGGTGCACTCCGTGAGCAGTAAAGTTCTCGCAGTATAGCAACTTGCCCTCGCGGCAGTAGTGGCAGTGTCCGCAGAGCTCGGAGTTGTCTGCAGTCACTTTATCGCCAATCCTGAACCCATTGACTTTGTCGCCGATTTTCACGACGATGCCACTAGTCTCGTGGCCAGTGACTACGGGCATGGCCGAGTCGAAAACGCCATTGTGGATGTGTAGGTCGGTGCCACAGACCCCACAGGATTTGACTTTTTGAATTAGTTACGTCTATTATATTTGTGCTTAAGAAATAGTTTACCTTTGACAAGTATTTCATGTGGCTTTGGCTCTGGGACCGGCAGGGTAACTAGAGAATAATCCTGGATTTTGTTGTATCGAATAGCCTTCATCTCCTTGGGGATGGCATACTGCCCATTTGCGGAAGTCATTATGATATCGTCCAGCGACTAGTATGACAGAAGAAGATAAAATAGTGTTTCTTGTCAATGGATTCATTGTTATTTCGCAGGCTTAAGTATGGCAGACCCTCGCAGCACACTCCCCGACCTCGGCCAGCAGCAGTCCGATACATCAGAGTACTCCGATTTGCCACGGTAATGGGCCGAGGTACTAATGTTCCATAAAGAAATACATAGAAATTATTAGACTAATCACAATCCAATCCAATGCGCGGTTTACAATGCGCGTTATTATACTAGTGGTGCTGAATTACCTAATGCGGTAAACATCATCGGTCAGGTACACTCCGACTGCATTTCTGGCTTCGCCATTCCCACCAATACCTTGTAACATATGCAAGCATAAATAGTCAAGGTTAAATGCACGTTTCCCCACAATACCCCAGGTATCAATCCCATAGTCCAAACTTGACGACACCTCAACAGTCAATCCCAATATGTCTCCCGTCACTGGAGCTGCTGTTAGCGGGAACCTGGCCAATGCTTATGGACCATCGGGCTACAAGGGCCTCATCAAAGAACACTATATTCTGGCTCTAGCATGTTTTGCATCAATGGGTGGTGTTTTGTTTGGTTATGACCAGGGTGTGATTTCCGGTGTCTTGGTGATGAACAGTTTTGTACTACATTCGCACCCATAAGCAAAATATTTTATGCTAATACCATGTCAAAAGGCCAAAGAGTTCCCTGCTCTAGCAAGCAGTCCGACACTTCAAGGCTGGATGGTCTCCGTCCTAACACTGGGCGCCATGTTCGGTGCTTTCATCAACGGTCCGATCAGCGACCGCTTCTCACGACGCTGGTCAATTCTCTACGCAAATGTCATCTTCCTAATCGGTTCCGTCCTGCAGTGTGCTGCTCAAAGCGTTGCTATGATATTTGTTGCGCGGTTTATTGCTGGCTTGGCTGTGGGCATGTTGTCCATGGTCGTGCCTCTGTACTTGAGTGAGCTGGCTCCCCCGAATATCCGCGGCAGTCTGGTTGCACTTCAGCAGCTGGCTATTACAATTGGGATTATGGTGGCGTTTTGGCTTGACTATGGGACACAGTATATTGGCGGTACGGGCGATGGACAGAAACAGATTGCGTGGCGGCTGCCTCTGGCGTTGCAATGTGTGCCCTCGTTGGTGCTTGCTGTTGGAACCTTTTTCTTGCCTTATAGCCCGAGATGGCTTATGAACCGGGGTTTGTGTTTACCAAATTGGCAAGTGAAAGAATTGCTAATTCTGTATCCTAGGCCGCGAGGATGAAGCCTTTGAAACCCTAGTCCGCCTCCGACGAGTCAGCCCGAACGATGCACGCGTGAAGATGGAGATGCTTGAAATCAAGGCCGCCAGAATGTTTGAGCAGGAGACTACTGGGACCAAGAATGACGGAAAGTCGGCTTTTAAAATTGCCCTATCAGAGTACCTCGAGCTTATCACTCTACCACACCTAAGAAAGAGGACTATTATTGCATGTTTGCTGCAAATAATCCAGCAGTTCACTGGAATTAGTAAGCCCTGCCCAAAGGTATTCGACCTTTCGATGTTGGACTAAAACTAACCAACTTCCTTTTTTTTAGACGCAATCATATACTACGCCCCCCAGATCTTCCAATCCATCGGCCTCAGCGGCAACTCGGTCAACCTGCTCGCCACGGGGGTCGTCGGCATAATCAACTTCTGCTCAACCATCCCAGCCATTTTGTTTCTGGACCGCTGGGGCCGCCGCAAGATCCTAATCGTCGGCGCCATCGGCATGTCCATATCGCAGCTCATGGTCGGCACGCTCTTCGCCGTATACCAACACTCATGGCTCACGCACACCGCCGCGGGCTGGGCCGCATGCGTATTTGTATGGATTTACACGTCGAATTTTGCGTTTAGCATTGGCTGCGTGAACTGGGTGCTACCATCGGAGATGTTTCCGCCGGCGACACGGGGGAAAGCTGTTGGTGTTGCTATTGCGTGCAATTGGTTGTCGAATTTCGTGGTGGCGTTGATAACGCCGCGTATGTTGCATTCGATTACGTTTGGGACGTTTTATTTCTTTCTGGTGTTTTGTTTGGGGTTGATTGTTTGGGTGTATTTTGGCGTGCCAGAAACAAAAGGTATGGCCGTTACTGATTATAAAACGCATAGGTGGTGATGATGATGATGATGATGAAGCTAACTGGTTACATTAGGCATTCCCATTGAGGAAATGGACAAGATCTTTGGTGGAAACGCCGGAGAAGCGGACTATCAGCGTATGGCGGATATTCGTGTTCGTCTGGGTATGGATCAGACTCGTGATATTAGCGATGATAAAAACGATGCCACTGCCTGCTTTGTCGAGGAGGCGGGAAATGCGTGATGCTCAAGTGAAATAGTCATTCAAAAACACGAGGTTGAAATATCATCATGCAGGCTATTGTACATATCTATAGATAGCAACGAATTAAGAAAACGTCATTCGCGTCGTGTTAACACCGTACGAAAAGTCATCGGCCTCCATAGTATTTGGAAACCCCTGAATGCCTTCAAAGAGATTTCCGATACTGTCCAAGTCGTCCAGAAACATGTGCAAAGATGGATCGACTGTTGAAACCCACTGTTCAGTGTTGAAATCACTCGTCAAGTGTGGCGACCGGCCTTGCATTAGTTCAGAAGGAGGTTCGTCGGTGTCGAATTGGTCTGTTGCAGGAGCCCCGGTATGCTCGCTTATGGACTCATCGACGATTCCATTGCATAGTGCATTTTCCGGTGCTAGTAAATTACTATTCGATGCACTGGACACGCTGGCAGAACTTCTAATCTTGCTGCGTAGACGCTCAATTATCCGTAAACTGCGCGTAGCAGGGTTATAAAACCGGCCGAGCTTTTCAAGGCACTGCAGAGCACTACTAAAAGGCCTTTCCCACACAGGGTCCTGGTCCTCGTGCATCACCTGCTGCTGATTATTTCGTCTCGGACTCATGCGCAGTCGGTTCACGCCCACAGCAAGACAGGCCTGTAACGTGAAATACACCGCATACCAACTCAGTCCGATATGGATCAAGTCAGCATGGGCGTGGCAAAAGTCGGCAATATCTGTTGTTGTGCGTGCTGCGACTGTCTCGTATTTGGCGCCGATAGCTGCTTTGTCGTGTTCTTCTGACTGTTGTCGCTGGCATGCTAGCAGTAACAAAATGCGGAGATTGGCCTCTTTCCAAAAGATAATTTGTCGGGGGCCGATGAACCAGGTGGGAACGTCGGACTGCATGAAGAATCCGGGGAGTGCGCTGTGCCAGTTTTGTAGGTTTTGTTCCATGACGGCGAGGGAATGGTTGACGTCGGCGCAAGGGTGAGTGGCGAGGAACGTGGTGTGAATTTTATTGGCAATTACAGCCAGACGAGCCTGGGAAATAATTGCTGAATAGACAGTGGGATACTCTGCTTCTGTGGATAGCGATATATCTAGTAGAGAATCATCGATATTTTTCGGTTTGTGAACGTCGATAAAGGAGTCAGCCACCATTATAGGCCTCCCTGTCGTAATACTAAACCCGCTATCAAAGCAATAAAGAGTCCAGAACAAAAGCCTCCGACGCTGAAGCGCAAAGGGGTGGATATCTCTCATGCCGCCGATCTCTCGATGGAGGCCCAGTCCTAGGGCTACTCGGTACGCGATGCCGAGATAGTTATAGCCCGTGTTTGGCCTGTCTCGTTTCTGCAGGTAGTTTCCCAGCAGTTGTAGTGCTTGGAAGATTACCATGTTACCCGACTGCAAGATCTCAGTGCCTATTCTGGCGTGCGCTAGTTCGTAGTATATGGAATGGTCATCGGAGGTACAGCATCCGCTAACCCATTCGCCAATGGCGAGGACCATGTAGTAAACGACATGCCAGGAGGATTGAGATGGGATTTGTGATTTCCGTTCGCATTGGTCTCGGAAAGTCCGTTCATGAACAATTGGATATGACGGGTGATAGGCGACAAAGTATGCATCAATTAAATGGGTTTGGACAAGAGAAGTGGCCAGCCTCTCGCCAAATGGTAGCGCCAGAATAGCAGACGAACGATGGCTGACAGGGCGCCGTCTTTCAGCTGCATCAACTGGCTGCTTTCGTTCATACCCCGGCAGTAGTGACTGCAGCAAGGTCGATCCTGATGTGCTTCCTGTTCGGATTATTAGTGATTTAGTTATTTCTCTACGGCTGTCAACCTAGCTTACCCGAGTATCCAGACGCAGCTAGCGATACCATTCCATCCTGGATCTTTTTTTCTTCAAACGGACTCTGGTTGTTTCCCAGACTCGATACCTCCTGCCACTCAAACCCTAACTCGGCCGGGGACTCGACATGTTTCCTTACTGCACTCGCCGAATGAGATGAAATTACAGACGAATCTTCTTCCCGAAACGCAACTGCAGCGTCTCTTTTCTGGCCACTACTAGTAGACGATTTCGTTTTTGGGGCCGCCTGCAGCTGTCGTAGCCGAAGCTCTAGCTCCTTGCACCGTGCTTCTGCAGCGTCCAGATTGCGGCGTGTGAGCGGTGTGCGCGTGGGTGGCGTCTCAAACACACATGCCTTGCTCATTTTAGCGCAGTAGGAGCAGATAGCGTCAGTGTTGCTATTGGATACGCATCGCGTCTTCCTCTTCTTGCACTGCAGACAGGCACGTTCGGACGCACTAGAGCGGACTCGCCGGCCGCCAACCATGACGGAGAGAGAAGTTGCGCTTGCGGGGTTGGATTCATGCAAAGGACAGTATAGATGCTGAGATTTTGTTTCCGGTTTTTGCGTAATTTGCTGTCAGTTCGCAGGGGCGGCGATGCCCAGAATGCCCACGAGGTAAAATGCGGGGAGGCAGCGTTGGTATAATTGGCCTGCTGGTTTTCATTTGACTTTAGCAGTATCACAGTAAATACGAAGAGCTTGATGAAACTACGGGGTTTCATTCCCCGCCTTTCTCAGGGATACAAATTTGCGGGGATGCAGTCGGCCCAGAACTGACCGATGGCGGGCCACGTTGAGCCGATAGCTTCACCTCCACTTTGCTCGTCAATATATTATTACAAACAAAGATGATATTTCAAGATACTGCCTAAATTTAGTTACAATATGTCCGTTGTGTCAAGCCTAAATGATAGATATCTTCCGCAGGTAGCTGCATTAATCGACGGATGTTGAGTACACACAGCTGCACACCCCGTATAGTTACATATTTCTGTAGCACACCGCCAGTTATGAACAGGATTCAAGAAATATCAATTAATAGCGCCAGTTGACGCCACATTCTTGTGTCCCAAGTAAGCCAGTTTTACAAATCGATTCCCTTTCTAGCTCCATGCCTCGGAGTTACGTATCCAATTGGACACAAACACGGAGACTCGGATGCCGTCCGTGGGGGTGCTCGGAGATTCTCCGTGGCAGTTAGCGCGTGGTCCATCTGCAAGTCTTGGCACGTGCCAAGCAGCGGAGTGGAGTATGCCACGCGCGCCAATGGAGTCAAGACAGTCAAGCAATGCGGCCTGCATTCCCGGCATTTTTTGGCCAATCAGGGGGCGTCCCGCGATGCTGCCCACGGGGTTTCCCCCGCATTGCGGTCTTGGCGGCTTGGCATCAAATCCCGCGTTGTTCGTGCGGCGTCACCGAACAAAGAAAAAACTTGTCCTCGCACTGTCCGCTTGCCCATCGGAAACCAGTTTGCACCCAACACTTCTGGGTCATTCCGATTGGTGCAGATATAGACATGGCTTCGAGGTAAAGCGCTGATCATCCAGCGACCCAGACGTTGCACAAGGGGAGAATGTTGGATAAACGCTGGAATTATCTTCCTTTTTGACTTTGGGACTCGTAATCAATCCAGCCTATTAGTCTTTGCGCTCCGTTTGATTTTCGTGAGCTCCGCAAGGCTAGAATACATCGTCTTGTAGAGCTGTTTTTGAGGTGGCCGGGGTTCATCCGATTGCGGAATGAGACCAACGCCAGGGTAGTACAGAAATAATCACTTGATACGGACGACTATATTAGTCGACAGCTCCCCCCTCACATTGTTCTTCCCCCGCCAGCAAAAAAAAAAAAAAAAAAAAACGCAGGTCTCACAGCTACGAGCATACAACACCATGGTCGGCGGCGTGAAAAAACCAGTCAACATCTTCAGGCTCAAAAACTCCGACGAGCCTAAGGAGGTTTACAATTGGCGACTATGGTTTGCCGTGGTCTCCTTTGGCTTGATGGGCGCTGCCCGGGGAGTCGATGAAGGCCTGATAACCGGTGCTTTCTCGTCCAAGGACTTTCAAAAAACCATCAACTATTCGTCCTACAGCGAAATTGACCAGACCAATATCAAGGCCAACGTTACTGCCATGGTGCAGATTGGCTCTGTTGCCGGAGCGCTTTTGTAAGTATAAACTGAACATGATACAAGTGATTTGGCACTGATTTCCTCCAGCGCATTCTTCATTTGTGACCGCATTGGTCGTGTCTGGGCCACGCGCCAGCTGTGTCTGCTCTGGATCGTTGGAATAGCCATTTTCATGGGCAATAATGGTAGTCTCGGAGCTGTTTATGCCGGGCGTTTCATCGCCGGTCTTGGAGTCGGCCAAACCCCTGTCGTAGCACCTGTGTACCTGGCTGAAATCGGTATGTTTTGTTTCTGCTTGCACCATGCCGATCATTCTAACAATAGCAGCGCCTGCTTCAATCAGAGGTCTTTGCACTTGTATCTTCACCGGCTGTGTCTATGTCGGTATCGTTTTAGCCTATTTTGCAAACTACGGCGCTCAAGTCAATCTGGGCGACACAAGTCACATTCGCTGGGTAAATAATATCTGCTTCTTGTATTTTGAACAACGCTAACTGTCCTCTAGCAAGTACCGACTAGCTTGCACATCATGTTCGCCGGAATCATCCTCCTTCTGTCCTTTGCCCAATACGAATCTCCCCGATACTACATCCGAAGTGGCCAAGACGAAAAGGCACTGAACGTGATGTCTAGAATCAGGAACCTCCCACCGGACCACCCGTACGTTGTTCGAGAAATCACGGAAATCCAGGCCGCTCACCAGGAGGAACTGGAGGCCACCATGGGGTCTGGGTTCTGGGGAATCCTCAAGGAAATGTTCTTGATCAAAAGCAACCAGTATCGGATGTATCTGGCGGTCACGAATCAGTTGATCTCGCAATGGTCTGGCGCCAACTCCATCACTATCTACGCTGTCAACCTTTTCCAGCTGTTGGGTGTCACTGGAAACAACGAAAGCTTGTTGGTAACGGGAGTCTTTGGCATCGTCAAACTAATTGCTGCCATCGTCTGTGCCCTGTTCCTGATTGATTTCATTGGCCGCAAGCGCTCTCTGCTAATAGGAGCCGGCCTGCAAGGAATCGCAATGATTTACATTGCTTCATTCCTCAGCGCCGTACCGAAGCTCGGTGTCGACGACGACTATGTGCTACCTGATTCCATGCACGGCCCCAGTCGAGGTGCCATTGCTATGATGTACATTTGCGGCTTCGGATGGGCTCTCGGCTGGAACTCGATGCAATACTTGCTCACGGCCGAGCTATTCCCCCTGCGTATTCGTGCTCTGGCAACCTCGATTTCCATGACGCTGCATTTCGCGAACCAGTATGGAAATACACGTGCTGTACCCAACATGCTGCTCGGAACTTCCAAAGGCGGAATGTCGCCGTTGGGTACCTTTTGGTTCTTTTCCGCCGTTACCTTGCTCGGTGTTGCATGGGGATGGTTCTTCGTGCCTGAGACGGCCGGTAGATCCTTGGAGAGTATGAATCGATTGTTTGATTTGCCGTGGTATAAGATTGGTCGCTATGGCAGTGAACACGCCGAGCAGCAAGATACCGTCTTGGATGAGAAGCAGCAGCAGATGGAAGCACATAATGCGGAGCATGTTGAGCAGGTTAGGGACAACACAACGAAAGTTTGAACATAGATATTTATAATATGTCTATGTTTCATGACGCGGGTCCTTATATATGTAGTATCTTCGTATCGGTTGATAGTTTATGATTATGACTGAATTGATGTTTCCAAAGTTGACTCCGTATGCAGCCAAAATATTATACTAGTAGGAATTCATGTTCTAGTCATTTTCACCTTTCCCTCGTTTCGCCAAATGCTCTTCCATTGACTCAACAGATGGCGGCCGTTTCCTCGAACGCTGTCGGTAGTCACTCGTGGACTCTGTCAAACCACCATCAACCCCGTTATTAGAATCCCTCAAACGAGAAAGCAGCAGTTTAGCATACGCGGCTGCAACAGCAGCTGCATAATTTTGCCACTGCTTATTCTTGTGAGAATCTGCATAATCGCAAATTCCGCGAATAATTAGACAGGGAAAGCTATTCATGATGCCAGCCCCTTCCATCTCAAAGCAGAGTACGTTGTGCTCCTGGCTGAGCCGATCTCGGATCTGTGCAGATTTCATGACTTGGTTTCCGGACGCGATCAGACCGTAGTGAAGCTTGGGATGGGTGGATAATCTGGGTGGTCTTTTTATCTCATGGTGGGGATCACAATCGTCGCAAGTATCATGACTATCCTTGTGAGCATGGAGAGAGTCGAAAAGTTGATCGTGCTTTGTTCCTGGATGCTTGTATTCTTCTTTACACTCCTGAATCTGTTGGAGGGACTCTTTGAGTGGTGTTGATGATAGTGACGGGTCCGACTCCAACTCACTAATGGCACACATCAAATGTGACGGTGGTGGACACAGATATCCATTCAGTTCAGACACTCCCGAATCAGAGCTCTTGATCATATCATACGGCAATACTCCAGAGTACCCTCCCTTTGGAGTGCTAATGACAACATCACCCAGACGAATGTCGTTTTTCGGTGAGGGTACTCCTGCTCCAATTCCCACCAGCAGGCAGAATTTCAATGTTGGAAAACTGCGTTTCATATTTGATGTGACATCAGCAGCAACATTCGTGCCGTATAGCCCGTGTGGAAGGCATACAGCAACAATGTTGTGTCCTGCGATGCTACCCAGTGCATAGTAGTTGGGATCTTCATCAGAAATGGCTACTTTTTCATGTGTTTCATCAAACAACATCCGGACTGCCATGAGCTCGAGGTGGAGAGCACAGACGATTCCTACTTGGTAACGCCTCGCAGCTGGGGAGCTGTATCTGGAAAGGTGACTTTTGGTATGGTTTGATGGTTGATAATATTCCGACTCACTGATCCCTGCATGTGTACTGCCAGAGTACTCGTCATATTGATCATATTGATCTGAAACTGAACCTGCCAACCTAGAGGCCGAAAAACTGAGACTTCTGCCAATTCCACTGTCGGATTGAGGGTCATCTATCGCATTACCTAAAGACGATGATGACGACGATAAAAAATTACTCTCACTTGGCGTTTTTGACGGATCTCCGAGGTCGGCCCAGAACCATTTGTGAACACTATTAGAACCAAAAATAACAGCACCCCCCTTTTCTGGTAACCGAGAGCGACTTGCGGTCATTTCCCGATGCAATCTGAAAGGGAGGAGTAGTTGCGCAAGATCACAACGCGTCGCATCTGTCTGGCATCGGCATTGGGCAAACTTCTCATCAGTCGTGTACCAGAGTACATCATGAGTAAGTTTCACTGGGGTTGAATAAGGGTCTCCGTCTGATTCCATTATATTGTGCAAATCAGTGACACCGGCCGCAAGGTATGATCTTCCTTGGGGAAGTTTTGTCCACGATGAACAGCTCACTCTAGCCGGTCGGATGATTTCGCCAAAGCCGCGGCCGAATAATGTAATCGCGTGAACAGATCGAGTAAAGTCAACCCAGGAAAGGCCGTCTTGGTGTAAAAGAGCTTGCCGGGGATACACGGGGTCTCGCCCCGTTGTCAGATCATTGAAATCCCAACCTTCCAACAATGACCTGGGTATTCTGGAGGCATCATGGCCTGTGCCAACGGCTTTGAATTGATAATCAATCATCTTTTCCAAAAGATCATAAAAGTCCTCCACATAGTCCTTGAAGCGAACATGGCCGTCATCCTCCGAGTAAATTTTCACTTGTAGATTATTCTGGTTTAGAAGAACCTCTAAAGCCGCATCGGTCTGGTGAAGCTTCAAGGCCTCTTGGAGATCGGCACTCCTGAATGAGCACAATGAACCAAACCTGCTGTCCAACTGGTCTTGTGCAAGGGATCCGCGAACAAGGTGTAGTAGCGCACTGGCCCCGTTCACTAACCAACCTCGCTCCTCTCCCACATCCCATAAAACCACAAACTTTTGCGAGACCCATTTAATTTTCATAATATAACTGTTTCGACGCAGACGTATGTCTTTACGACCTATGCTGAAGGGTGGACCACCCATGACGAAATGTCCGGATGATAACAAGGCATCAACCAAAGCACCGCGGTCAGAAGGTCGGGGCAACCTCGAATTTTTGACGTTATAACACGCATCTACCGCTCCTTGGTAAAATCAGCACCAATTCAGGTGGTCGAGCGATTAAAGGATACGATACCTGCATAAGTCTTCATTTCTGGACACCATCCTAATATATGACGGGACTTTTCCAGTTCACTGGTTTGAATATCGACCGTTGGAAAGTTTTCACTTTCAAGATAGGATATTCGCTCTCCTTTCTTGGAGTGTACTAGATGCCAAGTGACCATGCCTTGACTGCATTTCGTTGGAATCAACATATCCGCGAACCCCTTCAAAAGCGTTTTTCCAGCGAAATTGTGGACCCTGCGAGTTTGTGTAAGAGCTGCCATAATATTTAGTGGAATCTCTATGCCTGAACTATGTTCTTCTGATCTTCTTGGTGTCGGAAAGCCTTCCACAACAACCGGTGACCCAAACAGGTTGTGCCAGCATTGGCCATTCGTCATTTCAGTGACGAGCTCCCCTTGATGCATCTTTACACCGATTTTGCACATGTACATGACTTTGGGAGTCGCTTCGTATGTCACATGGCCGACTTGAATGCCGTCGATGTACGGCCAGCTATACGCTACTTCCTGTGCGTACGGTGAGGAGCGAATGGCAGATGCGAGCCATGCGAGTTGCTCGCCTATCTCTGCAATACAGGCTGCAGTCCCTTGAGTATCTATACAAATAGACGTTGATCCTGGAGTATGGGGTTGTTGATTGGATGCAGTGAGTGTGGTGCCGTCCGAGAAGACAACTGCAATCAATGTGTGAGTATTGAAACATAGATCAAATTTCAATGTAATATATACCTGATGCTTTCTTTTCGCTTGAAACTAATGATTTAGCCAGCTCTAACATTTTGTCTCCGGTTGACGGCCACGTTTGTCGCAGATATTCGCCGCAAGTCAAAGCCTGTGCCGTTGAAGTCGAACCGGTCAAGGTGATCGCTCTCTCGATCGCATAGCCTGGCTCTTCCGCATATTCCTCATCTCGTAGGAATTTATTTGGGTCCCAATCAACCATAAAACTCATGTTAAACAGTTCCGCGGGCTTTCGCCGACTGATTCTCGAAGAAGAAGGCAATGCCTTCAAAATCGTGTTTCGGATTTCTCCTATCACGTTCGGCTCAGCAGGAGCTAGAACGCACTCCTTCCGGAGATTATCCATGAGCCAGTTGTACCCGGGTGCATCTCTGATGAGGGATTTGTAGGCTTCGATCCCAGGCAATTCATTCTCGTCTATTTCATCGACTTGGTCTTCTATATCTATGATATTGGGGTCCTCGGTTTCGTCGTATGCAAGGTTATTGGGTTCTTCCTTTCCAGCGGACTCTCCGCTTTTATCCCAGAGGTTCATAATGTCATCCAATGACATCTTGTCTTTACTTAGACTATGTTGTGTCTCATCGTCTTCTGTTAGAAGATGATCTTTGAACGTGCTTACGATTTCCCTGGAACAGCAGATTAGTCCGGTATTAATATTTTTCACTGGTGAAACTGTAACCGACCTTCGGTATCTATGAATGAAAACCATAACATCCCTCTGCATCCCATTGGATAAGGGATGACCGAAGCTGAGCGCAAAGGCCTTTAGAAGCTCCGGAAGCACTTCGAAAATTCGCTCAAGAATGTCGCCACTGATTTGGTAAGGCTGGATGGCTTGAGCGAGCTCGTCGGCAAGCTCATTCATATAGCCTGTCTTTCTCAAAATAGGGAGACTGGAGGCATTAGAGTAGATGCTTTTCACTTCGTCTTCATGATCCACGGGTTCTTGAACAATACTGTCATCCACAGAAACGCTTCCTGTCTGGTTCAGTTGCGTATGCATTTGTAGTGGCTTAGCTGATCTGGTGGCGTTGGAAGCATATCCAGAATCCGTGTATGTTTCAGCGGGAGGCTGAAGTGAAATGTTACCCCCCTTGGTGGCTTCTTTCCTGGTCGACTTTGATTTTGTAGACTCCTCAATTTGCTTTTCAGTTATTATATTGAATAAGCTGTGATTGTTCGACTTTGTTGAATATGGAATATCGTCTCCAGAGTCACTATATTCCTCGGCCCTTTGTTGAAGTAGGATTTCATCTTCTAGGATAAGTTGAGGTGTAAGGAATGTTGTCTTCCTCATTGCAGGATTTTGTATCATCTCTGTATCGGATGATCCACGGCCATTCGCCTGTGCTGAATATGGATCATCGGCGTCTGTAAACTCGCCAGGGTTCAGTAAAGGGTCTGGGAACCAATCATAAACTAAACCTGTAGATTGCGAAACATAATTGGAATCATCACGCCAGCTCTGAAGGTGAGGATAATTTTCGTGGTCTGCATCCGCCTGGTACAGTTGCTGGTCGACTTTACGTTTTTCCATCAAGTCTATCAATCGACCGTCTTTAAGGCGTACAAACTCAATGCAGTCTGTACAAAAGTGCCCTTCTGGTACATCATCCATACCATTATCCCCATGGTAGTAGCATTCTAAGTGCTGCCATGTATCGCATCTTTCGCATAAAACAATGTTGTCTTCATTTTCAGAGGAACAAACACACTTGATAGCAAGATGTTTTTCATCTTTTCCAGGACTGTCGCCTCTCTTCTTGGATCCATCAGTTGATATGTTTGCTTCACTTAAAATGACGCTTAGGGGGCTTGGTGACCCCTCAGTGGCTGCACGAGAAGCTGTTTCAATATCCCTTGCGTTTCTCTCAAATCGGGCCATGGCTACATTGCTACTATCCTTCTGCGTGGGTTGGTGGGAATTTGTGTAGTTATCCTCTGTTCTTGGTTGTTCGGTCTCGTCTGGAAATAGGTGGTCCCAGTTGGAAAAATTGGGGGTTGTTGATTCGAAAAACGGCGAGACAGTGTCGCAACGAGCCTGATATGGCGCCGAATCAAATGCCTGGGTTCTTCCCGTCGAATATTTATCATAATCTTCAAAGATAACCCTATGAAAGCGTTCATTGTATGTATTGCCGTCGTCACTCACGACCTCGCTCCAATCGGATACGTCTTCATTGTTTTCATCTTTGAGTCTGTCATGCTCTAGCTGAACGATTGTTGGGGGTTTATCATCCGTTAACTTCCAATCGGACACTCCGTCGTAAGGCAAAGGTTCAGCGTCGTTTAGCCTCCGATCAGACTCGATGGAAGTCGATGGTATAGCATATGTTGATGTTCCATGGATTACCTCGCCGGTCAATTCGTCAGCATCTTCAACATAGGCAGGAACAGCAGGTTGGAGAATATGTCTGAGATCCATCGTAACGATCTGGATCTATATGCTAGAGTGAGACCCAGTCCAAAACATAGACCGCCGTCCTAGGTATCAACGGACATTGTTATGTCAATGGTTTCATGCTTCAGTGTTGGTTGTGCGAGGCTGTGGTTTGAGGCTGTGGTTCCAGCTAAGCTAAGCATGCACGCACGGAAGGCGCAGCCTCGTCCGCTATACTTAGTTGAGTATAACTGCAATTTCAATTTTTGCAATTTTGCACACTTAATTGAGAATGTTATTTACACATATTGCAACAACTTACCCACACTATGGATCAGGGCTGAGACTAGGTCCACTATTAAAAATGTTAGTTCTACTACGTGAGGCACAATGGATGGTTTGATTACACGTTTTCATACTTGAATTCATTTTTTAATGGCTATCTCGTCAATATCAAAGCATAACTAAACAGAAAAAATAGAGCAATGGAACACAATCATTGCTAGCTTCATCACCACTATCACAGATCTTCAATAGACTCAACCACATCCTCCATTGCAGACTCAACATTGACCCCAGTCTCGCTGTCATGAGGAGACCAATTAATATTGGCAGAGGCAGCAGGAAGAAGCCTGCCTGGACGCTGGAGAGTGTCGTTGCCAGGGTCTCCGCAATAGGAATAGTACGAGTACCTGCTGATCGTTTGATGGTGGGTCGACCCACGTACGGCAACCTTGAAAAGTAAAACTTCACATCATCTCCCTTTTGTCGATTTGAATCTTTAACTAAATATATACAAAAGCACAGGACTAAGTGCAGAAAACTAGAGTATTTCAAATATAACGGTGGAAGTGGTTATGCATTGCAAATTTCGTCGAGAGTAGTACTGGGAGGTAAACTATAGAGACCCTTGTCAAACTACAATAGAAAGTGGGAGAGCCCCCCCGGCCTTTTATCTTTGGTCGCTTTTTTTCTCTTGTCTCATTAGTACGCTCGGTGGGGACCCTTCAACTTGATCAATTGATCCATCCCTATGTCTGTTATTGTTGTTTCTTTGTCACGAGCAATGCTTCACAGCAGGCCCTAGGTTATTATGTGGCTGGGATCAATCCTTGCTATCCAATAATCGATGCTCATTCAGCAATTGCCCCATTTCGAACGGTTGCCCTGTGAATCACCTGCCCCGCTGGGATGCCCTCATGATTTCCTTTTTTGGGCACTGCTGTGGGCCGAGTCTGATCAGGCCCACCGGTCCATGGCATGCCCTCGTTTTTCTTTGTTCTTGATGGCCCGATATCGCAAGCGGCTTGTTTTTCCTCTTTGCTGCCGCTTATTTTGGCAGCCATTCTTCCTTCTCTCACTGCCTACCTGCCCCTATTTATTAACACCTTCCAACCCACTCAGTCTTCCTCCTCTCATCATTCACACCTTCTTCTGATCAGCCCTTCTTTCACTTTTCATTAGAAGGCCAAAAATGTCTTAGTTGTCTCTACTTCTTCAAAGACTTTACCGTGATAGCGAAGTTACCATGGATTGGCCAGCAGAATGGGGAGAAACTGCCGTTGATGTTCGATTGGATGATGCAAGATTGGCAGAATCCATCGTGGAGGTTCAATCGAATGATACTCCAGAGTCGGTTGAAGCAGAACGCAAAGAAGGTACGTATTTACTTCCAGAAATGTCATCATATGTCTTAACTTTCGTGAAAAATGTGACTGACTATTGTTAAGCTAAAGATGCGACGACTTCCGACATGCCTGCCAGTACTAGTGAAACAGTTCAGTTCGACAATGTTCCACTGGTTGTATTAGCTCCATTCGAAGAAGGCGTCGACAGTGGAGAAATCGAATTCCCGTCCCATATCTTGAACAGGACATTCGTGAGTACTGAAAAATCAATTGAGGCTTTACTGAAAATACTAATTTGTTGCTTAGTCGAGTGTCCCTAAACAGTCCGATTCGAAAGAGAAAGACGATCCGCAGAAACTCATCGTATTGGAGAAGCGAAATTCAGAGCTCTCAAAGGATGTTCTCGGAACTCAGTGGAAGAACATTCAGTTCCATCTTCAAGTTATGAAAGACGGCAGATCAACGGCGAAATTCTTGCCTTTTCTTTGGTCCCCAAAAGACACTGGGGTCAACGTTCGAGCCAAGATTCGCGGTGCTAACGTCGCTCGTAAACTTGTCATGGAGTTCACTGTATATCACAACAGCGAGCCTCAGCACAAAGCGTTCCTTGAATTCCATGCTGCTAGTCATGTGTCTGAATACGGCTGGTCTGACAAAACCGTGAAAGATGCCAAGAAAGACAACAAAGGCAAAAAACGCAGCGACTATGGGAATTCCCCCGAACAAGACAGTTATCTGCTTATCCACTTTGTCACTATTGGAGGTATTGGAATCGGCCTTGATTTCGATGCTGATTATTTTGACCAAGATGACCGAGAAGTGCTTTACTACGCCCGACATTTGGCACAGAATTTCTCTCAGTCCCCCGGTACCCCAAAGCGTGTCGCTTTTCGCATGAACGCTCGACGGGTAGAGTCTGGTTTGGGACAAGCCAAGAACATCCGGAAGAGAGAAGAGTGGAAACGTTTGGAACGCGCTGTCTCGCAATTTTCCGAAGATTGCAATAGCGTTCTTGCTCACTATCGCAGCCAACAAGGTACTCCGTTGACACAATGGGGCATGTTTTCGGCAAGATCCCAGATTGCCAACGAGCACGGTGGCATTGTGTCTTTTCCTGCTCAAACCTCCTTTTCAACTATCGATGAAGCTAGGATTACGCTGGCGTACGGTTGCTTCTTGGAGTACCGTCGCGAGTTTGAGATCGGTCAAGCAATTTCAAATCAACAGCACGGTGTTGCATTCATCCGCGTTGCAAATTCCACCATTCTTGCAATTCTGAAGTTGAATATGCCTAAAGACCTGATGGTGGAGCGGTGGGCACCTCGTGAGGGAACCATGGTGAAGCTTGCTTTCAAACACGAAAACAAGTTCGATACCAAAGACACCCTTTGCAATGCTGTTTCAGTTCCAGACATATTCGGTCTACCTTACGAGGGCGGATGTTTGTTTCTGGTTCCTAGTGCGAATTTTGGATTCTATTCCAAGTTCGCCGCTCCGGTCGGGCAAGCCTTGGTGTATCTTCCAACCAAGTTGATCCTTCATGTCCCGCAGAGCGGAGCGCAACGTCAGGTAGATGCTGTTAATCGCCTGTCAGAACAAGAAAGCTTGGGTAAATGGCAGCCACTTCTCCTCAACCACCGTGCTGGAAAACGCCCCATGGTTGATCCCACAGCCCCTTTGAATCCTGCTGCTGGAGTTGTCATGTCGAAAGTCCAAGAAGTCATCGGCAAATTGGATTGGTCAGAAAGCCAGAAAGCCTGTCTCAAGTCTCTGCAGAGTTTTCCTGCCGGTATGCTACTTATTCAGGGTTTTCCCGGTACCGGTAAAACTCGGTACTCTTGTTGCGATGGCATCGGTACTCTTGTCCCTCGGAGCACATGTTATGTTCACGGCTCCAAGTCATTACGCTGCAGACGCCATCTGCGAGAGCATGGACAAATGGGAACGTCTTACAGGTGAAAATCTGAATCCCATCAGAGTCTATCGTCCTTTCTCTGAGAGCAAGGCCTTCAAGACGCACGGCAGGTCAAGAAAAGAGCACACCGAGAATGAAGGCGCTGAGATTGACTCGGACGAGTTCACTTCTGCTGAGATACCGTTGAACGAGGAAGGTTTGTCAAATGATCAGGGTTTTATGCCGCCGGCTTTTTCCGCTGAAGCTCAGCTCCTGATGGTGCGACTTGTTAAAGCCATCAAGGACGACGTCTTCACCAAGAGCTACGGTCTAAATACGAAGTCTCTGGAAGCCCACGTCATCCGTGCAGCCAACGACACTTCTCAGACTTTGATGGTCCGGTATCCGTCCTAGGAGTAGATTTCCATCTCGAGAGGCAATCTTTTTGAGCTGCTCGAGTCCGACGGTTTCAACCCTGAAGGAGAAGATGTCGACATGCTAGCAGAATTTCGCCGCTACGTCAACCTTCTCCAAGAACGACCATTCGGAGATTTCGAGGAGGAAGACCGGCGCAAGGCACTGCTGGCGTTTCAAAAGGTGTCGCAAATGGTCGTCTAGAAGTCGCGGTTGATTGTATCAACCAACAATAACACCGGTGATAAGCTTATTGCCACAAACTTTGGCCTAGGTGCCTTAGGTGTTATAATCATCCGCGACGAGGACACCAAGGAGACCGAAGCAAACTCATGGGTTCCCGTAGCCAAGTTGCTTAATTCTGATCGTATCTGCGGCATAGTTAGCTGCGGTGACGAGAAGCAACTCCAGCCGACGGTGATATCTTTACAGGATAAGTACCAGTACAACGAGTTTGCTCCGCAACTTTCTCTCACCTTGGCGGCGCGTCTGGCCCGGATGGGGCATCCTGTCATCAAATTGACAGAGCAGTTTCGCTACCGCCCTGTCTTTTCTGCCTGGCCAAATAGGAGGACGTACGACGGACTTCTCGCTAGCCACCCATGTACCAAAGCGATCACGGTCAATGCCAACTTTGTGAAAGCAATGGCAAATGCATTTGCTTTCAACGGCGATTCATTGACCGACTTTGGCAACGTGGTGGCTAGCGTAGAAGGATCCGCATGTGTCGTCGACGAAGTGTCGAAAAGTCGGTATAATGACCACCACCGCCTCTTCATCCTCCGTCTCATCCTTGCCAACAAGACGCACAATGGTTACCCTGCGAGTGACATAACCATCATGTGTCCTTACCAAGCCTAGGTGTTACGTATTCGCAAGTCACTATTCAGCATGCAGTAATGTGGTTTGTTGGCTTTCTCTGACATCCCTCACGTCACCACCACAGACTCCATGCAAGGAAAAGAGACGAAGGTTATTGTTCACGACTGGGTTATCTCGCAAGGAGACAAGTTTTCTGATCTCGGCTTTACCACTGACGACCATCGCGGCACTGTGGCACTCACAAGGATGTCTGAGGTAATGATCAACATCCTGCCTGAGTCTGTTGGAACTGGTACTCGAGCAGTTGCTCCGGTGGAACGGTTCACTTACTTGGGCAACAGGATCGAGAGTCGGATCCCATATCCATGCGCTTTCATGCAATGGGCCCAGACCCATGGAATCGTCCTCAAGGTCAATTGTAAGTTATTCGATCCCTTCTGATTGTAGAACCAAAAGAAATCCTAATATTCATCATGACAGGTCCGAAAAAAGACGAGTTTATTCCTACAGCATCGACTTCCGCACCCCCCCTTCCCCGGATCGATGACCAGACTCCACTTCCTAAGACCATCGAGGAGTTGACTTTGACCAGCGACGACGAAGAATTCTGCGATGCGCTCGAATACTCCGACAAGTCTGTGTCCGAGAGTGTTGTCGAGGATGAGCCTGATTCCTTCCGTCAACTTGCTGTCGAGAATAACAAACACAATGGCGACGAATCTTGGGGCTGGGATGGGTGCGATAACCAAAACAATGGTTGGTCCGGAGCCAATGAAGAGCCTTCTGAAGACCAGAATGGATATCTGTGGTGAGAAGCCGGTGATGATAATGGTGATAGGATGAGAAATGGATTCTTTTAGATATTGAAATTGTTCCTCCCAGTGCATTAGTTATTCAAACAAACTCTTTTTAGTCGAATTGATGTATTTTGATTCGTTCAACTCTTTAGTCCTCCTAGACTCGGAAGTCAATCGGTAATGCTGAGGTCTCCCTATTGTAAACGAAGAAAAGAAAAACTATCGCAGCCTGGGAAGGTAAGTCGAACCATTTTAGATGAATCATCTCTGGGATTTTTATTAACGAGTCTCGCTTCTACTACGTGAGGTACAATCCACCATAATGGGTATGAAATCTCTACTTATATTCTCAGTCTTCATACCGTGCCTATGCATATAGTGCCACCTTGACCCCGTTTTGACTCGCAGTTACCAGCTTATACGCTGGTACAAACTCTTTCACGGGGTCGCGGTTCTCAATGCGCTCAAATGCACCAACCAGTCGCGCCACTGTGAATGCAACCCGATTGAAGGCTAGAATCTGCGCCGGGCAGATATGGGTGCCGCCTCCAAAGGGCATAAATTTCCACGCCAGCTGTGGTAGCTTTAACTTCTCCCAGCGTTCCGGGCGCCATGACTCTGTATCCCCGTCGTCGTCAGCATAAATGTCGCTGCGGCGATGCAGGTTGTAGAAACTGCAGCCGACAACGGTGCCCTTGGGCACGTAGACGGGGGCCGTTTTGTCCGGTCCGCCGCCGGTTGGGAGAACTGTGTCTCTGATTGCGATGCGTGTCATGTTGGATACCGGTGGGTTGACGCGGAAGGTCTCGTTGATTACGTATTGCAGATGATCGAGGCGTTTTACATTCTCTGTCGTGATCTCGGGCAACTCAAGCACCTGGTGGCGAAGTTTGCGCCATGCTTCAGGATGGCGAGCCAGGTGGAAGAAGATATTAGACAAGGTGATAGCAATGGTATCATGCCCTATAAAGTTAGGCTTGCGATGTCCTATTACTATGTTTTATATTCTGAGTAGACTTACCAGGAAGAAAGACATTCATTAGTGTATCTTGGATTTCTGTCAGGCTCTGGCTTTCTTGAAGAACATTGTCAACGAGAATGTAATCCATTGCAATTTTATTGCCATTCTTCTCGCGCCGGGTCACGGCGTCTTGAACACACTCTGCGACGAACTGGCGAATACTCCGGCAAGCTCCCCAGAACTGTTCGTCGCGGTGGAGGAAGTTAAACGGGAGCATGGCAAAGCGCGCTCCCATGCCTTGCTGTGCAACATTGAAAGCAGTCGGAAACTTGTGTGACGCCTGAAGCGCGTTCGGGGGATCGTCCAGCGAGGCCACGGATTCACCAAAGATGAATTCGGTCGAGGAGTCGAGATCCAGCCGCTCCAAAAATGGCTGCAAATCGACAGTTGACCCATCGCCCGCAAGAGAGCCGATTAGCTTCTGCACATGCCGGTCGTAGGCGCCCTCGTTCTCAATATGCGCCTTCGAAAACGTCGGCCGGATCAAGGCGCGCGCGTGCTCGTGCCGGCCTCCATCCAGGGTCATGACCCCATCGCCAACGAGCGGCGAGAAGGCGAAATGCCGCAGGGGACGATTTCCGTAGCTTGCAGCGTCGGACGAGAAGACAGCTTGGACATTACGAGGGTCGATGGTGCGGATCAGCGGCTTAATGGACATTTGCGTCCGGAATGTCGAACCTAGAAGCTCAAACTGCGTCTCTAGGGGTAGTTTTTCGTTACCACTTTTGGATTTTTTAAAAAATAGATAGTAGAGATCAATGTCGAACAGCCGGATGCCCCCGGTTAGTGAGGGCACTACCTTGCAGCCATGTTTCTGTGTGAACTTTGCCCGGGCTTGCCCGATATTTATGAAGAGGAAACTAATTGTAATCGCGAATAAAAGAAGAAACTGTTCAAGAGAGATCATTTGGACGAGCCTGACCGATGGTCTTCTATCAATGGAGTTGAAGCGCAGTAAGAGTAGAAAGAATGATATCAACAACGATCGTCACGGCAGGCCTTGATCACGCGAGCTAACCGGAAACGGAAGGTTAGGTGAACAAAGACTACAAAAATTACATTGAATACACTACTACTGCTGAGTACTAGTTATACTAGCGATTACTGTTATGCAGCTAGAGATTAGGCGCAAAGAATACGGGTGAGACGACAGGGATCTTGGCGCCAATCACCAGGCTCCGAGTGTAAATAATTGATCGGCATTCAACCGGAGTATTAGACTGTCGGGGGCTGAAATTAATGCAGCGGATAAGCATTCAGCTATGTAGATAATTCAGCCATGTTGATTTTACCCTGGCAAAAAGTCAGGAATTACAGGCCATATGACTGTGCTAAATCCCGCGATAGTCGTTCAGCAACACGATGAAGAGGGCAAATTCATACAGAAAATGGCTGAGAGGCAGTTGATCTCTCGCAATAGTATTTTTTGGATCATCTCGCTGATAGTCTCGCTTCTATGTGGTGTTGACATAGGATGGCGTCTTGGCCACTCTCAACAGCAGCAGCCTTTGGGCACGACAAGTACGGATATTATTTCTCGCACATACTCAGGCTAACCGCATTCTTTAGATATAACACTAGGTGAAGCTTTGAACGTCTTCACCTATAACCGGACATTTGCTGAGGTGCCATCAAACGACTCCAACGGCGCATGGGAAACATTATTTCCTGATCGAGGCGGATTTTTCAAGCATCCTCAGCTTGCGCCAGATCGCTCAGGGCTGGCTGTCTTTCACCAGCTGCATTGCCTGGTATTAACTATAATTCACTGCCTAAAAAAAAAGAGAGACTTCTAACAGTTCTAGGACAATATCCGAAGAGGTTACTGGGCAGCCGTACATGGCGAGGAGGATCACCACGTCGGCCCAGCTCATGTCCGGCACTGCATCGACTATTTGCGCCAGTCGCTCATGTGTCATGCAGATGTTAATATTGAGCCTGTCGTCGAAGATTTACATGGAGTTCGTGGCTTTGGCGTGGAGCACCGATGTCGTGACTTTGGCCGTGTCAAGGATTGGATTGCCGAATGGGAGGATGGAATATTGCAATGAATTAAAGTTTTCCAATTTATTTTTCTTTTCGACCATTTTATGCGTTCAGTAAAGGGTTCTTTAGCCGTCTCATTTCCGCGTGAGAGACTACGCGGTCTTGTAACGAATCTTTAAAGTAATCCAAATCCACACACGTCCGTGCAATGTGATAATTGGGGACTATTGTTGGCTTGATGCGTTCGGTTTCCCATTCAAAAAACTTGGGCGTGGTATCTGCCCGACACTGAGCGTTCTGCACTAGGTCATTTAGGCAATGATCTAAAGGGGAACTCGTCAGCATGTTTTGTCCTGATTGATTTGAATGGAGTTCATACCAACATGAGGCATGATTAAGGCTTGCCAGTCCTGCTCCGCAAGGTCGGCATAATAATAACTGCGGTACAGAGCTTTTCGAATATAGTTCTGTCGAGGTTTTAATATTGAAGAGCGAAAAAAAGGAATATAGTAAAGGGTGACTCACTATACAATGCGTCTGATGAGAAATCTCTAGCCACGCCAGTTTTCCCTTGCTTTCTTGCAAATCAATCGAAGAGGAATTGAACCGTGACACTTCATTCGCAGTGAGCCGGATGCTTGCGTCGTCTAGAAGCCTGTCCCAGGCAGCATCCATCTCGGGACTGGGAGGCCCAGTGAGGCCAGTTTCAGCAGACGAGAGAAAGTTTGTCCTTTTGTATCGGATTGCGTCTTTTGCAAACACTGTATATAACGAATAAGCATCAACAACAACAAACAAGCCATTTGGTTTGGATATACCATGTGGATTGGTTTCTGGACTCAGGAGTGACATGCGGAACAACAAAATGGCTGCTAGAACGATATTTGCCATGAATATGACTGCATGAACAATATAAATTTTTTTACTTGTGTGGGGTTTTTGTAGTCTTTGATTTTGCTCCGGAAAATCTTCAACAGGTGACAGAAAGGGCTCTGTGTCTGTGTTTTCCTTTTCTAATAGCTTCCACATACTAACTGCCGATTACAATGTCGATATTTTCGGTATCGGAAATCGTCATGTACTGTTTCACGATATTGCGTATATCTTTGTGTGTCTGGTGTTTCGCCCCAATGTAGAGCAATCGAGACTAGACTACATATTATGATTTCTCCAATGTTGATCTGCACGGTCACATGCTTAACATGGTAGAAAGATTGGAAGTGATCATTGCTAGGACTTATGAGGCCATGACTGCAGTGTGACATTTTTGTATTACAATCCGTCTAAGTTGGTCCAATAAAGAACGAAAGATGGAAAAGGCCCCCATTATGTTATGCATACTGTATGCAGCTACGAAAACGGTTCGGCGCCCCCCCCCCCCCTGCAGCTCTTTTCAGGCGTCTCACTTTGTCAAGTACTACTCAAGTGTTGTATATATAAGATAGCTGAAAATCGTAGTTTAATTTTAGAATCCCGTCAGGCCGGTGAAAATCGTCCCAGTAATAATCGATGGATAGATCAATGAGAATTCAAGAAAATGCTTTTATCCAAGGATCAGCTGAATCATATCCGCTTATCTTTAGCCAGATCCGGAACACGAACCCTAAAGTGCTAGTAAAGTGGGTACCAGCTGAAAACCGAGTATTTACGACCAAGAAACATGCAGCGGTGATGGGTCACTGTGCGTTTTTTGGGCCGTCTCGCACGAGCCAATAAACAGGCTACAACAGAGCGTAAGACTCTGGGAAAGGCTGAAGCCGAGCCAGCTATTGCTAGCATCAGCGTCCAAATGCGCCTAGAAACATGGGAAGTCAGCCTAGGCAAGGGACAAACCCATGTTTAGCCAGACATCTTGCGTCTCGCTCACCACCTTCTGCATGCATTTAATTAAATCGACCCTGATGATGTGCTACATACCAGGTCTATAAAAGCACAGGCACTCCGGAAAACGAAAAAAAAAAAAGAAATGAGCCTGATATCGTTGATACAACACTTGAAAGCCCACTCCTGATTCTATCCTTCACTACTACATCAAACTCAAAATGCGTTTTGCGACTATCTCTCTCGGCCTTTTCTTGGCCGTTGGCATTTCTGCCGTTGCAGGTAAGTAGTACTGTTAACAATTCAAATGTTGATTTTTTCTGTACTCACATCCCTCGTATATACAGTGCCTACTTTCGAACAACGCCAGGTGCTCGCGACCAGAGGCGAAAATCTTGCTGATAATGGTACATCCTCCCAATACGGAAAATGCTCGATCACACATACTAAATATTCCATAGCTGGAACAACGTTGCGCCAAGGCGAAGAAGAAACCGCGGATGAAGACATCACCTGGAATGTAGAGGCGTATCCGCCCCGCCCTGACTCCGAGTAGGATGCATGGACGCGACGAAGCTTGACTGGTTTTTTTAACTATTTTGAAATGTTACTAGTAGTAGATGTATATAGGTTGCTTTTAATCTTACTTATGTATGTTGATTCTATCAATACATCTTGCGGGGCGCCTGATTACTGGATAGTCGCCGAGTAGGTAGGATCCAGGCAAGATACGATTAGATAATGTCCGCCATTGGCTAATAATTAAGAAGAGGATTTGGTGTGTTGCGATTTTTGTCTCACTGCCACAGTGCCAATGGACACTATACTAGCCCTTCGGCGAATCGTATGGGAGCATCTGCAACTAACGTGCTGGTATGTCGAACCCTTGCGAATGCGGTCCAATCAACCGCTCGAGTCCGTATCTGCCTTTCAGCAGGACCAAGGAAATCTAATCATACGTGCGTAAATAATTTCCAGTGCATGATTATTGCCCACACCCCAGCTGTGGTTGTTCACCCTGGTCTCGGCGCAAAAGTCTATCTTTTTAGTCTGATGCGGAGAATAACACATTGCTTATTTCTTTCTTCAGGTATGGCCGGCCTCTAATTTCCGGGGCAGACACCACGAATGTATTCCTCACGGTCTGTTACGACGGTGGTCGTGAGCGTGGTTCTGCCTGCGCTGACCATACTGGCGACGTATCTCCGGTTTTTGGCGCAGGGCAAGAATCGTAGCCGGTGGACGGCAGATGGAATCCTGGTGGTTGCGAACTGCGTCAGTGTCCCCCGACGCAACGATAACATAAACCTGACTTTTTGAAATAGATCATCCTGGTGGGATCTGGATGCCTCACTATCGTGGGCGCGACCCGGGGAGGTATTGGTGCGAACTTGGGAACAGTAGATGAGTCCACTGTTGTGCGATTCCGAAAGGTACGCATGTGCTTGGCCGTTTATATATAAAAAAATATTAACAAAACTAAATACTATTTTACAGATTGATTTTGTGTCGGAATTTTTTTACATCTCCACTGTTGGGGTTGTGAAGCTGGCGCTGCTGCTCTACTACCGCCGCATCTTCGTATTCTCGCTGGTCTCGCCGGGCTTTCGCGTGATGAACAACATCATGCTCGGAATCGTCGGTGCCTGGATGATAGCCTTCTATATCGCGACCATTCTTCAGGGGCGACCGATCTCGTGGAACTGGACGGAGGTGGGCACGTCCATCAACCTACACGATTTCTTCATCGCCGAAGCCGTCACTGATATCACGTTGGATACGATTGTGCTCTGCATGCCGACGTTGGTCGTGTATCGGATGCGCATGGAGACGCGCAAGAAGGCTCTTGTGATTGCTATCTTTGGGCTTGGATTTTTGTACTCCTTTCCCTTTGCTCTTTGCTACCGAATGTTGCTGACACGATCCCAGCTGCACAATCACATCGGCTATCCGGCTCTACTATGTGACAAGATTTTTCAACGTCTCAGTTGCAGTCGATCCGGATGGATTCGCAGGTTCGTCCTATAACGCTAAATATAGACGCTTAAATAGCTAATCAAACAACATAGATGCCGTGACAAACCTCGACCTGTGGTCCTTGATCGAACCCTGTGCGTCCACCATCTGCGTTTGCCTACCTTGTATGGGCCCTCTCGTACGTCGTGATTTCAGTCCCTCGTCACTCCTCAACAGTGTGCGAGCCATTTTCTCCATCCGGAGCAATGGTAGCAGTGAGATAGCTGGAGCTGCTCAGTCAGAGAGCAATAACCAGCAGAACGATAGCAATGCCACGCGCAATTGCAAAAACAATGATATCGTTTCAGAAGCACCAGTGCCGGGATATAAGCCTGATAACAGTCGCCATTCAGGCAGTAGTAGTTATGCTCCGCATAAGGCGAAGACTACATTGTCAGAGAACGTTGATCAGGAAGATATTGTGGCGTTCGGGGGGTCTACAGAGGCACACCCCTTGCAGTCAATGGAGCATGCTAAGGTCTAATAAATGAGTATTTATTTAATGTTCGGTGGAATGTTGAGCTTGCAATTGAATGGTCTTTGGGATTTGCTACTATAATGTAAACAAAAATAAAAATAAAAATAAACAACGGCTAGAATGCCACGGGGACAGCACCACACACGTGGACTTTGCTACTATATAGTAGCGTTGGCGGCCATGGTGATCACCACCACAGCACGAGCAAACATTTTTAAATCACTCAAGTCCGCAGTATCATACGGGCCGTAAGACTGTTCCTCAAGAAAAGACTTGGGCCCGGACGACGCCCCCTCCAAGTATCTCACATACTCGTCGTCATATGTCGCCGCGATGATAAATATTTGGTGGCGATTCTGTGAGATGACGAACCGGCTAGAAAACTAGTCAGAAAAAATTAATCTTCTCTAAGATCTAGTTTGGTTGACTTACCGACCACGGAATGTTTCCAGCTTGTCTGGTGAGGAGCGAATCCATCCGACGATCTCTGCAGTTTCCTGCATCTTAACATTTACGTCATTGTCTCTGCGCATCATTTTCTTGGCTTCAAGAAGACAGAAAATTCCTTGGCCGTCTTTTCTAGACCGCAGGATCCCATCTGTGATGGTATTCATCACAGTGCCGAATATCACGGAAAAATGGTGGCGGTTTGGCACCCATTCTAGGTCGACCTGGGCGACTAGGTCTGATAGGTTTTGCAGGAGCAAAACCAGGGCAATATTAACCGATTCCTCATCCTCTGCAGGAGGAAGACGGAGGAGGCCAGTTTTGGCGAGTTTCCTTTTCTGCCCCCCTCGGCTCATTTCCAGCTGCCTGGGGGGACAAAGCGATTTCTGCTTGGTTGGGGAGAGTCAGACCATCGTTGGCGACACGAGCCCAGTCATGCAGGCCATCGACTTTCATGACCAGCTCCTGGGCTACCTTCACTGGTTTGAAGGAGCCTGGCCACGATTCGTCGTTTTTTGTCGATGGCCTGCATAAGAGTGTTTTGTTCAAGAAGGCTCAGGTATAGATTGAATTCTATGTCGGTATCGACGGCTCCTCCAGCGTCTTCCCAGTAATTTTTGAGCCCAAGCTGTACGAGGTCCTCGTTGAGTTTATGTGGCGAACACATCGGTATCCAGAGTGCCCTAAAGGCAATGAAATTGCCTTTGGTTGATATTGGAGCCTGATCCCATCTCCTCGTAAGGTATCTGATGGATATATGGGACTTTTGGTATTGCCTTTGCTGCTATCTCTTCCCAACCTTCTATATCCGCCGGGATGCCGAAGTCTTTGATGGTCAGCTTCGACTTTGGCGTTGTCTTGCTCATTTTGAATTGCAAACGGAAGGGCACTCCAAATGATTATCTAAGGTCAGAGTAGGGGTGACAAACGAGGGGACTGGCAGAGGGGCAAACACAGAAGAAATTTTCAGACGGGCATTGGTTTGTTGTGCCTGAATATTCTATCTGCAGATGGATGGCCAGGAGACCCACTTCAATTGTGACTTGCATGTGCCATGACTTACCAATATTTAGCAAAATTCTATTTCACTTTCTTCGTCCCATTCTGGGCAGATAGCTGATATTCGCAAAGAAATGACTGGACAAACTCGAGCTGAGAAATGTCTCAAAATGTTTGTTTGATCTTTCCCTTCAAGATATAGATGTGATATTTTTCATCGGCCAAGGAACAGTTGTAATACTGATATTGATCAAATGAATATTCCAAGACAAACATGAATATATCTAGAAGGCAGATCATTACTCGATAGACGAGTAAACCTGGGTGAGAGAGATGTTGAAGATTTTGGGAAACCATCCTGGGAGGTATATCTTTGTGTGTCGACTCACCGGTAGTGAAATTTATGTGCGTTATAGAGTATTTATTATTAGTTTAGTTGTATATTGTTTTAATTTATTGGCTATACGGACTTCAATCATTTGATCATTAGCTTAGGATCAATAACTAAAGCTATATTCTTTTTTTTAAAAAAAAAACACAAGTTTCTTCGAATTTAAAAAGAAATACAAAAGGACGAAAGAAAGGAAGAAGAAAGAAGAAATCACCACGGAGATTCAGGATTCCCTTCACACTTGCTAGCCATATGGCGCAGAAATAGCTCAGAGTTGTGAAGCACGCCTTCGTCACTCGAGAAATCCTGCAACTTGGACACTTTAATGAACAAGCGCCGGACACGGCCATTGTAGTAAGCCTCGAGAATCCGGCCTTCGCGTCCAAAAAATGATAACACCTTGACCTAAAGAGTTTAATTGGATATTGCTATAAACACACATGGAAGACATACCGGAATGACTATAGTATCTGGTGGCGGGGGTTTCCGCAGTTGCGTGATCATAATTGCAAGAATCGTCATGAACTCTGAGCGGAAGAGGGCTTCGTCACGAGATGCGAGGCCGTTGGATAATGTGCACATCACGTGCGGTAGCTCCTTGGATTTGACTGACACGAAGGGATTACAGGGTTCGTAGATGACCGAGTTGAAGATATCCGGGTGGAACTCGTCGTCAATCAGCGATTCTGGATTTCCGAGGTCGAAGGAGCTATATCATAGTTACGTTTCCATTAGTTTAGTTTCCCCCATCCTAAGAACTGAGCTTATACTAGTAGACACTTACCCAGGCCACCATCCAGCCAATCTGCGCAACATGTTGGATGACCCGTTTTCAGATATTTCCCGTTTTGTATAGAACAGTCCATTCATGTAGGTGCATAGGCTTCGTGCGTCACTATGTCGTTGAAAGACAGAGCTGGCTGGGTGACGTCCGATATCACTCTCATGCCAGCGAAGTGGCTTTCCACAACTGCTTCTTGTGAATTTATCTGAAAAACCAGGAGGATGCTGGTCTAGCTCCTTCTTGGTCATAGGGATGAAAAAGGTCTCCGCGACAGGAGGGGGTTGCTGGTCGAGGGGGAATTCAACGCAGGTTATGCGGCTGAGATCGAGGAGTTTCCAGTCGCCATAGTCCCCAGAGACCTCCTTAAATCTAGTATACATCGTCTCGAGATCTCGTACCATTCCTTCGCGCTCTGCTTGTCGTGCCTGGCGATCTTCTTCTTCTCGTCTGGCCTTTCTAACCCCTGGCCGCAGTACTCTGCGCTCCTCACTGTCGTCTGCAGTTGACATTGTGGTGAAAGAATTGGCAACATGGAAAAAAAAGAGATTTTAAGGGTTTGAGAGTTAAAGAGTTGAACAGAAGAAGAGAGAAAAGAAATACTGGGCGTCGTGCAAGACAGAAATAAATTGGAATCGCAAGTGGATCACGGGCCGTCATGTTTACTCGTAGATTTGTCACAGGCAACGACAGGGCATAATAAAAAGAAAGATATAAAAACAAACAAAACAAACAAAAAGAAACAAATAAAGAAATAACAGGAAGCCAAATACTATCAACCTGTGGCACTTCAGGTTCTAGAAAACAACAAGTCTCAATATTACCACTTCTAGATACCGACACATTTCAATGTTACAGAGTCTTTTCTAGAGTTACTAAGCCTTCTATTTAGCTTAATAATAACTTGTAATGCAGCTTTGACTCACAGGGCGGCCGAATAGTCTATATATCGCGAGTGGATAAAAAATCCCTCCCTGCACTGTGCTAATGTTGGTTGTATATACTAGCTGTGAAAACAATGGGAGATCCTTTGAGCTTGCTATGAATTTCTACAAGGAGTTATAATTGATTTATTAGATGTAATATAATCTAATTTTAATTTAAATTTCTCAAATTATTTTTTGTTGCTGAAAATGGATATTAAGTTATCATTAAACTGCCCTCGACAATGGTGCTAATACCGAACCAAAGAACTACCCTAGACAAACGCCACTATCTGTTCCCGCTGAAAGGGGGTACATTTATATCGTTGAAATATTGCGTAGAAATGGTTCATATCGGGTCTAAGGATCACTCTGGCCATGCATCACTGTGGTGGAGTAGTCGCTGATGACAATAGCTTGACCTCGAGAAACGATTGGCCAGTACTTCCTTAGCAGCTTGACGGATCTGACATTCTCAAAGACCAAGAGCCATCGGTACTCTAGAAAATTAAGCTAGGAACATAAGGAATCTTATTGTTGTCTCACCTGTATTCTGGAGCTAGTCCAGGACAAGAGTGGTATTTTTATGATCGCCCCCGGACCCAGTGACTGCATCTGGCAAATTTAGATTCACGGCAATGTCGGTGAAGCCTTAGTAAATAGTGCTTTCCTTCTCACTGTCTATCCAGAACATGGCATCCAATTCCTTATTTCGAATTCTGGTATCGCCGTAGTGAAACGAGACATAACGCTCGTCTATTCTACGGCCGCCCCATAAAGTGAGCGAGCGGAATTCCTTAATAGTATCTTCACTGTCGAAGTACCTGGCGATTTCATTGACGTCCTTATTATCATTATAAACATGTCTCTCGAAAGCGGGACAGCCGACACGAAAAATATTCGCTGGCACATCCTCTGGCGCATCATGGAATGATTCAGAGGCGATCGGGATGGATTGAAGTTTGTGTAGCTTATCATCCACATCATCCAAAAGAACCACAGCCTTGTCAATATCAGATTTAAGGGCATTAACCCGACGTTCAACCTCTTTCCAAGACTCTCCGTAGTTTGGTTTGAAAATTCCGTCTATTGACTAATTAGCTTGAAAGACTAGAATGAACCTAGATCATACATGTGGTTGCGCGCCAGTCCTGTCCAATGTTCTCTGCTATGAAGAGGATAAGACTGACGAAAACTGAGATAGACGAATCGGCAATATGAAAGAATACGTTCTTCGTCACCTGTGGCACCTTTTCTTTGCTAACCCAGTATTTGACGAGCCTGCCAATATCGTTGTAGAAAAGATTAACCGTGAGAGATACTACCTCTGGTAGACCAGATAACCCGTTTGAGATCTATAAAGGATTAAAATCAATGTTCCATGAGGAAGTGGGGTTAACCTATACAGTGGCTAAAAGTCCAAAAACAAACCAGAAGGACTTATCATCCGTGCATGGATTTGCTTGGGTGGAAACCAAATGGAAGAATTCCCTGGGTTTTTTTCATCCTGGGGTCATCTTGCAGCCGTAGAATGTCAGGACCGGACCCTGCAATAGCTTTATGGAGTTTGTCCCGCACAACCAAGATGTCAGCTAGATAGGAGGAAGATTCAGTCCACCTAATGGAGAATGTTTCGGCGCTGGGACAGGAGATGTTAATTCTATGTGACAGTCAGATAATTAATCACCGGGCTTCTACTAACGAAGTCCGTATCTCTGCCATGATGATAAAGGTATGTAGAAACTCGTGTTTTCGATAACGAAGAACCAAAGGTCACTCTGGTAAGATCAATCGATATTGCGAGAAAAGAAAACTGGATGTGGATACGCTCACCTTTCATAACAACTTGTCACAACTTGTCATATCATGACTCACTGGATGGCGTGTCTTGTATATGACTGTATACAACCTTGCTACCTGCTGTCAATTATTTCTCAGTCATTTTTAACCAAAAGAAATGGGCTTCCCATCAATCCAGCGTGAATCTAAATTAAATAGTAGTTAGTAGAGTCCAAGGGCTGTATCCTATTTTTTCGTTCCGCAACTTATCCAAGGGCCGAATCTGGTGGGAAATTTACCCTGACCTTCATGTCCACATTTTCTCTTCTATGCTTGCTTATTTTGTGAAATATGTAAAAACCTGCTCGGCATTGCAAACCGTGGTAAGCATTTCTCGAAGTAGTCGTAGTACCAATTGATGACAAGTATAGATCCATTACTCACCACATCTTAAATTCATTATAGTTCTATGTCCCATTAGAGTGATATATTTCACATAATAAGTTGACTTATGAGGTACTAGGCAATTAGATATCCAACGCTGTGTCATGTGTGCTGTCTACACTGTACCAGTACCTCTCTCCGGATGTCGTCGCCTAATTAGGAAATTTTGCCACGGACTTGAATTCGGCCGACTCGACGAAGTATGAAAGTTGGGGGCGTAAAAAACCATTCCACTACCGCGTGCCGGACACGTCCGGGGCCCCTTAGTAGGTTTTACATAGTAATTTATGTATAATTTTGTTATTTTCTATTTGCCAAACAATTTGTTGTTAGAACCTAGCACAGGGAGTTGCAAGGAAAGAATCCGGCTGAACATAACTTTCCAATAAATCAGTAATAATATATAGACTTTGACATTCTAAGACATTTTAAGCGACGTGTTTACCCCTTAGTAATAATAGCTTGGATCCTTCAAATTAGCTCGCTCGTTTCAATGTTGCCAAGATTGAGGCTGGAAGAAGGCCCGAGTCGAGCCGCCGGCCCCAATAATAAAAGGAGCCTCATCCCCGGTTCCTTTTTTCTTCTTCTTTTTTTTCCTTCCCAAGTCGTAATTTACTTTGGTTTTTTTTTTTTTTTTTTTTTTTCCCTCCAAACCATCTAAACACTTTCGTTTACCAATAATTTAATAATCATGCATCACTCCGTTATTGCCCCCCTCGCTCTTTTGGGCTCTGCAGTCGCCCTACACCAGACCACCACTCTTTTTATACCGGGATTTGACCAGCAGCCTCTTGTTGCATCTATTGCTGGTTCTGTATGTTTAAAATTTCTAATTCGTGAAATTCGTCTAATCTCCTCAGGATTCCACTGCAACCACATACGCTATTAAATGTGCTCCGGGTACCTCGTCCGATGAATGCGGCGCCGGTGCCGGCTTTACCCTAATCGAGGGTCCCAAGACCGCACATATGGAAATGATTGACGGCGATGCCTCTATGTAACTTCCTCTTCTTCTTGAAGAAAACACCATGACAGGTCTAACTTGGCCACAGCTTCTCCTTAGCAGAAAACTGCGTCTTGAAGGGCACGTCCACCGCCATCTGCACCAACACGGCGGCGGGCTCTGAGGCCAATTTCCCGGGAACTAGCACGCTCACGTATGCCAACGAGGATCTTGCGTCTGCTATGATCGTTGTCACTGTGACTGCGGGCGATGTCAACACTGCGCCTGCGAGCACGGCGGCGTCGGCGACGGCGCCAACTGCGACTGCTACTGCTGCTAGTACTTCTACTGCTGCTGGCACTGGAAGTGATACCACGACTGCAACCGGTACTATTGGAAGTACTTCCACAAGCGGATCTGCCTCCACTGGGACTACGACTGGGACCAGTACAGGCGCAGCGTCTTCGTCTGCGGACAGCTCCTCCGTGAGTACTGGTGGTTTGCCCCGGATTACGGGCAACGTTGAATTAGCTATTGGTGGCGCTGCTGTCGTCATGGCTCTTGCGGGCTTTTAATAGTGTATATGTGAATATTTAAAGTTTCTTGGATGCATGGTGCGCGTCAAGTCATCCTCGAGATCCAGTGGACTTGGAGCAATCATTCCCAGGCTCCACTACACTACTCCTAGTACCAACAACCTAGCGCCTACAGAACAAAGAAACATCCAACAACCCCTGCCAGAAGCGGCGCGTTAATGCAGATTATGTAAAGACGCCCTAATAAAAATGGAACCTGGTTCCATTTTCCTTGTTCCTGTTCGAGTTTCCCCTCTTCCATCTGTTCAACACAAGAAATATTATTTAAATCCTATTGATATTTAGAGCAACCCTTTTCCCTTTCCACCTCCAAAAGAAAATCAACCACTCATGACATCCCCTCTCAAAACAGGCGACGTCGCTTTTAAGATGGAATCTGAAAATCCTACCACGTTCCACCTTTTCCCGAAGCTACCAATGGAGCTTCAGCTGATGGTCTGGGAGCATACTTGGCCATCATCCCGAGTCATCGAAGCGACCCACTATGAGGACCAAAAGGCCGAAGAATTTAGAGAACTTGCCATCTTACGATTAGGTGGTTCTCTACCAAGATTTCTAAAAGGGGATCTTGGTTCTCGGAGCCTGGACGACAAGCCCTTGGAGCAGTGCCAAAACCCCATCGCGCTTCAGGTTTGCCATATCTCTCGTCAACACACCTTGAAAAAGTACACTCCATTTCGGCATGCAGAGTTTAATGCTGGATCGTTTTACTTTGATCCTCAGTCCGATATCATTTGGCTCAGTCAAGATTTCACAGACGAACCACACAACATGGAAAATATCACGGATGCTTATGGTAGCCAGCTTCAGAGCATCAGAAATGTTCTAGTCGAGGAATTTGAGTGGAATGATTCGACGGCATATCGCTATACCAAGGATTATCTTTATCCATTTGGCAAGATACAAAACCTGCTAATCGTTTATGGGGGTTTTGACGACAAGGGCAAACTTCTGGTCCTTTGTGAGAAAGACATTGATTTCATGTCAAAATACTACAGAAATGAATACGCACGCCTTGTTGCGAGGGAAAATCTGGACAATGGAGTATCGAAAAACCTTCATTTTATCACCAGACGTGCTCAGGCGGTTTAACTCGTGGTGGTTTGAGTCGAGGGCTGAAGGTTGGCAGTTGTGACTCTGCTAGGTGGTTTATTTGACATGGAGTTGCTGGGAGATGTAAATAGAACTGATGTATTATACTTGTTCTATGCCTGTGGTACTCAAATACACGCCTCGAATGACCAATGATTATGCTCGTAATCATTGATCACGACAAACTGGTTCAAATGTTTCCCTCTGACATAGTACGGAACCAAGAATTACACTTGACACATTTAACACATGTGAAAAAAGTGTTATATACTCTCGACCCCCTTTATATCGATACATATCAATTCAATGTTACTATATCTATCTAAAGACATCCCCCATTCAGGCCTGGAACTATTCTAACAACCTTTATATATAAAAAAAAAGAAACTGTTGACAGGCATTCCAGTAACCAAGGGAAAAACCGCGTGGGCGAAAAAACCTTGGCTAAAAGTCTTGTTCTATATGAACTAGATATTAATACGTATTTTAGTCAATCCTAGTCGTCCACATGTATATATACCGCGCGTGGGGAAAACTGCATGGGCTGGGCTGGGCTGGCCGGTACGGGGAATCAGTTACAGGGAGTAAGTGAATCTACTACTGCCGCGCTTGAGAAGAAGAGAGGGAGAAGAGAAGGGGAGGGGGCGAAGTTGATATTTATACTAAGTCTGTTTCATGTCTGTTTGTGTAGATTTTCCGGTCGGAAACAAGGGAGTAGGAATTGGCATAAAGAAATGATGGCGGTTTTGGAAATCTACACTGTTTACGATACAATGAAAAATCAACTAGGGAGCGGTTATTTCCTTAGAGTTTCCTTCAGTTGTCTTGTTTCATATGGAAATGTCCGATGTATTTGCACCTTCGAGATGGTAGATACCAAGGGCATCCTAATATGTCTCTGCATACGCTATTATATGGCGTACTCTCATTACTGTACATATATGTCAAGGCGGAACCTTGGCTGAGTTGCACCGTCGCTAACCAGTCTAGACGGCGAGCCTCTGGATATGGGATCGGCTGACGACGAGGCGACCATCTCAGCGTTGCGTCCCGTTCGGACTTTTCCTCCATGCCTATTAGAGGATATTAGAGGAATAAAAAAAACATTTCATCCAAGTAGCGTAGTTTTTTCCATCAAGCAATTTTTCGGCCAACATTGCCAATTCCCTTTCCAACAATGCTGACAACGACATCCTTGTCCACGTTCTCTCCAGCTGCATCTCGGATACCCCATCCCGCAGCGCCGAATTTTGTGAGATCACGCGCGAATTGGATTAGTGCCTGGTCTGCAATAACTTCTCGGCCGACTTGCAGCCGCCCGACATCTTCGGATCCCATGGCCATGAGCATCATCATTGTAGGAGCGGCTACAGGCGCAACACATCCTCCCTTGGAAATTGTCTCGAGCAGCTGGTATGCGCAGCGCTTGCCAATGTCCTCTGGTGGTTCACCGCCAGATGGCGGAGAGGCAACATCGGCCGAGAACAAACAGCCGGTAGACGTCTCTGCAACGAGGAAGAGACCAAATCCCAGGCCAGTTTTGCGCTTGGCGTTGGGGTTGTTCTTATCCGGAGCAGGAATCAAAGGTGCCGGGGACGCATCCGAAGCGATATAAGTATCTGGGGCGAGAGTATTCAAAATCCCTCGAGCAGTCTGAATCATCCGCGCATTGTTCGATGCAGAAACACCTGTCGAATAGGCCACACCGCGGATTGTCTTGACACGTCCCGGGTTCATCAAATGCAGAGTCTTGGGTAGGCGGACCTGATGGCCAAAGACCAACTGCACCTCGCCTCCACCGCCTCTGCCAGAGCTACCTGGATTCGACCTCTGCAATATCCGCAGCTCAATATTGTTCCATATATTGAATTGTTTAAACAGCGGCAAAATAGCCATTCGCACCGCATCCGCAGAGATATCGCCCGTCGGCGTGGCCGATGTAATTACCCCGGGGCCCGTAAAAAGCACATTCATCGGCGACTTGGAAAATGGCGCAAGAAGACACAGCGGAATGAGGAAATAACTGATGCCGCGCGTGCAGCTCGACGGGATTTCATGGGTGATCACCCCGTTACTGGCACCGAGGCCGGACGCGCTGCCCGTAATCAGGCCCGGTTTGTAGACGATAATGGTACCACTGTACGAAATCTCCATTTGGGAGCCATTTGTGACGGCTTCGAGGAGACGCAGGAACGAGATTTCGTGCGTTAACAGACCGGGGTTGGCGGGCGAGTTTGGTCGGATTTGCGAAATGTGCACGGGTCGGCCGGTCAGCGTCGACAGGACGAGGCGGTATGTGAAGTTCTTTTGCGACGTCAGCCGCACGAGGGGTGTTTGTGTGGACGCCATTGGAAATATCCCTTGAGAAATTTCTCTGGTCTTTCTGGGTCCTGGGGATGTTCTTCTGGTGCTGCGGGAATTGAAGTCTCGAAAAAATCCCAGAAAGGGAAAGCGCACCTGGCAAAAAAAAAAAAACAGCGCACGTGACCGCTTATCGGGATTATCTCCGCAATAGTGGAGACGTTTTAAGTCCGATAAGATTAAGCATCGCAGGGAGGGGAACAATTAATAATGATTTCATCCGGAGAAAGGCAATGACTTATATCATCTCATCTAGTTAATTCATCGCTGGTCTGTTGATTTTTAAAGGAACAATAAACAGATCATCCAATACCAGATACTGGAAGAAGCGTCCAAAATGCTACCACCGTCCCTAAACATCCCCAAATGGCAAGCCAACCCCTCATCATCACCCTATCCAAAGAATTCAATATCTAACAGTCACACAGGCTCGAAGCCAATTCCCACCTCCTCCAGCCGCCCGTTAATAACTACTGCGTCTACCACCCATCCACCTCCTCCGGGTATACAGTCATGGTAGTCGGCGGACCCAACGCGCGAACAGACTACCACGTCAACTCCACGCCCGAATTCTTCTATCAATACCGGGGCTCCATGCTCCTCAAAACCGTGGCAGACACGTCCACAACACCTCATACTTTCCAAGACATTCCGATCCATGAAGGCTCCCTTTTCCTACTCCCCGCCAACACTCCACACTGTCCCGTGCGGTTCAAGGATACCGTCGGCGTAGTCATGGAGCAGCCGCGCAAGGAAGGCGCCGAGGATACGATGCGGTGGTACTGCCAGTCGTGCGGTGAGATTGTGTGGGAGAAGCGGTTTATCTGCACGGATCTGGGTACGCAGATTAAAGCCGTGGTGGAGGAGTTTGGCGCAGACGTTCAAAAGAGGACGTGTGCCAAGTGCGGTGTGCTGGCTGAGACCAAGTTTGCAGAGGGCCAGATTGTGCAGCCTCCGAGGTTGCCGGAGTAGCCTTATGATGATATGATCGTTCGTGTTGTTGTTGTATAATACCGTTGTAGAGAAAAGAAACTCATCTCATTGCTAGAATGCTAACCTATCATCCCAAAACCCAAGCAGAAAGAAAGGTATTAAAACATTAAAGGCTTCAAAATTTGCAAATATCGAATTAAATCTGTACAAAGGAATAAAAGTAAAGTAAAAATATAAAGAGGGCAATATAAAGAGGGCAATATAACAAGATAGTAAAAAGAGAGGGGAAAAAAAAGGAACGCTATGATCAATTTAATACCCCAGAAGTATTAACAAATATTAGTACAGTGCATGGAAAGAAAGACATATTAAGAAAGAAAGTCCTGTCCTCATCCATGGCACATGACGTCGTCTTCTATTTCAACACGAATGCAAATTATTCATCGAACGGACAGTCGATGCTCTCGTGGCCGTCTCGCTCGCACAATGCGCACCACTTGCTCTCATCAATGACACCAGATGCCTTACCGGCCACAGCGCCCATAGAGCTAGTAATGCCACCGATTCCCTTCAAGCCATCGAGAACAGCGTCTCGGTTTGCTTTTGGCAACGGCGGGCTATCATCAGCAGTGGGCTTCACACCCTTAGAGGCAGACTCTTCCAGGTCTTCGGGGATTTGGGGGGATTTTGGCAGGTTGGTTTTCGTTGTCTCGGGTTCAGCAAGATTCTCTAGTTGCTGCGAGGATCCACTACTATTAGCTCCAAAGGTGGTGCAGGTCAGAATATCATGGCCGTTGGTCTCGCAGATTTCACACCACAGCGAACCATGCTCGGAGGACTGTTGGTCAGAGTGGCCATCGTCGTCTTCGGCGATATGAGCAGTCTCGAGATAAGTATTGTGAGGAGTCTGTTCTTCAGCAGTCGGCGAATCTTGCCAATCTGGCGGCACAACAGTCCTGTCGGACAGAGTATGGACATGGTTAGCTGGAGGACCACGGCTTCCTCTAGCCGACACAGAAGCCCTCATCTGCCGGAGAGGAGCGATGGTGACTGTACCGCTCCTGCTCCTCACTCCGTTGACAGAGTTTCGCCCCGCCGAGTTTCGTCCGGCCGAGTTGCGGTTCTGGTTTGGAGGCGTATCTCGTTGCGACTCGCGCTGCAGCTCTTCAATGCGCGCTGAGCGTGTTTCGGCCAATACCTCAAGCTCTTGAATGCGCTGCTCGAGCTGAGACACTCGCTCTGGGTCCTGGTCTGACTCGGCCTTGCCATTAGGGGTTCCTGGTCCGTTCTGTGTTAATAAAGCTGGATTCACATCTCCTCGGCTCAAAGAATGGATGATCGCCTTCAGGCCTCTGATCTCATCATCTTTCTGGTCCACCTCTTTCGTGTTGCGGCGTGACTCGGCGTCCTTCAATGCAGCTGCTGACTTGTCACGCTCCTGCTGCAGCTCCAGGTGCGTTCGTTCCACCTCGCCGCGCAAGAACTCGACCTCTCCGCGAGCTTCGGCCTCGCCGCGGCGGGCATCCTCCAGACCCTCCTCTAACTCGGAAACCAGCTCCTCGAGTTGCTTCAGCTGCATGGCCACTGCCTCGACATCTTCGCCGCGGTCCTGCAGTTCTCGGTTTTGTTGCATAACCTCGTCTAGTCTCTTCTCGTAGACTCTTTCGGTCTCGGTTGCAGCGATTTCCAGGGTATCCAACGTGCTGCGGAAGTCGGCGCGGTGGCTGTCGAACTCGGCCGTCAATTGGGAAATCTTTTCGTTCTTCTCTCTGAGCTGTGCACGCATTGAGGCTCCATCCTGGCCTTCGATTTCGGTAATGCTCTGCTGTAGCTCATTCAGGACGGACGACTGATCCTCCAACTGCTTATCACGGTCCTGCAGCTCCTGTTCTAGCCTTTTGATTTTGTCCTGAAGCTCGTGGGAAGAAGGACCGCCAAAGTCAGACGGAAACCTTACTGACGTTGGCGTGTCTCCGCCGTCCTGGCTCATCCTAGACGAAGGTCGGTTGGACAGCCTCGAAGGTGTCTTGAACGGAGTACGCGGCATTCCATTGCTTCCGGCCGAAAGACTACCTGACGCCGGCTTGCCCACAGACGACGACGGACTGCGCAAGCCGTTAAAGTTCAATTTGTTAGGCGGCGCACTTCGAGGCGACTCTGGTCGAGGCAGCGACGGGCGACGGACTCGAGGCCGGGGCATCGACGGCGGCCCAACGGACTTGCTGAAGTTGGTCGAGATAGAGGGACGCGACGGGGTCGGCGGCGTGACCACAGTCCGCTTGGTCACATACTTGGAGTTGTTGATGGGCACGAAGATGCCGGCGCCGGCGATGGCGGTGGAAAAATAGCTGCGGCCGTCGACGTCGCCGTTGTTTTTACCCCTGGCGGCGTGCTCGGGGGCAAGCTCGATGCCAGCAAAGCGGCCAGGCTTGCCATCGACAATTCCCAGGAAGCGAACCGATCCATACATGCCCCCGGGGACGTTGACCTGGTCTCCAACCCGGATATCGTCGGAGGGGGCCATGGTGTCACGATCCAGCCCGTCCGGGTGTCTAGGGAGATGCTGCTGCTGTAGAAAGCCGAGAGACACTGCGGAGGAGACGAGCAGTCATCAAATGGGGAGAGCGTAGTCCGTTGTTCGTGCTGGGCGTCGAGTCTCGAGTGCTCGTGCCATACAGACAGGGGTGAGCAAAGAACGAAAGACAACAAAAAAACAAAACAGGAACAAGGTCAGGAGCAGCCGGGGATAGCGGGGAGCTTCTCTTTAGCCTGCCCGAGCCAGAACCCACTTAATAATAATAATAAGCAACGAACGCCCTTTTTTTTTTTCTCTTTTCTGCAGGAACCACAGGGGCTGATCGTCTGGCTTGCAATTTCAGCTGCAGTGAGTTCGCTGGCAAAAAGCAAAGACAGGTGAGACTAATTGCTGCAGCTTATGCGATGCATTCACGCCCAATGCAGTCTTGCTTATGCGAGGGAACCAGCTCAACAAGGGGCGTCAATTAGCCTGCAGCTATTGCCAGTAAATTTTAAAGCTTGTAGCTAAATAATGGTATAGTTGTTGTGTTGTTATTTTTATCAACTATTATATTGTACATGTCTGGTTGCTGTGGAGAGCTGTGCGAATGAGAGCGCGCGGCCCCGGAGCACGATGAGTCGATGACATCTGGCCAGACTCCACGTCTCTCTGCATCGCAACACTTGGAAAACACCAATTTTCAATTTCCAGTGCATCTCTCGCAGATTTCGAACAGACTGTGCTACAGCATACTGCCCAGCGCGATCCCGCATCGCTTCCGCGCGGAAACCGACTCCAGCTGAGCTTGTTTCTTGTTTCCGCATCACCTGTTGTCGTCAGCTCGCCTGGATCTTCACTCTGTCAAACATCACCATCACTACCACCACCACCACCATGGCGCAATACCTCTTCGATCTCCTCTACACACTCACGGATTGCATGTGCTGCTTCCCTAGCTCTCCACAGCTCAAGATCAACAATCGCAGTTTCAAGCTGCTCCGTTTGCTGGGCGAGGTATGATGCCTTTTTCTTTTTGCGACTATAGTTGCTTAGATCTAACAGTTTCCTTCCAGGGCGGCTTTTCATACGTCTATCTCGTGCAAGACAAAAACACATCCGAATTGTTCGCGCTGAAAAAGATCCGCTGTCCATTCGGCCAAGAATCCGTGTCGCTCGCGCTCAAGGAAGTCGAAGCCTACAGTCTGTTTACGCCCAACCCCAACATCATCCGCTCCTTTGACCACTGCGTCACGACCGAGTCCGGCTCCAAGTTCCGCGGCGATGGCGACGATTCGAACTCCAAGACAGTGTACATTCTGCTGCCTTACTACCAACGAGGAAATTTGCAGGATGCCATCAACGCGAACCTGGTCAACCATACCAATTTCCCGGAGAAAGAGCTCATGTCGCTGATGCTGGGCGTCGCCAAGGCTCTCAAATCCATGCACCAGTACCGCGTCAAAACCGGGTCCGCGGGCACACGTCAAGCAAAGGCCATTCGCCGGGAAGGCGAGCAGGCTGATGAGGAGCTGTCGAGAAAGGTGGGAAAGCCTAAGCGAAGGAATACACACGGTCTCGGCGATGATGTCGAGCAAGAACCTTTGATGGACGATGAGGTGACTGCTAGCCAGGAGGGTGTCGGCGAGGGAGATTTCCGACCTTATGCGCACCGAGATATCAAACCAGGTAAGCACCTCAATCGCGTTTGGAAATTTGGCATTTTTGAACGTCTGGTAAAGCTAACATATACGTTTTCAGGCAACATTATGATCGACGACGACGGTAGAACGCCCATCCTCATGGATCTAGGTTCCCTGGCCCCGAGTCCGATTGCCATCAGCTCGCGATCCCTCGCAATCGCAGTGCAAGACACGGCCGCCGAGCACAGCACAATGCCATACCGAGCACCCGAATTGTTTGACGTCAAGACGGGATCAATTATCGACACCAAGGTTGACATCTGGTCTCTCGGCTGCACTTTGTATGCATGCCTAGTCGGCAAAAGCCCCTTTGAAGCCCGAAGCGAGGAAACCGGAGGCAGCTTGAGCATGTGCGTACTCGGAGGCGACTGGAGATTCCCGGACGAAGCATCAAACACTGCCAAGGGCAAAGCAAGGGTGAACACGCAAGACGGCGCCTCGTCGTCTCAGAGCAGCAATAGCCAGGGAGGGATCAGCGAGCCCATCAAGGAGATTGTGAGAAAATGTCTGCAGGTTGAGCCGGCAGACCGGCCGGATATTGATGAGCTGATTACGCTTATTGGCAATGTTCTCACAGTACTCCCTGAGGGATCTGATTAGGGCATTTCTTCATTTCATTCCTTTTTTTCTCTCTTATCTTTATCTTGTTCTGTTTGGTTCTGGCCTGTATGTCATATTATTCTGCAATATTGGCGTTTATTGAATCAATCTGCATATACACCTGCTGTGACTGTAGAATATGAATATACACATCTATTGATCTTAGTACATACAAGACCCAGTATAAAGGTTGAGAGTACATCGTGGCGAGTATGACCGACCAGACTGGCCGACGCTATGCGGGGACCCGCCAGCGGCCGGAGCTCATCTTGATAACAGAAGACCACCGTCGCAACTGTTATGAACCTTGGTCGCCCTTTTCTTACGTCCATGCAAAACGACAGAATCGCCGTCGCCTTGAAGTCTTCGACCTAGAATTGTCGAAGGAATTCCAATGCTTCCACCCATCAACAGTCAAACATCATCAGCGCACGTTTGCACGAGTTTCGGACCGGAGATAAAACGCAAAAAAAACCAAAAACAACAACAACTTTGTTATCCCCCTTTCGTCGTCTGAATCGCATTTCGTGATCTGAACACACAACACACAAAACAACAAACTTGCGACAAGCGCGCGACTCAAAGTCAGGTGGTGGGAGGATGACCCCTGCTGTGCGGCGGCCCTTGGCGGTGGTCCTGGACGTTTTCTCCGCACGATCAGCAGCAGGCCAGTTGTTGCGAACAGCGGGGAAGAACAGACAAGCAGGACGGTTTCTGCTAAAGAGCGGGTTTCAGAGACGATCGTTTCAGACGAGTATCGCTCGGTGGTCCGAGTCGAAAGGGAAGAATATATCGTACAGAGTCGCGGCGTCATGCTCGGCAAAGGGGAGGCGCATCAACCTCGAAAAAAACACACATGTCTTTGATCCAGCCACGCAAGACGCTATTGGCGTTGTCCTGAAAAACCGGGGCGGGAAATCACAACAGCAACAACAGCAACAGAAAAGACCGGGCAGCGGCGAAGACGCCTTTTTCGCAAGCAGAGTCGGTGCAACAGACACGGGGGCGGTTGCGTTTGGCATCGCAGACGGAGTCGGAGGATGGGCTGAGCACAGAGTTGACCCCGCAGAGGTCTCGCATGGACTATGCACGTACATGGCAGAGCATGCTCTGGATGCTACAGAGGAGTCGTTGAAGCCAAAGGAGCTGTTGCAGAGGGGTTACGATGCAGTGCAGGCGGACAAGTCCATCACGGCGGGGGGCACGACGGCGTCTGTGGGCGTTGCACAGCCAGACGGCAGCGTCGAACTAGCCAAGTACGCATAACCCCTATGTAGTTATACATATATATATGGATATGATACTGACAAGTCCAGCCTCGGCGATTCCGGCTCAGTCCTTCTCCGACTCGCCGCCGTGCATCAATACTCAACTCCGCAAACACATGCCTTCAACACCCCATACCAACTCAACGTGATTCCGCAACGCCTGCGCCAGCAAGCGTACATGTTTGGCGGAACGTACTTTGAAGACCTGCCGCGCGACGCGGCCGTGTCCACTGCGTCTCTGCAGCATGGAGACGTTCTTATTCTCGCCACGGACGGCGTGTTTGATAACCTGAACAACCAAGAGATTCTCAAAATCGTAACGAGCCGGATGCTACTCACCGGCGCGTGGGCAGAGACGTCCAGAGACGGCATTGGGGCTTCGTCGAAACTCGATGCGTTGACGCAATTCGGCGGCCTGGGCTTACCGTCGCCGCCTTCAAGCAGCATTTCCAAGTCTGCGGGTTATAACAGCCTCCAGGGCCTTCTTGCAGCATCCATTGTTGGCGAAGCCAAACTGGCTAGTGTCGATGTACGCCGTGACGGGCCTTTTGCCAAGGAAGCCCAGCGGTATCATCCGGGTCATTGGTATCGCGGAGGGAAAGTGGATGATATCTGTGTTGTCGTTGTTGTGGCGGTGGAGAATATATGAAACGCTTTCAACCACTGCATGTATCCGCATTTCGGGCGTCTGGGGAGTTGATCTTTTGTCACGCTATAGATGGGTAGAAGAAGTACCTCACGGTCTGTACGGCATGATATTCATGTAATTTTGGATAGTAATATATGCATTTCTTTGCTAGTACTGTATATACAGTCTTGACTATGATGTATACATAATGAACGCTAATATGTACACCAATTAATGAGTCACAACGGCTCACTGCTGATTCATAGCTATTACAATTCCTTTTAAGAGTTCAAAGTTGATTCCAGCCAAATTGAATAAATGTAGGGGGACAAAAGATATGAATTTTTCTGGTTGAAGACGACTACATAGCCCAAACTAGATGATATAAAGAGGAAGGATAACATTGCAATCCAGTCCAAAATATAGAAAGACCAGCCCCATAGTTCAACCAGCAAACATCACATCTGTCCAGGAAATTCCACAACGTCCAAACTCGATCCACAGAGAAAGTAGAAAGGAAAAGAAGGGATCGGTTGAGATTCGTCTCTGTGACAAGGCAATTTGTTAGTTCAAACACGCATCTGTACGTAGTGAGAGAGAGGGGGGAAAACATCTCATACCGGTTTGGCTTATCTCACTCACTGTGGACGGTCCTTTGGCAACACAGCGCGATCGGTTATGGTCAAAGGAATTGGAGCACGGCGATTTGCTTCTACTTGGTGTATGCCACACAACATGGTATTGTCGTCATGAACCTCTTCAAACACTCTTAAAACCCCGTTCTTGGGTGGAATAATTGCATTCTGAATACAGTTAAGAAATAGCTTCGCCGAGACCGCCTCCCAGCACAGCTTAATTTCGTTCACTTCCTCGCATCCACACCTTGTATACCTTTTCCATTTAACCACGCACATCGTTGATAAGAAGAATGCTGTTAGACTTTTTGTTTTTGGTTGGAAGAGTATAGGTTTCAGGACAGCACTGGCGAAGCTGGCAGTGAGAGATGGTTGAAGGTTGAACAGAGAGTTGGTCATTTTCTCTGTATTTATAGGCATCGATGACTGGTACATGCATTATGACTCAAAAGAAGACAGATTCAAGAGTTATTCAGATGATAGATCTAGCCATGCATAATCTTTTCTTGGAAGTCCTCAGAAAACGGTGTAGGCTAGCTCACCGATTAATATTCATTAATATATCAGACAAATATCCAGAAATTAGTCAAGGAACCATAATTATAGATATCGTTAGATTTTAATTTTTAAGTTATTAAAATTGATATTATATCAATACACATATGTCAACGAGTACATGCCCAATGTTAACTTCCGAAAGTAGAAAGAAACCAGTCCAGCGGCCGCAAACCAAGCCGATAGCCCAACCACCCAAAACAGGCACACCCATGTCTGACAGTCTGACGATATGTGGAAGACATCAAGAGAATAGGAAAATATTAATTCCTCCATTTTATCACTTTGGTTCAAAGCGGCCATTAGCATTTAGTACATCAAAAGTTATATCAACCCCTAACGTATAGAATTAACATACCTCCAATGTCATGCGATTGAGATGAATGCCATTGATGCCGTTGGTGAGATTGGCGGGAGAAGGCGCAGGTGCTCCTCCCGGAGACGCGGGCGGTTCTCCTAAAGATTCAGATGGCTCTCCTGAAGACTCAGATGGTTCTCCTGAAGACTCAGATGGTTCCCCCGAAGACTCAGATGGCTCTCCTGATGATTCTCCTGAAGACTCAGGTGGTTCTCCGTCACGTTGACGTTCAAGTGCACGTTGATGTCCAAGCTCGCAACTAGGGCATAGTTCATCCTCTACCCTATTTCTGCCACGGGCAAGGTTACGAATGCCCACCTGAAGACAGGCACTCACATTTTTAATCGAAAGGCGCGTATGGTTTTATTGAGTTGCGTATAACCTGGCTGCGTGGGCATGGTTAGGATTCAAGTGGTTGCACTACTTATTTATAGGCATTATCCCTGGAGCTCGAGTCAAGTATTTGGCAATTTGAGTCATAAAATACTTCAATTCTCTAGAATTACAGATGCTTCCTTTATTCACTTATTGATGATTTGCCCCAATATATCAATTGATAAATCAATAATTACCTCTATAGACTTGCTCGGGACTGGAAAAGCAAAGTATGCGCGTGACAGAGAAGGGAGCGGCTGTCTTGCATGTGTTGGATCTAGATTTCCACTGAACGTTGAAATAATGAGTCATCAGTGGTTTTTGCATATAGATCCAGCTATAAATGGATTATAGTACAAGCTATTATGAGTCTTCACACGTTACTAGTGATTTCCGCATGTCCTAATTAGGAAATCGCTCTCTATCTAACTAGTATAGACATTAATGTTTTGTGAGTCAATTATACAGCCTAGCTCTAAATGTATAACCTATCTTTGCATACCGCCAAAATTTTCTATTGTCCTAATATTGAAGAGTCACCATCATCTAATCTTCAAAAACGACCCTGTGGATTCGGTGTAACCACAAGTATTTTTAGTGACTCACGTAATTTCGAGTACGTAGGGAATTCCATGTATAGAACCATCATTAAAGGATTCCGGTTTACAGTTTCTTTTCGAATAACTACAGTCTGGGTATCAAAGGCTCGTTGCATCAATTGATGTAATTCGTGCAGATTAGTATTGCATTCGAGAAACCTATTCCACCCTGGGCAACAAATATTAAGCATTGCTGAAACCATCTAATGTATATTTACTAGCCGGATCTTACTAATAGTAGAATGACATCTACACCACCCACCATATGTATGTGTGAGATGTGCGAAGTTTTTGTACTTTGTTCCTACAGGCCGAGCAGGGCTTTCCGGAATCCGTCAACTGGTAATAAATAAACACAGTATGTGGCTTTCAAACTGAGTATCAATGCAACTAAGTAAAATAAGCATTTGAAATATTTGAATACTACTCAGTGACGTACATCTAACCTCTAGAACTTGCTATACTTAAGATTACATGTAAGTTTAATTTGTACTATCATTTAATTATCCCAGTTTTTTTCATCGGTAATATCAAGTGTGCTATTCTATAGTAATCAGAACCCATTGTGAACTTTGAATAACAATATTGCATCAATTGATTAATTAATGTTTGATGTCGATACATGTACACTTCCTGCTGTTATATATTGCAAGTCAGCCACAGGCAGAAGGATTAGGGCTTGAGTATACATGTAGAGATCCAAGTACTAGAGGGGGGAAAATATATGATAAAATAAATACAAAGAGTATAAATTTAAAACACAAAACAGCAACACTGTATACAGTTTAAATATTAAATCTGATATTAAATTCGTTGTCTGCAACTGGTTCGGTCTAGATCAAAGGCTCTGGGTGGAGCTTCCCTTCCGTCATGGAACGAGCTTTGCGGCATGTCTGAAAAGTTTCCGTCTTCAACCTCCACCACGTGCCACAGTCGTCCTCGTCTCACCCAGCCGATGGGACTCTTGCTTATCCATATTCTAAAAACCGAACCCTGAACTAAGATTATAATCCATCAAAATGATGCACCCCGCGCGGCAGGCGTACGTGGAGGAGGCCGCCGACGACGATGCGGGCATTGATCTCGCCGACATTCGTGAGCCCCTCCCTCTCTCAGCATCGTATCACAGCCCAAGATACTAACAAATAACAATATATAGCTGTTGACCGCGATTATGACATGCCTGCCGCCGCCGCAGGCATCGCCCCCGAGCGAGCATCTGCCCTAATGTCACAATTTGATCGAAAACGACGAGCGGCCGCGATCAACGTGCCTACCGACGACAACCGCGTGCGCTTGAAGCTGCGCGAGCTCGGGGAACCTATCACGCTGTTTGGCGAGGGGCCGTCGGACCGACGAGATCGGCTGCGAGAGCTGCTGACAACGTTGGAAGAACAGCAAGGCGGTGATGTCGAAATGCGCGAGGCTACCGAAGAGACGGAAACGCTGGAGGCCGAGGAAGAGGGAGAACAGCAAGAGGAGTTTTATACAGAGGGGTCTCCGGATCTATTGGAGGCGAGGAAGAAGATTGCGCTATACTCGTTACCCCGAGCAAAGGCGCGGGTAGCGTCGCAGCAAGAACAGTCGACTATACACCTACGAACGCATATTAAACATCGCAAGGCGGTCAAGGAGAAATTACAAGGTTTTGAGTTATATGGATCGCAAATCGCTGCTGACCGGCCGGTCAGTATCACACGATTTTCCCCGGACGGCCAGTCACTTGCGACGGGTGATTGGACGGGCGGGGTCAAGGTGTTGACGGTGCCAAACCTGGAAGAGAAACTCAGTGTCAAGGGCCATACGGATCGAGTGAGCGGAATTTCGTGGTTTCCCGGTGCTACATTGCCAGATTCGAATGTGTCAGAGTCTTCGTTGAATTTGGCGTCGGGAGGAGGCGAAGGTAATATCAACCTTTGGTCACTAGATAAGAAACAGCCGTTATCTACACTGTCAGGGCACTCGGAACGTGTTTGTCGAGTGGAATTTCACCCTTCGGGCCAGTATCTGGCATCGGCTTCATACGACACAACATGGCGGCTGTGGGATGTTGAAACGACGACGGAATTGCTACTACAAGAAGGCCATTCCCGCGAGGTGTACGCCGTTTCATTCAACTCAGACGGATCCCTTCTAGCCAGTGGAGGTTTGGATAGTCACGGACGTATCTGGGATCTTCGCACTGGCCGAACGGTCATGGTTCTCCAGGGTCACATCCGCGAAATCTACGGCGTCGACTGGGGCGCCGATGGATACCGAGTGCTGACGAGTTCGGGAGATGGCTGGGTTAAATGCTGGGATCTTCGCAAAGTCGACTGCAGTGGTAGCATTGGAGCACACAAGAGCGTCGTTTCGGACGTGAGATGGTACAAAGGGGGCGATTCATCGCATTCATACCTCCCGTCAACAGGGGCAGAGAAAGGCGATGCTATGGTGACAGACGAGGCTGCACCGGCGCCGACGCCGCGAAAGGCGGGCACATTCTTCGTCAGTTCAGGGTTCGATCGAAACGTCAACGTGTTTAGTGCAGACGACTGGTCGATGATCAAGTCGTTGACAGGACATTCGGACAAGGTGCTCAGCGTGGATATCAGCCACGACGCGCGGTGGATTGCCAGTGCCAGCCATGATCGAACGGTGAAGCTATGGGGAATCGAATAACCTTGTCCCGTACATGCTAGCTATGTAGCGTTCATGACCTCTAATATCATAATACATTTCAACTGCATTATTGTTGCGCTGTGAAAAATAAAAAATAAATAGAAAAAAGTATATTTTCCCAAAGCGGCCTAGCGGCTATCGGGGATGCGACGCAGACCGAAACAAGCCGAAGCCGAAGCCAAACTCACCTTTGACCTCGCGAGCTCTCCTCATTCTTTGCCTATAGACTCTTGCCCACTCCAATTCATCATGCGAGGAGCAGCACTGTGGCTCCGGCCCCAGAGGCTGATGCCTTCTGCTAGAGGACAGCTGTCACCACTCTCTATGCGGCCCCTCGCGACGTGCCTGTCATGCCGATACGCCTACGCCTCCAAACAGTCTGCTCTGCTGCAGCAACGACGCGCATCATCCAGCTATCGAGACAGTTATCCGGACAGTTCTTCAACACGCAGCAGTCCTCCTGATATCGACACCACAAACTACTATACCCTGTTCCCATCGACACTCCCCTACGGCCCACCTCCAAACTCATTCTTTACATTCAACACCTCGGCGCTGCGGCGCGAGTTCCTCGAACTCCAAGGCGCAACTCACCCAGACAAGTTCCCGCAAGGCCCCGATAAACAGCGCGCCGAGACCCTGTCGGCGCGCCTCAACGACGCCTACCGCACGCTATGCGACCCGCTCACGCGCGCGCAGTACCTTCTCGCAGAGTTCCATGGCATCGACGTGCTCGCCGAAGACGGTAGCGGGACATCCAGGGCCGGGCTTGACCCAGAAACGCTCATGGAAGTGATGGATGCGCAGGAGAAGGTCGAGGAGCTGTCGAACGTGCCAGCTGCCGAGGCCGAGAAAGTAGTCAAGAAGTTGAGAAATGCCAATGCGGATCGCATTGAGACGACGGTGGAACGGCTCGCAAGCTCGTTTGATATCAGCGATATAGAAAGGGCGCACACGGAAACAGTGCGCTTGCGGTTCTGGTATAGTCTAAGGGATGGCCTGCGCGAGTGGGAGCCGGGTCATGGCGAGATTCGCATTGTTCATTGATTATTTTGACCTGTCTGGTTAGCTGTGTTTAGTATTTTTATTGGCCATGTACGAGTAGTAAGATATCAAGTGTTGCGCAAAATCTACGCGCGATAGCAATTACCAAGAAAGAAATACCAAAAAAAAAAGTTAATTTCACATGCTGCATAATAATAATCAAACCCAAAAATATCAACAGCTCATGCAAGGCCTAAAACGACCAGTAAACAAGCGGTGAGCAAGCCCCGATGGGCACCAACATCCGAGCTTGCCTCGCGCGCTATACAGAGATTGGGCATACATGTTGCATTGTCATTGTTTTCTGCTTTTTTTAGCCTGCAGACAGAGCTTGCTATTGGCCTGTTGTCGATTATTAATATTATTATTCCCTGCCTCTGTAATATCAGAAACCAGCCCCCGCGGGTTCATCCCGATGCATCCTGTATGTACACAGGTGGAATCATAACGCATTGAAAAGAAAAAAAATTAGAAAAAGAAATAATAATACAGCATATGCAGAGTTGTCCTGCTCGCATGATCACAGCCTCTACGCGTAGGACTTGGAAAGACTCCGTTTTTACAGTATTCGCCCTCATTATCATCACACTTTCTAGTCTATCACGATCGTCTAGCGCCGCATCGTGGCACGCACCAAGGCGCTTACCAGGCTCACAGACCATAAGAGAACGTCTTTGGTAAAGCGCGACAAGCATGTTGGCAATCTGTGCCACGTAGTCATCCTGCATGCTACAATTTTTTTTTCCTCGGTCGGTTTTTTTCTTTCTTTCTTAAAGCTCGTGCCCTCCCAGCCACCGCATACACGAGGTCGGGGAGCTGCGAAAAAGTAGAAGAGCACGGTGGTGTTACATTTTCTTGTTTTTTCTCTGTCTGAGAAAAGAACAAGGTCGCCTCTCTCTTGAGGCTTTCCTGTTCTTTTTACGCGGGAATTCGTTCATCTCAGTTTGAATTTTGTCGCTGTTGTCGTTGTGTCGACCATGGAGTCTTTTCCGGATTTTAGCAGGTAACTATACATATTCTATTTCCCACTGGCAAATACATGTCCATGAAAAGCCATATTAATTCTCGCAGGATCGTATCCTCGCCGCCATTCACCTTTTTGGTCGGCAAAGATCACGCCAAACTGACCATCCAGTCCGGCCTGGCCAGACATGTCTCGAAGCCATTAGACCACCTCATGAACAATGGGCAGACGCGCGAGTCAAAGCATCGTATCGCCGTGCTAGAGGACGAAGAGGTCGAGGTCTTTGCTGCTTTCACTCAGTATGCATATACCGGCGAGTATACGGTGCCGCAACCGAGTCCACAGAGCCAACCCCCGCAGCAGCAACAGCAGCAGAGGGAACCAAAAGAGCAAAAAGAGCAAAAGGACGAGCCTGAAGCGCCACCACCCTCGCTAAGACATCTTGCTTTGCGCACTCATTCCGTGGCTTCTTTTTTACCTCCCCCGGCGCCGACTCCTCCCCCCGCAGAACGAGGTGATTTGAGAAGACTACCGCGACACGAGCAGCTCGGATTGGACTGGGAAAATCCCTTTGAAGAGGCTGTTGAGACGCAGAATGAGCAGGTCACGCCAGAGGAACCATCCCTGCTAGATGAACAGGTCGAAAGACCTGTATTCGGACCAAAACCGGAAGAACCAGAAGAGGAAGAACAATCATTCAACCAACCATCAAGAAAGGCTAGCAAAAAGGACAAGAAGAAAAAGAAGAAAGGAGTCGCTGCCGCTGCCGCCCCAGAACCACCTCCAGTTGAGGAAGCAGCTCCAGTAGCAAACCTCACTCCACCGAGTACGCCGCCTTTTGAAAGCAAGGATATCGAGGAAGCCCCAACCCGGCCCCGGCTCCAAGTTGAACAGCAGAATGACCCGGACAACGATTGCGCTATTGAGACGGACCCCGGAGAGGATTTTCAGGATGGCCCGTCTGGCGCTGACGCGGACTGGTGGGATCGGCCTCTCTCGCCTGGCGCTGTGGATGGCAGGGCTGGAGACCGTGATGCTCGACGGCTGCAGCACTCGGCGCAAGCGCCAATGATTGACACCTCGTTCGCGACACAGCGAATCTCGGCTCCACGGAGGAAGGGAATTAGCTCGTGGGAGGAATTCGCCTCGTTGGAATACTTCCATCGACCTCCCTCGCCACCGGCCGAACCCGAAGTAGAAGTGCCCTATATCCTCTTCCACGCCAAGGTCTATGTGTTTGCAACACGCTACCTAATCTCCGGCCTCGCTCAGCTGTGTCTAAAGAAGCTGCACCGTCAACTCCTCGACTACGCGCTGATCCCTCCGTCTGAGAATGACATGGGAGACCTGGATGAAATCGAGGCGAACCAGTTCGATGCCCATGCCCGTATGTTCCTGGAGGTTCTCAGGTATACGTACCACAAGACCAACAGATTCGAGCCCGAGAGCCAGACCTCGGCGACACTGCTCCGCGAAAGCGAGCTGCGCAAATTGGTCGCCCAGTATGCCGCGTGCAAGATGCGCGAGCTCGCCTTTTATGTTCCTGCGTCTATTCGGGTGCCGTCTTCGCCCACTCATGGTCCCGGATCTGGGGTCAGTGTCATAGCCGGGCCCGGTGGAGGACTGAGAGAGCTTTTGGATAGTATACCAGAACTTGCCTCTGATTTGGTGTTCCGTATGATGTAATTGTCTTGCATTTCTTATGAAGTTGTTATGGAGTGTTGGAGTTGTTGCATATACGAGCATTTATTCTTGACTTAGTTGGCTTCTTGGCGATTTGAAGAAGCCAGCGCATCGATCTTTTATGTTTCAGCCTGTGATTTCATTGTATTGACGATGACGATGTAACGAATCATGTATCTAACTCTACGGATAGATTGCTACTTGAATATTAGAAAGAACTCTGAAAGACAAATTTGCAATCACGACTGTTCCGTTCCTACCCGATTGGGTAATTATATTCCTAAAGGGATAAATATTTGAGATGAGCTTTTATGAGATGTATGCAATTCATTCAATTTCGTTACTAAATCAAGTATCATTTGGAAGAGCTTCTCATGTAATCACCCAATTGTCAAGCAAGAAAAACGCCAAACGCATGCACGACCAAACAAAATCATTCTTGTTAAAACCAATTAGTAAAACTTAACTATAATACTCCTCCAACCACTTACGCAAGTCTCCAATCGTTGGATAATCCAAGAAGAGACTGCCACCGACTTTGACGTCCAGCTCCGTCCTGAACTTCTCGGAGATGACTAGCGACATCAGACTGTCGATACCCAGGTGGGAGAAACTTGCGTCGTCCTCTAGCTCGGAGATCTGTAGAGCGGCCTCTTTGGCAATGAGCATCAGAGCTTTGGCGGTGATGCTGCCGGAGGACGCAACTGATTCAACCGTTGTCTCTGCTGCTGCTGGTTTGGGTTCTGCCGGCGTTGTATCTGCCGCGGATGGTGTAGACTGGGTCTTTTCGGGTTTGATAGTTGCACTGGGAGGCTTTGCCTCTATCACGGGCTTTGGTACTAGCACTGAAGGCTTTGCCGTAGCTGTCTTGCCCTCCAGGGCTGCCATCTTGTCCGGAGGCGAGAAGAACCGCGCAAGGAGAATACGTGGATAGCGACGGAACTCCATTCCCCCGACCACACCCATGATAACGTTGTCCTGCATGATGTAGACGTCGCCAAAGTAGACGGTAGGATCCTCGACAGTTGGAAGCATCTTGACATACGACCGGTATTTGGCGCCAGGAACTAATGGCTTGGCAAATCGCATTGAGTTCCAGCCAGGGGTCACGCAGTAGTTATTCTTCGTGTCCATTGCATCGGAGCAGTTCATTATAAACCCAGCCAAGTGCGCTACACTGTCGATAAAGTACGGCGGCACAGTCCACACGCCGCCCTCCTTGGTAGTAAGCTGTACGTCCGCAAACGCTTCCAGTTCATGCATCACAACAGACTGCATACCGCGGTACTTCTCTGCATAGTCGACTAGATTGCTGGCAAAAAGCGTGTAGGCCATGTTGCGTGAGAGCCGGTTTGCTTGACCCACTGCAGCCATGTTCTCTAGTGCTTCGATCCGGCCATGCACGAGATGCGCTATGGGGGCCCATGAGGAGAGCCATTCGGATGCCTCGCCGTAGAGTATCTGAGCTGTAGCAAATGGCTCACTGGCGTTGCCGTCGTTGTCGACGTTTTGCCATGTCAGGTCGACAATTATCATATCGATATTGGCAGTAGTCGCGGTCACACGGATCAATTGAGGTGTTTTGGTGTCGCTCTGAGCTACTAACCCTTTGGTTACGTGCAGATTTACAATGTTCATATGCACCTGCTTTGTCTTAGGCCGTAGTTTGCGGTGTATGTATTCGCCCAGGGTGTACGCAATATCCGCATGAATGGACTTGTACATGTCAGCTTATATTGAAATCTAAAATAAAGACAAAAAACTCAGGAAACTCACCGAAGTTGCCACACCACAATTGTTCATACGATGTCCGTAGGCGGCGGCGAGGAAGTCCGGTTGCATAACATCCGACTGCATGACCACTGTACCAGCAGAACCGTGGAAATTCTGCTCGATTATCTGCTGCACGGTAGATGTCTGCACCTCGCTTGTTGATTGTGCCCTTGAGATGAGCTTTGCCTTGGCGGCTTCTTTCTCAGCATCATAGAATGTATTTCCCTTGGTTAAGCACCAGTCTCCTTTGTATTGCAGCCAGTAAGTCTTATTGTTCCACGCATAAGTCGGCAAATCAAGTAGACGCAGCCTTTTTTCAAATGGGCGATGGAACTCATTCCAACTAGCATCGATCCCGGCAAGATGAAGAGCTGCCATGCTTTCTGTCATAGTCTTCCAGTTATCCTCACCCCGCCGCAGAGAGGGGATGGTGAGCTGGGTGGTCGGAATGGTTGACCGGACGAAGCCAGTGCAGACGGGGTGCGGCCCAATCTCAATCCAGACGGTCTCGTCGCTTACGGCAGAGATGTTTTGCGCGTTCTCCAATGCTGCAAGGAAGTCGACTGCTTCTCTCGTGGCTCGACGAACGTAGTTTGCATTTAGCGTTTTGCCATCAAATATCACTTTCCCGAGCAGTGGTGAAATGACGGGCAATTTTGGCTCTTGGAATATCACCCCGGATTTGGCAAGGGCTTCAAACTTGTCTAGGATAGGGTCTGTTTGCTCGGAGTGAAAAGCAAATGCAACATCAAGCTTGATACAACGATATCCAACTGCCTCTAGGACGAGTGCGATCTCGTCCATCTGGAGTTTGGTCCCACTTAGCACCGTGTCCGAGGGTCCGTTGACGCAGGCAATCGTGTGTGGCCTGCCTGCAGAGCTCTCTGCAATCTGGGCAAGAGACGCTCGTACTGCCAGCATGGTGTGACTGCCAATCTCGCATTCTTGTTCTAGCATCCGAGCGCGCTGTCCAACCATGAATATGGTGTCGTTGGCACTGACGACTCCGGCTACATGCATTGCCGCGTATTCACCTAGACTATGGCCCATGACCACGTCTGGCTTGACTCCAAGAGTAGCCCAGTACTTGGCTAGAGCAATCTCAGTACAGACTAGTGCCAGCTGAGTAACGATCGGAGAGTGTGCGTGGTCTTGGTGGTGTGATCCATCAAGTGCGGGAATGAAAGACGGGAATCCTTGACCTTTGGCAAGAGAGTTGAGATGTTGAATGTGCTCTCGGAACACAGGCACGTCTCGGTAAAATTCCAGGCTCATCGATTTGTACGAGGCTCCCTGACCTGTAAATGTGAAAGCAACTGGCGGCGGCCCAGACTTTCCAACAGGCTTGATCGAATCAACCTTTTCCAAGCGAGAAGCCAGTTGCTTCTTCAGATGGTTTACATCCGTGGTAGCAATTGCAACTCGGTGGCTGTGATGGTACCGGCGTGCAGTTGTCGTGTACGCAAGGTCAGCGAGGTTGATATCGGGATGCGCATCGAGATGTGCAATCAATCGCTCAAGGTTCCCCGAAAGTGATCCCTTAGTCTTGGCCGACACGGTGACCGTATGAGTTTGACGAGGATCTTTTTCTTCGATATCGCGAATTGGTGCTTCCTCCAAGACCATGGTCGTGTTTCCACCGGCGGCACCAAAATTATTGACAGCAAGAATCCGCTTCTTGCCTGGAATCTGCGGCCAGACCGTCATTTCAAATGGGATATTCAGGTTACGCTTGTCAAAGTCTCGGGGAAACTTGGGATTTATCTCTGTTTTGATGCCAATATGGGGTGGAATGGCGTTCTTTTGGAGCATGAGAAGCACCTTGACCAACGAGGTAGCTCCAGCAACAGACTCGCCGTGGCCGACATTTGCTTTCACAGAGCCAATGTGCAAGGGCTGGTCCTTACTGCGGCGTTTTGTGAGAGGGGCATACACTTCCATGATCCCCTGCATCTCCTCATGGTCTCCGGCCTGCGTGCCAGTTCCGTGGAGCTCGACATACGACACGTCCAAAGGATCTACCCCGGCTTGACGAAGTACCTGGCGTGAGAGATAGGCTTGATGGCCCGCGTGCGGATGAGTTATGGAAACAGCTTCAGCCGAATGATTCGTTCCAGCGCCAAGAATGACTCCCAAGATATTGTCGTTGTCTGCTTCGGCGTCTTCGAGTCTCTTGATCACCACGGACCCAATGCCGTCAGCTCGACAGTACCCATCAGCCGTAGCATCCCAGGTCTTGCACGCATTGTGTCCCTTGGTGAGAAAGTGGCCATTACACAATCCCGTGAAGCCATCAGGGTTGGTCAACACGTTGACACCACCAGTCACGGCGGTGTCCACCTGACCACTCCACAGAGCCTGGCATGCTACCTGATAATTTATTAGAAATTTTGAACGATCTAACCTCTTGGATAAAAACTCACCTCAATCGCTGCAAGCCCCGAAGAACAGGCAGTGTCAATACTGTAACTCGGGCCAGAAAATTTAAAAAAGTAGTTTATACGGCCAGGGCCAAAGGCACGACATCCACCAGGGATGTAGTAGGTACTGACCTCCTGGCCTTGATTGACCTCGCGGTAGTCATCAGCAGCCTGGCCATAAAACGTACCAATTCGTTGCAACTGTGTGGAAGCAGTTCGGTTACCCACATATCCCGCACGTTCCAATGCTTCGTATGCAGTAACCAAGGCTAGGCGCATCTGCGGATCAACAACTTGGGCTTCGCGTGGAGACATGTTGAAGAAGGGGGCGTCGAACAAGCCGGGCTCGTCGATGAAACACCCGTACTCCGTCATGCTCTTATTGAGGTCTTTGCCAGTTGGGTCAAAGTGCGTGTCAATGTCGAATCGATCAGCTGGGACGCGCCGAGAAACATCCAGACCTTGTTCTAAGAGTTCCCAGAACTTCTCGGTATTGTTTGCGCCTCCTGGGAGTCTGCAAGACATGCCGATGATGGCAAGCTTTGACTGTGCAGGGCCGCGGGGTATGGTGCCTGTTGGTGAGGCTTGAAAGATCCATGCGATGAGGCTGTTGACCACAATTTCGAGCTCCGGCAGATCATTCTCTAAGGCCGTGTTGAGGTCGTTCAGGGCAATGGAATTGCCAAAGCAATGCAATACCGCCTCAGAGGCTCCGGTGCATTTACCTCGGTCAAGCAGACCGAGAATGACGCGATCCCAATGAATTGCCTGTGTGAGAAGCTCGGCAACTACGGATTCAAAGAGCTCTGTCGCAGTTTTGGCTGGATATGGTAAGCCTGTGCTAGTCGAATATACTGGCACGACTGGGCAGGCATTTGTGCTGATACTGTTCAGCGAGCTTCTATAGACGATGCTCTGAATGTCTCTGTCGCCGAAAATATGCGGTGCATGGCAGAGACCACCATAGACTGGCAGTGCAATAAATCTTGTCCCACGGAAAAATTCAGACTTGTTGAACAGCACTTTTAGCCGTGACGGAGGCCCGCTCACTGTTACTGAAGTCCGGCTAACGGCACTTACAAAGAGCTTGCCAGTTTCTGGGGTCTCCAGTAGGGAGTGCATGTCGTCTAACTCCTTTTGGGCGGCTTCTGGGTTTACATTGTGAACCACGTACGCCCACGTATCAGGCTTTTCCGACAGATCACGGGCTTCCAAGTTTTCTGAGACGCCTTCGACATGTATTCCTAAGCGGAAGGCCAGACGGACTGCATCTGCACCGGCCAGGGGCAAGCTAGCCAATGTCGATGATAGGGAAACCGCAGTCGAGGCTAGGAGGCCAATACCTAGACCAGCAAGGCATGTATTGGTCAAGTCACTCAGCGATTCAGGGTGATTCTCTGCATATCTAATGATATCCCGTTAGCCGTATGCTACCGGCCTTGAAATAGGCTTCACTTGCCCAATGTATGTCGCCAATTGTACAACAATGAGAAGAGCCCCATCCACAGCACCGCATATCAACCCTTCTCTAAGCTCAGTATTTTCTACCCAGCTTAAAAGGGTTTCAAACGGTGGAATGAGCTGCTGCAGCTCCATTGGAAGTCGACGAACTTCATCCTTGACTGCCCATGTAGCTTCCTGTATGAAGCGAGCCAAGACAGGGTGATTCTTGCCCTTGCTATGGTTATGCAAGCGACGGAATAGGTCCTGGAGGTCTTCCCTCGGGAACTCATTGCTGAAATATACGAGCTCCATCTTGGGCGAGCCCCCGTCGGAATCTGAGCTTGTGGTAGGGGTGTATATGGGCATCAATATGGATAACCGAACAAGCGTGGGGGAAGAAGCATGAAACCCCGTTAGGCAAATGGATGCACCAGACGTACGCAAAACCCCCTGCGAAGAGGATAGTTACGAAAGGAGTATCTTGGTTGTTAGAATAAATCAAACTTCGAACTCTACACATTAACTGGAGGGCTTCTCGTGACTTATTATTCTAATTTTGACGCGGTGGATCTTCTCCACCACCCCTATCAAGTCATATCCATCGGGAATGCTCTCTTAATCGGGTTATTGGGTTAATACAGCCAAACCAGCACTTAAACCCTGTCATTCTCCCTTTTTGCTTAACGGCTGACGCTTACACGAACAAGGAAGGCTTTTTTTCCGAGACTCTGTCTATTGGTGGACAACACTCCGTTCCTGAAATGAGCTGATTCGCACGATAAAGAGGTTCTCAGCCTCAGCCAAGCATTCTAATTCGATCTGGCGGCACAGAGTGAATCTCCACTGATTCAGCTATGCCGAAATCTCCGTGATTTATCCCGAATACAACTATCCGAGGGTTTAGACCAGGTTGTGGATCGTACATGAAAGAGTTCAGGGCTGAAATAGATGCTATCTCCTCGGATGGCATAATATCGGACTCCGAATCTGGAATCTTGTTGTCGGAGACCCGACAATGCAGCCGCACAAGAATGTCCAGGGTCAGATAATGTCGGCTCAATTTTTAATTCCTGTATCAGACCTTAGTCTATATGCATAGAGCAGGCTAGGCTTTGTTAAGCATCTCAACCGGAAGGACTGACTCTCCACCAAGCCCTTCATTACGCAATTCTATCTTTGCCTTTAGTACGACTTCTTCATAATCAACTCACCCAAGCCATCTTAGTACGATCATCCTCATTTTTACAATATTAACTGCATATTATAAGTTAGTGAATCGCCATGGAGGACGACAAAGGGGGTTATCGACAGATCAATAAATCGTTAAACATCTGTGCATTTGACGAATATCTCAAAGGCCAAACAGCAAATCTCCCGCACCTAGCAGATGTTGAACAACTGACACCGAGAGTACTCCGCATCCTGGGTCAAAATCCAGGGAAGGTAAGAAAGATCCTACATTTTCCTGAGGAAATCTGGCGTCATTTCAGTAATTGATTTCCTTGAGTAGTTTACATTCCAAGGAACAAACACATACATTATCGGCACCGGCCATGAGCGGGTCATGGTCGATACTGGCGGTGGTGAGCCAGCATGGGCCGCGCTGGTTGCCTCGAATCTCGAGTCTATGAATATTAAACTGTCACACGTACTTTTGACACACTGGCACGGTGATCATACCGGTGGTGTTCCTGACCTTATACAGTTGTACCCACACCTTGAGGATTCTATTTACAAAAACGAGCCCGACAAAGGCCAGCAGAACATTACTGATGGGCAGATATTCCAAGTTGACGGAGCAAAAGTGCGAGCCTTGCATGTTCCAGGTCACTCAGAGGACCACATGTGTTTTATCCTCGAAGAGGAAAAAGCAATGTTCACCGGTGATAATATCCTCGGTCACGGCACTAGCGCAGTAGAAGATCTAGGCACATTCATGGGCAGTCTACAGAAAATGCTCGCCCAAAAGTGCACCATCGGCTATTCTGCACACGGAGTTACAATAGCCAACCTACCAGCCAAGATCGAGGGCGAGTTGGGTGCCAAAATTCGTCGTGAACGACAGGTTTTACAAGCCCTTGACCGGGTTCGCAAAAGGGGAGAGAAGAGTGCGACTGTGAAGGATGTTGTCACTGAGATTTACGGCGAATCAGTCGACGAGAGCACGCGGACCCTCGCCCTGGAGCCCTTTATCGACGAAGTTCTGCGCAAGCTGGCGGGCGACAGCAAGGTCGCGTTTGAGATGAGAGGTGGCAAGAAGAAGTGGTATTCAGTAGAGGCAATACAGCAGACTGTGATGCGGCGGTTTCAGGACGTCAAGACTCCGTCGCTCGTGACTGTTCATATCCAGGAGATTCCGACATGATATATGTCAGTAGATTGAGTTTTTTTGTGTTTTTTTTTGGATGCAGTCTACGAAATGTGGAGTTTGGGACTACGCTCGTTATAGATGCTAGTTGTGAGGTTCAAATTGAATATCTAGTTAACATTTATTTTGTTTCTATACAACAGCTCAGTGGGTGATGGAATGGTTGCGACTATCAATATTGAAGTATTCTCAAACAGTTCAACGTTAAACCTCAAATCATTTCTAAATCATGTCGATTGGCATAGGGCAAATGTGAGAGATTTGGAAACAACTAATCTCGACAGCATCTTTCAACTTTTCGCTCCTAGAATTCGCCCGAAATAGATGATCGGGAAGTTGTCACAATCATCCCGACATAGTACAACGTCGGAGCCCGGGATAAATCCCCTCCAAGCAAAAGCAACAACCAGCCAAAGTCTGATTGTTACACAACTATATACCGAGCTCTTTCAGTACGCCAAAAAACCCCACAATTGCACCGGCTAGAGGAAACACGGAGCGACAGAGGTGTAACCACGCCCATTTCACCAGGAGCTCGTGTGCGGTACTCAGATCCCCTGATTCTGGCGACGCCACCGCTAATGCATGTAGTTGGAACAAGGTGTTGTTAGTCGATGTCATAATCAACCAAGTAAATGGCACTATTGCGATTGTCGTTGCACCCGCTATGGCGTAGACGAGCCATTGTTTGTTGTTGGCGGCGCGATGTCGGAGAGCAGCGTATGCATACAGCCCTGTCGCTGAGACAGCGATAGTAGGCATGCAAATATGCCCGTAGTGATAAAGTCGAGCCCATTGGCGGTACAAGTGGCTCGCCTCGGTGTTGGTTTCGAGGAGAACTGGCACGCAGATGACTGAGAGGCCGGTCATTGCGCCTAGATGGAAGCATGTTAGTTGGCTGCTATATCTCGGTCCATGCCCAAAGCGAGAAGAGTATCTGGCTTTCCTGATAAAAATGCCGCTGTCATAGAGGCTGTCGCCTGGATCCCAATCTTTGGTGCTTCCGATGCAGATTTCGGCGCCATTGTTGAATGAGTGAATAGCGTATAGTGACTGCGTTTTTCGTAGTGTAACGAAGTGAAAATTTTGCCAGAGTATACCTAGGCCCACTTAACAACAGAGGGATCGGGCTCTCTTATCTGTTTCTTTATCGGACCGAAAGCAACCACCCGAATAGCCTGTGCCATGCCGACCATTCCTTTTTCTTTTAGGCATTGCTTATTAGATAACGCGTTCAATTTTTATTAAGCTTCTTTCTCATACCATAGACCCATTCGATAACTAGCAATTGATGCAAACATGGCCGCCGTCGACAAGCCCGAGGACACTAGCCCAGCCAAAGTCAAGTATCTCTGCTTGACTATCTGTGGCTATCGCAAGCCAGGCATGAGTGAGGAGGACTACCATAACCACATGGTTAATGTTTCGGCACCCATGACCAAGGACCTCATGGTAAAATACGGAATCAAGAGATGGACGCAGGTGACCTTCCCCTTTGAACGTAACGATGATGTTTCTTTCTGACGGCTAGAAATATAAGATCCATAATCAAACAGCAACTCGCAAGCTAATGACTCGGCTATTTGATCCCCAAATGTGCAACATCGCAGACTTTGACTGTTTTAGTCAGGTGGTCTTTGAGTCTGTCGATGACTACAAGCGCATGAAGCAGGACCCGTGGTACAAAGAGCATCTCACGGGTGACCACGAAAACTTTGCTGATACGAAGAAAAGCATGTAAGTGTAGACATCTTTTTACTACCCAAAGAAGCAAGCTTAATGATCCTGTTAGGATGACAATCGGGTGGATTGAGGAGTTTGTGAGGGACGGCGAGGTCGTTGACGGCTTCAACCCGTGTTGATCATTGCTTTGTTCTCTGCTACTAAGAGTCAACATATTAATTGAAATTGGAAACCCCAAATTATTCAAAAAATTTTGCTATATATTGTAAATAATACACGGTTTCCCTCCTTAATCTCTCTTCTTGTAGTATAGAACTTTGAAGTTATGAAGGCTATAAAGCTATTAGTTGATAGCCACGGACTCTCCTTCATTATTTTCAATAAACCCGAGTTATAGGATTCCTAGGTTTTGTAATGCTCTACTCTAATGCTAATTAATCGTGAAAATTTTGTGTGCAGGCTAGTTGTGTCATTTCTCAAGTACTTGGCTCTATACACAATGCACATAGTATGGAAATTATTTATTCCCAGTCATCTCTCGTAATCCAAAGCTGCATTCCTTAGTAGGTTATTAAACCTTCTCCCTAGGAACATACTTGCACCAAAGACCCTGAGGCAGACTAGGCGCAAGCTCGTTCAGGGCCGTTGTTGGTTGGACAAAGTGTGGGTTTGAGTCACCATGCTCGTCACAGCCACTCCATTTGTACAACGCCAGTGCATAGGCCAGGATGATGTTCTGCTGCAGCTTCGCCCAACGCATGCCGGTACAAGGGTGACGGCCTGCGCCCCAACCCATGTCTTTGAAAAGGGATTAGCTAGTTTCATAATGTAGGAACATGTTGATGCATAATATAGAACACAGGTTACATAATGAAGGGTTAATACTCACATCCATATGCCTCTTTCTTATACTCCTCGCGTCCCTCGAGGAAGCGCTCAGGTTCCCACGTCATAGGGTCCGGATATAGCTCCTCGTTGTAATGCACATCGAGAGTATTGTAACACGCGAAGCTCCCGGGCGGGATAACTTCATTTGTTCCGGGGATAGGAATTGCGGTTTTCGTATCGTTGAATCGACCCATGGGGAAAGCAACCCACATACGAATGGCCTCTTTGTAGCAGAGATCAATTGACGGAAACGATGTCTCCCAGGCACCGAGCGGAATTGAATCGAGTTGATCGACCAAGGGGGCATTTTTGTTTTTCGAATGCGCCGCAGCGACAGCCTTGATCTCGTCGTATATCTTTTCCTGCCATTTTGGATGATGAGCCACGATATTTAGCATAGCACCGGAGAGAACACCGGCGTTGGCCGCCACGATGAATAACATGCTGATCAAGAAGTTGGTAATATAGTCCTTGCTATCACCACTATCGATAAGAAGCTGCAAAGAATCATCCACGCGAGGGGCGCCCTTCTTCATACGCCTGTTGACAATAGGCTTGACCAGCTGAGTAATGCCATTACGCCCCCAACGACGCTTCCAGTAAGATACACTAAAGTATGAAAGCCATGGGAAGGCAAGAAGGTGGAGACTGCTAGTAGATTGCAGGGTCGATACATAGCCCACAAGGCGATTCAGCTGCTGAGTATCATCCGCGATCTCATCGCTACATATTAGACGGGAGCCCTGCAGCACAACAAGACGGTAGCAAGCCTTTGCCGGGTTCATGATTCCAGTGGACCTCGAGGCCATTGACTCAAAGGTAGTGCGGGCGTCTCTGGTTACGCGGGGAAGACGCTTCACGAGCTGTTCCGACTTTTGTAGGTCGAGTAGACGTCTCGTAGCATACGTGCGGTCGTTTGTATACGCCGCTTTCCAAATATCGTGAATTACCGTTGATCGTCCATCAATAAAGTCCGGGCCATGTCCTATGAGTGTGATTCCCTTGATGAGGTGCAGGCTACGGCTGTCCAGGTACATCTTGCGAGAGGCCTCGCCGGACACCCCGACGACGTGGTTTTTACCCAGCCAGAAACTAAAATTTCCAGTTTTCGAAATTGCCATGGAGTTCCTCCAAAAAGGCCTATACGTCTCAGTTAGAACGGATAGTTAAAGTAGAAACACGACGCGCTTACAGTTTCTGGGTAAAGAACCTCCATGATCCAATAAACGGGACGGTATCTGGTGTGAATGCTGGTGATTTTTTGTCAACCCGAGGGCTGTAGGACATATATGCTAGCAAGCTGAACAGGGTAGCTATGAAGCCTGCCAACCCAATCGTGACCGGCGACTGAAAATCCTGCGAATTCAGGTCCATGCTTGCCAGAAGAGTTGACGATGTTAGATTGGAAACGATTTCCATATTGAAAAAATAAATTCGGAAAAATTTATACACAAGGGATATAATAACTGGGCGAGTTCGAAAGAAAATGTCTCATATGCCTGCTACATGTAGCATAGATGGCAGGCACAAGCGTTATGCCCATTTGTGCAGTTGTTATTTTCTTCCGGATTGATCTAGATTTTCGGGGGATATAATTTGATATCACCCCACATGGAAAATTGGGGTTTCGGTTGAATTCATGCAACCGTCGCCAAAATTTGCATTCTGCCTGTGCCGGCCATGACTCGGATCAAGCTAGCCATGGGTGTGATTTCTAGGGAATAGTGCATGATACACCCCGCTTCTTAGCTGCGTAGAGAAATCTAGATCAAGTCGACAAGTCGACACGCCGATGAACTAGGAACCCGACCTACACAGCAATGACGACCGAAGTAAATAAACATTGTACCGACAAACGTCGGGCTTATGCCGGGTGGGTCAACTGTCAGACCCGTAAATGGGTCCCCGAATCGACGCTACCAGACTAGCTCGTCGATCACCCGCTGTCGTCCATCGGAGCTACTCCGATCTCATCACGTACCAAGAATGGTTCGAAATTATGCCCTCACTTGCTATTCATATGTTACTATTGACTATTATTTTAAATTTTTTCCCCTACCGTTCAAAAATGTCTCCGGCCTATAATCACCTTTTTTTACGACAGGCTCGAGTAGATTCCTTAAAATAGTCCAGAACAATTCAAATGTTCATGTCAACTATGCTTTCTCTAGATACCTATGTAGTTCAAACGTAAAGTACGAATTCTCACTGAAAGTATGGTCCACAAACTCCCTTCACAATTTCCCAAGCATCGTCAAACGCCTTCACCATCTCCTCTGGCAACGGACCTTTTTCTAGATTTGCTAGGTTTTCTTCCAGCTGTGCCGCACTACTTGCGCCTGTAATAACGGCATCGCCGTGTTCCTTCTTCATGAAACTGTGATGGCTTGCCCACCTAGAAGCCGCCTCGGCGGTCGTCATTCCCAGCTTCTTGGCTACTGGTCTGATCACATCGAGCGCGTCGAAATATGCATCATTCCAGTACTGGCGGCGGAAGTAATTTGCACCCTTCATACTATTAGGATCAAAACGACTTCCAGCCTCATGCTCGGTAGTGTGGCGCTGGTACCGATCTGTGAGCATGCCACCAGCTAGGGGGCTGAACTCGTAGAACGCGATTCCGTAGTGTCGCAAGCATGGGAAGAGCTCTGGTTCAACGGCACGGTGCAATGCGTGGTACACGCCCTGATACACGTCTGGCTTCTTCCAACCGTGTCGCTCGCACAACTCGTAGATTTGTGCCACCTCCCAGGCTGTGTAGTTGCTAATTCCGAATCGTTTGAAGTACCCTTCTTTGTATAACTCATTGACTGCCTTCAGAGTTTCGTAATACGGTGTGCTGTGCTGTAAAATAATGTCAGCATTATCCGCAAAGGAGTAAAGTTCGTAATCCGTATATTGAAAAGCTCGTTAAGAACCTCGACCTCGAGAGACTTAAAAACCATAATTAAAAAAATGTGAAGATGCTTACATCAGGAGCATGAAGATACCACAGGTCAACCTTGTCCGTCTGTAATGCCTTCAAGCTCTCCAGAAGCCCAGGCTTGACGCTATCTTTCTTGTGCGAGTACGTCCCGCGAGCATTAAGCTTCGTGCCCATGATGATGCCTCTGTCCTGCCATTTCAACTGGCCCAGGTACAACTCAGAGGAGCCGAAGCCGTACACGCGCGCAGTGTCGACCTCTGCATGTCCGTGCTTCTGGAACACATCCAGCATAGTAGAACAGTCGCCTAGGTCGTGCACGCGAGCTGGGCCAGCGCCTGTGAAATGATTAACCCTGTTTATTTATTAATAGAAAAATCGTGCTTGGTACCTTCTTTGCCCAGAAGCATGGCGCCGAGCACCACTTTAAGTTCGGTCTTGTTTTCAATTGTGGCGGACATTGCAACTGTCTTTACATGTAGTTCTTCCTCAAATATATTGACACGAAAAATGTCCTTGTGGTCAAGTACTTTGAATAGAGATTACCAAGTACATGCAAGCTAAATACTCCAGTTCAAGTGGGAAGCCCCGCAAAGTTATATCTTAGACAACATTGAAAACAAAACCTAGTAATTCAAACCCCTAGCGTAGCTGAAGACATCGGAGCCCGATACCCCTTGCACGTATCGATCAAATACATGGAGAATCAATGCCTCCGAAAACTTGACACACCAACCAGAACAAGCAAAATATAGAACCGGTTAGATCAGATCATAAGCCCCTGATTTCGATATCTCCTGGCCAGAGGGAGTTGCACAGCTGGTGCAAGATCATTGATATCGGATTAATCAGCCTATTGGCGATTTTTAAAATTATAAAACCCGGTGGATATCTCGATTGTGACTAGTTGTTTAGTCGATCAGACCTATCATTGCGGTTAAGACATAAGAATATCGACTTCCCTTCTGTTTTCTTTTTTTCTGTTTTGCGAATGTGATAAGCTTTTTCTTAATGCACCCTTATCACATGGCGCTCGCCTCAGCCGCCAGATGACGAATATTTCTTTGTTATGCTAGATATTATTCCTCCCGAGAGGGAGATTTATCGGGCCGAACATGATGAGATTGGCTGGGAAATTGTTGTCTTCGGCTTTTTTGGGACTTATACCGTTGTTAAGCTATGCCAAGTAAGCACGCCACATGATGACTACATATGCATCTACTAGTGGAAAGCCTGTGGTGGGCGAATGTATAGGCTGCTTCGAATTTATAGATAGGGTGAGGGGTAAGATAAGTCCTATTACCGAGTTGGAGTTCGTTCAATCAGATGCCTATGGATACAACTTCCGGGGTCGTATGTCTAACTTACAGAAGATCGAGTCTTAGGTTCAAGTTGTACTTGTAGAGTATGATATTGCCATGTTAGGCTTTACAGTAGTCGAAACCAAGGGATTTATTTTACATGCCGTCAACGTGAGCGAATTCGTGCTTTGCAATCAGCTGCTCCCATTGCTCCCAATCATTCGGGTTCATCTCAAAGGAGAGGAGATCCGGAAAATCATAGGATTCGAATGGTGCCAAATCAGGCAGATTTGGCTCATATTTCTGAGATGAGACACTGCCGTAGCTGAGCGAACCCTCCGTGGTAGGTCTGGCATCTAACACTGGATTGTCTGAAGGTGAAACATCCATTTCTGGTCTCCGACACCGACGGATCGCACTGACGTATTCAGGGGTTGATGGTTCTGAGAGGCCTTCTGCCTTTGAAGCAGCGACATAATGATCCCAGACTTCTAGAATCCATTTGCCCAGGGCAGTGTATACAGCCCCGGTGGATTTTTCGAACACCTGGGGGTAGTGTGATAGGACTGCTCCAATCAATCGCCAGGATCGGTCTACTTCGGGCCCTGTTTTGCGGTGTCGGGTTTCGATAAGCACGTAAAGAATCGTGTTCCAGAGATAACTTGTCCCAATCTGCCACATGTACTTCTCCAACCCATGTTGGCCTCCCTTCAGCAAAGCTATATATTCTAATAGTTTGGTAGCATTTTCAAACACTATGTTGCGCTCGCGCTGTGAAGTTTCGGCGGTGATTTTGGCGAACTGTCGACGGCTATGAGCAAAAAGCTTCATCTTGCATATTGACGACCTGATCATGATCGACGCCATGGTATGAAGCGATTCCGACGGGTCGCAGTACCGCAAATATTTCCTTTCAAGATGATCTTCAATCTGATTAATGATGATTTCCTTCTTGGCGACGCTCACGTCTGGGCTAAAGAGAACTTCCCAACGGACATCGCCAGAAGCCGTGGAGAATCTACGGAGAGTCTCCATAGTTTCGCACTGAATCAAACAGAGAGTTATTGAGGTAATTCCGGTTCTCTCTGATGGCAGATCCACCATATCTGGGTCGAGATCCTCATCCTCGACATTCAGGGGTACTTTGGTGTCGCCTGAAGAAAGGTCCATAGAAGGCCGGGTGCCTAGCACGTCAGCAGTGCGAAAGTCCACATGAACAAGATACCACCAAAGTCGCCTCCGCATTTCTGTATCAAACGCAGATAGTCCAAGAGACGTGCCATCTCGGTGAAGCCCCATTTTGCGTGCAAGTCTTATAGCGACTCCTGACAAAATAAACAGGGTATCGACTCGATAACTTTTTCTAACGCTCATCTTTTTATTTGTTAGCTCAACCGCTAGTCAAAACATATAACTACGCTTACTATGAAGAGACTATATGCCCGAAGAGTCATCGGGCTAGATGTTGATAAGAATCCAGCATTCACCAACGCTTGGCGAGTCGCAGCCCTATAACGAGAATACATAACCGCTTTCTGTGTCCCAAATACTTCTTGACACTCATCTTCTGATAGAGCGCTAACAGTAGCGAGATAGAAAGCAAATATTGCCGCCTCCACGCTTTTAGGCATGTCGTAAGGATGTCGCAGCCCCTCCGTTAACACAGCCCAAAAAGTCGGAAGATGCAGGATCTTAATCCAAGGGTCCACTCGATCGGCATATATTTCTCTTAATCTCGGTAGGGTCTGGAACGAAGGGTGGAGGCTCGACAAGTTTTCCAATTTGTAATTACTTTCAGGCTCGAAAAAAATGCCACTTTCTTGAGCATTTGACTCTGCCATTGGCTCACCAATGTCTCCTACCTCCGGATGTTGAAACTGGACGAGGTTCAGCCCAAGATAATACAACAAGCATAAGAAAAGAGGTCTGTACTTCTTCACCTAACTTTGACCACGGTGCACTGAAACACTTGTTAGGAGACCAGTACCCTTAAACAAGAGATGAATGGCAAGTCCATACCTATCAAAATATCTCGAGCTGCCCTCTTTGGTTATGAGCTTTGGATTGGCCTCGTCAATCTCGAGTGGTTTGCTTTGAGGTTCGACGGCATCGTTCATCTCAGTATCAAGCTGTGATGCGACTTCGGACTCTGATTCTTCCCCATCCTCAGACGGTTCGACTTTGACGCCATATGAGCGCAACAGCTCTTCGTATCGTTTCAGTTTCGCATGGAGGCCTTCTCTCGGCGGCTTTGTTATTTTCCGTTTGCCCCGAACTGGAGGAACAAAACTGCATTGCTTTTCTGCCTTGGTGCAATTAGAGCAGGGCGTGCGACGATCGCATCTGACTTTGCGCTGGCGACAGGTCAAGCACGAGTAGCTTTTCAAGCTGTCGCCTAGTTCTGGAAGAGGCATTTCCGGGTCAATTAGATAATATTTGAATATTTATCAAACATTAGTTTTATTTTTTCGGTCCAGATCGCTATTCGGAGTGAAATGAAAGAAAATGAAAGAGTTCGCCGAGCGGCGAGCCGTTGACGTGGTTGCCCGTCGGGGCTCGGAGGCAGAAAACTAGATTTTGAGCACCGAGGCGCGACCCAGGCTTTATATAGCAGCTGCCTGCAGGGGCTGTAGGTGTTTTGCTTGGTTCTTGCTCTTCTTATTCTCTTTCAATCAGAAAAATCATTTGTCATGCAGCGCCCTGCACCCATCAGCCTTCCACAACAGCGCAACATCATGTCGCCGCCAGCTTCAGAAGGCGGCGAGAAGCCTGTGACTGGCAAAGATGCCCCTGTCAGCCAGGACACCAAGGGGAAGAGTCAGGACCAAACCGATATTGACTATCCCACGGGGTTTAAACTCGCGTTACTAATGATATCCATCTTCATCGGCATGTTCCTTGTCTCCCTGGTTCGTGGAACCCCGAAGCCCTAAGTCTTGGCTGTAGTACTGACCTAAACTGCTCTATGTAGGATCGCCTCATCATCTCGACTGCCATCCCCCAAATCACGAACGAGTTCAAATCCGCTGGCGATATAGGCTGGTATGGCACTGCTTACTTGCTCACAAATTGTGCTTTCCAGCTCCTTTTCGGCAAGGTTTACACATTCTTCAATGTCAAAGCTACCTTCTTGACATCCATCGTCCTATTTGAAGTCGGCTCAGCTCTGTGTGGGGCTGCTCCCAGCTCGGTAGCTTTTATACTCGGTAGAGCAATTGCTGGTCTGGGGGCTGGAGGAATCCTCTCTGGCGTCGTAAGTCTTGTTCCGATTTCACAGCAAGTCTACCTGTATACTAGGGCGAATTTACTAATGCATCACGCTCTAGATTGTCGTCATCGTCTACGCTATTCCCCTACACAAACGACCCAAATATCAAGGTTTTTTCGGTGCTGTGTTTGCAGTCGCATCGGTCGCCGGTCCCCTCATTGGCGGTGCCTTTACTACAGATGTCACCTGGAGGTGGTGTTTTTATATCAACCTTCCATTGGGAGGCGTGGTCATGGTTTTTATCTTCTTTCTGCTCCACGTTCCCGATCGTCCAACTGCGAATATTCCTCTGAAAGATAAGCTGCGGCAGCTTAATGTGATGGGCCTGATTGCACTAGTTCCAGGGGTTATCAGTCTGTGTTTGGCCTTGCAGTGGGGCGGTACAACCTATGCTGTAAGATAACACAAATTTGTACATTGGAAACATCTCGCTAACATAATATAGTGGAGCGAGGGACGAATTATTGCCTTGCTGGTAGTCGCTTTTGTCCTTTTGATCGCTTTTGCCTTGATCCAAGTGTGGAAGCCAGAGCAGGCTACACTGCCACCACGCGTCTTTCTCCAACGTAGCATTGCCTCTGGCTTCTGGGTCAGCCTTTGCATTGGTGCTCATATGAATCTACTTGGTACGCCAGCGTAACCGCAAGAAAATCCATGGTACTGTGTGCTAATAAAATAACAGTCTACTACCTTCCAATTTACTTCCAAGCTATTGACGGTGCTTCTGCCGTCAACAGTGGTATTCGCCTTCTTCCCATGGTCATACCAATCGTGATAGCCTCTATCCTTACCGGTCAACTGGTTTCCCGCATTGGCTACTACACGCCCTTTATGCTCTTTGGTATTTGTCTCACGGCAATCGGCGCTGGCATGCTCACCACTCTCGAAGTCAATACAACTACTGGGCAGTGGATTGGCTACCAAATCCTTTACGGATTCGGTCTTGGCTGCTCCAACCAGGCGCCTAACATGGCCGCTCAGACTGTACTCCCACGAGACCAAGTGGCCATTGGTGCCTCACTCATGTTCTTTGGGCAGACGCTCTTTGGTGCTGTATTCACGTCGGTCGGTCAAAACGTGCTTGACAGCCAGCTGACCAAGCGCCTTGCCGATATCCCAGGAATTACTGCGAAGCTCATCCAGAGTACAGGCGCTACTGATATCCTCAACTTCGTGCCTGCCGATCATCATGCCGATGCTCTGGTCGACTATAATGAGTCACTTCGCGTGTGCTTCCAGGTAGGCCTTATACTAGCCTGTCTAGCAACTATAGGCGCCGCCTTTATGGAGTGGCGCACTGTCAAGAAGCACCTCAAGAAACCCGATGCCGAGCAAGGAAAAGGCCAGGCTGAGTCAACCGAGAAGGAGCAAGCTATCGAAACCGACGTGGAGAAAGAAAATGATGCGACCGAAAAGGGGACCGAATTGAAACAGGAAACTGCATCAGCAGTCAGCACCGAGGCGACACGTACTGCTTCCCACGAGGTTAACACTGAGGTTACTACGGAAACAAAGGAGTCATACCGAGAATTCACTTCAAAGTCAGAAACGACATAATTAATTAATTTAGATGGGGAGGGGGAATTTTGCATTGCTTGGATCCGCAGTAATGTTTTATTAATGATATCTCTAGACTAGTTAATATGGGGGGTTGCAAATGTTGTGATATATCAATTAAAATTGTACGATAGAAAATTTTAGCTCCACTCACATATAGCCTAATTTATTCAGCGTCACTATTTAATATCTGCCAATTTCTAGAATTGGCAATTATAGTATGTAAACTCATACCGAATAAATGAAGTCTAAGAAACACAACTAGATTTCACGCATAGACTGACCGGCCTGGTACTTGACTACCAAAGCGACGATCAAGCCATTACGAGCACAGAGTTTCTTTGTCACCACCAACTTCCCGGTGTTATCTCTGACTGTACCTATAACCTCGAGCAGCTCGTCCATTTCCATTTCGCCTTCATTGGTCAGCTGCAGCAAGGATAGATCGCGTGAGCGCGCTGTGGCCTCTGCTCCAGGGTCGGACAGACTACCCAGTTCGGGGAGTACACGAGCTGTCAGAATGAGCATGATGCTACCGCGGGTGCGAAGGGCGTCGAGGTGGGCCGTGAGCTCATTGAGAACTAAGCTTGGTGAGGCTGATGGGAGGTGGAGGATGTAGACCACTGCCTCGCTGACAGCCTGTCGTTTACCTAAAGTGCGGCCGGTAATCGTGAGGCGAGGATTGAAGTCCTCCAGCTCTCGTCCAGATGCCACACCAGGCTCTTGGTCAAGGACTTGCACATTAAAGTACAGGGTTGGGTATATTTCAGCAAGACATTGGCCTATTGAGCTTGATAACGGCTGCACGTTGACCTATATTGTTTCTCGTCAGCGAAAAAAAAAAGCAGAACCAAGCCACTGCTGTCATTTCAAGAATTACACAAGACCAGAAATGGAAATAACTGGGATGATCAGAATACCTCAACTATGCAAACATCAGGCACATTGCCGATTTTCGCCCAGTTGAGCTGGGTAAGAATTGCGGCCACGTCCTTGGCAGTGTACACCCCTCCCACGTGGTGCAGATATGCTGGCCACTGACGATTTATCTTTGGCCGCCGCTCACGTGCAACATGGAATAATTCGACTGAAGGTAGGACATTATTGTCAGAACAATGCTGCGGCTGCGAGTCGCTGGCCCGCTGGGTAACTTGCTGAGGCACCTGCAGGGTGGCCGGGGCCACAAATTCCGAGAGAAATGTTGCGGCATCTAGAAGCGAGGGATTCGAGAAAAATGACGCCGAGAGCTGCGTATGGGCAACATGATCAGCTTTTGGTTCGGCGAGGAAGCCGACGGTAGCACCTAGACGGATGATACGGCTCAACTGCGTCGCTGATACCCCAGTCAAATCGGCGATGTCCTTAATTGGAACGCTTCCAGCCAAGGGGATGCAGGCTAAGATCTGATTCTCTCCTAGCCAATGCAAGCAAGCAAGGATCTCGTTCTGTGGCGAGATTCTCTCCGGTTAGTTCTATCTTGTCGTACGGTCTTCTTTTCCGTTGGGGAGACAAGAGGAGAATTGTAATGCAAACCTGACTCGCAAGATGTTGGAGGAAGTCTGTTGGACCCCATATCAGTGTCCTGATCTTTGTAAGAAGCGATAATATTTTCTCCCTAGCTCGTTGTACTTCATTCATGTCAGAGGCTGGCTGGGCGATGGGACCTTGTTGGAAATTGCTGTTTTGAGAATGGCTCAAGAAGCTTGTAAAAGCGGTGGCAAGCTCGGTGCTGTAAATCTGCAGTTGGTTCAAGTTGTCCATCATTGCAGACCGCGTCTAGCTGGATTAATGGACAACGTAAAACTCGGGTTGTACTCTAGTATGATGTGTTCTCTGAATCAGTCGATGGTTATGGTGTTGTCGGTTGAGAATATACTGGCGTCTGCATTTTTGACGTTTTGCTATTCTTTGTGTTCTTAAATTGGTTGAAAATTGTCCGACACAGACAGTATGCAAGAATATGTTTCTATTCAACAAACGAAGCACAATGCAAAATCGTTCATTCACAACAGTTAGCCCCCGGATCCCTGTATTCTTCCTTACAAACCGGCCTGTCAACAATATTTTCCTCGCTGTCAGGCAATGCAATATGGTCTCTTCATTGCAGACAGCTTGCAGATAAGAAATACGAAAATACTGCGTATACTGATTATACACCCCGACTTTAAAACTGGGTCTCAGCTCGGATTATTACATTGAGGTGAAAGCGCCCATTAATGGCGCTGCCAACGCCAGAGAATGAAGGGCGCAGATAACATCATACATGCATGGCGGTCGGGCTTGGCTTCATTCGAGCTTACATGCACCTCAGGGCTGAGGCTGCATATTGCTGTGATAAGTTGGTCAGGTATTACCTGTTCGGTACAGATGCGATTGAGCATTCAGCCAATCGGACAGTATTAAAAGGTAGACTGAAAGACAGGAGATGTCAACTGGGAGGAAACTCGTATTTCATCATGTATATTATGCGTGGATGTTATTGGCTTATCACATAGACAACACGAAGTTGACCCTCCAAGCTTACACTAGTCAGACTATCTTGGACTAGTAGTAGGTGGATCGATCAATCGATGATGCTCAGATACATCCCGATAGTCGCCGGTCGAAGCCACTCCACAGCATGTACTTTCCGTGACCTGACTATTTCTCGGAGGATTGAAAATTCGGCCAGGGTAAAGTGCAAGAACATCTAATCTAGGCGAACCACCCACACACAATATTCGGGTGGGGCGCAGATTAAATCTTCCCGGGCGTCCTGAACTGCGGGCCGAGAGGCAATCGAGTGGATCGCGCGGCCCCACGTGTGGCCGGGGATCAGCCGCTTGGCCAAGTTGAGGTCTGGATCGGAGTGACCAAGGAGATAACCTCCTGCTTGACACTAAGCTAAGTCCTTGAGACCCCGGGGAAATGCTGACCAGACTTTACCGAATGCATGTCTTGTGTGGTCGCCGCCTGCACTTCGCCGCTTTGGGCTCTTCTTCCATGCCAGCCTTGCATGGAGACCCAGAAGTCAATAGTTCTGTTGTTATCAAAAAGGGATATACTTATGTAAGTAATGATTTGGTTTTTTTGAATATTTGGCATATCAACCGACGTCGGAGTCTAGTGCCGTTTTTGTTGACATCTTGAACTCGGACACTAGTGAAAGCTTGGTTTTTGAGGATGGTTGGTTATGTGCTAGGGCTAGTCTCGGTTAAGTGAGCATCTGAGAGTTCGTCCAATCACTGACTGCTGATTGATGTACCCTTGACGCTTTATGTAACCACTATCAGCTACCTGGCATCGTATCCATGCTAGCAAATGGGTCCTAGGATTCGGGCGAGAAGCTCTCCATGGGGAATATATCGTTTAGGTAAGCTAAGCGCTGTATCTTCTAATGCATTCCTTCTTTGTTTGGTTACTTAGGCCTAGATCTTGCAGGCCACTTATTTTCACATGCGTAGCTTTTACTCACTCTTTTACGTTGACCTGTATAAACACTCGATATACCAGTTGGCACTTCATGCCAGCATATTGACGCCACTGTTATAAGGAGTTTATTGACAAATGTCGCTAGATATTATCGTCAGATTCTAAAATTTAATTAGAGAGCTGACCGAATTTTCTATACAAGGTACTTTCCAAACCAGGTTTTATGCCCTGCTCAGTTTGTTTCGTTTTATATTGTTTTGTAACATAGATGAAGTTGCCATGCAGAAATCAACTTCCAGTACACAACTCCCAACAACGCCGTCATACTCACACGAACCAGTACGACGAAAACCACGTTCCACGACGTCCAAAATTCGCGATAGTTGCCACTCCTGTGCCTTGTCCAAAGTTCGATGTCCCAAGGAGAAGCCAACATGCGCACGATGCAAGAAACGAGGAATCGTCTGCGAGTACTTTGTCACAAAACGTCCAGGCCGAAAGCGCGACAGTCGTCGCATAATTGAGACTAGCGGAACATGCACGAATCCAAGCAATACAGATACTTCGTTAATTCGAGATGATCCAGGTAGAGGGCTATCCACGAGCGAGCAGTCCTCCATGGCTCTCTTAGACCTGAGTCCATCTTCAGCGGGACCAAGAAATGTCTCTGGTACAGTCGAATTTTCCTCTTATATCGATGTTCTCGCGGATCTTATGACGCCTCTCGAGCAATCTTCCTCCCCCAGGCTTTCTGGGATAGGCAATGGTTTCGATGGAAACTTTACACCACCTATGGACTTCCTAGAGTTGGGGACGCTAGACTCGAACTTTTCGCAGGAACCGTACGATATTGAAGATCTTCTCACGTCAACCAATTTCGACCCCGGCCCATCTTTTGGAAATCCCTCTGTCAGGAGCACGCTACCTTCTAAATCATTCTTTCCTAATCCGGAGGCACACCAAGCGCTACTCACAAATCGCAGTGCTAATTTCAGTCGCGGAATATCCGAATCTACATCGACGTGTTGCTGTATTATACAGGCTTTGGATATAATGAGTAAGCTTTTCATACCCGACACGCCATTCTCAACATCGATATCAACGAGCCCGAGCGATGCTGCTACGATATCAAATAATACTACAAACTACAACATTGGCCATTTTTCTGCTCAAACTCTGGTCACCCAAAATCGACACTTCATTGAAGCTGTTGACAAAATTTTACAGTGTTCGCTGTGTGTGGAAACTGGTTATCTTGTGACCATTTTATCCACAATTATTTCCAAGATCCTTGAGCGGTATACAGAAGCAGCACGGCAGTGCCCGGGGCACTTAATGTTTGAAGGATACGAAGGTACCATGAGCAACGACAGGAGAAATACAACTACCACGGAGAACATGGGGAATTTTGGTACTTATTCAGGCTCTCACGACAACGATGCCAGGCGTGCTACCGCTCGGTTGATTCTTGGCGAGCTACATCGCGTGCAGGGATTGATGAACAGACTTTCGCTTCGTCAGAATGCTCCTAGGCAAGAGATAGGGCAAAAGAGCGCCAACTTTGAGAAAAATTCTCCAGTATTTTCATCTTCAGATGGCCAGAAAACTGCTTCGGGGGTGGCCTTTTCAGCTACAACGCTCGATGAAATGAAGACGGATCTACGTAAAAATCTTACTACGCTTTCCTTTGGGATTATCAAGATGTTGCGAGAGAGTTGAATTTGCAAATCAGATAACATTGTATTAGAATAGAGGTTAGTAATGGTTACAAATGATAATCAAGTATCAGTTCTTCGAGCGGTTACGATAGATGTAAATTCTCGACATCGTAATGCAAATAGAATACAAATAATTGATGGAACATTTCAAGCATGATAATAAACCACGAGTGGAAATATCATTCTGAAATTTAAAGAAAAACGCTTCAAGGAAATTTAGATCCCTGTAGCCATGCTACCAAATATTTAATACTAACACTGGTAAGATATTTAAATCGCAGTATCTCAGAGTTTGGGGTTTGTTTTACCATGGGGCGAGCAAGTATTTTATTCGCTTCACTCAACTCCATTAAACTAACCATCATCAGATTACAAATTCGACTTGGCGCGTCTAATTTTGGTACTGTCCATCCTTTGACCTTCGTCATTCTGCTCTTCCACTTCCAATGTCGGAAACTGAGCAGGCATGATTCGGCGAGGGGTTGCACCTGGCACAACAGAATACTTTGAGAAATCCGTGACTCCACAACGATTTCTTAGGAAATCCTCATCAAGGTCCAAAAGACCATTTACTGATTCTGCAGAGGCACTGATCATTGCCAGAATTGCGTCTGAGAAAATAGTCTTGACGTGTATAGCGTTAGCAGAGGTTGACTGAGGTCAGATAGTAAATAAATTTGCTTACTGGTTTTCGCAAGTCTTTTCCAGTTGAAGGCTCCTTTTTCACCATGCCCTCTGTAGCTGCAGACTCGATGGACTTTGAATTGATGAGCTTTATTCATGTCAAAATTGGAAGGAGCTTACTGCTGCTGGCCAGATACTGGTAATTGCCATGTCCTTTCGACCTTGGCGAATGAAATCCATTGCCAATCCTTTCGTCAAGACACTCATTCCAACTTTGCCTATATATAAAGAGTTTAGGTTTCTTTCCAATAAAAAAAATACTTCACGACCAACTAACCCATCGCGTAAGCAGTCTTTCCACGAAAGAATCTAGAATAAATCGGGGGTGAAACAACAATAATCCGACCTTTCCAGCCATTCTTTCCAAAATGTGGAAGTGCCGCTTGCACGCTAGCATAGAGACCCTCTGGGTTGATTTTCTGCATCAGCTGGAACCGTTTCATGGGCGTATTCTCCACAGACGACCACCATATCGCGCCGGAGTTGTAGACCAGAATGTCAAGCTTGCCGTAGATACGGACAGTTTCATTTACTAAGTGGTTGATTTGCTCAACATCCCGTGTATCCACGGCGATCGCGGTGGCTTCACCACCAGCTTCCCTGATCTCACGCTCGACAGTGTTGATGGTCGATTGGGGTGAGTTGGGGTCTGGTGGGGATGGGACGGTCTTGCTGGCATCAGACGTTGTCTTTGCCGCTACGACAACTAATACCGTCGTTAGACAGATTTATCTTCGTGAAAGTGTGGAAACTTACCGACATATCCCTTGCGAGCCAGATCGATGGAAACCTGTCTCCCTATGCCGCGCGATGCTCCGATGACGAGGGCGACTTGCTTGGTTGCTGTCATTTTTACAGTTTGTGTTCTTCGACTATATATTTTCTTTGAATTTCTTCGATGACATATAAAGCAGGAGATTTGCAGGTTGCTGAAAGCTAGCAAATATTACCCGCCCTTGAGGACACGATCATCGCTAGACCTCTCTTCTTTAAGCCGAGGCCTTAATTATTGAAATATTTCTTCTTTCCTGAATAATAATCAGTTTCAAGTAATACATTACTCAGAGAGGCAAAAAAGAGGACAAATCCGGCAAACCGGCAAAGCACGGCCGAATTAAGCTGATGAGTGATCGTGAAATTTAAGCTCGTCGAGCCAACCGAGGATGTTTCCTGGGGCCCCACTTTGTAACTCACGTGTCGCCATTCGCGACATCAACTACAAGTCTACCACCTTCGGCCATTAACTTTACATCTAAAAAGACAAATCACTTTATTCAATCGCTTCGCTGACCGAAGGCGAACATGGGCGGAGTAATTCACACTTATCTCGACTGCGGTACGCGCGTATTTATCTACGAATGACGTCAAGGAAGAACACAACTAATCAACTTATCAACCCCAGTCTCGCCGTACTCGTTCTATGCTTTTCGGCATATTTTGAGACATCGCGACGTATTGGCCAGCCATGGCGTCAGCATAGAGTGCGTCTATACTATGCCTATTCTGGCCACCTTTGAATCAGAGAACCGCGCTAACCTGTGCTACGTCGATTAGACTCCACCCAGTCTTCTTGGGTGGGATAAACGTGGGCTCTGGTGAGTGTTATTTTGTTATATATGTATAATATCAAGACATGCTAATGACTCTGTAGGGAATAAACCACCTTGGACTTTACCAGCCAAAGCCAAGCTCGGAGCATCAGACCGTCGACATGCATCTCGGTACTTTGGAGTCCCAGAATCCGAACCACCGCCATTCTTCCCCATTCTATCTCTGCTCGTACGTTTTATATACATCTATATTTTATTCTCATTCTAACACCAATAGCCTCAACGCGCAATCACGTACATAAAATCAGCCTACCCGCGCGCCAAATTTGAAGAAACATTCAACCTCTACTGGCAATGGCTCTGGTACGAGCACCACGACATCTCCAAGCCCGATGTCCTTGCCAAATTGCTGCAGTCCCCACAAGCTGGCTTTTCGGCTGACCAGGTTGCGGAAATCATGGCCGCGGCCAATGACAAGAAATGGAAGGATGAACTGCTCGCAAAGACGCAGGAGGCATTGGATAAGGGTGCCTTTGGGGCGCCTTGGTTTTGGGTGGTTAGGACGGGAGAGAAGGGCGAGGTTTTCGATGAGTGTGGGTTTTTTGGGAGTGATAGGTTGGTTTTTTTTTTTTTTTTTTTTTTTTTTTTTTTTCAACTCTACGTGATAGTTGCTAACGGTACAGGTTCCACTACATGTGGCTCTTCCTAGAGCTGCCATTTGATGATATCAAAATACAACCGGGGAATCAGTCTCTTACGGATGACAAGGCAAAGCTGTAGGATTTGTGTGTACAAGGTAGCAAAATCGTTCTAGTAAATAAAAAATGCAGAGGTAATCGTAACATGCGAGTCATCATAACATTCTATAAATTCTCAGCCAGTATTGTTTCTCAATTCCAACTTGGCGCCCGCCCAAGCCGATTTCCAAGGTCCGCCTTGCCTTCTGTTGCGGGAGTCATAACTTGCAAGCCAGCGCCAAGGACGTTGGTCCGAATGAGACGGAGATGTGCTTCTTTGATGTATTCTTCGATACTTTCGAGGGCTCCCTTGTGTACATCAGCTCGTAAATTCGTCTGCTTTGAGACCAGCAAACCCTTTTCGAGATCGATGCGTGAATCAAGAGTGCCGTTCTCGATAAGTGCAATCAGTTCTTGTACAAATGGCGAATTGATATCCGTGGGAGCAGCAAGACCTCCGACAAACTCAGGGGCAAAGACCTTGGCCATTGCATCTAGTGTAATTCGGCTAAAGGGGATCGTGTATTGCTCGATTGACTTGGTACGAATGGCCGTATACAAGGCGGGAATGTGTCGTTGGAGATGGATGTCGAGCAAATAGTCTGCGCGGTATTCTTCCAGGATGTCCAAACATGATCGAAACTTGGAGTTGCAAAAGGAAGAAACGGCACGGCGAATGTGCGGTTCAAGTTCTAGGTAGTTTCGAAATTGAATGTTCTCCAGCACGTTCCGCTGCAGTTCATTCCGGCCCATCGATGCCAGCGCACACAGTCCTCCATACACGGCCACATCGTTGGCTGTGAGGATGTCATTATAGCTGTCACCTAGAGTAGGCTCGGCGGCGAGGAATTGATTTGCGGCTTCGAGATAATTCCCTTGTTCAAGATATGATAGACCCACGGCAGCGGATATCTTTGGCTGGTTTTTGGCTTTTTCATCGTCTGGTTTCGGCCCTGTGTTGTATTTGGCAGCGGCTTGCTGGACACCAAACCAATCTCCACGCTCAATGGCAACGCTGATTATCTTGAGATGCATGGCGGCAGTGTGGCTGGGGGTTGTGCAGTTATCCTTTAGGCGTGTATATGTTTTCGCGGCCGAGACCAGGTCACCGACGGCATGGTAATGAGATGCTAGGTCGTCCGTTCCCATCTAACCTCGTTAGCTACTTCTGACCTCATAAAAAGGATGGGGGGCTTACGCGTATGCTTTCTTTGATGAGGTTGTTTTTGTATCCTTTGAGCTCATGCTCCAGCTTATCCGTCTCTGCCCTCACAGTCTGCTTTTTGTGATCCACCCACTTTCGATCTAGCGTCGCCTCGGGGTCACTCGGGGCGACTTTTGCAAGGGCCTGGACGGCTCTTTCGTATCTGCTGACATCTTTTCCCGATTTTCCTTCCGCAAGGGCTAATTTGAGAGCGTCTGTTGAGAGGATAGTCGAGCAGTTTCCGATCAAATATAACCGGTCAAAACGCGTGCGTCCTAGTTGATGTTAGTCGGTCGGTCATCAGCAGATAAGACAGTATTATATACCCTTGTAGTTGGCAATATAGGATTCTAGTTCGAACTTGGGGTTGTCTACACAAGCATTAGCAAGGTGCACGTGTGCTCGTGTGCGCCAGATGGCTTGACCAGGTCATACCATCCACTTTTATCAGAGACTGCCGGGCGGCGTCATTCTGGAGGATATCGCCGCCGAAAATATCGGATGCCTTTGACGAGGCGTCGACAGCGGCGGGGGGATTCATCCCACCTGATGAATCGCGAGAGCTTGAAAGAGAAGGCCGGTGTTTGTCCTCTTGGCACTATTCTAAGCGCTTTTCGTAGGGCCGAACTTTAAAAACACCAGTTAGGATTCGCGAAGAAGAAACTCTGAGTATTCGAGAAATAAAAAAAGAACAGGGAAGAAGATGTCGAGGATGTCAAGAGTCAGCGAGATGCACGATTCATTGTTGTCCATGCGGGGAAATGTCGCGAGCTCCCCAGGGAAACCGCCCAGAGAATGGCAGAATCCTGACCGCTTTCTACACCGCTCGCAGGGGATCACATGACCTCTGTTGAGCCGGACTAACCCGATTTGTCCCCGATTACCGAATTAGGCAACAAAGGAACAGCACAAAAGACTCCAACCCTACTAGAATAAAGGCCCTGTCGGACAATTCAATCTATGCCCGTTATTATTGAGGCCTACTATTGGCAGAGAAGTAGAATTCACCACCCGGTCTAACCTCATTTAAAGTCACTCTAGATCCAGTACCACCCAAAGCTGAGTGATAATTAAAGCATGGCGCTAATGCAGCTTAACATTTTGAGAACATTCAGTTGCTCATCTTCAGTTCTCATCGTCATGGATTTGCCTATTCTGAGGGTGGTTAAGGTCCTCTAATTTCTTACTTGAACAAGGTGTAAAGTGTGAGAAACTATCTTCCAAAACTGTGGTATATTATCCAGCCCCGAGAACAGTACCTCTTAACTTGTTAAAAAGGTCTAGGCATTACATACATATCACTGCTAGCGGACTACTGGTGGGTAAGCATAAAGAAACCACCTCCGGCCCGGCATCCGAACATTGAAACCATTGACGGCTGACACACGATCCATGCTAAAATTGGCCCTCTTGTTGTTGTTTTTTCGATTGTTTTGTACTAGCCTGTGGGACCGCGCAGCCCTATCATCCTATTCCGTCGGGGTGCAGCCTAGATCACAACACCCCCGGCATTTTGATTTGGCGTCTTGGTACGGTTGATATATCCGCAGTCTATCACTACAATTTTATAGGATGCTCTGGATTTTTTTTGCGACACACCCTTGGCCGACGGGGAACCGGGTCACACGAGCCGACACTAGCCACAACGCGAGTTCGCTTTTTGAGTATCTGGAGGCTGCAACAGGCGGTGATCACACAAAGGTAGTACATAGTACTCTGTAACAATGAAATCGAGCGGCTGGGCGGATAGCTCTAACTTCACCACTGGCATAACCCTGGTATCCCAGGGATGTATCTCCTGTGGGTATCGCTTTATTGAGCGCAATCAAATATTCAAGATACGTCCAGGCAGTGCTGGTTTCTCAAACGGTGATGGACATGATGAAACAGAAATTTTCAATCGCATTGGCTAATCCACTACCTACCGCTTCAACTTGTACACAGTGCGGATCTATCTACTTGGACACCAACACTACGACCACGATTATGATATCCACCCCGTAGTCAAGGCGTGTCGGAAACAGACAAATCTCGCAGATACAACAATACCCTTCAAGCAGATTGTCGTGAGAGAAATGCCCCCAAAATAGAACCGAACAGTTGAAAGAGCCGCAGATAATAGTATTGTGGTTATTATCTCCGTTAATCCCCGACCAATATCCTGTACTCATTCATACCTAGTTCCTCTTTCCCAATCAAGACCTTTGCAGATAGTTCCTTTTTTTTTCTCTTTCCTTCTAGAATCTTTCCCAACACGGATTTATCCGGAGCTGTGGGGGAAAAAATAAACCCCAAAAGAAACGCACACATTGCCGTAAACAGGTTAGTTGGTTTCACGGCTTGGAATACGTCTTGTCTCATTGTCGGCCCTATACGGAGATTTCTGTTTTTGGACTCGTGCATTCAAGAAAACTCCCTTCTAGAAGAAGCTGAAACAGCACCCACCCCAGCTAGTACAGCCTGTTCAATTGACTTTTTAAGGTTGATCTGCAAGGCCCCAAGTGCCGCATCTGCATGAAGCCGCGCTAGCATAACTGTACTACTACTTCTGCTACTATCTTTGTATTCTCCTTTTTTTTTGTGGTGTTGAAGTGGGGGTTATGTCTTCATCAGTATTAGCCAGGGCAAAGAACAGTCTGAAGCAGACTGATCATGTACATGGACTATGCGTGAAACTCTCTTTCTTTACTTTTTCCACAGTCCAGCCCTCAGGCCAGATGCATCCAAAAAAAAAAGGGAGTTGAGGAGGGGCAAAACATGGATAAAGAACGCTGGGGCGTAATCACGGAGCTCGTGGAGGCTTGAAGGATTGGGGTTCTTTTTTTATTCTCCCCTTCTGGCTGGTCAACCTTTTCCCACTCTAACCGTGAAAAGGTTGTTGAAGGGGGGAAAGGTGTTTAAGATCCACTCTATATCAATCCTTTAGAAGCGCCCGTCCTGTCTCTTTTTTTCTTTCTCTTGATCTTCAAGACACCAGCTTCACCGTCTTTTTGTCGGGACTTTGCGCCTTCTTGTTGATTCTTGCTTGTCATCAACACATACATTTTTTCTCCCTCTCTTCTTTCTTCTCTTCTTCTCTCCTCCTCATAACATATACTTTTCATCCCCGTTTATCATACTTGATCACTATTGATCAATATATCGTCCACAGGACAACTCTTCTCCGTCCCATCATACCATACCCAAGGACATCTACCATGTCTTATAGTCCCAATCAAACGACTCCCACCTACGAAGCTGGCTACGCCCATTCAGAGCCACTCGAACCGGAGTATAACAACGGCACCGGCAACAGCAACAACGCTACGGCGTATCAATACGAGACGTATGCCATGTGCAACCGCTGCTACACGCAGCAGGACTGTCCTCACAGGCATACCACCTACCAGCAACAACACGGCCTGAATACAGGTGGACATCATGGTATGATGATGCTGGCACCTACGATAGTTACTGGGTATCCAAGACACGACCCTCCGCTGTCCAGCGTGGGAGTGGCTCTCAGTAATAATGGATACAACAATGTCAACAGGAGCCAGCAGGGGGGCTCGCAGCAGCCAGTTTCTTCGCCATGGTACAACAACGGCGTCAACAACGAAGTCGTCAGAGTTTCAAATATGGCCGTCAATACACATACTGCCGAGATACAGCAGCAGCAACAACAGCAACAGCAACAGAATCTACCGTACTTTAGCCAGTACACCGGTCTTGGTCTGGATACGATGACCATGGCTGCCTCTGAAGAGGACCTGTTTCCGCACGGTCTTCCTGATCTTCAGAGATCCGCTACCGTGGCTCCGAGCGCTCTTGAAAGATACCGTGCAGACGACCACACAACCACAACCCTACTACAGGCCGAGCAACCACCAGCCAACCAATCCCAAAGACATACCACCACCACCACAACCACCCCATCTCTCGCGACTCCCGCCTCGAGCGCTTCCTCGGCCTCGTCTCCTTTTGTTTCTTCTTCCTCCACCCCGTTCGGACCGATGATGCTTCGTACCCAAAAGCCAAAGCCTCCTCAGATAACAAGCGAAGCAACCTATCACCGGGCGCTCTACGGCCACGGACCCGAAACCCCCGGCGACCCATCATGCGATCGCGCCGTCGCAAACAGGCAGGTCCTGCCCACAATCGCCGCCCAGCACGGGCATCCCGTGTGGCCTCTGGACACCAAGGCCAAAAAGAACACTTACTTGCTAGAAGGCAAGAAACGCGGGCTATCCTACCGCAAGATCAAGGAGTTTGGCGAGATTTCCGACGCAGAGTCGACGCTGCGCGGGCGGTATAGAATGCTCACCAAGACCGCGGACGAGAGAGTGCGAAGGCCGGTATGGGAGGAGAAAGATGTAAGAGACTTTGTTCCCTTTTTCTGCAACTCTTGCTGACACTTTTTGGCAGCTACAACTCCTTCACCAAGGCGTAAAGCTACACACCGACGGCCGCCAGCGCAGACGCCGCGAATCATCGCGCCGTACATCGATAGCAAGTATGTCTGGATACAGCAGCGAAGATAGGAACGCTGGTACTGAGCCACGAATCTCGTGGAAAGGGGTCGCCGAGTATATCACTCAAAACGGGGGCTCGTACAAGTTTGGGTATGCGACTTGTAAGAGGAAGTGGGAGGAGCTCAATTCTCCGGACGATTCGTGAATATACCTGCACCTGCACCTGCACGTACGCGGCGTTTTTCTTTTCTCTCGTTGGATTATGTAGCAGGATACTGTACTCTTTTTTATGTGTGATGTCTAGTGCTCTTTTTTTTTGACGATCTCTACCTTTTATATTCACGATTTGACGCTTTATCCGAATCCATCATAGCGACTACACGGCAGGAGTATTGGGCCAGATCTTCGGTATATTGATATATGATTCATGTTGAAACGATAACAAACAAGTTCGGGGTGTATATTTAATTTTATCTCTTCTAGCAATCTATCAATTGATATATATTCAAAATCCAACATCAGCCAACAGAAAATTAATCTTCTCTGGTTCATTCCGCAGCTCATCCCATTCGCTCTCTTGTTTGACCATTAACGTCCCCGCTAATATCGTTCCATTCAACGATATTTTGCCAGTATCTGTGCCATTATTATTCTTATTATTGAGGTATGCAATCTCGCTCCGCCTCGGACAAATCATCATTGCCGATTCGGTCATGGCGAAATTGTAGCTGATGGCAGCTGGGCCGACTGACTGAGCGAGTTTTTCTGCTTTTTCGACGGAGTCCAAAGTAGTAGAGGAAACTTCGACTGCAGCTCTGTATAGAGAGAGATATCCCTCGTACAGCGTCTCCGGCGACGGGGTCAAGGGCAAGGGCAATGCAAAATGCCTGAATGGAAGACTTGGCAGATGTCTCAACCCAGATTCTGTAATAACTGCATCATCTGCCGTCGCGACGCGATCAATCAGCGGAATCCATTTCGAGTCTTGGCCTTGGTCTTGCTGCTGCTCGCGCATGTCCTCAATAGGGAGGAACTGCAAATGTCTATGCGGTTGACTCGCGCCGCTCTCTTCGCCAGAGTTGAAAAACGCAAACAGCCTGTTCTTTTTTGCTTCGTCTTCATCGCGAGTACTATCTTGATTCTTCCATGCCTGAATACACGCAAACGTAGCTTCCAAATCCTCCTTTTCCAACAAATCAGTCTGATTCCGAAATCGCTTGGTCGCAAGTATGAAATGCCTGGGAATCACAGGAAACTTGTTCAGCACAAGAATATGACCTGCATCCTGGTCATCTAATGACGGAATCTCAGCAACGAGCAACTCCCGTGAGGGATTCTCAAATGGATCTATTTTTGGTCCTTTTTGTTTTTCTTGCTTGATAGACTGGGGCTTTTTGGATAGTGCTGGGCAGTATCGAAGCTGATACTACACTCATACAAAAAGTCAGCGGTTATTTAAAAATAAAAATAATAAAAAATAAAAAATTAGTGGAAGTTTTACATACGTGAACCCTCGCTGCTGGCAAAACAGCCAAGTGCGTCGCGGAAAAGATTAATGCGCCTGCTTCTTTAGCTGCTGCGAAGCGTTTTGCGACGAGGGATGGTAAGGGTTCTGGTAGGCCGAGTAGCATTATTTATTTATCAATGTATTTTTTTGTGGTTGTTGTTGGCTTGCTGCGATCGGGTTTATTGTGTTTGTGTTGAAGTGAAGTGAAGATGCATGCGGGGAATTCGACCGGTCGGTGGGGCCACCTCTTTGACATACAATGAACAATGAACAAGTTCTAAAGTCAATCTACTGAAGAAAAAAAGTTAAGTGTATCTGTTCATTCTTGAAACGTCCTTCTTCCAGAGTCAGACTCATTGCTGTAATGCTGTAACCAGCCAAATAATAAACAATAAAAATAAGATAAGTAGTATCACACGATAAAATCTTTATAAAACCGACAAAAATCCCAGTTCCAATCAGACCCAAAAAAAACCCCCCAACCCAAATCGCTGAAAACGCTCCATGGCTCGTATCATGTCAATGATTTGATAATAATATAGTAGTAATATGAAAAAGATGAAGAAAAAAGAAGCCAATAAGTTACAGAGGGAAAAGATCAACGTTCTCGTTCCTTGTAGGCCATCAGCTCGTCAATGTCAATGCCATCGACCTGGCTGATTTCTGGAAATAGCATGTATGGCTGGCCCATGAGTCGGTCTGTTTGGTTCTCCATCCACGGGCCTCGCTCTTCTTCAGTGGCACTGAAGATGCCATTGGCGCGCTTGACGGTCTCCACGTCCAGGTCGGTCACGTAGGCGTCGCGGTTGGTGCCGTCGCCGGCACCACCCGGAAGACGGATGCGCACTTCAAACTCATTGTCGAGCATCATCTCGTCCTTCCACAGGCGGCGCTGACCATCGTACACGCAGAGAACACGCTTCTTGGTCTTCATCTTGGCCGCCGGCGTGCCCCATCCTTGTGGGTAGCTGTTTCGGTTGCCGCGCCGGCGCGTGGCCGGGCGAGCCTTGGGTTTTGTGATGGCGCCGCTGGGGCCGATGCGGTTCGAGCCCGAGTTGGTTGGTCGCGAGCTCTGGCCATTACGGTCTTCAAAGTCATCGTCATCGTCGTGGTCATCATCATTAGGCTCGGCGCTGTCCACGGGGCTAGCTGAATCCAGCAGCTTGTGCTTCTCCATGGTTTGCTTGACATCTTCGTCGCCTGCGACCTCGGCCAATCTCTTTTGGTTGATTGCCTCGCTGGGCTCTTCTTGTTGCACAACGCGCAGGACACAGTCGTCCAAATGCTCGTAAAAGTCTTGAGCATTGTTGAAAGTGGCTGAGCAGGTTGAACATTTTCCGGTAGCATCGTTGCTGTATGCGGCCAGTGTCTTGGCCGAGGCCGGCGGGCTTCTCTTGCGGCAGTTGGGTGCTGTCTGTTCGACGCCATGCACTGACATCAAGTGACGCTTAAAGACGTCGGCTCTGTTGAAGCTTTTCTCGGCGGCAGAGCCAGATCCGGGACAGAATCCACAGACCATGGTTCCTTTGTAGTGAGTGAGGGTGTGTCGGTTTTTGTCATACTTGCGGGCGAATCCTTTCAGGTGGTAATCGCAGTTGACAATGGGGCACTTTTCCGGGCGCTCGCTCTGGTGAGTGAGCATGTGAGCTTTCAGGTCCTTGAACGAGCGGCCACAATCGGGGAAAGGGCATCGGCTCTTCTCGCGACCCTCGTCCTCGCCGTCAGTATTGCTTGCGGAGGGGCTAGGGTGCGAGCGTGGTGAGAGCGAGGCGGCAGCCGAGACGCTCTCGTAGACACTGCCAACCGGGTCCGCAGCCACATGACCCAGTTGGGGGGAAGACATGCCGACGTGGTTCATATGTAGGGGCATGGGTGCTTGAGAGGGGAGAGGCGAGCCGACGTGAGAAAGGAATCCGGACTGCGCCAGAGGCATTTGGTCTTCGGAGTAAGGGAGTGTGGTCGGAATCGATGTTTGGTTTGAGAGGAGCAGCGAGGGGTCTATGCAAGTTAGAACTATGGCCGCGTATGATACAAGTATGGGAGGAAAACATACCGACAAAGCTGTTGTTTCCAAACTTGGGCGCAAAGCCCGAGTCGGCATCCATGACGCCGCCCATGGAAGTGTAGTCGAGGTCGTTCACCATGGTGCCGGGCAGGCCAACCAGGCCGTGGGAGGTGTCGGTCCACGATTCTTGAAAGTTGCCCGAGTAAGGCGAGCCGATGACAGAGGAGGGCGCGCTGGAGATAGAAGGGCCGGAGGCGCCCGAGCGGTGCGACGGGGCCATGGAGGGCGGAGAGTTGGGCAAACCCGGAAAGCCGAGGGCGCTCTGCATGTCGGCGGTCGAGTGCTGGTCCATGTACATGGACGACGAGTCGTAGAACGAGTGCGGTGGCATGTCGTGCGACTGCATGGTCTGGTAGGCAAACGGGTCCATGATGGCGGAGTCGACGGGGAGTTGGTCGTGGGAGAAGTAGGGGAAGTGCTGTTGTCGGGAGGGCTCGAGGGCGAGCATTTTGGCCGGTACCTGGAGTCGTCAGTCTTGTGTCTTTATTTCGTCGCGATAGAGGGCATTCATAATTTACCAGTTCGGTGCAGGAGACACGCGGCGCGGCGGATTCAGGGAAAGGCCTGCTAGAGCGGATTGTTGCGATCAAGCATGAGCTGTTGCAATGGCGGTTGGAGTCAACAAGCAGTGGTGGTAAACAAGAGCGTGGTAGTGATAGATGTGAGAGGTCAAGTCAAGTCAAGCCAAGTCAAGGGCCAAGGAAGATGGGTAAAGGTGAGGGTGAGGGTGAGGGCGAGGGTGAGGGTGAGGGTGAAGGTGAAGGTGAAGATCGGAGGAAGATACACTGGTAGGAGGAGGAGGGAAAGGATATTTATTAATTTCGAGGCCGATGATTGACTGCCCTACGGGTTACGGGCTGTCCCAAAACGCTGGCCCAGGCGAACGCATAGTCGGGTGGGGCCCCGTAACCGAGTCATCACTCACCCCCGTCACGGTACGGTCACGGTACCGGTACCGTAACCAAACTAACCAGGCGCTAAGCCACGGGCGCAGTGGGGCTCCACCCACTGCTGGTGCAGTGTCCCAATTGGGAACGATTCTATTTCCGGGGTTTCTTTTTTCACTAGGTACTGGTGTGCGTGCAGTGCAGTGCAGACCGCCCCATCGCCCTGTCTGGCAGTGTTTCTGCCCGCTGTCTTGCGCCCTGCAGCCAATGGTAGGTGCGAAGCGAGACGGTCTGTTGTTTCTGGCTCTACCAACTATGAGTAATGCGACTACGTACTATCATCATGACTGCCTCAGGCCTCGCGGATCACGCATGGACGTTTTTTCGGTGGCAAAGAGTCAAAAGCATATTCGCTGTAAGCTTAGTTGATAGCGCTAACACACATGTCATTTCATTTGCACTCTTTCTTTTTTATGTAGAAGTACTATTGTATATAATAAAATCACCCGGGCTCACCCGCCCGGAATCTTTCCTGTCTGGCTATCCAGGAATATGGAAGCAGGAAAATAAAATCGGCCGAATTCCAAATACCTCATTAAATCTCGATGGGATTCTGCCACTAAAGTGACTAGACAATAGTCGAGAATTAATTAATTACTATTATCATTTAATTTTAAGAGACCATAACTGCGAAACAAGAATGAAAATTTTGTAAAAAAGGGCGACCCGCCGATTCGGGTCTGACTGGCTGGCGGGCTTGACAGCAGAGCCTCTTCATCGAAGAGCATGCCAGTTTTGGAAGTTGCTTAAGCCAATCAGATCACCAGAACGTGTTGGTCTCCATACTTCCCGCCAAGCCAGCCAATGAAACCCGCGAAAGCCGGACGGCTCATCCCCGCTAGCGTGCCCGTAATAGACTAGCCCCGCATGAATTTCCTGTTAGGGAAAGAAGGACCCGCTACTGCGCCCGTGACTGGATGGAAATGGGTTGACTCTCAGGCTCTGAATGTGATACCCTGCATCCTGGCCGCCAGCGTGGTCGGCGACCATTTGCAGGATCCTCATAATAATAATAATAATACTACTACTACTAATAATACCAATAATAGTAACAGCTAGACCAGTAGTACAATCCATCTATAAAACACTGTCGTTAAGAAATGGCCGATGAAGAGTACGTACTCGGTGATTGTCACGTTTAGAGATGTGGGGCTCGGCAAGGCTCACAAGGCTGATCTCGGTCGACATCGGATGACGTCGTATCCATCGTAATAGTATGAGACTATGGCATACATACCGATACAGACTGGCAGAGGATTCTCATACGAATTAATTAATTCGGCCAGACCGAGCACGCATATTAAAAACCACTATTGAATGCCACACCATCACAGCATCGTCATTGATGCAAATAAATATGCTGTTAAAGAGGAGTTTATCACAGCGACGTTTTGGTCCGTCGAGGTCGGTGAGGACAAGGTGAGGACAAGAGTGGCCAAGCATTTTAGCGCTAAGGGCGGCACTAGCCACAGCACCATAGCCAATCATAGACTACAACACCGCACTCTTCGAGTCTCTATTGGCCAATTCCGCCCCACCCCATACCGGCCTGAGGCGCAGCCCGGTTTTTTACACCGCTTCCTTCTCATTGGAATGTCGGGACTGTCGCTCTCGCTTGTAATATAACACGGTTCGTACTTTTATTACCGAGTGGGTCCCCACCGATCGTACCATTCCGGCAAGCATCTAGAAGCTACAAGCCACAACAGGGCAAGTGGATACACGTCGCATCTCTCTTACCGTCCTTTTCGCACCGTCTGGCATCTAGCATTGCTGGTCAATGTGCGGTCACTGCGTGAAAGAAAAGAAGCTTGCGCGTTGCATCACAGCCCTACGATCCTTGCACTTGCAAGTTGCTACCCCATTCTCGTACGCGTATATATTAATCCTCCTATTTCCCACATTTCGTACACTACCCGAGTCGCTCCCCCATCCACTGCAGTAGCATGTGCTCATATCGCAATCGCAATATGTTCCGAGACAGGAATGGCCGGTTTGTATTAATCTTTTCTAGTGAACCAAGAATCTCGTCCTTGGCGCGTCGATCCGGGCCTGAACGAGCCGGCCAATCAGCAGGCAAGAACAGAGGGCCATTTTATTAGTATGTATCCCTGGAGTCCCTGGTTGTCGAATCACCTCGCTTACATGGCGTTTCTGAAAGAATAAACGCGCGGGCCGTTTTCTATCGTCTGGAAAGGTAATTTCATTTTCCAACCAGTAGAACCCTTGAGTTCCGGAGTACGTTCCGGATTCCTTACGTGTCGATCTGTGACAGGAACCATGCATTTCCATGCCAGAAAATCCGTCATATATGCAGGAGAGGCATTAATATTATCTGCAGCCCCCTTCACTTTGGATTTATTGTCTATTTGGGGGCGGGAATGCTTGACCCGGAGAGGGTCCAACCAGTAAACGACCAACGAGCCTTGTTTTCTAGAAGGCCCACCCGAACCAGAGTTTATTCTTCTTCTCTTCTCATAACCTTCAACCGTCGGTCTCTTATTTTCATGTAGAACGACCAAGCTAATCGGCGAGAATCGTGTGTCTTGATTCGCCAGAACCGGATAAAGCCGCCTTGGGAAACCGTTTCGAGGTACGGAGTAGCAGGTCATTCCATTATCCCCCCCCCCCCAAAAAAAACAATGCTCTACTCCGTACTCAAATAAGTTATGGAGTACATACTTCGTAGCTTAATTTTTCTTTAAACTCCGCTGTTGGCACTTGGACATCCGAGAGTGTTGGTATGACGAGACTTGACCCACGCCGTTAATCTTTCACTAACACCCAAAGAGGATACTGTAGTCGATCGCGTAGAAATTATATCATTAAATAATATTATAAATAATGTGCAATATTAAAGAACGTATTCCAAATAATTTTAGTTTGTCGAGATTAATAGTATAATTAAAATTAAGGATCCTGGTCGAACCCGGGATTTTGCTGTGGGCATGACACTATCGCATGTACGTACGTTTTTATCTATGCAATCGTGTCGCGAAACAGCCCCTTTTGACTCGCACTGCAGGAACGTCTTGGAAAAGGCCAATCAACCGAAATAAATATTCTATAGAGTAACAACTAGAGGTCGACTGCATCGGCCGTGGGGTCCAGGGAGGTCAGACCTTTGTTCATCCTTCCAATGATCACGTGTTTCATTATTATTTACACTTTCACAGAGGCTAATCAGTACAAAACAGCACAGGTGGCGGCCATCACCAACTATTCAAGACATGGTTTTCGACTAATAGCAGGGTACTCTGTCAAATGGGGCGGAGAGAAAAAAACAGACGTGTTCATTTCCGTCCCCACTTAGTTCGCTACTCCAGCCGAAATTCAAATTTTACGAAGTGACCAATTAACTTTCCTGAGAACTAATTTCCTTTTTCTGTGTCTAGCGCAAGTTTTTCCGCGAATTACTAGTTACATCACAGCCCTGTATAAGGTATTATCCCGAAAGGAGAAACATTCCAGAAGGTGGGCGGAACACTCCCCCGCCCCCTTTTTTTTTTTTTTTTTCTCAAAATTATTTCGTGGACTCTACTCCGTACTACTACTCCGAGTAAACGAGCCAGAGTGGGAAAGCAATCTACTTACGGAAGTACGTACCAAACTTTTACTCCTGTCGCTGTCAGTGTCTTCCAGTGGACATGTGACGGCTTGGCAGTGCCGATCAACCAATGCTCCCTTGGTACGGAGATGTAGAACTCTGGAAGTGTTCTTACAGCGGTGTACACTCTGTAATCAGGGTCTTTTTTTATTCTGTGCATTCCGGCCCCAGAGATCACCCAAACCCTTGTCTCAGAACTCTACCCTGATTTGATGTGTGACAGGCCAGGTTTCACGCCATTTCAGTGATTGGGTGCTAATGATTTCTAGAAGGGTTGATGGAAGATCATCTGGAGAAACAGCCTTTGCTTATTCATGTTCCAGACAACAATGTAGGACAGTTTTGATTTCGCCTACTTGTGAGATGTCTAACCCCAACCCAAGCATCTTGTAATACAGATGGTATTTCCTTGGCAGATACACAGCCAAGAGTCATGACTCGATGACTCGGTAACTCTCTGACTCTCTCGGACGCTTGTCGGTTTCAGGAAGCATGCGGCGCCATACGTAGGAGTTTGCGTTCTTGGCAGTGATTTCAATGAACACTACAAAATGTAAACTCCGTAATACAATGATGATAATAATAATAATAATATAATAGTAATTATGTTTTGCGTCGGGGCAAAAGTGAAAGCCGGAGTCTTTGACTTTTCGGGGAAAGCGTGTTAAAAAAATAACCAGCCTCTTTTTTCATTTCAACAACAACAATAATAATAACTTCGCATCATTCTTCTATTAATCTATTAATACAAGTACATACGTAGTAATATTCGGCGATCCTGACGTGCTATTATTCAAGTTGGGGAAGGACGGATTGTGGTTGGGCCCCGTCGCCGTGATTTGTTTCTATTCTTGTCTTCTTCTTCCCGGCCAAGCCACACCGACCAAATACGAGATCGACTAGTAGGTACGAAGACGAACATTAGGTATTGTATTTCCACCGTTTCTTGATTTTATTTTTATCTTATTTTTATCTACTACGGAGACTATGTCCAGTGTTAATGTGTTTTGTTGTATAGGTTAAATTTAGAATCAACTGTCAATGACTCAAATAATGTATCAATTTTCCGTAAACCGCGGGGGGCTTGAATCTTATGTCGATTAAAGTCGCCAAGCACTCACTGACTCTTACATAATTTCTATCTTTCTATCTTTCTACTCTTGACTTTAGTTACGACTCGAGTAATTGACACCACGATAGACTTAAGACCTACAACCACAGTCTACTCGTACGTGAACCCAGATGCAAATCAATTCCTTGATCCTCCTGTTTACTGTAGTACTACTATTTATCTCCCCGTTATCGAGTACCGGCGAATCGGGTGCTATAGCCTCGGTATATGTTTGGGGGCGGCGTTATCCTCTTTAAAGCTAAAGCCAGGCCAGCAACACTGTCAGTGCACCCGGAATCTCTTTTTACAGGGCGGCGTACGGAGTTCTGCTTGATCAGTAATACAATAATATCTTAATCCTGTTAAGAGAGTTAATCGAGTGGATGTCCCCGGATAGTCTATACACAGTATGATTCAACTAGATCGTATTATTGTCGCCAACTTCGTACTCTAAAGAGCACCAGTACCCAGTAATTTGCGCGCTTAACTTTTTAATATTGTTAGATCTTTGGCAACTATTCATTACACGTGCTACCTTGTCCTAATCCGGGAATTGTTTCGAGAAATATTAATAGGGGCGGCTCTTAGTACTCTGCAATACCCCATAGCAACATCAAGTCAGATCATAACAAAGAAATAACAATAATCCCTGCAAGTTGCAACCCGCCCTCCTGGGTCTTATTTTTCTGCTGCTGTTTGTTTATATGGAGCACTCCGTACGCAGGGCGGAAGGATTCGGTTCTACCTCATCCTACCTAATTAAGGATGGTCTCCATCGTTACATGCTTATTGTTAGTGCGAGACTTGGGTTAATAATAGCTAAACCGATACTCTGGTCGCATCGCCCATCTCAGGCTCGGGGCAAGGTTGGTTGTCTCGGGAGTAGTTTGGTCCTTCCGATCCATTCGGTTGTAAACTTGGGATCCGACTTGTTGGAAGTACGTACGTAGTACTTCCCACAGTTACTATTATTATATTCGCGATGCTCCGCCATATGTAGACAGAACAAAAAAGATCAACGTGTCTCTCCACCCTCCTGTTATGTATGGAGGATCCCCTAATCCCGTGCCTTAAAAACCTAAACCCTTATCATACGGGTATAAACTCAATACATAAATTGAGGACGGAATACTCCGTACCCTGCTCGGACACACATTGCAGCCTGAACCCAGGGCATGCCAGCATGCTAGCAAGGTCTAGATGCACGCTTAAACCCTAAATAGCAAAGAAGAAGTCGGTAAGATTACCCCAGAGGGCCGAAATGTATTGTAAGCAGTAGTCAGGCGTCAGTGCTTTGCTGGATCCGGGTTCTTATTGGCTGGGTCTCTGACGATACTCATCCTAGGCTAGTTTGTTCGTTCATTAGCCCATTAGCAGTTTTGTTAGCATCTTCCCAAGCGCACGGTACAGGGGCGCCAAGGGTTACTAACACTGTCAAAAAGGCGTTATCTTGCGGGTTCGCCTATAACGATGAACGTTTTTTGCTATCGCTTAACTTTTTTTTTTCTTTTTTTTTCCGGAGTTCTGACTTTCTGTGTTTTCGGAAATAACCTCCTTGTTGGCTCTGTCTCAATTTTTTCTCTTGGCTTTCCTACAGCAGGTCCAGACGACCCTGACCACGAAACTAGCGGTTTTTTTTCTACTTGTAACAATGTGTTTTTGACGTCATCTATATAATAGGCTCCCAAGTTTCTATTCCGACTTGCTTAAGTAGTAGACTCGGCGCTTAAAAGAAACACGTGGACACCCTTTCTCCCTCTGGCTTGGCTTTGTCGGTTTCTTGGGACCAAACCAACAAACTAATAGGTAACTACTCCTGCATCCCCCAGGGGGTCTGCGGCATGGCGTTCGCCATGTGTCTTGTTTTGGCATGTCTTATGATGATCATCGTACTCGCTTTGCCAGTGTTTAGCCAACGACGTCTGGTATATGGTCCCAACGGTATTGGACTCACTCTGGGGTTGACGGACAAACGGGTATTTCGTAGTTACTAGTAGGAATGTCGCCAATGCGTCCTTTTTTTTTTTTTTTTTTTTTGTTTCCGTCCGACCTTGTGAGCTTTGCCCGAAAAAAAAAAGAAAGGCTTACACCCCTTGTCAAACATGAAACTGCATTCCTCCCCCAAAAATCGAAATGTTCTCGAATACGGGGAGGGGGGGTGCAGGCAGGCAGGCATCATGGCCTAGGTGCATTCTTCTGCAACCCAGCAGTTTGGATGGCCTTGACTATTGGGTAGATCGTTGCTGTACCTTGTAAGCCCACGCATGATTAGTATTGTTACTGTTATTACTATTACTATTACTATTACTATTATGCAGAAAACTACTAGACGCTTTTTGGTTGTTTATCGCGGGGTTTTCATCCAATCATTGACCAGGCCAATGCACCCTGATCATGCATCAAGTTGACAGGGCTTGATTATGCAACAAGAAAACTCAAAATCGCGGCGGCGACCCCGAGAATATATCATGTGTGTGTGTGTGTGTGTGTGTGTGTGTGTGTGTGACAGACAGGGATTTACAAAAAAATGCATGCAGAAAAAGCCATGCAGAAAAAGGGAAAAAAGTGCCGTTATGGTTGTACGACAGCAACAAAAAAGATAACACATGTAATCCATCCAACAGTTGACGCTTTGTCTCGGCCGGATTTCCCTTCTGTCACCGGTTGGGGTAGCACAAAAGACGGACGTGGCGGCGGGGTATGTGTCAAAATTGGTTCTCTGCCGATGCCCTTACATGGACAGATAATATATAATGGTTACACAAGACTCGTGTTTTTTGAGACACGCCGGGGGTGGGGTCCAGAGGCTTGCATTGTGAGGCTCATATGACGACGATATACGAACTACGTATCTGGCAATTTCATGTCAGGGACAGATAGAAACATGGCTCAGGCGGTGTATTGCATATGTAAATATTTTAATGTCTTTTTTCTTCGGTGGAATGTCAGCAATACTCGGGTGGTTTAGATATTAACTGTACCGGTGGAGATTTCCTAATTGGGATATATGAAATACCCTGCATTGCTCTATATTTATGGAATTAATGTAATTCAGCGAGTATGTTGATTGATTTATACATGTATTTCGATAGAACTTTTACATGTACATGTAGTATTTGAATATTGAAGTACAATTGATGTATAGACTCTGGAGCTATTACATGTATATATATATATGTGTGTGGTGGTAATTGAGATCAATTGATGATTGCTACAAAAACGCAAAACAATTCAATTAATTAACAAACTCTAAAAAACCATTCCGTAATAGTATATATCATACAAATAACAATTTCAACCTTGAATTTTAACTCCAAATGTCGCTCACTTGCTGAGTGGCCCGGCGTTTAATGCATCAATCGATACCATTTTAACCCATGCGGAGCAGTTTCTAGTTTCCAATACAAACAAAACAAAGCTTAAGTTCTAGGTTTTCATCCATTCCTGATATTATTAGTAACTGTAATATCTGAATGGCCCCAATTCCAAAAACGAATATCCATCTCTACTACATACAGTCAGCTGTGGTGTCCATACCGATTTGGATTTCAATTCTGGTATAACCAACTAATACACATGGCGGATTACTGCTCAAATCCACCCAACGCAATAATAATACTGTACTAGGTTTATCATCGTTTCTCACCTGACTTTAAATCTTACAGCTGACCCAGTGGCCGACCCGCGGATCAAGCCGCCAGCAGCATCGATTGACCGGGTATCTTAGGGATCCTCCGGAACCCCCCTTTTTTTCCTCCTTCCTAGTTGAGTGTTAGTTGTCAATTGATCAATATAATGGCCGAATCTGACATGTGGGTACCGTGGTTCACAATCCATAATCCATGGTACAAAGCATCGGCTATGGATGGTGATCCTCCAAACATACCAATTAATTCGTCTGACAACCATGTCCCAAGATAATTATCCCCAATTACAACATGTGTATGGTAATGTTAAGCACTAGATTATATTTCAACACTAACCAAAAACGAAAACAAAACAAAACAAAAAAGCAAGATGAGACAAACTATTCCAAAGATAGACTATGACTTCCATAGTTCACATACGCCGTACGTATAAGCCACAATTATAGTGGATACGAGCTGCATATAGGTTTTGACCGCGATTGAAGATCTGATTGGTGTGCTTTTAATATGAGCTGTTTTGTCTCAGTGCTACGGGCTAAGATGCACTGGTTTTTTCTGTCACCACGTATACGCTGGAAACACGTCAATCTCCACAGACTTACTTGCTGGCTAGTTGAGAAACCCTACATAGCGTCTATGAGGTCCGCGATCGTGGCCCCTTTTGCACCATACGTTTTCAATGTATTAATCTATACAGAGTATTACAGTCGGTGTACAATGCTACCTCACCACGATCAGCATGACGTGGCATGATCGAATCAGGGTCCAATACTATTACTGAACCAGTTCATTATAATATTTTTCTAGAAGAATACTGCGCGCTTGTCAAAACAGCTGTCAATGCATCGCCACGTTTTGGATAAAGCATTACCGTCGTCGAGCTGATATAGACCCACCTGGCCTGGTAGGGCTGGCAAACATCATGATTCACACTGCTTTTAAAAAAATGAGAATATTTCAAAACAATTACAATACTTATTCAATTCTACCTACAATAAAACATAGCACCTATGATTAATTCGAAAAAAAAAAGAGCTTTGATGTCTAGCTGACAAGATAGACTTTTTTTTCGCCTTCAGCCCTACAAGCATAGCGGAGAACCCCGCCGAAAAGCTGACTTGTCAGTCTTTAACCCGTGGGGGAGGCAAATTTCTGTCAACGGGATGACGGGCCTTACAGAGTATAATTTTAATTATTTATTTTCTTATTTTTAAGTATTTGCTATGGTAAAATACCTATCCATGGAATTCATCGAGTGTAGCTGAATGCTCCATACTCCATACTCCATATTCCATAAACGGCGGAACCAAGCCAATGCAATGCAACTCCAGCCAAAAAGAAAAAGGGGGTGAGTGAATCACGAGGTCGTAAAAAAAAAAAGGCAGTTGTAATTTAGTGGTAGTTCCGACTTTTCACCACCTACTCAATCTGTTTCTCACAAAAAAATGCCCAGTAAAGCGGTGTACTAACTAACTACTAACTATGCACGGATTATGTACGGTTCTGTACGGAGACTAAAGCGATGATCGTCATAACTCAGAGTCTTGAAAAAAAAAAAGGGGTGTGCATATTCAACAAATTTTTTTTTCGACTTCTCCACTGATAGTCGTCCCGATGGCCGACATTGGGCTGTCCGCCTTTCCCGGTCTTTGGATCTCCGGAGTCCGTAGTCCGAAGTTTTTTTTCCACACGTGTGTTCTCAAATTTCCTCATGATTGGCAGATCCACAGTATTGACGTGTAATATCTATTATCTTCACTTTCAGGGGCTAAGCCCTGTAACGGCTTATGGTCCGTGTGAGACGGAGGGCTTCGAGAAAACAACGATTATTGAAACGTCGCCCTACTGTTACATCGACAATGGTCAAACGGTGAGACTACTCAGGGTGAAGAGTAAAATACCAAACTCTGTAGGGCTGACCGGATATTGGGGACGTTTAGGGCGCCGTGTTAATTTCACGTGTTGGCAAATCACAACCCATACATGCCTAGTCGCCAGCTAGTGCCAGCCCTAAGACCTTTTTTTTAAAGCCCTTTAAGGCTGTAAGACGTCGCCTATTAGACTAGAGTCTTGCACTAAGCAGGGGTGACACCTCGGTATCGAAATTTTGAATCGTCTCTGTAAGCGCTAGCGGCGCCCAGGTGAAGCACTGTTCATTAATTCCTAATCACTAACTATTAAGTATTCACTAGTCAATTGTTAGCCGGCCTTCGGTAATAGCGTCGATTTGTAATGCGAAACCTCGGCTTTAAAATCAAACACCGACAACTGATTGTTCGGGCTGAAAAGACCTCCGATAGCCGTACGGAGTAGGCTGTGCCAGTCCATCCACGGTTCAGCCACATATCAACTTGGGGGAAAATAATCAGGTATTGATGTATAGTCATTCTCTATCCATCGTAAAGACAAGTCTCAGCCTCGTCAAAGGTCACCATTGGCGCTGTACTGCGAGTGCTGCTTTGCCGCGCTATTTCGCTCTTGCGTGTCTCTGCAAATGAGTCCAATAGTCGATCCACAAGGAGAACTGCTTGCTATCAGATAATGCCATTGAGACCTCAAAAGGGTACACTTACCAGAAAGCATGGTCAGAGAAAACGTATAGAGGATGATTGGGTGAGTCATGTACTTGTATGTGAGGTTGAAATCTCTAGCAAATGCAACCTGTGACAATAAAACCACCGCACATAGTAGTCGGAATCCCACGGCGATGCCGTTGTATAAACGCTTCGGATGTCGACGTGTCAATGTTGCAAAAATGGCAAAATAAGCCATCCCCAGTCCAACGGTGACAAAGTAATAGATGTAGACAAAGGTCAAAAGACCGAGATACACCTTGACGTATCTCATTCCATCTAAACTCATCGCTTCGGGCTCTTTAGGAAGGATACCCATACTCGAAAAGAGCGCGACAGTAACATTTCCGGACAAATATCGTCCTTGCTCTTCAAAAATCCCATATTTTGGAGCCTCTGTAAAGTTCCCTGTTGGACAGATATCCCTCTGGTTCCATAAAGTAGCCATAACCCGACTGATCGCATTGTTCTCTCGTGGAGATCGGCTAAAGTCGATTTCCATGTCAACTATCGTACGATTCAACAAATTGAGCGCAAAGCTTTTTGCTGGACGTGGATCTTCGCATGCAAAATGCATCGTCTCGAGCAGATACCTCAGCTTCAAGGAAATGTCGAGAGCAAGTGTAAGGATTTGACAGCCCTCGGAAGAAAGAATAATACACATGTGAAAAGGAAAATGCAGATGAGTCCATATCTGTTGCCGAATTCTTCCATATCGTTGTAGTGGCGTTATATCGTAATATGAATGCCATAGAAGATACTGTGGCTGTTAGCCTCTTCCATCAAATGGGATCGTCCAAACATACTACTGTTGTGACCACCCCCATAACGTGCAAGAGAGATGCGAGTGTCCAACCACCGCCAGCAATCATCTTGTTAACGATCCGAGTGATAGATATTACATGCTCGCCGATGATTATCAAGGTCAAAAGTCCCATTCTCGTCGTGAGGTGCGTATTATCCAGCTCCAAGCCCGGGGTGTACGTTGACACTGCAATGATAACCAAGGACTCGAAAAGAAACAATCCGAACCAAGCGGTCCATATATGTGGTTCATTAGGTCCGAACACAAAGTAAAGCTACAGATGTTATTGAATGCCAACTAGTTGAGAATAGTCCCAACTTACCACCAGGTACGTAAATCCAGTGATGGAGAGCACGCCAATAATCGCAAGCATGCCTTTTATAGCTCCATCAATCTTGTCATGGAGGAACCAAAGGTTGATGGTGTACTGTAGGGCAAGCATAAAGCGACTACCAGACAAAAGTACGGACAGCGACTTGAAAGCCCATACATTTTCATCCTGAATGCGTGTTGAGAATCGTGCCCCGGCTGAGGCAAACCCGACCATTGCACATAGTTGCACGACTTTGCACGTTCGTTCGAAGATGGAGTCTTTCGAGAACCGGAGGTCAAAGAGCGCGACTTGGAGCCAGGTAAACCAGATAATGCCGACAAACCCAACGTACGACCACACCGCTGCAGCAATCAGTTGATACAGCTTTATAGCGTGACCTTATCGCCCACCAACCTTTGATATCTGTGATCTCATGTGTAGCGGAAAAAGTTGCCAGGTTTGCGACTAGGAACACGTCGTAGAATAGCTCGATAGGACTGGCATCGGCTCGCTGGCGTAGGCGTGGCGATAATAAACTATTCTCATCGAGGGGGCTTGCGAGCCAGGGAATGATGTAGACAGAATCACTGCTCGCTATGAGAAACCTGCAACAATCCAGTATCAGGAGATGAGTGCCCACTTTGACTTTCCATTTCGGGATGCCCTGCGGATCGAGTAGGTTCTGAAAGATAGAAAAGATGACCGCGGCATGGCACACAAAAGTTCCGAGTTCTATTGCTATATAAAATGGGTATCATAACATGAAGAAAGACATGAAGAAAGACAATTGCCGCGCCATGCAAAGCAAGCAGAAAATACAAGGTGGCCGAGGCGGTTGCGATGCCACGTGAGGAAGGAGCGACTTCACTCCGCGCCCGAGTCGACGCGAGACACCACGGCGGAACTTCCCAGACTCTCCAAGCCTCGATCGTGAGGCGTCACATCTCCTGGCAGTCCGTCCCCCCCTGGCGCGAGACCGGCGTCGAGTCGGAGTTTCTCGTATTGTTCGCCAGCATCCTTGATCAGCGTCTGAATCTCAACCTCACGGACAGCAATATCGGCCTTTTCCTTGCGAAGCTCCTCCATTCGACTAAGCAGAAGCTTCTTGGAGCTTTCAGCTTCTACCAGAGTTCCACGTAGTTGGCCCAGGACGCCTGCTAGGCTGGGCAGAGATGATACCTTTGGCGGTGTTTTTGGGCGAGATATGACTCCCTGCCGGTCACGCTCCAGACCGTCCATACCGGCACGAGTTTGAGATGCTTCATACGCAGCGTTGCGTTCTGCATCCGAGTCCTCTTCCTCCGAGCTTCCTTCTGCATCGTTTATGAGGTCTCGCATCTGCTCGCGTTGCCTTCGCTGCTGTTCTCGCTCTGCTTTTCTTCCGAGGGAAATCTTCCCATCCTCGACATACTCATCGAACCCTTCTGCAAAATCTTCGTCATCTCTCACAAGCCGGGTATCTTCTTTGCGACTATCAACAGCCATGTAGTCTTCTTCGATTTCTTGGCCTCCTTCCAAAGAAATATAGTCCTGTTCGGTTGCCAAGCGTGCCCGACGGGCTTTCTTTTCCCTGATCTCTGCCTCGCTCGGTATAGAACTAGCACCCGGGGTTTGGATAAGTTCGCCAAATTTTGCTGTGATATCGATTTCCTTCCGATCATTTTCTCCATCCGTGTCGGCATATTTGGGCGTGGAAGGCGTTGAATCTCGCAGCTCTTTGAGATAATCCTCTCCGTAGCTCGGTCCACCCTGTTCTTGTCCAACCCTAAAAGGTAAATGATCTGAGGATACAGTAGTGTTCGGTGTTCTCTGTAAGGCGTTTTTTTCGAGCACGCGCCGACCGAGACCGGGTCGTTTTGGTGTAATTACTTCACTGGCTGTGTCGTCACCATCTGTTATCGATGTTTCGCCAGGTCCAAATGAAAGTCGAAGCTTTGATTTTTGCTTTGACTTTAAGCTCGACGGCCTTTTCACAACCGGCTCTGTTTCTTTTCTACATGAGCTTCGACATCTTTCGCGTGGCGGGGTGGGCTCACCTTGGCCAGTGTTGCCATCGTCCTCATCTCCGCCTCCGATCTTGCGGGGCTTTCGACGGTTTGCAAAAGGCGAATTCATAATTCAGGATATATAAAAATTTGCTAGAAAGAACCTCACACGTCCTTTTCCCGCGTCGTGGTTGTCGATTGAAAATTGCTTGGTCTCCGAAACCCAACTCCGCATATATCAGCTGTTCGGCCAATCGTTTCTCCGGCCTAAGCTATCGCACCGCAGACCGCGATGCCCGCAAACCACCACCAGGTTCACGCGAGTTTGCGACGACCACAAAACAGCAGACCAAGCAATACGGTCTAGTCGTCAAGATGCCTCAAGCTCAACCGGAACTCAAGAAGGTTCGTTGATCCCGTTGTTCTTTGATACCTTTGACGGAAAAAGCAAAGCTCCTAACCTATTTTTTTTCAACAGTATATGGAAAAGCGGTTGTTTATTCAACTGAATGGAAACCGCAAAGTCATCGGAATTCTACGAGGATATGATGTACGTTTTTTATTTTCAGTTGATACTGAGCGCAACTTTCGATGTTTCAGGCGGTAGCTAAACGTGGGACAGGTTTTCATGAACATCGTTCTGGATGAAGCTATTGAAGAAAAGCCCGATGGCGAGAAGGTCAGGATAGGGATGGTGGTAGGTCTTGACGAAACAAACCAAACCGAATTGAAAATTTTTCGTCCAGGGGAATAAAACTAACTGCTTTGTACAGGTCATCCGAGGAAACTCCGTCGTCATGCTTGAGGTTTGCGCACTCTATCCAAAGCCTTTTTTTTTAACACTTACTTATATTCTCTCCTTTCTTATTAGGCCCTTGAACGCATTGGCGATTAAATCTCAACCATCGCCACACTCACCGAAACCATACTCGAAAAGACAAAAAAAAAGGTACTTATCATTGGGGTTTGCACGTTTGACGCTGGGGATTATTTCGTATATCAACGGAGTTTTTACGGGTGGCCGGTTTATACTGTCAATTTCAATATTTATTATTGCTGGTTTGATGAATGGAAGAAAAAAAAGTGAACAATTTTATCAACACGTTCTACGCCGTACGTCAGCTACATATCAATGATATATGTACTTTGGGTCCAAATTTTTATGGTCCCTTAAAATAGAGCCACGCCAATGAATATTCCAGTTAAAAGACATGACGGCATGCCGCTATTGTATTAAAAAAAATCTCTTCGATTATGTCGACTGATACGAATTTTGTATCCTCGTCCCAGCTTTGCGTGATATAAATGGGTAAGAAAACGCTTCCGAGATAATATACATAATGAAGAGCAGCCCATGACAATATTGAAAAAACACCCACTCTGCAACCCAGGCAATGCAAAAATATGAATAAAAAGCTCAAGCTTATTGGGAATCGTTCTTTTGACTGTCAAAACAAAACAGGGGAAAATCCACAAGAGAAAGACGATCCAAAAATAAGGCCATTGAAACTGCAGTTATTTTGGAACGAAAAGAGTCGGCAAAGAATACGACAAATTATTAAAATTTTTGACCGGTAAAAGTTATTTCTGACCACCCAGTTTGATTTTCAGTTTGAATCCGCCTCCAGGTGTGGTAGGCGCGGAGTTTTGAGGTGATGGGGAGCCTGTCGAAGGTTTGGGCATAGTGAGATGGCTTGGTATTTGTAGTTTCGTAAGCTTGCGTCCTTCGGAATTGGGTGTGGACGGTGTGCCTCCGAGACTTGATTTTGATTGTTTAAAAGTAATCCGAGGAGCTGTAGGTGGTGGCATGCCATGGTCGTCACGTTTGCGCTTTGATCCAATGCTAGTAGCGCTAGTATCCTTTGACGGTCCGAGAGATGTACGATATCGTTCGGATTTGTAAAAGCGCATTTTACCCTAAGTATGACGTTAGTGATTGAAACTGAGAGGGAAAGGAGGATATTCTTACATTGCCAACGTGCTGGCATTTCCAGTATCGAGGGTATTTCAGTTTCACCGGAAGAGACATCTTGGCATCATACAAGACTCGGCAAATATCGACGAAATTGGATACTTCCAATGCTCCAATGCATGAAGAGTTACATGCAGCCCACAGGGCTTCTTTCAAAGCCGTATGTCCAGATAACTCCTTTTTAAGTGCCTCCAGGGCACCAGGCATTGTCTGTTTCCTGGCCAGATCGGCGCGGCGGACTTCAGTAGTTGACTCTTGCTCGATAATCAACCCCTCACTTGGTGGCTGCTCTTCAGGCACTTGATTTGTCCCAAAGGCTATAGAGGCAAGAGCTCTACCTAGGGGAGCATGAAGTCGATGGCGAATCCACGCAGATGTATCAGATGACATGGTGAAGAGGTACCATCGCAATAGCTCTGGCATGCTGAATATGTCCAACTCAACTAGACACTCGAATGCATCCATCCGTAGCATATCAAAGGTCCCAAACCTTGTATATTGAAGGAAGTGGATGGCATCAAGATCCATGATTTTCGCCTTTGTGAGCCGTAGCTGGCATTTCAGTGCAGTTCTAGAATAGATGTTTTGAAAAGAACTGGACCATTCATCCATTCGCCGATATCTGTCGATTTCTGCAATGGCATCCTTTTCGAGCTTTTCCTCAGCCTGTCGTTCCAACTCCTTCTCCATGTCGAATTCCATATCATTTAGAGACGAGGCTTCTACCACACGACCCTCCAAAGCGTTGACTAGCGACGTCATCAGAGAGCTAATGTAATGATTGTCCGAGTACTGTTGACCCTTTCGTTAGTAAAAACGCCAAAAAAAAATAATAATAATAATAATAGCATAGCTCCTTACCTCATTGTTAGAGTTGTCACTGAACTTGAGCTTGTCAAAAATGAAACGCTTGGCCCTCAGTGGAGTCTTCCCATTGTTATCGCGAACCTGAGAAATCGCCTCCGGGATGATTTTTTGGAGAAGATATGATGCTTGATCCGAGAAATCGTTATCGCGTGTAACATGTGAACCCGGTAAGCAAAAAAGCTCCTGGAAGGCCCTCTCCAAATGGTGGAGGCCCAGCCAGTCAATCTCTTCTTTCGCATGCTTCACTAGTGCATATGCAGCTGTGGTGCGGATACCGTGAAAATATCGCTTGTCCATAAGGGTGCGGACAAAGATTGTCGAGACTAAGGGATGGTGCTTTTGAATAGCCATATATTGCATGGACTGTATATCAAGGTCAGTCATCAAGTGTTGTCAACATATCGAAACAGCAACTTACTTCAAGTTGAGCCACAACATCCCGATCTTGCTGCAGCTGCGACAGGTACATGTAACCAGGCATCCCTAATGACATTTTGCAAATCCACTCGAAATCGGCATCCATTCGAATCCATTCATAGGACTCTTGCCCCATGCGATCCTCTTCTTCTTTACTCCAGTCCGCCAATTTCCAGTCTTGGATCTCTTCTTCTGTCTGGAGCACGTCGCCGAGACAGTATAGGAGCACATCATCTTGTGCCTCTGCATTCGGATCGGATCCCACGTTTTGGGTAGCACGTTCCTTTTGCCTCTTATTCCGTTTTAGCCGCTTGTACTTGGTATTGTATGGGACCTCGAACTTGGTGGTCTGCTCTTTTATTTCAACAATATGCTCGTACGGCGTTCCGTCAGCTTCATGAATTCGTATCGTCATTGATCCTGTAAAAACGGGCTGAACTGGGGCTGCATAGACGCTGCGAAGCTCTTCTTTCATGTCTCGCAAAAAAGTGGACTTCTCAAGATCTCGAGTGCCTTGCGATTCTGCTTGAAGCTGCTTTATCATGATTTCCACGACAAGTTTTTTCTTGTTAAAACGCTGAGTGGCCGAGAACCGAGGGCATCCGGCACCATAAACCCATTGGTGGAAAAAGACGTCTAACTTGCAATGACCGAACTTCTCGCAAATCCTGATAAAACCATTTGTATGCATCGCACCATTGGGCAGGTCACCCATACGATTGTTGAGAAACAGGCGGCTAATAATCCGTGAAACAGTAGGTTTACCACTAGCTTTGGAAAGACGGCGTTCCAGGATGAAAAGAACGAGAGGGGCTTTGAGAGCAATAAACTCCATCTCCGATGGATCGAGTCTCAAGTAACTTCCCATGTCAAAAATAGAGGGCCTCTCATAATCAAGGTCGCAGATCCGGTCAGACATTTGTTTTATACGGAAGCGGTATTCATTGTTCCCGCAAAGTTTCTTCATGAATGTGTCGGTGATATAGTAGGCCACTCCCACAGTGAGCCAAGTATCCCCTATGTCTCTAGGTAAGAGACTCACGCCACTCCACTGAGAAGCTAGCGCGTAAACCAGCGACCTTGTTGAGTCATACATCGTATCAATGATCGTCTCGGGGAAAAGTAGACGATTACTGCAAATAGATAGCGAAGCTGTAGGCATTGTGTCGCAGGCAACATCGTCCACAAAGCACATGTTGTACCCTGAGTAAGGGTAGGAACCGTAGGTAACTGAAAAGTAGTCGATGGCTTTAGCCATCGGAAAACAGGTGTTTTTCACCTCTTCAGCTCTCCCGGGAAGGCAATACGCGTCGACAGAGACAGCATTGTCTCCCAGCTGATCGTCCTGGTCGCTTTCTCGAAACTGGGAGAGATTCACATGTTCGAAAGGTCCAACCGCGAAACCAATTTGCTGAGCAGAGACGCTCGACATGCACGAAAAGGAAACGCTTTTTTTACTTGGGTCCTTAGGATCAACAATCTCGTCGGTTATATCACCCGAGCAAACCACGGTCATGTCAAGTGTGTCATCGTCATCGGACAAAGTTTTAGATTTGTCCTTATTGGCCGCAGAGTTCCTAGACGTTTCCAAGCCTTTTCGTTCAAATAACGCATTAAGAGAGCACGGGCATTTGATAGTCACATCCCATAGGGATCTCGCTAAACGGTCATCGACACACGGGAAAAGACAGCTACCGGCACCGATGCCGGTAGAGTTTGTGGTGTAGGCATGAGGGTACCGTCTATCTCCGCTGTCCACCCCGACAAACTGGAGTCCTTCTCGAATGGCATCGACGGTAAACTCGATGTAAACGGTTAATGCAGTGTAGCGAGGAAGAGAATTTTCGGCGGCTTTCGAAGCTTGAGCTTCCGCGTCCTCTGGATTTCCGATCGATGACCGCAGCGCAAATTGGTCCTGACTTTCTGAAGACAAGGGGTCGAGGTCCTCAATTCGTAAGGATTTCGGAAGGGTGATGACCAACTCGGGTTCTATCTGCGGTTTGAGTAGATTCTCGACGTTCGCGGCCACCCGTTGGTGATATTGAGCGCCATAGAGGTTGAGCGCAGCGTGTGAGTCGGTATATTTAAGCGACGCTGCAGCCTTGCCGTTGATGTTTAACCGTTTGATTTCGCCCTGGCGAAAATTGAGCTTGATAACCCTTAGATCCTTGTAGTGCGGGTGAATCGTGATCTCTGTCTTCCCCCTCAGGCTCTTATTGGCGAAATCAACCTCCAAGTCGAGCTTCTGATAGGCGACGGAAAAACCTCGGCCAGGCCAGGCTGGAGCGGCGCTGGTGGCCGTGGGTGTGTCGAGGATGCCCGGCATCTTCACGAGGATAAATCTGAGAGATTATAGCGCTACGCGCGCGAACCAAAGCAGCCCACCTTCATGACCATCCACCGGTTTCCCAAGAGCAATTCGATGGGAATGTAGGCTGGCAGATGACCTCTGTGACGGTTGATGTGAGCGAGACCTGAGACGCGCGTGAAAAGAGACGCCGCCCAGGCGGGGGGAGAACAGCGACTGTTTGACCGGTGGGGAGACTGCACTTGAATCTGCGTTCGGGTATTGCTTCGCCGGATTGAGAGAGGCAAGGGTGAGGAGGTGCAGCGTCGTGTTGTGATCGGAGTGGGATCGGCGAAGGTGTTGAGGATGACTGGACAGATGCAGTGGACAAGAGTCGCCTTGGAGAGACGTGATTGCTATACCTTCCTCTGCGGCTGGCGCAGCCTAAGCCGAGTCGGGCAAGCCGCGGCGCACGGACCCCACTCGGACCGCGCCTTCGACACGTGACGGAGCTGGAACCCTTTTCTCCGCTGCCTAAATAAATTAATGTCTCAGCTACTACTACGTATAACCTCTCTCCTCTCATTCACCCACCCCTCTCTCTTCTCTCTTTCGTCGTTTTTGTCTTGTGCATTTTCTCGTTCTTTCTGGCTCCGGTGCGTCTCACTGTCAGAAGAGCCGGGTGCTGCAATTGCGTGCGGCTGATTTTCTCCGTTTTCTTGTTGCTATGATCTAAAATTAGAACCGACAATAACGACCACTCGCTTTTTTACGTGACTAGAACACTTAGCAATATGCCGAGGCTGTTCAAGATGGTTCAAGGTTGGTGAGCCTCGCGCGATGAAATTGAAACCCGCTCACCTTCGAGAATAATAGAGGCCCAGAACTCGCTCTCTGACGACCACCTCCTTCCTCTTAAATCATACAAATACTCCAGCGTCGACAAGTCCTTTATTTCCAGATATATCCTGAAGCATTATGTAAGTCTTCTATTTCCTCAACACGGGAGAATAAGACTTCGTTGCTGACTCCGGTAATGATTTGTAGTGGAATGCCGCCGTCGAATTTATCCCGTTATGGATGGCCCCAAACATGGTAACCCTGTTGGGTTTCATTTTCATTATTGCGAACGTGGCTTTCGTAACAATATTCGTACCGGACTTGGTGGGACCAGGACCAACATGGGTCTACTACAGCTTTGCAATTGGCGTTTGGATGTACTCGACTTTGGATAACATTGACGGAAAACAAGCCCGCCGAACCAACACTTCGAGTGGGTTGGGAGAGCTGTTTGACCATGGGATTGACTCCCTGAACTGCACACTTGCCAGCTTGCTCCAAACAGCTGCCATGGGATTGGGCGCTACCCAACTCGGTGCTTTCACTGCTTTGATCCCTTGCTTGCCCATGTTCTTCTCTACATGGGAGACGTACCACACGCATACCCTGTATCTCGGTTACTTCAATGGCCCAACGGAGGGCTTGTTGATTGCCATCGCCATCATGATTGCATCCGGGATTTACGGCCCACAGATCTGGCGTTCCCAAGTTGCCGATGTTTTCGGTCACCCTGAGCTGTTTGGGACACGAAGCTTCTTGGACTATTGGGTCGCCATTGTTCTTGGAGGATTCCTAATCGCCCATCTACCAGCTTGTGTTTACAATGTCGCGCAGGCACGCAAACGCCAGGGCCTTCCAGTTCTCCCGATCTTCCTGGAATGGACACCCATTGTCGTTTTCACCTCGGCTGTTCTAGGATGGCTGTTTTCTCCATATTCGTCTCTGCTGACTGACAATCACCTGGTACTTTTCTGCATCGTCATGTCATTCGTCTTCGGCCGTATGACAACAAAAATCATCCTGGCCCACTTGCTAAAGCAGCCGTTCCCCTACTGGACAATGATGCTGGTTCCATTAGTGGGAGGCGCCGTGCTTGCCAACCTCCCTCGCGTCGGTCTTCCTGCTATTAGCGCTACGTTTGAGCTTTGGTATCTTCGATTCTACCTTGTCTATGCCTTCACCGTGTACATGCATTGGGCATTCCTTGTGATCAACAGAATTACGACCTTCCTCGGTATCAACTGCTTGACGATCAAAGAAAACAAGTCGACTGCAAGAGACACCGTGTACCGCAATTTTGGTGAGCCCAGTCAGCCAACCGGCGACAAGGTCGGCTTCAAGACTCATTGAGAAGATAAAAACACGGGCTATCTCGCCCTAACTCAGATGCGGCTTTGTGCTTCAGACCTGAGTTCTGTTACACCAACGAAAGAAAAATAGAGGGAAAAGCCAAACCATGAAAATGGATAGACAAAGAAACAATATCTCTATATACGACATCTTTTCCTTTTGCAGCATCGACTAGAGCAAAGAAAAACCAGTGGCTGAACAAGAAAAGAGAAGAAATGTTCGCCATTACCATTATACTTCTGAAAAACCAAACAAACCCAAAAAAACACACTAGCAAAAATCGAAAAGGGTGTGAATCCTACGACCTGAGCTAGTTGTACATATCGTGAATTACTAGAATACCCTTCTGCTTACCATATGATTGATTGCATTTGCCTGGATCCGAGGAGGGGAAAGATCATCTCGGGGAGATTGGAAATCTTGCGGCCGCGGGTTTTTTTGCTGGTTTATGAATACTTCTATGTTTCTGTTCTTTTTCTCATATGATTTTTAATGTATATAAAAAGACGAATGTGTGTAGACGTCTACATCTCATTGCATGTAATAAATAAAACCTTTGTTAAAAAGTAATAACTTGCAGCTAAGAAATTGTTAATGAAGGAGCTTTGAAGTGTTTCGCAGTTAATCAATACGATCTTGCCGAGAGTATTTTTCGTACCATCATAATGGCAGTGGCCTCGCCAGTAACGTCCTGCAGTGCATCCACTTTGTGTCACGATTAATATCAGAAGGTTCCGAAATTTATACTTCTCTCAGTGGAGCTTCTCAGAAGACGATCGAACTCGAAAAGATATACCAAAACCTCAGCGATGTCAGTTCAAGATTACAGCCTGAGGAGTCAGTTCTCCCGCTTGGCGACATGTCGAGCTTTCGAAGTAGTTTCACGCAACAGCTGCGGTCTTCGGAATTAGCAAAATTAAAAGCCCATGTCAAGGCCATTAGCGAATTGACTGCAGAGTGTCAACATCTCTGTGATCAGCTTTTGGACACGATCCGGAAAAAGTGCGAAACGGACCTCACCACACATTCAAGAGCTTCAAGGCCGCATTAAAAACGGTCTGGAGTAGTAAAAAAAATCGACGATTTACAGAATAGGATAGATCGACTTCACGGAGTCATTTCGTTGCACTTTTCCCCATTTTAAGGTAATGGCAAACCCCTCTTTAAACAAGGCAAGACACATTTTGTGCTGACGTTCTTCGTTAGCCAACAACAATCATATCTCCTGACTGCGCTGGGTTCCTTGCGAGAAGAAAGTTACAACCTGAGCCTAGATCACTCAGAAAAGCTCGAAATTATCTCCTCAAGTCTAAAGAAGCTCGATGAATCCGGCTCAAAACTGAAGAGAGACTTTTCAATGAACGAGAGGATCGGGTCGAGTACCGAATTTGAGTCTTTCGTACCGGTGCGACTGGAGCCCTGAAAACAGAGGCTAATCAGTTTCCCTCGTACAATATCAAGGAAGTTGAAGACGGAATCTCAACACTCTATTTGATAATTTGATAGAGCAGGACCTCGCCACTGTTGCTACTGAGCAGGCTGTGTTGCGGAGTTTACACTTCTCATCCCGCCCTCTTCGTCATGACGACATTCCAGTAGCGCACAAAAACAACTTTGAGTGGATGTTGGATCCTCTGGACAAGGAATTCAAGAGACCTCTTTATTCCCAGCCTGGCTTAAAAGCCAAGATGGTATCTTCTGGATTTCTGGCAAAGCCGGTTCCGGCAAGTCTACCTTGATGAAATTTATTGCCGATCATGAAGAGACGCAGAAGATGCGTGTGGAATGGGCCAGCTCAAGAAAGCTGCTAATTGCTGCGTATTACTTTTGGAGTGCTGGCACGATGATGCAAAAGTCACAGAAAGGGCTCCTTCAGACTCTATTGTACGAGTTCTTCCGCATGTGCCCACAGCTAATCCCTGATGTATGCCCCCTTCGTTGCTCACAGGCAAGTTCCGTGGCATCTGGGACTGCTGTGGACTGGACTCTTCATGAACTTCTTGCGGCCTTGCGATCAGTCGCACAAACCCCGAGCCTTCGTGTCCGGTATTGCATTTTTATTGACGGCATTGACGAGTTCGACGGAGATCATTTCGAATTATGCAAGCTTCCTAGGGAGTTTTAAATGTCACCTAATATTAAAATCTGTCTCTCGAGTCGCCCGTGGAATGTTTTCGAGGACGCTTTTGGGACCAATATCGCCCGAAAGCTATACATACATACTCTAACGCGAAATGACATTCTTACATACACACAAAGCCGCTTGATGAAACATGTCCGATGGAACACCACATATTTCAAAGAAGGCCATATGCAAGAAATTGTTCAGGATATAGCAGAAAAGGCACAAGGAGTCTTCTTGTGGGTGTTTTTGGTGACAAGGTCGTTACGCGATGGCCTAACCAACGGCGATACCATACTTGACTTTCAAAAACGGCTCAGGGGTCTACCACCAGACCTTGAACGATTTTTCAAACTCATGCTGGATGCAATCGATCCTCTCTATCACGAAAAGATGGCACGACTCCTGCAAATTGCCGCCAATGGCAAACGACCTTTGCAATTCCTTCTATACTGTATGCACGAATCCGAGTATGAGGACAAAGACTACGCCCTAAAACACATTACCAACCCACTTTCGTTTACCGAAGTTGAAACTTTGCATGATCAGTGCCAGCGCAGGATCAACGCGAGGTGTGGAGGACTACTATTAATCAGGAATCGTAGAGTCGAATTCCTACACCGGACCGTTCGTGACTTTCTCCTTACGCGTGAGATGAGTGAGTACTTGCCCACCAAGAGCGGGTCGGACTTTTTGGTCAATCTATCGACATTTAGGGGCTATGTTTGCCTCCTTAAGAGCCACAAAGCCTTCTTGGGCACAGATACGCTTGCAGAAGCGTTTGAATACGCGGCGAATTCACTAGATGAATCCCTAGGTTCTATTATAGTGCTTCTCAATGCCATCGAGGACACCTTCTCGGGTTTTATCAATGGCCCTAATACAGATTATTTTGACTTTGGTAATCTTGATTCTGACTATTTTCTTTCCGAGGAAGCAACCTTCCGAAACGACCCGGTCAACTTGCTGATATAGACAGAGCTGCTGAAATCAGGGGTGGACAAGTGCGTTTCTTTAAAATTGGAAGAAATCCCCAACTACTTTAACAATGGAATTAAGCCGTCGCTCTCTGTGATGGTCGCCCTGCCAAAATGGACTTGGCGACACATTAAAATCATGATCACTTTGCTGGACTCTGGACAACATCCAAACGCAGGCCCTACTACCTTTCGGAGTCGTTCACCATGGTGTCAATTCATCCAACGGACGTGTGGGGATGAAGAAGAAAGAGACAACAATACAAATTTCCAGCTGGCGGTCGAAAACCGTCTGTTCTCCCGTTTTCTCAGATGAGGCGCGACGAGGGACACTCGGGTTCCTTCTAATAATAACCTTAATTCGATGCATCTTTTCCCTTGTGCATACATTATCAAGGCTCTGTTTTCTTACGAGGCAGAGTACAGGTACGCTCCACAGTGCCTAACGATAGTCAATAAAATTTTTTCTTTTTGATGAAGAGGATTTGGATCACTTTGAGTCCAGCAGCAGCAACCGCAGCCTGCAACTCTGCGAAGCCCTTGACGTGTTAAAAGGTTGAATTAGTAGGCCTTCATCCGCGCTCCGAACAGCCTGAGCGGCTGAGGTTCTTTGGGCAGATTGCCCAGAAGATTATACAGCTGGGCGTGCAGGCAGGACTCGACATGGCGCCGCTGATGCCCGAAATCAAGGCTACGTTTCCTGAGCGAGGTGGCGCGGCGCTAATCAACATGATTATTGGGGGTTTGGTGGGTAAGGATAAATAAAGTGCTTTACTGAAGCGATGTGCAGAGTCTGATGAGCCAGGTTTGGCGCCTGTGTGCAAGAAACTGAATCTTTCGTAGCATATACCTCCACATTTTATGTCCATATTTTTTTTTACCGATTTTATATGATGTTTGAAAGGAACCGCGAATAACGTCCCTGTGATGACCTGATTTTCATTTTTGTCTTGTGTGAACTATATTAGCGGAGATATCAATGAAGAGCTCAAATAGAAAGTGTTTGGAACGGTAACATTCTACGGTTTAACCCAACGTACTTTTTATTGTCCGAAAAAGTATTCAAATTCAAGTGACCAGATCATGCTAATGAGTCATAAAAATAAAATAAAAACTTTCTCTGCCTCAACCGTGCTGAAATGAATAAAACAACGCATAGATTTACAACAGCCCAGTTCCAACCCACACAAAAAAAGGGCAATTAAATCAATGCTTTTTCTTTGCCAATCCGAAGGTGCGAGTGCGATGAGAAAGAAACAACGCGAAGAGAAGAGACCAAGAGCTAAATTAAACATAGGCGAAAGCCGGAGAAACATCGTGCCGCAATAAAAAAAAGAATGATTAGTGAAATAGCAGAGAATAAGACAACCATTCGTCGACCAAGCCTCCTAAAATTGACGAAACCGACAAAACCAAGGTGAAAGAGAAGTACAAAAAGACCGGCATTTAAGCGGGTGTCGCATCAGTTACTGCGGCTTCTTTCTCATCCTTAGCAACGGCTTCGGAATCGTCTTTGCCTGGTTGCTCAAGATCTGTCTTCGCCTTTTCTCCGGATTCAGCGTCGGGCATCGGCTCATCCTTGTCTTCGGCTGACTCAACGCCTTCTTTGGTTGGTTCTTTTGTCTCCTGGGGCTCCTCTTTGGCTTCTTCTGATATTGCCTTGGCTGGTACCTCAGATTCAGGATTAGCAGAGTCATCCTTCTCCTTATCGACGCCGTTTGTCTTTGCTTGTCCCGGTTTAGCAGAAGGTATATCGGAGTCAAGCAAATTCTTCCATGAGGAAAGAATATCGACGGCCCGTTTCTTGAAGCTGTACTGCTCATCTTTGGGGATTGATGAGAGTTTGAGGATTGCTCTCAAAACCTTCTGGATTTTAGTCTCGCGGATGATGGACACTTCAATTTCACCGTGGCTTTCAAGCCTGGTGAAAAAGCCTGCCATTGCCTCCATCTCCTCCTCTTTGGGTGCCTCCTCTCGCGACAAGAATCCTTTCTGGAGTCTGTGGCGGATGAAAAGAACTAAGGGAAATATTAGTTGGCTATTTAAAATTTCGTATTCGGTAGTGAATCACTCACTCTCTTTTTGCTTCTTTTCTTTTGCCTCCTTAGGATCAAGCTTCGGTGTCTCTGGAGGGGGCGGTGTGACAGTACGCTCCTCACTTGGTTTTGCACTCTTCTTCGACTTCTTAGTTTCCTTCGCAGTAGCGCTGGGGTCTTTCGGTGTGGTCAATTTGAGCTTGGGGGTAGTCTTGGGGGTTTTGCTCGGCTACAACAGATACCAGTCAGCAAAGCAGCATTGCGAAAAGTTAAGAAGAAAGGGCTGTACCTTGACGCCTTCGGCATCACTCTCAGTGTCCTTCTTGCGCTTCTTGGTCGCCTTGGCCTTTTTGCTGTCACCATCGGCCGTCTCTGCATCGGCCTCAGCTGCTGTGCTCTTTCGCTTTTTTTTCTTCTCCTCTTTCGCTGCCTCCTTAGCTGCCTCCTTCTCTGCCTTCAGGGCGGCTTTTTCCGCGGCAGCAGCTTCACGGTCCATAAACTCTTGCTGAACGGCTCGCTGATGGTCGGCCAAGAGGGTTTTAAAGTGCTGAAGCTCGTGGCCTTCGGCTGCGACTTTGTAGGCGGCGATGAGCTGCTTCTGTTTGCCTTTCTCGCTAACGTCTTTGCAAGACTCGGGGTCCAAAGAGGTCAAATCGGTATTAGGGACCCAGGCACTAGATTCACCAAAGTATTAGCATTTTTAACATCATGCAGACATCACTTGCGTAGACTTACAATTCGTTTGTTTCCAAGAACATGATTGGAAACGTCCGGTCGTAGGCGCGCTTGCCACCATCGGCATAGTTCTCTTTGTATGTGCCATCGGCCTGCTTTGTAGTTACCGGGCGAGTGCTGAGTAGACTCTGTGGGAGCATCTCCTCGTCACAAATGATGGACGGCCATGGTGGAAAGCTCTTCAGGCGGGCAAGGTAGTACTCTCCCGGTTGAGCGTCGAGATGCGTGATGCGCTGCGACGACTTCTTTTTGTTCAGCTTTTTCGCCGACGAAGCACCGCCTGTAGACTTGCGCTTGGCAGCCGAAGATTTTGCAGAGGGCGTGCCGTTGGCCACCTGGCCATCCACCGTGTCCGTATCTTTGCCGTTCACCTCCGCAGGCTCAGCAGCGGCTGTGTCATCAGGCTTCTTCTGGTCTAAAAAGAAGGCGTTAGCAATGCCATTGAAAGATAAAACTAAAAGTAATCACCTTCAGCCTGGTCCTCGCCAGCAGATGGCTTCCCGTTATCCTGGTCGACAGGCGCTTCGTTCGAGGTCGGTTCTGGCTTGGGCTCAGCAGCCTCGGGGCGCGAATCTCCAGCGTTTGCGGCGACAGCAGAAACGGCCGGAGACTCCGTAGACATGGTGTGCGCAGGGGGGGGGGGGGGGGGGGGGGGGGGGGGGGGGGGGGGGGGGGGGGGGGGGGGGGGGGGGAGGGGGGGGGGGGGGGGGGGGGGGGGGGGGGGGGGGGGGGGGGGGGGGGGGCTGAAAAACAGGAATTGACAAGCTCGTAGAACTTGGTGGATAGAGAGAGAGAGAGAGAGAGCGTTGAAGAAGGGCGCAGTGACAACAAGCAGTTCTTGTGGAGAAGAAGGTCGCGAACGAGTTTCCCGTGGCGGGAGAGTCGAGAAGCAACGCGTGTGGAGGAAATTGGCAGCGGCCCGCCCAATGCGGCTTAGCGGCGCCGCGGCCCATGACGCAACTGGTTCGACTTTACCTCAACCTCAATCGTTCAATCTATTGTTGATATTAGCTCTATGGGCTTTGTGGCCATTGTTTTTTCTGTTTAGCTGGACAAGTTAGCAATGAATGGCATTGACACGGCGAACTCGAGTGCGCAACAAGATGACGCACGCGTTGCCTGACAACCAGTATATTATTCAGCTGTTTCAAGTGAACCTCTAGTCTCTAAGCAGCAGCGATAGTTGTTGGTTGACACTGGCTTGCAGCTACTGTCGCTGGCTCTTCACTCGTCTACAACATAAAATGGCCCAAACGGCAAACGACTATGGTGACGCTACGTACATGGCCTTCCGGCATTCACTGCATATCTCACTCGCCCACTATACCAGGATCATCACCTTTCCCACAACCAATAAGTGTTTTTAAGAGAGGAATACTGCCTAAAAATCCGGAGGCGCTACGAGCCCATCAAAAAGAAGTGGAATGAAATGAACAAATCTAAGCTGACTATAGGACAAATAAATAATAAATTGCAAGTATTACTGGTCAATATGCTATAAGGACTATACCAAAAAGGGATATTTGAGATGATCCCGCCAGCCAATCAACTTGATCTTATTGTCCCTGCAAAACAGCCAATTAGAATTTGCTTCACTTCGTTCTGTAAATAAATACCGCCTGGATAGATTTCAGTCTGATAGCAGCTTACTCCCACAGGGAGTAACCCTAGAATGAACGTCACAAGGCCATTGAGTCCTCATTTTTTGTCCGCCTTCAAGAAACCGTTTCCCATCCCTTCTCCCGGGCCACCTCTATCGCCCAGCAAACTCGTTGATGAAGAGATCTCGCCAGTATACAATTCCAAGCACTTCTACCCAGCGAAGCCTGGAGAGGTACTCGCTGCCCGTTGCCAAACTCTGGTAAAGGTTGGATGGGGCGTATCTTCGACGGTATGGCTCGCGCGTGATTTGCAAGGGTAGCCTACAATGATTTCTGTTCGATTCGAAGCTCTCTGTCTCTAACAAACATACAGGCATATCGACCAGTCAGAGAGCGTTGTGGCACTTAAAATTGCCAATAATAACAATGCGAGTTCTGCTGGCCATGAGCGCGAGATTGAAGAGCACATTTCTACGGTAGACCCGTCACATCGCGGTCGCTCACTTATCCGAACATTACTAGACTCTTTTGAAGTTAAAGGCTCGGAATGTTCATATTCGTGTCTTGTGTATCCGCCTATGAGGGAGACTTTGTCAGTGTATCAGCGACGCTTTGACGATAAAAAGATGCCACTGCCCCTCATTAAAACATACATTCGGACTCTCCTTACGGGGCTTGAATATCTCCACAAAGAATGCAGGATAGTCCATACGGGTAAGTTCATCTTCGGTCTTATTTCCCGTCGGTGATACTAAGCCCAGGCCGCTGCCTAGATCTAAAGCTTGAAAACATCATGGTCTCATTTGAGGATCCAACCGTGCTTGCTGATTTCATGAATTCTCAGCTTGAAAACCCGATGGCTTACAAGATTGATTCGACGGGACGACCAGTGTATCAGTCCCGTAATGACTTCGGGCCACTCAAAAGCCTGAGAAGTATACCACAGCTTGTTGACTTTGGCTTGGCAACCAGACTCGAGGAAGACGACGACTGGGGCGTCTGGCCTATTCAGCCAGACCACTATCGGGCGCCAGAGGTGATACTGGGTAACGGATGGCAAATGCCTGCGGATATTTGGAATCTTGGTGTTCTGGTTTGTCCTGTTGTTCTCAAAAGTAGTTGTTGCATCCGCTAATGCCAGACTAGTTGTGGGATATGATCGAGGGCAAAGAGTTATTTCAGCATATCCATGATCAACAAGGTCGCTACGATGCTAAATTACACATGGCTGAAATAATAGCCTTACTCGGCCCACCCCCTCCAGAGATCATACAAAGGTATCAGTTTATGCGAGAGTACTCGTGGCCAGAACCTGTCAGACGAGAAGACGACAGAGTATGCGAGACCGCGGAAGAGTACTTCTGTGGGCCATTCTTTGATAATAATGGTATTTCTGGGTTTCCTATCTTGAACGAATTATTCAGACTCACGAAACATCCTAGGCCGCTTTCTCTACGAAGACCTGATCCCTGACCGGAAACTAGGCGACACAGTTTCCTTCCTTGATGGAGAGGAGAGGGAAGCGTTTCTGGATCTCGCCAAGGGAATGCTTGTCTGGCATCCTGATGTGAGAAAAACGGCAAGCGAATTGGCGAGGCATCCTTTTCTTCAACTAAAGCAAACAAGCGCCTGATTTTTCCAAGAATTTGCTAGCGGAATGGCTCGGAATCGTGGTTGATCTCAGTTCGGCTGTACCATCAGATGACTGGGTCTTTTATCACTCCCAATTCCACTATATTAAAGTTTCTCTAGTGCTTTCTAGGACTTTTCATTTCATTATACCACCATAGGAAAGGGCCTCAATATATATAAACCCTCCCCCTCCCTCTAATCTCACTTTAATCTCAGTAGCTTTCCATGCTAATGGCCCACTTTCAGATTAAGATGGCGTCAAGATGTTGTTGAGGTATTAAAGTCTGGTAGATCTATACCTAAAAGATTATATATTACGATATTTATAAACTTTCTTCATGATAAAAAGCTCTGTCTCAAATTATTAGATTTCTAAGAGAGGCGCCTTTCGACAGATAGATTATTTTGGACAGTGGAAACGGCGAGCCATCAATTATAGATTTTACCATGTATGTACTCTTAAGGTAATCCTGGAGAGGTAAATATAAAAAAAGACCTCTTTACTCTGAGATGTACTATATACTTCATCATAATGCACCATAATACTTTTCAGAGCATCATTAACAGAGAAGATTGATAGCATGAGAAGGCCCAAGACAGGGTTTCAAAGCAATAATTCCTACAAGATAAGCGTGCCTGCAGTGTTATCACCTTAAAATTCTGCCTAAAAGAATACAAATCCGTGGATGAGGTGGGTTGAGATATTGAAATTGTCGAGAAGTGTGGCCTAGGCTGCTCGAAAGGCCTATAAACGCAACTTAAGGGCTACATGGGATTCTCTAGATGTCGTAGGCCGAGAGGATATTTAATCTCCATCGGCCAAAATAAGTAGGTTTTTTTATTCATTACATGTATAAGATAAAATAAAGATTTATACAATCTTAGCTCGTGATACAGAAGGTGTATCCCAGGTAGGATCTGTAGTATGATACTATCGACATATTCAACACTACAGTAACTCATGAGGCTGTTCATTCATAATTAAGTAGAGTACACACATTGATAATTCCATAACAACTCGAGAACATGACACACAATTAATTAACAAACGTGGCATGCGCCGCTATCTTTTCGTCACTTTGCCCATCAGGTGAGTCGTACATGTTGACAACATGTCTCTCTGGTTTGTGTAGGCGCAGAGCCCACATAAAATGGTCTTCAAAAGGAAGCAAGTTCAATAGAATCGAGTTTGCCCGCCATCCGAGTACGCAGACAACTGCACCGGCGACTGCATCCAAAACGAAGTGGTTGGCCGTGGCGATTATGGCAGCCAGGATGGTGAGTGGGTATGCAAAGCCAATCACTAGACAGAACACACGACTCCATGATGGGAGTGAGAGTCGAAAATTGATGTTTCTAGGGAGGGTAGCGTGAAGCGTTTTTGGTTGGCGATACTTAGGTGGCAAAGGTATTGTCATGATAGTCAGACCGATCATCAAAGAGTAACCAAAGTGCAATGATGGCATTGCGGCTATTTCTCTCTAGTCAGATTATTTCTTCAGGACAATATGATCGACAAGGTGTTGAGCCCTTACCATATTGATTGCAAAATTTATTTTCAGTCCAAACACTTCCAGCACCATTCTTTCCGTGCACAGTGTCTTCGAATGCATAGCTACGAGCAAGGTCGCCAATTTCTCCGGGGACGTCTTTATCACTCAACAATCGAGGGGGCATGCACGGCCAGAGAGTGAACACAATAAAAGCGAGGAGGTTGCAGACGGCCAGAGTCCGTCTACGAGCAGCGTACAACGGCGGTCCCGATGGCGACCCGTCGATTTCGTGGCTCAGAGGACTGTGTTTTGGGTTGTCCAATGAGGTCTTGGTTGTGGTATAGTAGTAAAGCCATACCAAGAAGGCGATGGTACCGGGGATATGGATAAATGAATAGATCCAGTTTGTCCAGGACATCAACAACGGGTGGCTTAAAAAGAAGCGCTGGATATCAACTTCGACGAAAATACCAAGAGACTGCTCGATTCGGATAACCTGCAACGCGTGTTCTCGGGCGACATCGACGGTGTTTTCCTTCAAAGTGACAGCGGTGAAAGCACGGCCGAGCTGGTATGTCTAGTGGGAGGCAAATCTGTCAGCAAATTTGGGATCGCTTGCAAAGGCTGACGATATGGAAGTTGTTTGCCCACCCAGTATACTAATGCCCAGTACCAGCATTCCACCAAGAATGGAAATTTACGGAGAAGTCGGCTCAACATCCGAAAACGAAATACGGCCGTATTGGGTGAGGAAACTTGCTGCTTATATTGCCCGCTTCCAATCGTCCTTTCTCTCCATGGCTTCTCGTCTTGGACCAGTAGGGAAGGCGAAAGTGGCCTGGTGGTTAAAAAAGCCTCCTTATCATCCGTGGAGCTCTCTAGATCGACGTCTTCATCGTTTCGAGGCGTCGAAAATACAGACTCACCAGTTCGCGAGCGAGACTGTGAAGATCCGGGGGAGTGTTGTGGGACGTTGATCTCACGGTTAATCCACGTGCCTCCAAATAGAAGGACAATGACCGTGAAAGGTTCAAGCACGGCCCCTATACCCATGATGATTCCGACGATGACGACGATAGTGGCTTGTCCTCACCGCTGAATCTAAAGCGAAGGCTTTTACGGTGGATGTGCAAGGGGGGTAATTTGAGTGCATACAAAGGTTTTATCTCCCCGGAGGTATTTAAGAGGCCTCATGGCTTCACTAATAGGGGAGAGCACGCCTGATCGAGCACGCCGGCTGCCGGAGACATGGCATTCCGAAGCACGAAAGCCCGGAGACCAGGCAGCCCGAAGCATTATTCAGATAATGGGAGAGAAAGCCGTTTAGTCACTAACAAAGACGGATCATGCCCTCAAAGCTTTCGATTGGCCTGTGATCGCAAATCAGGGTTCATCCAGCTCCACACAAGTTCCCATCACTGGATGGTTAGGTCTCTGGGCGTAGCATCAGGCCGACTACGTACTACTGGTGGGGTTGCAGAAAGAATGACTGGTCATCGGATGCTTCATGTCAAATATTATTCGGGCCTGCCTTTAGCTGTTTACAGAGGTAGGCCGATAGTCTAATACGACAACCTGATTGATGATAGGGCCCGATTGGGTAAGTGGGCACATGCACCGGATGTGCCGGCGCGGAGATAAGCCAGTTTTGGGAAATGTGTCGTACTCTTTTATTGGTTACTATTGGACACCCTGCGTATAATTCTTGCATTAATTTCTACATTAAAAAAGTCGTTTCCGGGGCGTTCCCGGCCGACGATTGATATTATTATCATTATGTTATACTATTATTTACTGCATCCTCCCATCCAGCACTGTGTCCAAGTACACATTGTTCGCGAGTGAGCTCAGCAACAGCCCCCATCTGTCATCAGGTCTTTCAATGACTAAAATATGTGAGCCCGAACTAAGGTTTTTGAAGCACGCCACACTGCGGGCCAGCTGTTAGTACCGGGCGTCTAGTAGTAGCTTAACTCCCGGAGATTACGGATGTCATTTTGTTGATGAAATTGGTCGATCAATCGGCGAAGGATCATTGCTGACTTAAAAATAAAGCCACGTATATTAACTACGCACGGTCGAATGGCTTTTTTTACGCACGCGTCGATTAGTATGCCGGTTCCGTGACATGCCGCAATTAGACATATGATCTTATATTCTCCGTTACTCCAATCACAACAATAATTGGGTATTCATTTTTACACCGCAGATGGACATCTCCTACATGTATCTTCTAGATTCAAACTTTTTATTGTTCAATAGATGACGTATGTTTTGAAAGTTCTACCCTTTATATCAATTGATATATCCTAAGAGCCCCCTATGAATGATACCACCAAACAAAGTCGAGAGTTATCTAGAGGCAATGTTATACATAGCCTAGAATCCGCAAGCTGGAGTCGCTCGAGATGATCTTTGAAAATTAGCAGGTGGCGAGACATTGATCGCTGGATAGTGAGAACAGAACAGAGGCCATGATTGACAAGATCTTCGGTTCCTCGGCCTTTTCTAGTAAAACTAGTTGAGTAGCTACGAGCCATGAACTACACATAGGCGACACAAACTTAGCTCCCTATTCACATCGGTAGGCAGTTTCTAGAGATGCTATCGCTATTTCTGGTGAGAAACGAACGCTGTTGGCCCTTTTGGGAGTACGGCCCTCGTCCATTTTGATAGTTTCGAGGTTAAAGGATTCAAGGGCCAGTTGATAGTACGTCCTGAGGTCGCAATTGTAGCGGCTGAGAACAAAACCACCACTTGAGTCGAGGACAAACAATCAATAGATATACAACCGAAGGTTAATCGTTTTTTTTGTGATCAGAAAGCAGAGCTGTAAAGTAGAAAACCAGGCCTCTAATTGCCTATATAGACTTTCACCTGTCGTTTCTAAAGTTTACTCATTGTCTTGTCCTGTCTTGTTGGCGATAACATTAAGCTCGCATTGCTTAATGAAAGAACATGGCATGTGGCTGATATTCTCTTCGTTATCTGTTGTGCTTGAGCATGGTTCGCTGGCCTGCAATGGACAGACTGAGAGATAGGCGCCCTATCTGTAGATCATACAATCGTTTGGCTTCCTTATAAAATTGGAATTGTGTCGATGAGGAATTATTTGTTTATCCAAGAAGCCGCGGTTTCAGGGGAAAAGCCCTGCATGATACTCTACAGTTAGAACGATCGACGATCACTGTTTCAGTAGTTTTTTCTCACACAAGCACCAACGAGGATGGTGTTGACTAAAAATGGGAAACAGCACCCCGAATCCACGTTTCCGGACTTTATATCACAGAGGAACATGTCGGATTCGATCTAGCTTCGAATAGTATAATATGTATCCATTTAAACCACAGAGACACCGGGTGTGAGACGAAAAAATTGTCATCTGCCACAAGTGTCCTAGGGGTTGCCGAAACCATACAGCTCGAGCCTTTGAAAGCTGAAAATTGACGGCGCTTTGAGCGATGTCAGCAACGCAGTATCTTCTGTACATTTTTTTGATACTTGGGTCTCTATGGGAAATTCTTAGTTCCTCTAACGAGGATTCGCTGCGAACTGCACCTAGCAGTCGTGTAACATCCGTGCGACTGTCACGGCGGAGAACGTCATAAATCCTAACTATCTAGTAAAATGTCTGTGTTGCTCCAAATCGTCTAGTTTTTGCTTAACGCGCCGAAAATCACTGCAGATATCCATGACGTATTCTGCGCCATGTGCCTTGCAAAAGCCTATAACAACGTACCTTGAATCTCATTGGTCAAATGTATGCAGCGATTGGCCCGAGTCCGGACCCGCACAATATGCTTCCCCGCTTCCCCACTACGGCCCACTTTACTCAATCTTTAAATGTAATACTAGTAATAAGGATCGCCAGATCGTAGCTACCCAGGGGTACATTAATATTACAATACTACTACCAAGAGCTCATCGTAACTATATCCGTCTCCAGACGAGGATAATCCCAATCGTGCGTCCGCAAGATTGACCTATTTGGAATCCGCGAGTCATATTGGGAAATTGATCGCATTGCACGTTGAGAAATGGGGCATGAAGCCCATACCGGCTATCAATCATCAAATGTGTGTGACTGTGACATTATTTGCGCCAATTAATGACCTGACAAACGCCAAAAGTCTTATATTACACAGGTTGTCTTGATCCCACGATACACATTCGCTCTGATGCTATCGACTCGATTCGAAAAAACCCTTGGATTTTCCACTTCAAATGTTTCCAAGCGTCAAAGTGGAGGATAATTTCGGGACTGGTAGAAATGTCTGTTTCTCTCCAAAAGAAAATAAACAGTACGTATCCATAATTCTAGCGAACCCAAGTTAGTATATAGTAGAAGATAGGACAGTGATAATAAGATTGAAAATATTCAGATGGCTTACCCTCAATGATCAGTACCCAGTGTTCAAATTCGGGGCCCATTTCCTCTGCATATTCAGGCTCCCATTTTTCGACTCGAAACTTGAAACCAATGTTCTTCTCGCCATCAACCCAAGAGATATCATTGTCCTCATCGCGATACGTGGTGCCCGAACTGTGCCTGTCTACTTGTTCATTGAGCCAGTCTCGTGAGAATTTTAAAAACCCATTATCTCCTAAGCTCAGTATATCCGCCTCGGAAGTGATAGAATCTTCCCGGTAATAATGGAGGATAGATAAAATTTCTACCGCATCGTTTTCTAAGTGAAGAAATATGAACCTCTTGTCGTCAATAAATAGCTTATCTGCAGACACTCCACTTGCTTTTGAGGCACCAGATAATTTACTCGGCCGGTTTGGAACCTCGCATCTCGAGTATAGGGTTGGAAGGCGTGCTAGGTGCTCGGGCAGATCGAGGTTCTCAGCGAAAAGACCAGGGGTATCAATATACTCGGCGTCAAAAGCCGCATAATCGTCCTGTGAATACTTTAAATCCAAGCAGGTTTCGAGAGTACAGCCTTGCAGAGCGGCCACCCACAGAAGTCGAATCTGAAGAATACGCAGGATGTTGGCACAAAAGCGACGCGATACGCCAGCCAATGGGGGAAGGAATCTAGCTGGTAAACACTCCAGTATTTGTGCCAGAATCTAAAAAGAAATTACATGAATTTCGTCATTCAAGCAGGATTCTGATAGATAGAAGACAATACCTCGTTAGGGAGTGAATAGATTGTTGTTCTTTCCTCGATAGCGGTCATAGTGAATGCTGTCGATGAATATCGACAGATTCGGGAACCAGGCTTGGGAAATACCCCAGGATTGACGACTCCTTGACAAGTTGACTGGATTAATTGGTATGAATATTACCTGCAGGATTTATCTGAGGTTCGCGTTATAAATCCGCTTGCTTTGTTCCCTTCCACGTGACCAATGATTGGCCTGAGGCAGATGCGTTAATAAATAGAGATGGTGCGGTGTTTTCATCACTATATAAGGCCGAAAACCTATTGCAAAGGCTTCTTCCGAATCTTGCTTTTAGGGTTTTGTAAAACTGAATTTTGCTAGCAGCCAACAGGAGTATCAAGCAAACGATTTCCAAATTCTGGTCAAGTCGGAATAAATCAATGCATACAAGAATTGCTCTTCTTGGCGAACCGACGGGTTCTCTTGCGTTCAATGTCAGCCCATTTTTATTGATAACATTAGCCGATTGGTCGGGCCAAGAATTATCGTTGGCTTGGAATACGAGACAAATAACGACATAATTTATAAAAAACTTTTTCTCGGAATATGTCTTACATGTATTATCAGGGTATATTTTTTCGGGGTTTATTCTATTGGTGTCGCCCCAAAATCAATATCAAGACGGCATCTGGGGTATACAAGGAAGGACATGCCAGAATGATAGCACCCACTCTACAAAGTATATTAACCTCGAGGGTTTAGTGTATGATATTGACCGATACCATTGGATACATCTCATCCGAGTACTATAGATTCATGCATAATATTTGCCACAAACAAGTTTTGCGCTCCTGATATCTCATTCTGACGTCAGCCGAATATCACCATCAATTGATAAAAGCAGACGGGATACAGCGATCGCCTTAAAGAAAACTTGGATGTAAACATTAATTCAATTTTTGTTCTAAAAACCTTACAAGTTTATGGAATCATGTTGTCTTCTATTCGCGGAGGGGTGAAGACGACACCAGGTAAAGCATACGGCGTACTCACCCAGGGTCTACATCATCAAATAAGAGGCGCAGCTACGACGAAGCAGCTGTTCTCTACTTCTTCCAGTCACCATAAAGGCAACGCTAGTATTCTTCTACAGGACAAAGATAATGGCTTCGAGTTTGCGCGATCCAACCCTCGGCCGTCGAAACCGAGAAGTAAAGGGGTGACGGAAATCAGAGGCCCGTACTATTCGGTACGAAGCGTGAAATTCAAAGTCAACGGGTCCTTCTAATTTTGTGGCTGTCTAGGTCATGGGTAAGAGGTATTTGGCTGACATTCTCGAAACGTAAGGACGATTGCATATCGACCGAGTCGGAGGGGCAGCTAACAAACCCCTGTAAATATCCAGCATGGGCACGCACGTAGATGGTCTAAAGTTCGCAGGAGGTATGAAATTCAGACTTGTTTCCCTAGTCGGAAGCTAACTCCGTCAACAGGATCCTTTTCTCTCTTTGAAGAAAAGCCATTAAGAGAGCTCATCGAGCTGGCTCACTCATATGATGTCTACGTCTCAACGGTAAAACTTCTTGCACCATCAGCACCATACTAGAAGCTGATATCAGGACAGGGCGGATGGGCGGAACATTTGCTGACCCACGCTGACGTCGAGTCCGTATTTGACAAATATCTGAGAAAATGCAAAGATCTTGGGTGAGTAAGGTCACGGAGACGCACGATGGCCGTATGCGCTAACGGCAACAGATTCGATGTAATTGAGATTTCCTCCGGCTTTCTAAGCATTCCCGGAGATGACTGGCTCCGCATGATCGAGAAGGTCCATTCATACGGACTCAAGGCCAAGCCAGAACTAGGCATTCAGTTTGGAGCAGGTGGTGACACTGAGGCGAGCGATCTCGAGGCTATCGGCACCTCTGATCCCGGAAAGCTGGTCAACATGGGCAAAAGGTTCCTCGATGCGGGCGTAGAGCGATTGATGATCGAATCGGAGGGCATCACGGAGAATGTCAAGTCGTGGCGAACAGATGTCGTGAGCACGATCATGAAGGAACTCCCGCCAGAGCGAGTCATGTTCGAGGCGGCCGAGCCAAAGGTTTACAACTGGTACATTCGCGAGTTTGGAGTAGACGTCAACGTCTTTGTCGACCACTCGCAGATTGTGCAGCTGAGCTGTTTGCGGCATGGCATCTGGGGCATGGCAGACACCTTTGGCAAGATCGTCTCGTACCGACCGTCGTCGTAGACCAAGAGTAAGGCGGTGACGATGTTGTTGTATGTGTATCAATTGGTGTTCATAGCAGGAAGAAAACCGAGAACATTGCACGTGACGTGCCTTCCATATCTCCTCGACCCGATCCTTCTCAGCTTCTCCCACGATAACGAGCCCTATATTGTGGCGCATAAACGCCAAAGACCCATGGAGCTAAGGATTCATATATATATATATATAACCCCATCCCCCTAAGCCTCACTAATCTGTGCGCGCAGGCCTGCTGGCCACCCTGCAAGCTTCCTCAGTACGTTGTCAACCCCCCCTTATATGGCCTCACTAACCGGCTTGCAGGCTTCCTCAGTATATTGTCCCCCCTCCCCATATGGACTCACTAAACAGCTTGTAGGCTTCCCTGCAGGCTTCTTGCAAGCTTCCTTAGTATATTGTCAACACCCTTTATATAGTCTTACTAGTCGACTTTAGTCTCAGGAGTCAGGCCTCAGAAATCCACAAAAATATATAGCTCTAGCCAGAAAGAGAAAATAAAGGCGAATTTAAAGTTTCGTGGCGTTCAACAGCCAATAAGCAATAAGGGCATTTTAATTTACGGCTGCCAGAACCCGTATAAATAATTGTATAATACTGGAGCTTCGCTCCACTTGCGCCAGTGCTTCCTTAGTTCATGTCCCTATTTTCCAGTGTAAGAAGTAAGCCGCTAGTCACTCTCGGTTTTCGGCTCTCGCTGATCGTCTTGTGGCGCACTGCAAATAATGATCGGTACGTCGTCCGGCCGCGATGCTCAGTTGCAGCTCAGTATGACAGTAAAGAGAGCCTTCTTGGCCAATCCCCACACCAAGGACTGTTCTTCGACAAGGACCGAATTAACCAAGATCAACGCGGATCACCGGGTCAGCCCCGCTCCGAGCAAGATGTCTGTTTCATCGTCGCGCCTAGCGAAGGATTTGGCCGCGGACTACAAAATTACGGCCGTACCCGACGATGTCCGTCGCAGGGCTAATAAATGTTATTAAAAGCTGCCAGTGTCTGTCGTTGTCCGCTGTACAATACACACAAGCAAGACAATATGGCGGTCCAATATCCGCAGTTGGCCGTGGCGCTCTTGGGCGCTTGGATCTTGTATTCGCTCGTCAAGTCGATTATCTCGAACATTCAAAATCGCCGCAAAGCGCAAGCTCTAGGCTGTCTGCCGCCACATGATGTTGCGAATTCCTTTTTAGGGATCCCAGCATACCTGGAGACTGTCGAAGCCGCTCGGCAGTATAAACCGATTCAATATGGGATGAGCTTGCATGCCCGCGGCGGAAATACTTTCGTACAGACGGTTCTAGGAGCGCGTCAAATCGCAACCTTTGAGCCTGAGAACGTCAAGGCAGTCCTAGCGACCCAATTCAGTGACTTTGCTCTTGCAACCCGAAGTAAGGTTTTTGGGCCTTTTCTCGGGGACGGCATCTTCACGTTGGACGGTTCTGGATGGTCGCATTCGCGCGCCATGCTGCGCCCACAGTTTGCTAGGGAGCAGATTGCAGATATCAGTATGCTTGGAGAACACGTCGATAGCCTATTTGACACTATGCCTTGCGACGGACGCCCATTCGATATTCAGGACCTTTTCTACCGCCTCACTTTGGACACAGCGACTGAGTTCCTGTTCGGTGAATCGACCTTTTGCCTGTCGCCTAGGAAAGCAGCAAGCTCTGGCCCGCTATCCAAGACTAGTGGGGAGAAGGGCTTTGCTTATGCCTTCAACCGGTGCCAGGATGACATGCTGAATAGACTCCGCGCCCAAAACTTCTACTGGCTCATTAACCCTCCCGAGTTCCGCAAGGCCGTGAAAACCGTGCACAAGGTCGTTGAGTACTATGTTGACAAAGCCCTGGAAAAACGAAATAGCTCTGAAGAGGAGAAGAGCATTGACAGCCCCAACTCACGATACGTCTTTCTTGAAGCGGTAGCCCGCGAGACCCAGGACCGCAAAATCCTGCGCGACCAGATGCTGAATATTCTGGTTGCTGGTCGAGACACGACCGCCAGTCTGTTGACCACGTCCTTTTTCTATCTGTCTCGAAACTCTGCCATCTGGGACCGCCTACGCTCGGAGATCCTAGCCGTCTTCCCCGCGTCCGAGAACGACGACAAAATCACAATCGGCCAACTCCGCGAGGTCAAGTATCTGAGATACTTTATTAACGAAGTCCTACGGCTCGTTCCGCCGGTGCCCTTCAACCATCGCTTCGCGATCAAGGACACTAGCATTCCATCCGGCGGTGGTCCGGACGGAAAATCACCTGTTTTCGTCCAGAAGGGCATGAAAGTCACCTACTCTGTCGCCGTGATGCATCGCCGCAAGGATATCTGGGGTGATGACGCCGAACAATTCCGCCCAGAGCGCTGGTACGAGAAGAGCAAACATGGCTGGGAATTTCTGCCTTTTAACGGCGGCCCTCGTATCTGTCTTGGCCGTATGTCTTCTCACTCTTTTTCCTATAGAAAACTTCATTAGTTCGCTAACATGAAAATCCAGAACAATATGCCCTTGCCGAAGCCAGCTATGTTCTCGTACGCCTTTTACGAAAAATAGAGCGCGTGGAAAACGCACAACCCCAAATCATTGATCCCCTTCTTAAGCTGCAGCTGACTATGGGACATGCAGAGGGAGTCAAGGTACGGTTGTATGCTAACTAGTAATCAATGTAGACTTTTTTTTTCGTTTTCATGAACATTGATTGGTGCATCAGTGAGTGAGTGCATGTTTTTGAAATCTTTTTTTCATATTCTATCATTATTATTATACTTGAATGGATCTGAGCCAATTGTTTTTCGTGATAATTAATGAAACATTGCAGATGATGATATGTTTTTACTGAATAAATATTATTATATTGACAATGCCAACTAGTAAAGGCATTTCCAGCATCATTTCTGTCTATACTCTCTCTCTCTCTCTCTCTTGCTGCTGTAAAAATTGTTACCTAGGTGGCTTTTTGGTCTTTGGAAGTGTTAAGCCAGTCTGTGTCTATTTTTAAATTAAATGTTTAAAAGGTAATTTTTGTTTTGAATGGTTCTAGTTCTTGATCTACGATAAAACCACTGCTGAAAAATAACATCTCTTATTATTCTTTTTCAGTATATTTGCGGACTTGGCCTATCTTGATTGTTCTATTGATAAAATTGATATCTTTTGTCTATCTTCCGACATTTTTATCTTGCTTTTTTTTTCTTATGCCGTCCAGAGAGTCCCTGTAATCTCCTTAAAACCATCACATTCCACAGGCTATTCACACCAGCACAGTTCAAAGGATCTAGCGCTATGGAAACATTGTCAATGATAAATCCAACAATCTCGGGGAGAACAAGTAGATTTTCTGTGTTTTGAGCGGGAATGGCAGCCATCATGAAGAAAGGAAAAATCCGGTAACAGTCCAGTTTCTTTTTGGGCAAAGGACAGGTCGATATGATGAATTGTAGGATCCGCGGCCGACGATTAGCTAAACTTGATATTGATATATTATTCGTATCTATAAAAGTGTTAGTTTCCTCAAACAGCAATATACAATAGAGCACTATTGTTGATACAGTTGACTCGTACATAATAAATTAAAGGTAGTTTGTAGCATGAAACATTACAATAATAGAACTTACATGTGATCACCATCTTTCCTATTCATTTATTAGGCATACAACTTCATGCCCGGTAATTACTCACTTTGACCTTGAGAAAGTCTGGAAGGAATAGTACGTGGACAGAATCTCCCGGTTTTAGACCATCTTTTATGAAAGCCGCTTCTTTTACATAATCACGTTTTGTTCTTTTTTTATTTAGACTTTTGACAGGAATAACCACTTGGACCTGTTCGTGTAGTTTATTAAAACCCGTGGTGAATACATAGCCGAAAATGAGTTGATGTAAGAAGCAAATGGGCTCGACGTTAAAGAACTTTGCTATCAATGTACGAATTGGCCACAAAAGCGCCGTCTCGTCACCCGCATTGGGAAATATCAACCAACCGGTCATTAAATTTTGTAGACACTAGCTGGACGCCCTACTAGTCACAAAGCTTGTAAACATTCCAAGTACATGTATAAATGTAGGTGGTATAGTTGTGCTAGTACTAAGTTATGAAGATTTATTGGGTTAACTATGTACTGTCTGAATAGTATTTCGTTTTGTATTGCCTTTGATCATACTTAGGGTTGGCTAACTGTGCTGCAGAGAGAGAGAGAGAGAGAGAGAGAGATACATCCCATGCTAATTCGAACATCGAAGCTGAAAATAGGTTGTCATGTCAACAAGCGAAGTCCATGTTTTGAAATTTGATTTTTGGCTTATTAGATTATATCTTAACACAAACTAGCTTTGATTCTGTGTATAAAGCAATTATAATAGGCTAAGGTTTTTTAAAATAAACTATAAAAAATACTAATTTAATCTAAAAAAAATAAGATTCTAAGTTCCGCAATTAATTTATATGTAACGTCGACTACATAGGTGATTTCTCAACATTGAAATAGTGGATTCCACCAAACTCTATTGAGAAATAAATATTTTTAATACTGATAAAATATTCAAGTTTTTACTCCTAAAAAATGGGCATTCCTAAAATACGCTAATGACGAGGCTGCATTAGGGTTACAAGCCCGGGTTTAATAGGGGAACGAGGGACCGACTTGCCGAGTGCAAAGAGACGAAGAAACCCCCCTCTCCCAAACAACAACAACCGCCAACATTTTGAACCCACGGTGATCTCACTCAAGCTACATACATACAGACATATCAGTTGAATGTATGTCACACCTGGGCATTCAAAATGAACAACTCATTCCACTCGTTTCCGCGTCTACCTCTAGAATTACGCCGTATCATCTGGAAGCTGTGTCTCCCGTGTCGTATCGCGGAAGAAGACGCTGTAGTATTCGATCTCAACGGTCGAGAATCGCGTCAAGCCTGCTACAGCATCCGTACAACACGTTTGAATGCTCAACCGCCAGTTATCGCATTTGTCAATAGCGAGTCGCGGCAAGTCGCGCTGGAAGAGGGACACATGTTGGTGGAAACAACCACAGAGTTTAGCATGAGATCCCTATGGGTGCAGCCGCATCGGGATGTGCTGCACCTCAACTGGAACCGACTGTACTACGCCTGCGCGATGGCTTACGATCCTACCTCTCCGATGGAATCGTTCCTGTGGAAGGCGGAGGAGCTAGGGATGCAGTGCTCTATGATAGCAGAGATCATTCACTCTTTTAGTCTGAAGGCGCTGTTGGACGACCCCAATAGTTCTAACGCGAGCGACCCCCCCAAGAATTTGCCGGGCGAGGAATGGCACATTTTGGAGCGGGAAAAGTACCCTGAGATTGCCGAGCTTGCGCTTTCCACAATGAACCGGTGTTATCTGCCCATCCCAGCGGTCCTCAATATCACCATGGCAGCGGTCTCTTTACATATTCCTAAGGAAGCGGCTCTAAAGTCGGGCTTGTTCGGGCTATTGGGAGATGCCCCTATTCAGGTGGTTGACGTTGGTGACCGGGTTGCATTGTGGGAATTTCAAACATTATTCAGACAATACGCGTTGGGCAAGGAACCGGCCGTACAGACGCTATTTGACTTATTTGCAAGTTCTCGCTTTGAAACCGCCGTGAAAACTTGGGTAAGACAGGCAGAATGGTGCATCATTCAGGGAAGGTGGCATTATCAAAAGAGCCGAGACCTAGGCTCGACCTGGATCCCTTACCTGCCAGACATAAAATATTTTTCAATGTCTGAATATTTGCCTAATGAGAATCATCCTTGGGTCAAAGAAGCTAGGCAGGATATGCCCAAGCTACGACCGCGCATCATGGTACGATATTGCTCCAACGAGTGTTATATCAAGGAGCGGCTTCCCGAACACTTTTGGAAGTATTAAAAAAAAAAAAATTAAATTTGATATGAGTGTCAATAATTTGTATATCTAATAGATAATCCTCTTTTTAGAGTCTTGTTCCATACATCAATTGATGTCCATCTCATGCTTTACATGCCTCCGCCAAATGTTCATGGATTTCGTCTGTCTTAACAATAGCCTGGACGTGGCTCAATGATATTTTCGCGGAATTCTCCTTGGTAACAAAGTTCTTCACCACCTCCTCCACCTTGTTAAAACCCGCCCTGCCCTGGTTATCGCTGATGGTCCGATCCACGTCAATCTTTCGGTAACCCGGCACTGGCGGCCTCTCTATAGGATCAGTATATACGATAGTGAACCGTTTTCCCCCCATGTACTTTGAAAATCCCTCGAGAATATTCTGTGCCTGATCGTATCGTCGAGCGTCGGCATGAGTCTTGAGCGCCGCAATCATCTTGTTTGAACGATCATCGGCAGGCTTGCCATCCTTTTTGAGCTGCGCAATAGCTTTCGTGCCAATGACCTCCGCTTCCGTCATGACGTTTTTAAAAGTGCTCTCCTGATTCCAACCCTTGAATATCTTAGCATTTTCGAGTTTGCCCATGAAACCAGACTTGTCAAACTCGGTGGCGAAGACGTCAAGGTCTGCACCTTCGCCGATGCGTGCCCAGTCCACCTTGTTGAGATCAGGATAGTCGAAAATTTCCGGCCTGTTGGTATTTGGGATCATGATGGGTTTTTTATCGGCACCAAACTTTGGTTTCCGATCGATAATGCAGATTTCCTTCATAAAGGCCTCCATGTCGCAGACGACGCCATTCTTGGCGCAGCCTGGTGCCATGCGCGAGACTTCAAGGCCGAAAGCTTCAACTTCGAGCCTATACAGCTGGTAGAAGAAGAGGACTTGGTATTTCCCGGCCACTTTGTTGGCCGTGACGCCGGCAGCGAGGAAGATCGTGATGAACAGAAGTGGGAGCATGGTTGTTTTTCCTCTCCTTTGTCACTATAGAAAGGAAGATATACAAAATAAGAATGACAAAAAAAGAAGCTTGGTTTGTAAAGAGGAATTTAAGAAAACGACGTGCCAGGGTGAATAAGGGCAGCGGAACAAGTCTAGAAGATACTTCTATGATCAAGTACTGTAAGCTATGTACTAGCCGCTAACTATGCCGGGGCAGGAGAAGCTAAAGGGGAAGTAAAAAAGAAAGAAAGAGAAAAAGAGAGAAAAAAGGGACGTGGCCTGATAGTCCTAACCCTACTTTCTTGCTTACTCTAAAGTCTAGTGAGAATATCCCATGGAGCTGAGGCTTGGACCATTGAGCAAAACGGTTCCAGTTAATGCGGCGTTGGCTTTCTTTGAGATTAATCTATTGGATAAAAGGGCATGCATGTGTTGTTACAATCTCACAAATTTGAGACCCCAACAAAAAAGAAAAAGAAAAGAAAACTGGTTTTTGTTTCACCTGAAAGCCAGCCTCCTGCATCCTCATCGACAACTGCGGGTCTAAAGCGGCTCCAACATGGTTTCTTTTCTTACGACCAGGATATATTTAGTATTGGGACACTAGATAAGGTCACGCATTCTTGGTACATATTCAAATGTTGGTAAATCTGCCAGCCCTTGCCCTGGTCTGTCCTACCAAATGAAACTATACTAGGCTGCTTGGCATTACTACGTTACCTGTGGTCCTACATAAGCCTAGGATGATATGAAATACTAGAACAAATTTTTAGTCGTGTCACCAACATTTGCTGTAAAACCTAGTCCTGGTTGGTCCTACCAAACGAAATCCTACTAGGCTGCTTAGCACTACTTTGTTGCCTGTGGTCCTGCATAAGTCTAGCATAGTACGAACGAATTGGGCACAACTGTGCCACAAACAAATGTATGCTTGGCATCTGTAGGACTTATATCTCGGCCCGTCATGTAGATCGGCGACTGGCTAGCCGACACCTTTCCCCTAGGCCTAGACTCTAGAGGCTAGCTAGGGCCATTTAGTGCCCGAGGCTGCATTAACTATGTTTGCTAAGCAGTACAAAGTACTAACTACGTACTATTCCTTAAGGGGTGTCTATTGGATTGCCACATGTGCGCCGCTTTCTTCCTTCCGAAACAAGCTATTGCTGTCAACCTGATCAGTACTAACGTGGTGACTAGTACTAGCCTCTTTTCAAATATTTTATCCCTCAGCTTCAAATGTTTCTCACAACCCTGCCACGAATTAGACGTTACACGACTGACTGCGCAAACGTGATCTTGGCGGTCTCGTATAACAGCGAAGTTGATAAGCGAGACATTCTAGCAAGCATATTACATATACTATAGTGCCTGGTGGCGCTTCTAGTAACGTGGAATCCCTCACATGGAAGTGATGAGGGGTTTTTTTACCTTGGCAAATTCGAAAATAATGTCTCAATTTCAAGTTTTACTTTGCGAAAATATTATTGTGAAACTCAAACGGAATTTACTCGGTTAATATTTACTATATACTACTAGTATCTACTTTCTATCCCCCTCAAGCTGTGTAAAATCCTTGTATCACTCACAAACGTGGTTGTTCTACAAGCCCTAATGCGGCTCAACCTAACACTGTATGTATGTTACATCTTGTACCACTATCCTGGGCGTATTCAAGTAATCCACATCGCCAGAAAACCCCCCACTTGTTCGAATTATCAGCTGATACTTCCAAGACATTCCCTGTCTCGACTGCATGGATCCACTCTAAATGTCATTACCCATGGCGACGCTGTTAGAAATTGACGCTTGGGTTGTGCTTGGCGTCGACGTGGAAGACGCCGTAGTAGTAGTTGTAATTGCCGTAGTCGTCGTAGTATTGGGAGACGGTGAAGGCGCAGGAGGGGGCGGGACATAGTTTGCACCAGAAGAGAGGCAATCAAACGACACCTCAGGGACATGACTGGATACTGCACCCTCGCTATAGCCCCAGACGGTGGCAACGAGGTACGTCCGGTTGCCAGCCAAGGCGTAGGCGAGAGCATCGCCGGGATCGTGATATCCGGTGCCGATCCGCCAGCTGTACTGCTGCTGCTCTTTGCTAGTCTGTACCGGGGCCGTAGCGGTATTTGCGAGGAACTCTGAGTCAAAATCCATGACGTCCTGACGGGCGAAGCCAAATGAATCCTGACAACTCGATGGGATAGGGTCAAACCCAAGCGCTGAGCACATGGTACCGTTGGCTGCTTTCCCCCAATCTTGAGTTAGACTAGTTTTGAGGTCGGTGTGGCATGTATCGGGTAGGAAACTGCACTTGTTTCCACCATCGACGGTCAACTTTGCCTCGGGTTTAGTGGAGATGAAGACGTGGCGACAGATGTACCACGAAGGGTCCATGGCCAGTGGTTGCCCGCCAGAGCTCATGGTGTCGGGAATATCAAACGTCAAGGAAGACAGCACAGTCGTCGCATTTTCCACGATAGAGGCGGACAAGGGCATTTCCTGGGCAATCTCGAGGTATGCTGTGTGGCCGTCTATACGGGACCCCGGGTACGGCTGCGTCCAGTCAAAGCCACCTGTGGCTGTCCAGTTGATGGCAACGGGAGTCTTGAAAGCGGCAGTGACATTCTCGTAGGGGACAGAAAGGATATTGCTACTATTAATGAAAACTTCACCATAGTTTATGTAAACGGGGGAGTAGAGCGCGGCACTCATGGTAGCAAGATAAGATGTTGGAACTGAAGAGAGGAAAAGGGAGAGAAAAATGAGGAATAAACAAAGGATGAAACAATGAGAAGGTAAATAACATGTACTTTTAGTAATAAATACGAGGTTTTCAACTAAGCTTGCTACTACTAGATATACAGCGTTACGTATGGTTCGGTGCGAAATGGAGTAGCCAAAATTGCGGCTTCCTGCATATTGGACCCTTCAATGTTTCAGTGAACATGCTTCAGTGGATGTGCAATTTCCGGGCAAACCCGGGTTTTTTTCTTCTTTTCTTTTCTTTTTCTTTTTCTCGCTGTTCAGCCTCGTGCATCCATCAGTGGGGAAGTGAAGTGGGAACCTCCAGCAAGGTTGTCTGCTTATTTTTGTAACCCCCCAAGAGTCGGTCGGAACTAGAACAGTTGTTGGTTTGAGGTGATATCGTTGGCTTAAATGGAAACATTAGTACGTGATATGGCCCATTGATCTTTTAAAAAAATTTCAATTTCTTCTTCCCATCATCCATCCTCCCTCATTCCCTGTCAGCACTGGTCCAAAAAATCAGGATGAGGCTCTCTTTTACCCTTCTTACCCCTCTTCTTGGCTTTGCCTCGGCCGTTATAGAGGGTTACAATGGCCAATACGTTGACAACTGTCCCAGCCTGTGTGCTGAGGCCGGTCCCAATCCGGGCAACTGGACCAACCTCCACTATCTCCGCAATCTGGAGAGCTGTGATCAAACTGTTCTCTTTGGATTGAATGTCCACAACTCTGTGGCCGATCCAAACTCGATCCTCACCATTCGCGCCTGCGTGGCCAGTCAAGGTCAGACGTACGAGGCTGCCCCTTCCCCCGATGCGCCTCAGCAGGAAAGCCCACGCAACCTCGTTGTTGCTGAAAACTGCGGCGCCAAGGCTGTTAAATCCACTTTCACTACCCACGCTGGCCCTTCAACGCTTAGCAAGGCATCTGGCACCGCTCCAGAGGCTGCTCATGTGGCCGAGGCTGCCGACCAACTTGCCCGGTTTGTTGGCACGAGCGCCGCGTGTGGCACCACCATCTTGTTTGCAAAGTACAAATCTGCGGTCGTGGGCTTGTATTCCGGTGCACAAATCACCAAGCATGCCGCACGAGACTTTGTGGATTCGTTTGCGGAAAAGCAAACCTCTGCCCTGCAGATTTGCCAGCCTTCCGGTGCCGCCGTAACTTTAGGGGTAGTTTCTGCTGGCTTTGTTGATATGGCAGCAGCCCAGGATGCCATAAAAAGCTGGAACGATGCTCTCTGTCTTAACGGGTCAACGACCGCTACCACCACAGTCAGCATCGACGTGCTCGTGTCCACTATGGATAACAGCTTCAATGCTTCTACTATCTCCTATGGCAACGTTACCGCCAGAGGAGGACCAGGACTACTTTTCTCCAGAGCAGAGTGCAAAACACAAGAGGTCAAAGCAGGTGACAGCTGCCCCTCGTTAGCCAGCCGTTGTGGCATCTCTGGAGCTGACCTGGCTAAATACAATCCGCGAAAGGACTTGTGCTCGACCCTGATGCCCAAACAGCACGTTTGCTGCACCGCAGGCACTATGCCATACTTTGGCCCTAAGCCACAACCCGACGGCACCTGCAACACATATAAAATCAACGATAACGATCTATGCTACAACCTGGCAAGCACACACTACCTGAAACCGGAGGACATTGAAAACTTCAACAAACACACATGGGGCTGGACTGGCTGTGGGAACCTGCAGGGTGGCCAACTCATCTGTCTCAGCACGGGGACGCCCCCTATGCCCGCATCAAGGCCGGGAGCCAAATGCGGTCCACAGGTACCAGGCACCAAGAAGCCTACCAATGACACCGCACTGGCTGATCTCAACCCGTGTCCTCTCAATGCATGCTGCGATGTCTGGGGATTTTGCGGAACAACGGTTGAGTTTTGTACCAAGACACCCGCGGACACTGGCGCTCCTGGTACCGCGAAGCCGAAAACCAATGGCTGTATTTCCAACTGTGGGGTAAATATTGTCAACAATGACAAGGCACCCGATCATTTGATGACTATCGGCTATTTCGAGGCGTTTGGCCAGCTGAGGGGGTGTCTGCGAATGAGTGCCAGCGAGCTCCCGGCCGACAAGTACTCGCATGTCCACTTTGCCTTTGCCACGGTCACATCTGACTTCAATGTAGACATCTCAAATGTCGAGGATGAGTTTAAGCTATTCATGAAGACGAGTGGCTTTAAAAAGATTCTCTCCTTTGGAGGATGGGCATTTTCCACAGATCCGGACACATTCCAGCGCTTCAGAGATGCCACCAAGAAAGAAAATCGCGACACATTTGTCAATGGCTTGGTGACCTTCATGAGCCGCGAAAACTTGGACGGCTTTGATTTTGACTGGGAATATCCTGGCGCACCTGATATTCCGAATATCACCCCCGGAAGCTCTGACGAAGGAAACAATTATCTTGATTTCCTGCAGCTGCTCCGAAGCAAGCTGCCTAGCGAAAAATCTATTTCCATTGCGCTGCCGGCTTCTTACTGGTACTTGAAGCAATATCCTGTCAAGCATATGGCAACGTATGTGGATTACTTTATCTACATGACATACGACTTGCACGGCCAATGGGGTAAGTAATACAAGCCAATTCCTTTGGAAAAAAAAATTCAACAACAACAAAAACAATTACATAGGACTATGTGCTAATCACCTGCGTGAATGCAGATGTCGACAACAAATCGGCCATGCCCGGCTGCGAAGGCGGAAACTGTCTTCGATCACACATCAACAAGACGGAGACACACGATGCCATGGCCATGATCACCAAAGCCGGAGTGGAAGCTCGAAAGGTAGTCATTGGCATTAGTAGTTACGGCCGCAGTTTCCGCATGAATGACGCGTCCTGCTCCGGTCCCCTTTGCACCTTTGCCGGAGATAGAAATCACTCCATGGCTTATGCCGCACCCTGTACGCTAACTGGCGGTTATATCTCCAACGCCGAGCTCAACGACATTATCAAGGACCACGGAAACTACTCTATAGTAAAGTCGTCCATTGACAAGGATTCTAACTCAAATATTCTCATGTACGGTAATTCCGGGGCAGTGGATTGGGTGGCCTACATGGACGGCGATCTCAAGGCCAGCCGAATTGACTGGATCAAGGGTCTCAACTTTGGCGGTTCGAGCGACTGGGCCATTGACCTCCAACACCCCTCGGACAAAGAAGATAGAGATGACAGCGACTATGTCGAGCAGGATGACGATGAATCCGGCGAAGACGACCTTACCTGTCCCCCCGGCGAGAACCCAGGGACCTTGGATGGTCTCGCCGACAAAACTGATTCATTATACGCAGGTTGTGCTCGCCTCTATGCCATGGACATTCTATACAATCAACTCGTCGACAGTCTGTCTCTCTTCCAAACCAACTCGGAAGGCTACGACGACAAGTTCAGCTGGTACGAGAAGTGGACTAAGGAGCAGATCCAGCCGCGCATCGATGAGTTCATGAACTTGGGTGACGGGAAAGGTCTCAAGTACTTTGACTGCTACTGGGCTTATGCCAACCGTGACGAAACAAAGGATTCCTGTCTCGGCATGCCGCACATCTGGGAGATGAGCCAGGGATGGAGCATCCGCTTCGATCTCCTCGACAAGCAGGGTTTCTTCGACGCACTCACGGCCGAGACAGGCATTGACGAGTCGTGGGTGACGTTTGGTGATGAAGTTTCGAATTACGTATGTGCAGATCCTGGCGACGTACGACCAGGCCTCGGTGGTAATAGGCCATGCGCGAAGCTCTACACCAAGAAGCTGAATTACCCTCAGAAGGCCTCGGACGATGATATCAGTGTCGGAAATCCAAAGAAGCTCATCGAGGCATCCATGGACAACGTCACCGCTCTGAGAACCTCGTTGTTCTCGTCGTATCTCAGCGTGGGCTTGTCCTTCTACGACGACGGACCAAACGATACCTCTGCTACCGACGCAGTAGTCGCCTACTCCATGCCAGTACTGCAACTTACCGAAGCCATTAACAGCATGAGTCAGATTAAAGAAATCGGCGAAAAGGCCAAGGAAGAAGCAAAGAAAAGCCTGGTTTTAGAGATCCTCAGCATCATCTTCATGGTCATTCCCTTTGTCGGAGAGGCCCTCGGACCCCTGGTCGGAAGTGTAACATCAGTCGCTCGCATCGGACTTCTCATCGGCGAAGCTGGCAACGGGGCGCTGACCGTGGCCGAAGTCATCGAGGATCCGACATCTGCGCCCTTTGCGATGATGGGTTTGATTGCGGGCGCCGGTATTGGGGGAGGAGGTAAGTTATCCAAGGCGGATGCGCTGGCAGACGCTTCCAAGGTAAGGAGTGCATTAAAGGGTAGTGATTTAGCCAAGTTTCCACAGGGGTTCAGGGACCAAGATGCGTTGGTGCAAAAGGTCATAAAGAGCTTGTGCTCAAAAAAGTAGATAGATAGATTTGGTTGGTTGATTGATGTTGGCACCTGAGACGATAAAACCATAGGATAACTGCCCAAGAGACTAAAAGTCTTTTGGTGCAGCTGTCAATAATTGATTCATTCATTCATTCATTTACGCATGAGTGTCAATTGTTATTAGGGCACGGCCGTATTTAGGGCACAACCCTAGGGCTACAGTCCCGCGGTGATAAGAAGACTAGAACAGCGAGATCGATCTTATCTGTCGACGACAGGAGGGTAATTCTTGACACGTCCATATATAAAGTTACATAATACGTACATTTTGATTTATATACCACTTCATCTATGCACATGTGACCTATGTACATCGTAGAAGAAAAATGAGGGGAAAAAGACGAAGAAGACATCTGGAGCAAAAAAGGGGGAAGGGGGAAGAAATCGCAAGACAACTCTCAAACGGGGTGAAAATGCAAGCAAGCAACGAGGGGCAGAAAAAAACATTATGCTAATAATCTTAACCAGTAAACAAGCAAACGAAAAATAATAATAATCAATATAGACACAAGAAAGTGCCGGACATGGTACAACCGACAGCGTTCATAGAAAAAGACGTTCTAGGATCGCTGGGCAAAAACACAAGCAATGGACGCTAGAGACGTTGAGTATCTCGTTTTATAGAGACACGAGAGAATAAGAGAGACAAGGAAAGCTCATCACTATTAAGACGTAGAAGGCGAATGATATGAGAAGATGTCATTTAGCATGCAGGTTAGCCATTTGGCTAAAAATAAAGGCGATAAAAGGGTAGGCAACAAGAGGTTGCTCTTACTAGAATCCGAATGGATTCGAAGGAGCTATAGAAGAGTCAGCCGATTATCCCACATATATGCATATATATATATTTCGTAAAAACTTACTAGCTTGTGCGAGGTTGGCACGCCCTGTCGGCTGAGGGGCAAGCTTTTTGGCCTCCCCCTTGACTCCAAAGCGAATCGAAGGCGCCGGTCCAGTTTTCTGCGGCTGCAAAGGTGCAGCTGTTGTGTTTTGCGGGATCGGAGGAACGGGTGGAGGGCTGATACTGCTTCCATACCCATTGACAGCGGTTCTTTGAGGCTGTAGTGCAGGCGGAAGCCCCGTTTGCATGGGCTGTTGCTGAGGAGCCGAGAATCCACCGAATCCAGTGGGCTGAAGACCCAGTGTCCCGAATTGCTGACCAGGAGGACCAAATTGTTGTTGTTGCACTCCGAATGGAGAGTTCTGCGGTTGCCCGAAACCTGTAGGCTGAGGCATCAAGCCATTTTGGAACTGTTGCTGGGGGAACTGCTGTTGAGGGAACCCAGTGGCCTGGCTCTGCATCTGTTGCTGGTATCGCTGTTGGTTGAGCTCTGCTAAACTTTGTCCGAGAGGAGCCACTTGGGGCGCGTTGGGAGGAAGTCCAGTCAACTGAGGCTGCAATGGTGGAGGAGCAAATTGACTTTGCTGAAAGTCCTGAGGAGCAGATAGTGGCCGCTGCGGCGGTGGAGGGAGAAGAGAGTTTTGATTCATTGCTTGAGGGGCAGTAGGTCTTTGACGAGGCTGCAGAGAGAAGCCTGCCTGCGCTGGAACAGCGGTCTGCTGGGGCTGAAGGTGTCCCAATTGAGAAAAGAAACCAGGGTTTGCACCCGTTGCCTGAGGCTGTTGGATCTGAGGAGCAGTCACAGTTGGTTGAGGCTGTACCGGTGCTGGGGCTGGGGCTGGGGCTGGGGCTAGCGTTGGCACTGGTGCTGCTGACACTGGCTGGCTGGGTTGTGCCGGAGAAGGCTGCAGAGGCGTCTGAAGGAGTGTGAGATCAGCCATTGCACCAACCGGTGCGGCCGGCTTGGGTGGTTCTACAGCCACAACAGCCGGTGCTGGTTGAGACGCAGCAGGGGGGGTCGCAGTTGCAGCTGGTTGATCCTTTGACCGTTTGACGTCCCACGCATCGTCGTCGAATCCACGTTGGACAGGTTTGGCAGCAGTCGGGGTTGGCGCCGAGCTTGGAGGAGTTTTTACCCTCTCGACAGGTGGACTTGTAGTATCTTTGCTGGCGAATGCCTTGGGATCAACGACATCACTGGTCTGCACCGTAGGAGCAGGACGACCTTTGCGAGACGTGTTGTTCCGAAGAGAGCCACCAGGCCCTGAGAAAAGGCCACCCTCCCCTTCACCATTTCCAATGACCTCCTCGCCACCGAAGCTCACATTGCGCATCCGTGATTTAGAGCCGCCAGTGCGGTTGAACATTGCATCCAGGTAACGCATAACACGGAGTATATCACCTTCCTTTAGGCCCAGCGTGCGAAGGGTCTCGGGCGTGATGTCAGGCAAAATTGCTTCGTCCATCGAGTCCTTGCTAAAATTCTGAGCATAGCGTTCGCATTGATGAGGACCAACGCCTGATTTGAGGAAAAAGTCAAACCAGTCATATTCATTAACATGGCCCCCGTTCTTGACCCTTTCTTTTTGCTGCAGACTTCGGCGGCGAATGTCCGATAGAGGCTTGTCTTCGTCCAATGACTGTCCAGTCATCTTTTCGACATACTCGAGGTCTTCGACGGACATTTTCGCGACAGGCACCGCGATCTTGATGCCGTTCACCTTGTGCAAATGAATCTTTCCATCGTGCAAGCCGATGAACTGAGCTTCAACTGAGAATGTGCCCGTTCGATCCGTCCAATTCCTAACTTTCGCTTGATCAGGTTCTACCAAGGGTTAGCATCGACAAAAAAGAAAAAAAGTCGGAAATGACTTACTTGATTTTAGACTTTTATCGGATTTGTCGCGTTTGTGTCGCTGTGATCTTATGTTACCATCATTCAATGCAAGAAGACTGTTCCGTCTTTCTGGGAGTTTCATGTCTGGGCCTACCTCAGAGCGTGGAGAATCAACAGAATCCTGCCGTGATTTCTTTACGGCTTCCTTTGTTAACCGTTCCTCCTCGAGCCTGTTGTTATTAATGGCTGGTGATCGCGCCGCGTTGGAGGCGGGAGACGCTTCGATGATTCCCGTGACTTCGACATAACTGCCGGGAACGACGCCTTCGCGGCCGTTCTTCATTCGTCTTACCATCCACCAATCCTCGGATTTGGCATCGTCCAAGATGACGACCTCTTCTCCAGCGGCGACTGTCACTTCATCATTTCCTTGGGCTGTAAAGTCATAAACCATCTGTCCCTTTTTCTGTATATTGCCACCACCCTGTCCTGCTTCGATAACTTCCCGTAGACCTTCGGCCTTGAATGCGCCGGCGATTTCACCCAGAGCGGCAACAATTTCATGAGCGGTATCCTTGGAGCCAGCATGGAAATCGACACTTTTGCTTGGACGAACAAGTTCGATGAACACGTGCTTTCCTTCGATCGAGTAGTGGGTGAGTTTGTCTGCGGTCCATTCTTGCTGGGTATCGTCCTCGGAGCCATCTGCCGATATGAAGAGGGTTCCCTTGGGCACGTTGATGCCCAGTGTGGTGGGCATCTTCTTCCGCTTGCCCATGACCGAAATCATTTCGTTGATGTTGTAAATACGAAAACCGGATGGGGAGTGAGGAGAAGGCACGGAGTACCCAACACGGCTATATGGAGGTGATTCTTGAACCCGCGCATCGCTTTCCCGAGTGAACGAGACTTGAGAAGGCTGCGGCCGAGGAGGAGGCGGAGGTGATGCTTCTGAAGGCTCATGGTGCTCTATTCGGGGTGTCTGCTGCTGCACTTGTGAGGGTGGCCGGCGAGGGAGAGCCGGCGCAGGCTCTTCTTCTTCTTCTTCCGTGGCGGCGATCGGCTGTGGTGGCGGATGTACCATGCGAGAGGTATCATGAGACGACATTGACCCATGTTGTTTATGAAGTATTCCGGCAATCGCTGCGGCAGGGCTTGAGTCTGGGACAGCGGCCCCGTAGTCCTCCGGCTCATCGTGGGATGGGCGCTGTGGAAGCGCGGGCGGAGGTGGCGACGGTTCAGGTTCAGGAATGGCACGCGTTTGGTGATAATCGTCTTCGGGCTCCTGGTCGTATTCGCCATTTTTTTGCGGCGCGACATATTCTCCTAGCAATTTAATGTAGTTTGCCGGGGCAAAGCCAAAGTCTGATCCCGTTCCCACCAGTGTCCAGTCGGGGTCGGAAATGTCATATACAAATAAGTCTGATTCTTCGGAAAACGAGACTTCTTCATCTGTCTGCCGTGTATAATCGTAAAGCGCTTTGGCGTTATTGACGGGGTGGGCCTAGATGGCACGAGGTGTCAGCAATCAACAAGTCTTATTCGTAATGCACAGGTTCGTGGCACGATGATGCGAAACCCCCATAGTCATGCGAATCGCAAAATTCAAGATGGCAAACATCACCGAAGTTCAATTCGGAGTATATAAACGACCACGACCACGATTACCATCGCATAGACGGAAGACACCCCCTTACCTCTTCGACATAGTTATTGGGGACCAGTCCTACTGGCTCGTCGTCGTCGGGATCATCGGCCTTCTTTTTGGCTTTCCACCAGTCGTCATCGCTGTTTTTATCGAGCACGTAGAGGAGGTCGCCTTCGCTAATTTGCAGCTCGCCCTCGCCTTGCGGCTGGTAGTCGTAGACGGCGGTATAGACGCCGACGAAACCCATGGCTGTCTGTTGCCTGCTGCAACGGTGCAACCAACTTGACCTTGCGACGCGCTGCAAGTGGAGGAAACGGCCGGGGATACAGCTGGAGTATCGCTGGAGGGGGGAGAGGGAGAGGGAGAGGTCGATGGGCAGAGCAAGCAAGAGCTCAAGGTGGTCGTCCGAGGGGGTTGTTAGTTGGACTAGGCCAAGTGCCGTTGGAGCCCGGTCTTGGCGGTGGTTACGTCGTCGGATGCACTAATTAATATTAGCTGCGTATTTGCCCAATGCGGTATTCTTTTTTTTTTTTCAATAATAATGCACTATGTAAATAATAACGGTGTCTAAATCTATAATACTCATAAAGATAATTTGCTAGTCATCAAGAATATCCAAGTCATGTGCATATTTACAAAAGCTAATATAATAATAAATAATATACAAATAGATGCCATCCGAGCGCCATGCAAGATCAATTCATAACTCTTCCTTGAACCATTCCTCGCTCCCAGCTTCTTTGTCGTCGTCTGAATTTTGCTCCTTCTTTTCCGTGTTTTTTCCCTCGTCCTTTGCAGGCGGTTCTGGCTGCTCGGGGCTCTCGGCATACTCGCTGTCCTCGCCACCAGGGTCGACAATCGCTCGGATCATACGCTCGCCGTTGGCTTCGACCATTTCCAGTTTCCAGTCCTTGCCCTTGGCAATTTCGTCGAGCTGCTTCTGGAAGGATTCGACCTTTTCGACGTCGAGTTGGAGCTTTTTCAGGTCCTCCTTGGACAGTTGAGACAGATCGCCGTTCTCTCGCTTGGCAACAACTTCGACCAGTTCCTCGCCGATGCTGGCCATCCGGCCTTTCTCAATCACACGCCCTTCAGATCCGACCTGTTTCATGGCACCGACCTGGATCCCGCCGACGGTCTGGAACTCTTCGCTTCCGGAATTGACCAGTCGCTGGCTTTCCTGATGGGCTTTCATCGCCTCAAAGTCGGCAACTTCATCTGGCGCTAGGATCTCTCGGCATTCGATTGCATGCACGTCTTCCGGCTGGGGAAGCTGGAATGCCACGTCGTGGCAGAGGCGCGGCGTGTATATGACCATCAGGTACGTGCAGGTAGTAAGTTCTTTGATCCATCCGATGCGGTCAGTTGACTGCGGATGACAGTGAAATTGCACTTCAATCTTGCGGTCGGCTCCAGTAAGATCACAAGTTGTGCCGCCGCCCAGGTTCTGCACAAGATACCGCGACTCGCCCTTTGTCTGCAGTTTGGCGACCTCGGTTGTGGGACGCTTCTTCGCCTGGTCTGTCTCTCCGTATTCTTCTTCTTCGTCATCGTCGTCCTCCCGCTGGAATTTCCCCAGCACGAAGGAATGCGTTGTAGGGTCCTCCATAGGCGGGTAATTCGGCACGCCCGGTCCCGCTGGCAAAGCGTGGAATTGCCTGACTTGCTTCTTGTAGCAAAAGGAATACGACCACCAGCCAGAGACGTAGTACATGCATGAGCCTTCCATCTCCTGCAGCAACTCCAGCCCGCGGCCAGTCGCGCGCGCAATCTCGTTTTCCTCGTCTGTTTTCTTCTCGGCTTCATCACTGGCGTCTTCCTCGGGTGTTTTGTTGCTAGTCGTTTCCGCCGACGAATTGTCCTGTACGCGAGGGATATTGCACAGATATCGTAGACCATCCAGTGTCATTTCTTCATACTTGAACTGTTCCAGCAAAGCCTCCGAGTCCCAATCAACATTTTCACTGTCGTGTTTCCCTCCGAGTGGTTTTTGCGCCGTATGCCGGTCTAGATCCCGCTGTTCAGAGCTGTCGTCCGCTGCAGGCCCGCTTTTCGACCATTTCTTTGCCTGGAGCTCTAAGAACGCGGTCGCTTCTGATTGTAGGATATATTCTTCGGGGAAAACGACATTATACTATGAATTGACCAGTTAGAAAGAACATCTTTCAGAAAAGACACTGCAGGTACAGAGTACGTACCTGTGGAAACGCGAGGACATCGTCATGGATGCTAAACGGCCTCTTGGTAGCGAGCGCGCCTGGAGCGGCGATCAAGGCCAGTAGCAGCGGCGTTTTTGGGAACTGCCTCATTCTTGCGAGTTCTGTAAATATAGGGAGGCTCGCATTCACATAGCGCTATTGAGAGAAGCTGTTGATAAACTCGACTGGTGGGCTGACTGACGTGCGGTGATGGAAGTGAACAGATAGCGTTAAAGCTACCACAGCTTGGGCTCCACTTGCGGTTTAGCGGCAGACTGGCGGCAATCTCTCATATATATACTCCGCATAAGCCATAAACTATAGAATAACTTGTTTTAGCCTCTGGAAAGAAAGAAATAGTAAAGACAGGTCAAAAAATAATATACTTGATACATATGTAGCATAGGGGTTTTTTTTTGGCGGCTACTATAAACACGTTCGACACGTTAAATAATTTTCATTATGTGTAGTTGTAACAGAGATACATAAAAATAAAACTATATCAATTGATAATCCAAAGCCTACATGTATTTTGTTTTGTTTCAAAATTTTTATTACACATCTTCTGTCTCAACCTTTCAACCTCTGTTGTCAGCGCAAGCCCATATTTACTTATAAAGCAGCAAAGGGTTTTTACATACACTGACATTATAAGTCCTCACAACCTGACCGACGTGCGGTGGAAGCTTTTCGGCATGCGATGAGCTTGGAGGTGTACTGTTGATAGTCGTGATAGTCCGAAACTTGTTTCCGTGCATTGAGTTGCCGAGTTCATACGTGTTTGAGCAGCGGGCGTTGCGGCGGGTGGTGATCCATATATAATGTGTTGCGTACGAGGGGAGGCATGCAACGATGACGGCTTTTTTTCCCCCGGGAGGTCAGTGAAATGTAAATACCACTTGAGGGTAATAAAGGAGAATACCTATGCTGCAGTCGAGCAAGTCCCAAAAGGCAAGCCATGGGAACGTGGGTATGTTTTCTCTCATCAAAAGGCCGACCATAATAGCCCGGCACATCGAGGTGATAATGCAGAGTGATCCGACAGAAAATATCACACTGGTCCTCACAAAGACGGATAGTTCAAGTTGAACTCTTACAAGAATTATTATCGGAAAGACCATGACTAAGAGAGTTGTTTGTTAGATACTAGGTTTTGAAAAGGGCAAAGGAGAGCATACTCAAGAGATCAGTGAGGATATCAGCGACAATGACAAATAAGAAGCTAGCATATTGCGCTCTTTCGTCGCGGCCGGTGCTACATTCCCCTTTTGTAGTTAATTAGTAGAGGCTTTATAATCTCTGGGGTGAAAAGGTTATCAACCACCTGGAGTGAAGTAATCACTGATTGACCTGCAGCGGAGGAAGTTGACTATTAAGGTCCCAATGTACGTCTGTTCCGTCAGTAATGACATAAAACATATGAAACGTTGAAAAAGTTATGGCATTTGTGATAGAAGTATCTGACTCACCAAACCCACAAACACAAACAACACCCACCAACACCGTATCACAGCCGACTGTCTCTGAATCACCCGGTGCGAGATCGACATCAAAGATAACTTGACAGTCCACAAAACCGTAGGGAACAATATCGCAGAAGCAAACGTGACTTTCAGCTGCGTCACGGCATCTTGCAAAAACCCGGAATACTCGCGGAATGTGTCATCGCCAACATCTGCCACACGGTAGACTATAGGTGTTACATAGATGTAGATAGCCCCCAAACATAGTAGCACGGCAAAGGCAAAGAGCACAATGAGATCTTCTCGTCGAAACTGGTCTCGTCGAACCCACTGCATGTAAAAGCGGGCAAGGACGGCGAACGTAGAAATCACGATCAGGGCATACCCCGCTCCAGTCACCTGGTGTTCGTGAAGCTCATACATTTTGTAGATTAATAAGGGCTGACCTCAATGAGAATTTAAAAAGACTGGAGTCAGGAATATTTGTATAGTGTAGACCAGGACATGGACATTACTGGAATAAAAATACAAACTTCTACCGTGGCAGATGCAGCCTACATATATGTACGTATGACTCTTACCCACCAGATGATAGCTTCATTGGAGTCATATTGGACGGACATAATAATGCTCTTAGTCCGGGACTAAGACAAAGAAGTATAGATGAGAGGGGAATCACCCGCAACAAAGAGCGAATGCAACAGGAAATGATCTTAGTGCGAGACAAAGAAGTACATATGTACAGACAAGAGGGGAATCATCCGCAACAAAGAGTGAATGCGCCAGGATCATATTTGTATTGTGGGTTTTCTGGGTCTCGCAACAAGAGATGTGCTTACTAGATATTTATACTATATACTCCTAATATAAAAAATCAGAAGAAAAAATCAAATCTAGAGATTAAATGATATATATGTAAGGATTTAAGTAACTGGTAGGAGAAGAGGAGATTATTTTAAGACTTGAACGCTTATATGACTAGTAACTGTGGATTATCACATGCTATGTAGCTTATTTTTGGTTTTGTCTCCGGTGTTTTGAATCTAGTGAACCTTATATTCAATCTTTACATGTAATAGGCGCAATCCTTTTTTAGAGGAAAAAGAGTTTCTTAAACTGCGAAATCACCTCCAGGCACGTAACCATCTTGCTTCTCCCAACTTCTCTTTGTACATTTCACCACGTCGAGAAACATAGCTATCGATCAATCACGATGAGAAGAAAACGATCTTCTAGCCCCCCCTGAAGTTACTTCTTGGCTGCTTCAGCTAGGGTAGGTGTTGAAGTCAGGTATGAATTCAGCCTCGTCATTTAGGATTTCAGTCTCTTTGGTTTCCTTTGGTAGAAGAAAACCTCCGTGTAAGAATATGTGAGGACACTTTTCTAGGTCTAGCGGTGATCGAAAGTCATTTGATAGAAGTGCTCGCGTATAAAATGACGTGTCAAAGCTCTGGAAACTCAAAGCTAGACATGTTTGCGCAGAAACTTTGCCCAAGTAAAGAGCACTTCCCGAATATCCTTGTAACAAACCACTGGCCTGCTAAATCATGCAATTCCACCTTAGATGGTCCCGGCTAGCGCCCGTCACTTCAAACCGGATATGGCTACGGATATGGCTACCCACTCCTTTTTGGTGTTGTGGTAATAGAGTTTGACACGACCTAGCTTAGTTAGGTGGTAGAAAGATTGCGCTAAGCCGGAACCGTCCGAGTCCCTGAGATAAATCTCCCGAGGCCGAGTCTTAGCATTCCGACAGGATTGGCGAGATCTGACGATTTATTGCCACACGGAGTATACCTGAGAGCATAATGATCCCTTTGTGATGTATCATGCTCACTGCGCGATAAAGTATCCCTTTATCCTTTCGTATCAGGTGACTTTCGTCGAGGATGAGTCGTTTCGCTGGAAGATTAAAAAGTTTCCAAGAGCCAGAGATCAACCCTACTATAGGAAGTCTACCAGGATGTGGAGCGTTTTCTTCCTTATGTCTTCGCAGTTTCTATTGAAATTGACGAAGAGCACGATATCGCGATGCTAGGAAACGACGTCCCATTTCCGAGCCTGAATCGTATGCGCTGTCGTCTGTGAATCTTCGAGAACAAGTACTTGAGGCTAATATTCCTAATAATAAATTGATTAGCATATCTGCATTGCTTGGATAGATTTCATTCGCATGAAGTGATCGTACATTTTTATAGGATGCCCTTATTTCCCGCTCCCACTGTAGCTTGCAAGACGCAGGGCAGACCACGATAGGAAACAATGCTGACCCTGGTTCGTTCTCTGCTATCATCATGGCCAATATTGCAAGAAGAGTTTTCTCCTTTAAGCTGGTGAATATTGCGTATTGGGACAATTATAGTATGCTAATCAAAAAGTGTGATCATAGGCATATAGTCTACAGAGAAATTAGATATCTAGTTCTTTGAGTAGATAGAAATAAAGACTTACTAATTTCCATAGCAATCACTGGAAGGACGCTATACAGCTTTCGAAATACTAGTAGGTCATGATGTTGAAGAAGTCCACTGATGTTAGAGGCCTCATCATCAGCATCTGCTTCGTCCTGAACAATCTTTACAGCCTTTCAAGCTATCAGCTGCTAATACAGCTCATTTAGATTTAATAAACTGGACTTCTTTTTAAGGAATTGCTCCTTGCCATATGATAGTAGCATTTTCTCCCAGCATTCCTGCAAAATTTCATTGATTTCCTCTGCAAGTTCGATATCCTGGGCAGACCACGATAGAAAACGATGCTGACCCCAGTTCGTTCTCTGCTAGCATCATGGTTAATATTGCAGGGAGAGTTTTCCCCTTTGAGTTGGTGAATATTGGGGATTAGCGACAATTGTGGCGTGCCAATTGAGGAGCGTGACCGTAGGTATTGTGGTGGAAGATATGACCGCCCCGCGGAATGGGCCAGTGTGAGCAGCGGCAGGGTGTTTGTCGAAGCGGCACTTACTTGCAACAGACAGGGTGCATATAAATCTCAAGCAATCTTTGTTGTCTCAATTCCATTCGCTATCTCAATTTGTGGCTTTCTCGCGCATCCGTACATGAAAAGAATCCTAGAGGCTCTCCAGGAACCATATGGTTCCCGGAAGGCCGGGGAAACCACCCTTCCGAGGGTCCAATGCAGTGGTTTCCCACTGCAGTATGTAGTCTATAGAGAAATTAGATATCTAGTTCTTTTGAGTAGATAGAAATGAAGACTTACCAATGCCCGCGTCGATTGCTAGAAGAACACCATATAATTTTCGGAATATTGGAAGGTCATGGCGTTGAAGAAGTCAACTGTAAAGTTCAGAATCACGTTTGATGTATTGTGAACAACATGATTAGGCAAATAATGTCGATAATGACAGACCAGAGGTTGCGTAAAGCTTCAGGAACGAACGAGTTGTATTATTGGATTACTTAAGGGAATATGAAGGTCTCCTGGGGGAAATATTATTTGTGTGCAAGCGGTGCTTCTTCAGGAGAAGCGCGGTCATGTGACCTGATTCCACCGACTTACTGTCGACAAAGAAGGCAACCATTGAGGAAAACGGGACAGCAGGGTGCTATTTAGATGGATTGGTTGGACCGAGAAATAACATGCAGTTGTCACCAAGTTATCATGATTATCGACATCCGGGGTTAGGGGTATACCCAAATCTGGGACTAGCCCTAAGTTCTAGACAGCGCAGATTTTAATATTTGGATGTTACGGATAATGAATTTAAATTTTTATTTATATCAGCGATCATGTGTATTAATGTTCTTTACAAAAATTGGTATATGTATCGAGTTATCACTGCAAATATATATTCAAAAACGCACACGATGCCAAGAAGACATTTAGCAAAATTTAACACTTCACCGTGAAGGCACCAATACTAAAAATACGAATACAATGATATCAACCAGTCAAACCATTCTATCCAATGAAATATTTGAAAAAAAGATTAGAAAATGATTGATAATAATTAATCATTTAGTAACGCTTACCCAATAATTGGCTGTATATCCGCATCCAACCAGATCACGTATTGTACCCCACTGGTATCGCCATACGACCAGCTGCTGCGGCGATCTTGAGTAATATATCCGTAATACCGTATTAATCTAACCAGATCCGGCTAGTTCTTGCTGACGGACATCTTTGTAATGGTACATCCGTCAAGATTAATGATTCATAGATCCGGACTCGCATCGCGCCTGATTATAAGAGTTGAATAATTCAATCGTTGGCTCGGATTTAGAAAAATTGAATTAATTCTTCATCTTCCGAGAACCTTCGACTGGATTCAATTGATTGACGCGCGCGCGATCTATCAAATATAAATACCGCCGTCTTGGTCTATGAAGCTCTTCCTCTCGTTTTCAATTTGCATAGCAGCAATTCTCCTGGCAGCAACATACCAGAACCTGAACAGCAGTTTACTACTACAAGACATTCAAACACAAGTCGTTGATTTCGTGTCGCGCACTTTGAACTACAACAACAACAACAACACCTCCACCATAACCGATACATACGACCAACCCCTCACCACCTCAACCGACAGCACAATGACCGTCGCACGCGGTATCCGCATGGCCTTCCAGGCCATTGAACAAGCTGAAGGCGCCGGCGCACGCGTCCGCCGCTCTATCGGAACCGCAAAGCTTCGCAACTTTAGCCCGTTCCTGATGCTGGACCACTTCACCATCGGCAAGGGCGCCGGGTTCCCAGACCACCCTCATCGCGGGCAAGAAACCATCACTTACCTGTTGTCAGGCGGCGTGGACCATGAAGACTTTGCCGGAAACCGAGGCACTATTGGCCCCGGAGACCTGCAGTTCATGACTGCCGGCAAGGGTATCATGCACGCCGAAATGCCGCATGAGAATGAGGATGGCAGCCCCAACGTTGGCATGCAGCTGTGGGTTGACCTGCCCGCTGCTTTAAAATCAGTCGACCCACGATACCGCGACCTGCGCGCGAGCGAGATCCCCACGGTGAACGTGGACAACGACAGGGTGATTATAAAAGTCATCTCAGGGCAGTCGCACGGCGTCGACTCTGTGCGCGATCTCGCCTACACGCCGCTGTGGCTTTTGGACATCACCATCAAGCCCGGCGGACACGTTAAACAGCTGCTGCCCATTGGCTGGAACGCGTTTGCGTACACACTCGAGGGAACCACGCAGTTTGTCACCCCCGATGGCAACAGCAAGTCCGTGGAGCAGTTCCACAATGTTGTGTTCCAGCAGTCTGGCGATTATATCGAGGCTTCTGTGCCCGAAAACGCAGACAAGGAGGCGCGGATAGTGCTGGTCGCGGGCCAGCCACTGGACCAGCCGGTTGTGCAGTATGGTCCGTTTGTGTGCACGAGTAAAGATGAGGTTTATCAGGCGATGACTGATTTCCAGGCTGGCAAGAATGGCTTTGAGAAGAGTAGGGGGTGGAGGAGTGAGATTGGGAAGAGGATGACTGGATTTTAGTTTTTTTTGTTCAAATTTTGTTGTTTACATGTAATGACCTTCCGATGTTGTTTCAATCTGTCATACCCCTGTTGTTTAAACATGTACATGCTAGTTTACATAAATAGTACTTGAATTATACCAGTATGCTATTAAATTATCCGACTGAATAACTGACCAATTAATAACAACATAAAGCATAACAAGTGCTCCAACGTCTTAATCATACTATTTTCAACAACTATCATACAACAAAACTCAAAATTCAACACGTACCGCTTGCCCCAACTCGCCATTACAAGAAATAACTCCTCAAATGTTGATTCATGGTCGAGTGAGCTACCCGAGTTGACTGACCTCTTGACATCTACTTGGCAAAATGAAGGTCGTACGAGAGCCATTTCCTGGCATTCACGCCATCCGCTTCCAGTCCCGGAGTACCGTATGTGAGCGGCGCAAAGAACAGGAACGAGTAAATCACAGCAGCCAGGATAGCGCCGGTGGCAGCCCAGCCTGCGAGCAGAGATCGCGTGCCCAGGCGCTCCTTGGCTGTGCGGGAACGGCGCAAGACAACCTTGCTTTTGCTTGAAGGGTCGGCCACAATATCTGCGCGCGGTGGAGGAATCGTGTCGAATGTGAAGATGAATTCAACTAGAGCGGCAGCCACAAGGCAGGAGGCGACGTGGGATGGGAGATAATGGTGCAGGAAACGCTGGCGACCCATCAGCCAGAACGGAAAGTAGTGAGCAGCCCAACACAAGAACAAGAAACCGGTGCTGTTATAAAGTCGAGCACGAGCACCAGGGCCCCAAACTAGTCACGTTAGTTTTGATTATTAACCCCAAAAAAGAAGAAAACTCACTCTCTTCAACAGCGTCGATGCCCCGTCGCAAAGATAGCTGGTCAGCACCAACAATACCAACAAACACAGACAGCAGACTGCTGGTGAGCCACCAGCCAATTGGGTTGCCCAAAAAGTAAATCTGCTCGCGAGTGTCGTTCTTGGTCCAGAAGCTAACACCGCGGAGAAGGAATGGCCATTGGAACGGCTCGCTTGCGTATGGGTGCTCGCTGGTGAGAGCATTGTTATGGAAGAACATGGCACGCTGCAGCTCCGCCCACTTGCGGACAAATGACATCTGCTCGACCTTGCGTTCTTCTTTCTCAAAGCGCGGTGAGCCTTCGGGAATCGACGGAATGTCGTCAATATACCAGACGTTGCTAGACTGCAAAATGTTCTTGTTTCCGTTGATCTCGGCTTGCTTGTAAGCCCAGTCCGGGAGAGGGGTAGGATGTGTCCACATGGCTACCTTAGTAGGAACGTGGACAAGCTTGAAAAGACTGGAGAGAGATCGGAAATTCTGACCAGCCTTTCCATTCTCGATTCGGATCTCAAACAGAGTATCCTCACGTCGTTCCTCGGCGGCCAGCTCCAGCGGCACAGCGGTAAATTCCTGGTTGGTGGGCATCATAGGCGAGGCCACATCGTGCGTTAGAAGAATTGAGTTGGTAAACAGGTGTCGGAGTTGGACAATGTCTCCATTCTTGACCTTGTGGCCGAGACCCTCGGTGTCTTCAGGCAAAGGGTTTGCCGGCAAAATCTGCCAGTGGTTGTTGGTGTCATTGAACGGGTAACCTGTAACTTGCTGTCCCTGGCTGGAAATACGGCCGTCGTCATAACGAAGAGGATACTGATCAAAGTGGCTGTGGAGGAAAACCTTGGTGTCCTTGTGGCGGATCACAATGTCGTCAAAGTAATTAATGTCAATAGCGTTGGCGCTCATCGAGTTATCAGAAAGCGTAGCCTGGAACTCGGGCGTCATGAAATCGTCTCCAGGTCCAGATCGGGTGAGAATGGCAAAGTGAACTTGGAACCAGAACAGGTAGAAGAAGAACGGAACAATGATAAGACCAAATGTCCGTGCCGCGAAATGGTGGCCGAACTTGAACAGCGACAGGGTGCCTCGAGGGCGCTTGATATCGAGGAGGTTCCAGAGGTCAATAGCAACAGCCGAACCGATGGTGACAAAGGTAAAGACACCGACGTATTTGGTAGAGATGACACAGCTCAGGCAGATACCGGTCAGGAGAAGCCATTTCCACCACTTGCGCGAGAATTCATAGTGACGCTGCTTGTAGAATTTGACGTAGCACAAAATACTCAAAGCCATGCTCAAGACCAAGCATGCATCCAACAGAATCAAGCGATCCTCGCCAATGTGAGCATTATCAAAGACCATCAGACCGGCCGCTAGAACGCATGCTGGCAAGGAGTAACCAGACTCCCACATGATGTCAAAAACGACCGGGATCGTCAGCGCTCCGAGCGTGGCAGGCAAAGAGCGGTAGGCGATGTACGGGACATTGTTGTCAATGTATGACTCGCCAATGTTGTCAAAGGTGAAGCTGCCATCGTAGCCGACCAGCCAGCCGACAAGAGCGAAGAGTAGTTTGGCAAAGGGAGGGTGGACATCGAAGAAGTACGAGCGTTGTAAATAATGCGATGCAAACTATACACACAACGGAATTAGCAGTTGTGTAATGCACAAATCTTGATCCAATTACACACCTTTCCGAAATGCACTTCGTCAAAAACAACTTCATCGGGATAGTGAATATTCCAGAACCGAGTGAGGAAAGCCAGCGCTGTCATGACAACCATTCCAACCCAGTAATCCCATTCTGAAGGTGGTTTGGCAGAAACAACAGCAGCTGCAGGGCCGCCCTTGCGAGGCTCGGGGGGGACTGGCTCGGCGACATCTCGTTTCGCGGGCCCTCTCTTGCGGAGGGACGCAGAAGGAGACGACATGATCGAGAAGAAAGAAGAAGGAAACAATCAGAGAAAGCAAGCGAATGTGGAGGGGTATAGGAGACCGCCGTTGCTGGAAGATGGATTGTTGGTTAGCTGTGGGTTCTAGCTTCCGGATTCTAGCGCTAAATTGCACAACAGGGGAAATATTACGTTTTAAAGGATGGAAAAGAGCATTGCCAGGGCAAGCAATGAAAAAAAAAGCTCAAGTCGGCGAAGAAGACAGCCGTGGTGGTTGAGAGAGCTTTCAGGAGTCGAAATAATGTCGAGCAACTTTGTTGTAACTTGTTGCGTGTCCTTGGACGATCCGTCGGAGATGGTCGGCCAATAACGATGACGCACCCGACAATCACATGTCCCACTCCGAGTCTTTTAGTATTACTGCTAGTACTATTGTGATATTATTGTCCATGATATTCAATTTTTATTTGCCAATCTATGTACATTGGATAACTATGTGCAAGTGATACGTCATATTGATCGCCCAACAAAAAGTACCAAAAAGTACCAAATTTCATGCATGCATGCAATGTATGTGGATATAGATGAAAATGCCCGCAAAACACCCAACTCCGCTAGTGTAGACATATATAAAGGGAAAAAAAAAAAAAAAAATGAAAACTCGATCTTTTGATGAGTCTATTCATCATCGGACAGACTTAAAAGTTCAAGCTCCGCCCGAATCAGACTCTGGAATTCGTGTCGAGGCATGCCGCTCGTCTTGGCAAGTCGGTACAGGCCTTTGATACTGCTACCAATGTGCTGTTTGATGGCGACCTCCGAGGCCGATTGACTCTCTGCTTCCTGCTCCAGCTTTGCTACAGCAGAGCCCGACGAAGCAGACGAGGGCCGCGGGTGGTTGAGCATCATGGTCACTGCTTCGGCATGCGCTTGGTCATCTCCGAAGCCGTTTTGAGCTAGGATGTCCTGCGTTTCGTGTGCCTTGTTGTGTTGTTGCAATATATCGGAAAAAACGTCGCCATTGAGAGACGAGACGCCAGGCTCGGGGGTCTCCTCCGAGGGATCATGGTTGTCCATGGCAGGCTGGACATCGGCGTACCGAGAAAAGTAGTTGTCTTCAGACACTGCAGGTGCCTGAGCCATGGAGCGAGGTGCAGGTGTCTTGGCCGCTGGTGTCCTGCTGGGCGAGTTGTCATACTGGGCCCAGTAGTCATCGTCATCGTCGCCTTCGTCCTGCGTCGGCTCATCGCGGTTGTTACTGTCAGCAGCCTTCAAGGCATCGTCGATGACGTTCTTCCGAGATTGCTCGTTTGCCTCTCCAATTGTGTCGGACCATATTGTGTCGCCATCATCCGGGTTTTCGTGCGGTTGCAATTCAGCAATGCGCCAGCCAGGACCACCGCCGTCCGGGTCATTCGGGCACCAGAGATACAGAATACTGATTTTGTACTCGGGCAGGGCTATCCTCGAGTGTAGTGTTTCTTGATCGATGCGCTTGTACACAATCGCGATATCTTCTGGGATCTCAATCTCTCCAGACACCGGGTGCGGCTCGAATTCGACACCGTCCAGCAAGCGCGTCACACTGTCAGCCTTGGCATCTCCCCAGCACAGGAGGCGTAGCCAGGAATCAGCTGGCGAGTCCGGGACGGAGCTGAAAATCTGCACGCGCTGGCGCAGAATAGGCGAAAGAAGAGGGAGGAGCGTGGGTGGCGGACGGGTCGAGACAAAGGCGATTGGCAGACACGCCAGCAACGGCGGCAAGAGATCGCGAGGCTCGGGCGGCGGCATGAACTCAACCATTCTGGATGTGGTCAGACCGGGTCAGATCTACTTGTGTATCACTGTATATGTAGAGTGCAGGAGAAGGGATCAGTCGGGTGGAAGAGAGGTGTTTTGCTTTTTGCAAATCTGGCTAGGGCCGAGACCGACAGTAATACAACAAGAGCGGGGGGGAAAACACGCAAAGTGTGGGCCAAGGAAAAAGAGGACGACGAGCAAAAGAAAACAGCTGATAACTTACCGAGCCATGAAGTCGCAGTCGCAGTGGCAGTCGGCGTGGTGGCCGGTCGTCCGCGAGAGCAAGTTCCATTTGCCCGGATGGAGCAGTCACTTTGATAGCAGCAAGGCTTGTCACAGTAAGCAGCCGCGGGGCTGCCGGTGGGGGCTTGAGATAGATAGCTAGCTCATGGGTAGTATAATAATAATAATAATAATAAAGGCCGACCAGGGCGGTTATTTGGAATAGCTAAAGACCAGACTATGAAGGAGCAAAAGAGTTAAAAGTAGTCCTGAGGTTTTTTCGGCTGCTCCGAGACTGCTCCCTTCTTTCCTTCCTGGCTCGCACCTGCCGTGCCGGAACTTGAAGAAAGCGAGCCGGACGCGATCATGGAGAACAAGAACCACCAAGCCAACATTTGAAGGAAGACTACTACTTCGCGATAATAATACTTCACATGATGAAGCCTCTCAATTACGGTCTGAGCAGCTGGTCTGGAGCATGATACGTGATTATTGATACGGCTTGGGCGCTTACTGACTGTGGATCACCGGCTTCGGCTTCGGCCGTGTTCGATCGCCATCCAGCCAGCCAGTTAGCGAGCAATAGTCAGCAATTATGAATGCACCAGCTCGCTAGCCATAGCTGCATACTTCCCCCGGTGTGAGAGAGAGAGAGAGTCCCTTTCGATATATTGCCGGCCAAGGATGGAGTCTTGCTGCATGCTCTCGGGGTGTATTATTTGCTTGTGAATGGACATGCCGACGGTGACTCGCACGGATTGAGAAATTTCGAGTTACACAGCTTTTGCCCCGGAAAAAAAGTGGTGCATTCTCGAGTCTCGAAGGTATTGCTACTTTTAATTCTTTACAGAGAAGAAAAAAAAAAGAGATCACAGACAGACCGAGGAAAAAAACGACAATGGACAATGCCACAGAGCCCTACCGGCCTGATCAGGAAAAGCAACAACAAATACCCGCATCGGCGAACCAGATTAGAGACATTGATATTATTGGCGATGACGCTGAACACGACAAGACGCGCCTGCAGCTGGAAAAAAAGCTCCGCCTGAAGGTGGACTTGCGCCTGTGCTCTATCGCGGGGCTCTTGTGCAGTCTCAATCTGCTGGATTCGGGCATTATCTCGTCAGCCTCGGTGACGAGCATGTTTACCGATCTGGGACTAGAAGGCCAGCGCTACTCTGTCTCCATCTTTATCTTCACTGTTGCAAGTATTGTCTTCCAGCTGCCGTCGACCGTGGCAGTGCGCTTCGTTGGGCCACGGTTATGGTTTGCTCTAATCACCTTTTGCTTCGGCCTCGTCACTCTCTGCACGGCTTTTGTGCAGACATGGCGTCAAATGATTGTGCTGCGCGTGCTGCTTGGTATCTCCATGTCCGGTATCTACCCCGGACTGACTTATTTGATTAGTACGTGGTACACGCGCAAAGAGCAGCAATTGCGCTTCGCCTATATGCAGTCGGGCGAAGTCCTGATCCTAGCCACGGGAAACATCGTCAACTACGGCCTCAACCATCTGGATGGACGCGCCGGCTTGGCGGGCTGGCGCTGGATGTACATTGTCCAGGGCCTCGTCGCCTGTCTTATCGGAATTACCACTTACTGGTGGATGGTCGACTTTCCTGAAAAGGCAGGCGAATCCTTCCTGTTTCTCTCCGAGTCTGAGATCCAGCTAGCCATAGAGCGCATCCGTGACGACCGCGACGATGTTATTCCAGACCCCTTTTCGTGGGAAAAGATCTTTGTGCATTTCCTCGACCCAAAACTGTACGGCTTTGCTGTTCTCTTTTTCCTGTTGAACCTGGTGTCGACATCCATGTCGTATTTCCTTCCCATTATCCTGGAGTCTGGAATGGGCTTTTCCGAGAACGCGAGCATCGTCCTGTCTGCTCCGGTAAGAACCTATCCTTCCCTCATAAGTCCCCATTGTCATCTAACAGTAACTTCAAAGCCATACTACTGGGCCGTCATCCCAGTGCTGTTCACCTCCCTCATCGGCGACAAACTCCGCCTGCGCGGACCCATGGTCATATTCAACGCGCTCGTCCTAATTGCAGGTTTTCTCATGTTCGGCCTCCCCGTCTCCAACCAAGTGGCTGTCCGATACATTGGCACATACCTCGCCACCGGCGCCTACATCTCCAACTGGGCCGCTCTAAACGCATACCAAGCGAACAACATCGTCGGCCAATGGAAACGCGCTACCGTTGCTGCTGCTGTGTCTGCCTGCAACGGCCTCGGTGGCATTGCGGGTAGCTTTATTGTGCGCCAGCAGGAAGCGCCGTGGTATCCCACTGCGGTGTGGGTGTCGATCGGCTCGCATGCGCTTATGATTGCGATTGTGATAGTGTTTTCGCTTTGGTTTGGGGCTACGAATCGGTTGGAGAGGAGTGGGAAGATTCTTATTGAGGGTGTGGTATGTTTCATTCTTCATTCGGTTTGACTTTTTTTTTGTCGGTACTAACGGTGATATATAGCCTGGGTTTAGATACACGTACTGATCATAGACATCTCGAGAAGCTGCATCTTAAATAAAAAGATTCATGAGTTACGTTGAATGACATGATGAAAATGAAAAAGAAAATGAAAATTAGTTCTATATCTACACACTAAACTAAAAAATACCAACTGATCCTTGATACACTCATACTCCGTTTAAATGTTATTATACCATTCAATGCTAGCTCCGACTGGATACAGGGGGTATACTGCTGACAAACTGGACACACAAAAAAAAACAAAAAGGAGAATCAAAACAAGGCTGAAATATGTAATTTATCTTTTTTTAAATCCCTCGATCCGTCTGCTCCAATTTGCTTACCAGTCGTTTCATCCCCGTCCATTCTTCCGACGGCACGTCTTCGACGGGACCGCCCAGGGCTTTTCCGACTTCAAAGACGGTTACAACGCCATCAAGCCCGCCGGTTGCGACGCGGCGGCCTTCGCGTTCTTCCCAGGCGATCTTGTTCAGGCTGCGTGTTAGGACGCCGCCACGACCTTGGGATGGTTGGGTTTTGACGGCGGGGACCTCGGTATCGGTGTATAGGTCCCAGATCTCGACGTTGCCGCCGCCGTCGACTAGGCCAAAGACGCCGGGTCGGTGGGGGGACCATTTGGCGTCGTAGACTACGTCTTCCCGATTGATGTCGAGTAAGGGGGAAATCACTTGAGGGCCTGATGCAGAGCCAGTGGCTGACGCCGCTGTCGTGGCGGGCGGTCGTACGCGCCACAGCTTCACGCTCCAGTCTAGACTAGAACTGAGCATAAGGTCTCCGAAATCGACAGGGCCTCGGGCAGGGTGGAATGCGGTGGACATGATAGGTGCAGCATGGCCGCGGTAGGCGAGACGCTGGTCTGTGCCGGCTTTGGCGCCAGCTCGGTCATATCTGTGACAAGGGTATATACCGCCTTCTTCAGTTCCCACGAGGAAGAATGTTGGATCAGACTGAGGAAATGACATTGTAGTCGGTGCCAAGTCTTCTGTCCTAGACGGTGGAGGTGTAGTCAATTCAAGATATTCCTGAGGCTGAGACAGCATGTCCACTGTCCAGCCGCAAACGACACCGTCCGTCGATGCCGTCAAAATATTATGTGCGTTTTGAGTGCCGATAATGGCGATGCTATAGACAGGATGTGTGTGTCCAGCTCCTGTGAGCGGCGTCTTTTGAACCGGAGCACCGCCTCCTGCGCGGCTTGATCTCGTGTCCCATAGCAAGACTTGGCCAGAATATGTGCCACCAACGATGAGGTTGGGGTGGAATGGGGAGAATTTGGCTGTAAGGATGTCCGACGTGGAGTGAAACACGTATTCTGGACGAGAGTGAAGGTGTTGATTCCATACTTGGAGAAGACCGTCGGGTTCATGTGGCGCCGTCGGATTCTTCGTATATGCAGCAAGAACCAATTCCGGAAACTAGGACGGCAGTGAGCCATAAATGCCGTTATTTATATAGTGACCAGCTCTTACCTTGGGCGAAAAGCTCAAATCGCTAATCATTCGCTTTTTGCTCCACCTCTCGTCATAAAACTGTGCCACTTCTTTGATCCCTCTTCTCTTCCTGCCGTACTCTTCATCTTCCTCGTCATCTGCATTGACACCCCCCAGCTCGTAATCTGCCAAAATATCATACTCTTCGTCAAGTGCGCGCTCGATAACTTTGCTCGACTTATCGACAAAGTCCAAAAAGTCATCCGAAGAGGTAACCGCATTGAGCTCATCATCGTTCAGTGTCCGCAGAGGGTATCTCACTTGAGCCGATTGCGCAGCATTTCCACTGAGTTGCTGCGATTCCTGGATCTCCTCTTCTATTTCTTTACGTAGTCTCTCGCGGATTTCGTCGTCTCGTTCGCGCTCCCTGCGACTGAGCCTCTTGCTGGACGGCGACGTTGGTCCATCTTCGGTGTCCACAGGGCCATCGGCGGCAGTAGTTGGGGATGGCGGCAAGTCGTCCGTCTGCACGGCTTTGCTATACGTGACAGTTTCCCTCTGGGGCTCAGGGGCTGGCGCTGGTTCGGGGGCTATGGGCCCAGACGCATCGGTTTGCGTGGCGATCGACTGTGATACCATCCGAATTGGAGGAGAATATATTTCGGCATTCTCGCCACTTAATTGACTGGCGCTCAACATCGAGTTTGGGCGGCTGCCTCTTCGAGAGGGGTCGTCTCCGTCTTTGAATGAAGTTGAGGATGGCCGGTCCACCAGTCGTGAAATCAGGCTGTCGAGCTCTGCTCTGCTGTCTGTTCGACTGGGCACAGGTGAAACTATCTAAACAGAAAACGCGTTAAGCAACAATTCGACTAGGATGTAGACGGGAGGGTGTGTTTACCTCTGAAGCATCACCAATGCTAGCTCTGTTCTGCGTGAACTCCTTCTGGCGCAGCTCTCGCTGGCGCTTGAGCTCTGCGAGCTTTGCCTTTTTGGCGAGGATCTCGTCCTTGCGAGCCTGCATGATCGCTTGCCTTGGGGAGAAGGATGGGGACGAGGATATGAATCAATCAATAATAAACGAAGGTAGTGAGAGGAAGGGAAAAAGGAAACGCCGAGGAGCGTGGCGCGAAAAGCCGAGCAGTTGCCAGGTGGAAGGTTATTGCCACGCACAATTATCATTCGCTAATATTCAATCTATATTCGCTCTAGTAGGCCTTGGCACTTTTCATGTGCGTTGATTCTAATTCTTTACTCGTCCTTATTGCGACGCCCCTGTAAACCAGTATTTATGCGTTGCAGATATAGATATCATCTTGCATCAGCTTCACATTTTGTGACATGTTAATTTACTATTTCTTGCTCTAGCACGCCTCAGCAATAGTCTCAATTGCTTGGTCTACTTCCCCTATACACAAATTCTCTATTCTAACCGATGCTTTCAATTAACACCGTTTGTTTACGGCTACAATAATAGGTTAGCGCCCCACACCAAATAACCAGGAAGCTTCCGCACACCATTATTTAGCTAAAAGGCACGCAAACTCTAAATGACGTCTTTATAGTCTGAGGTGTGAGCGCTTCTAATTTCTTTTTAACTCTTTAACAGGCACTCTACCTCTTGACTATAATTGCCCGTCATCTTCCCAAGAACTGCGAAGTCTGGTTCTCAGATGCCTCTCTCAACTTTCTTCAGCCCTTGGAGTGGATTTGACCAAGACCCTTCCCATGCATATAGGGCTAACAATGACAAGTTGAAACTACGCCTTCAAGATGTGCTATTTCGGACATGGGACTTGGGGTTTACTGCTTTTGGAGGGCCACCCGTGCATTTTCGGATCCTTTATGGCAGGTTCGTAGCTTGCCAGGGAAAGATACCATGGGTTGACGAGCAAACCGTGAGCTGTCTTGCCTTGAGACCTTTGTAGTACTAGCTGAGAACCTAAATCTATGCAGTATCAGGAACTCTTTTCCATATCTCAAGCACTCCCCGGACCAGCAAGCACGAAGATGCTGTTTTGCATTGCTCTTATCCATGCAGGGTTACTACCCGCTCTATTTGTTTTTCTGCTATGGAGGTGACTTCCCACGTATAATTACTTTTGCATTCACAGCTCATAGTTAAATGGTAGTATGCCTGGTGCGATTGGAATGTACGGTCTTTCACTCGGCATCCAGCAGATAGAAGATACTCTCCCTGATCCTGTGTATGCTCTATTGTCTGGTCTAAATGCTGCAACTGTTGGTATCATTGCACTTGCTGCAGTTCAGGTACAACCATTTCATAGTCGCTGTTTTGTGTGCTGTGCTTAATTCCTACAGTTATCGGAAAAGGCAATTACGGATCGTTTAACTCGAGTGCTTGTTATTTTTGGTGGCTGCGCTGGTCTTTGTTATAATGCCTTGTGGTATTTTCCAGTATTGATGGTAACTGGGGGCCTCACAACACTTTTATGGGACCTATACGGTCGACGAACAGTCACCACATTGCGGGCCAAACTGGCTGGCCGCCGACACAGTTCCCCCCCGGACACAGAAGAAATTAATGTGCAGAGTATCCCAGTCAGCCAGCTTCAGCCATCTTCTGTTGCTCAGAGACGAGCAATTGCCTCCCAAGCAAGCACAAATCCTCAAGACTCTCTTACAATCCCACATGTTGAGCCCGGAGTTGGTCACCAAGAAAGAGAGACCACGGATACTCTTTCCCATGCTATACCCTTAAAAGTCGGGTTAACCATTATAGTTGGATTTTTTGGTACTAGTTATTCCTTTGCCCTTCTGATATGCACTGCTAATGCTAGCCTAGCTTCTTTCATTGCGATCCTCATTGCCCGCGGGATTACAAACCATCCTCCCTTGGAGTTGGATCTTTTTGCAAGCATGTATCTTGCTGGCACTGTTATTTTTGGTGGCGGACCAGTCGTTATTCCTCTCCTTCGGGAATATGTTGTTCAACCTGGCTGGGTCTCTTCTCGTGATTTTCTGATTGGCCTTGCAATTATTCAAGCCTTTCCGGGTCCAAATTTCAATTTCGCCGTCTACTTGGGCGCGCTTGCTGTCGCGTCAATTTCGAAGCCCACGATTATCGGCGCTTTTCTTGCTTTTCTTGGCCTTTTCTTGCCCGGGCTTTTGCTCACAGTTGGCTTTCAAAGCATATGGAGAATCCTTCGAACCAAACCCGTCACCACCAGTATTTTGAGAGGGCTTAATTCTACCGCCGTTGGACTGATTTTCACTGCTGTTTACCGGCTGTGGGAGATTGGGTATCTAAGCTCCGACACCACAAATGGACAGAGTTTAGGTAACAATCCATTTTGGCTGGTGGTTGCGACTATAGCTTACTCATGTACTGGATGGTTCAAAACACCACCAGCAGCGGCCATTGTATTAGGAGGCGTCTTGGGATTATGCTGGTACGCCGCTGTTGGTAAATAAGCGTTCTTCCACAAAACCCTGTTTTCCGAGACCAACATTGAATCAATTACCAATGAAGTCAATCCTATCTTTTTTCCTACCAAGATTCATCTATTCCCATTTCTACCATACTGAAGGCATCAAACAGGACAATTTCCACCCACACCACGGACTCGCGTTTTCGTTCCAGGCAGTAATTACTTGTACATGTAAGAAAGCTCCGCTTGGCACTGGCGCTAAAGCCGGTGCGTGCCTGGTCGCGGATGACATAAGCAGCAGCGCTCGGGCGGCCCGGAAAAACTCGCGACAGGAACTTGCAAGACCGAGTCGGCCGCGCGCAAAAGGTGACAAGAGGAACCCCATTCTTTTTCCCCGACAACAAGCAATTGACCCTGGAAATCCTGTCCCGCCTTTCCAGTTGGCTTGTTGCTCTCTAGTAGCAAGCTTCTTCCCTTCGTTCTATACCGGTCTCGTTGCTCGCTCCCGGAGAGAGAGAGCCTTATCATCACCATGGCTTCGCAAGGTGTCAATGTGAGTAGCAGCCCAAGGGAGGAATGCGTGCTCGCTTCGGCGGCTCTTTTGGCCAGCAGTCCCACTAACCAATTCAATTCGTTTGAATTTTGCAGGTTCTGCGATACTCTGCCCTCCTCGGTGGCCTTTTCTACGGTGTCTGGCACCAGTCCACCTTGAACACTCAAGCCAAGGACGCTGAGAAGGACCGAGAATACAAGCACAAGGAATCGTTGATACAACAGGCCAAGGCCGAATGGCTCCGGAAAAACCCACCGCCACCAAAGAACACAGGACGTATGTTGCGACCAAATGAATTTTCTCTCCTTTATTGCAGGGTTTGAAGACCGAACCTCACGCTGACGGAAAAAAAACAGTCATCACAGACCCCGAGGACCCTCGATTCGACTTCGAGGCATTCCTTGTTGCGAAGGCGGCCGAGAAATAGACGCGATAAACATGGTGGTTGGAGAAAGCGTGTGTGGGTAATAGATGGCATTCATGACGTTCACTTCACTCGGAACAAATTGGTCAAAACGCCAAAACTTTGTATCATTCAAGTCATCTCTTTTGTTTTCATTTCGATACATTTGACATTGCGAGCGAAAGGGAAAAACAACAAAATTCCATTATGATAGACCATTTCTTGCTGTCTTTGTACATACCCTGGTCTTCACTACTGTCTGTATACTACACTACGGGTTTGGCCGCGAGGGACAGGGATCGCAAAGATTGTATTCTAGGGGAACTCCCCGGTAATTTCATTCTGTCTTCCTTTGAAATAATGACATGGTCTTTAACGGCTACTCTCCACTCGGATACCTATGCTTGGTAGATGGATGTGGGATGTTCCCATGTAGCAAGGCCGTTTTAAAGACGTAATACCGGTGTTTGTTGGCACCTTGGTTTGATAGATTGGGGGTATATTGTTTGTCTTCTTGCATGGCCGTATTCAGCTTCCGTGATTGCTTGCCAGGCCCACGATGTGGTTGATCGTATTCGAATTTATTCCATTGCTGGCATTCGCCAGCTGTTCAGGAAAGTGTGGACGGAATAGCTGCTTTTCAGCATCCCACTCCCAGCCTCTCTCAAGTAGTGCTTGCACAAGCTTTGAGCTGGATATGTTTGCAGTCCCGTTCTGTGCCATTTGTTCTAGGCCCAGGTATTCTGCGGCTGCTTCGGGTCTGATGGATTCGTATACTCGGCTGACATCTCTGAATGCTTTCTCGGTGAAGTAGGCTGAAAAAAAAAAAAAAAAAAAACGTCAGCTGTTTTGAAATGAAAGCGATAAAACAGATATTGTGCCTTGCGCTTACCATCGTACTTGTGAACCAAGGCGTCTACCGGCTCCGGCCATGTCTCGCTCCTCAAGTGCTGATAGGTTTCGTGATATTTGTTCTGCGATACTGCACGTAGCACGGCAATACTATTCTGCAATACCTTGTCTTTATTGACGAGTGTTGGGGGCATGCGATGCGTCAAGGCGCGAGCTTCTGCACTATAGATAAATTTAGTATCGAGTTTTTGTCATGGCGGGTGGAACTAACATCTGATCAGTGAGGAGATGGGAAATCAAAAACGACGAGTAGAAAGCGCTCAGAAGATCCTCGTCGCCTGTTATTTGAGTCTGCGTGAACTGTAGACATGCCTCGTCCTCGTACTGGCCAAGGACATCGTACAGAGCTTCGTATGAGGGGGACTCTGCCACGGCCTTTCCCAGCCGGTCGAGCGATAATGGCAGCAGGCTCATTTTTCCTAGGAGTGTGTAGGAAGGCACCCGCACAAGAAAGTCGCGTCGAACGGTATTAAAACGAGAACAGCGATGGAATAATAAGAGTATGGACTGGTGCGGGGAGGCCGGAGATTGGCAAGCGCCTCCGCAGGGCGACGTACGCGGGTCTCCATCTGAGCCGCGAGCTTGTCATTCGCCAAGCCGCGGAAGAGACCACCTGGCGGAGGAGCTGTCCTCTTGCACACCTTCGGGCCTCACACTACTATCCGATGAACAACACCACCTCGTCGTGAGTTGGATTTCATCACAGAATCGAAATCCTTGCAACTCGCGCTGGCCGCCATGGCCTCAACTGGAATTGATCCCTTTTTGAAGGGGAATACCGGCAGAAACACCCGTGGCCTCCTCCGCATCGTGATTCTAAGCACTATCGCCGCGGCCGCTGTTGCCAGTCGACTTTTCAGTGTTATTCGTACGGTTCCACTTCCAATTGCATGCATTTTTGCTGGGGGCTTATGACTGACTTGTTCTGTAGGCTTTGAGAGTATTATCCACGAGTGTGCGTACCCTTCATTATCTGCTGAGCGACGAGCGAACGTGGCTTGAACCGCAAATGAGACGGGTTACTGATGATTTACTATAGTCGATCCTTGGTTCAACTTTAGAGCCACCAAACATTTGGTCGAGCATGGATTCTACAGCTTCTGGGACTGGTTTGATGACCGTATGTCTCGTGCAGTCTGGCTCTAATACGCGGACCGAGTGCTAACGAAATCTTAAGGAACATGGCACCCCTTGGGCCGTGTCACTGGAGGAACGCTCTACCCCGGATTGATGGTTACCAGTGGTGCAATTTACCATTTCCTGCGCCTCATTTCTATCCCCGTCGATATTCGCAACGTTTGTGTGCTGCTTGCCCCCGCCTTCTCGGGGTTGACTGCATTTTCAACCTACCTCCTGACCAACGAGATGACGACCTCTCCCTCTGCCGGTTTGCTGGCAGCCGCTTTCATGGGAATCGCCCCCGGATACATTTCCCGATCTGTCGCCGGAAGCTACGATAACGAGGCAATCGCCATCTTCCTCTTGGTATTCACCTTCTTCCTATGGATCAAGGCAGTTAAGAATGGTTCCATCATGTGGGGAACGCTGACAGCCCTGTTCTACGGCTACATGGTGTCTGCATGGGGTGGATACGTATTCATCACCAACTTGATCCCTCTGCACGTCTTTGTCCTTGTCTGCATGGGCCGGTACAGCTCTCGTGTGTATATCAGCTACACTACGTGGTATGCCCTGGGAACTCTGGCGAGCATGCAGATTCCGTTTGTTGGTTTCCTGCCTATTCGCAGCAGTGACCACATGGCTGCTTTGGGTATGTCTTAATTGTTTGTATATGTCGCTCCAATGCTTACAAGTGCAGGTGTCTTTGGCTTGATTCAACTTGTCGCCTTTGTCGACTTTATCCGTTCTCAAGTCCCTGGAAAGCAGTTCCAGACACTTTTGACGTCTTTGATCCTATTGGTCTTTGGTGTGTCGCTTCTCGGACTTGTTGGCCTTACTCTTTCTGGTGTTATTGCGCCATGGAGCGGTCGTTTCTACTCTCTGTGGGATACCGGATACGCCAAGATTCACATCCCAATCATCGCATCCGTGTCCGAACACCAACCGACCGCTTGGCCAGCTTTCTTCTTCGATCTCAACTTCTTGATCTGGCTTTTCCCTGCTGGTGTCTACATGTGTTTCCGTGACCTCCGTGACGAGCACGTGTTTGTTGTCATCTACGCCGTCTTGTCCAGTTATTTCGCCGGTGTCATGGTGCGCCTGATGCTTACTCTCACTCCAATCGTGTGTGTCGCGGCTGCCATGGCTCTGTCGTACGTTCTGGATACCTATCTGCTTATCAAGAGCCCAGCGCCTCAGCCAAAGGATACCAGTGCGGCCAAGAATGCCGAGGGTCTCCGAGCAGAGCGTGGCACTGTTTACGGTATTACGTCGACCTTTTCCAAGACTTTCACCACCTCGGCTGTTATTGGTTATCTCATCCTTTTTGTTGCTCACTGCACTTGGGTTACTTCCAATGCATACTCTTCGCCATCCGTCGTGTTGGCCAGCCGCATGCCGGATGGAAGCCAGTTCATCATTGACGACTACCGCGAGGCATACTACTGGCTGCGCCAAAACACCGAGCAAAACGCCAAGATTATGTCCTGGTGGGATTACGGATACCAAATTGGAGGCATGGCCGATCGCCCAACACTTGTTGACAACAACACCTGGAACAACACCCACATCGCCACTGTCGGAAAGGCCATGAGCTCGCGTGAAGAAGTCAGTTACCCGATCCTCCGCGAGCACGATGTCGACTATGTCCTGGTTGTCTTTGGAGGATTGCTGGGTTACTCGGGAGACGACATCAACAAGTTCCTGTGGATGGTCCGTATCGCAGAGGGCATCTGGCCGGACCAGGTGAAAGAGCGAGATTTTTTCACCCCTCGCGGCGAGTACCGAGTCGATGACCAGGCCACTCCCACGATGCGCAACAGCTTGATGTAAGACAAGCCCTTTCTTGCCTAACTCTTTAACATAAACTGACGCAAGTAAAAAATAGGTACAAAATGTCCTACTACAACTTCCACAAGCTCTTCCCCGCGGGCCAAGCCCAGGACCGCGTGCGTGGCTCCAAACTCCCCTCCGAGGGCCCGCAACTCAGCTCGCTCGAGGAAGCATTCACCAGTGAGAACTGGATTATCCGTATCTACAAGGTGAAGCCCCTCGACAACGTTGGTCGTGACCACCAGAGCGCCGTTGCGTTTGAAAAGGGCCACAAAAAGAAGAAGAGCTCGAAGAGAAAGGGTCCTCCCGTTCTCCGTGTTGAATAAAAAGAATGCACACAAAAGATGTTTTTTTTTGTGTGTCTGGATGATCTTTATTGAACATTTTGTCAATCGTGTTGTATGATATTGAGTATAAATAAGAGGTAGATTTAGTTATTCAATTGTGTTCTGAGATGAATTATTCGTCACTACATAGATAGATGTATACCAAAAACCCGAAGAAAAGTTCTGCAATTGATATTTCCCAGTGAAGAATATAAACCCGTCCTTCTAATAAATCGATGAATTGATCCCGTCGTCCTAGGAACAAAATGAAATAAAAAATAGAATACAAAATCCATCCATAATATGTAATGTTATTGTACATCAAAGCGAGAAGAAAAAAAGGCAGCCAAGTTTATTATTCATCATCACACATCAATCAAAGAGAGAGATTGATGTATCTCAGTTTAATAGATTTAGGGAATACATATGGCTCAAGTCGCAGTTTGAACGCCATTCGTATTGTTGATTGATGGTTGTGGTGCTTCTTGGGCTTTTTGTGCTTGTATGACATGTGGTCGCCATCGAGTTAGCACTTTACCGGCTGCGGGGCGTGCTTCTTCGTCTGCATATTTTTGTTAGCTTCATGGGCTCTGCTCGTATATGTGGGAGTAATAATGATTCTTACGGGTGTTGTAGATCTCCTCCAATGTATCTAAACATAATTCTCGCGCTGGTGGTCTGAGCATTACGAGATAGCTGTGCGGTCAGGGTTAGATTTTTTTCTCTCGTAAAGCACAAAGAATTTGATGGCTATAGCTTACTGTAAAGTCTGCACACAAAGAGTAACGCGCTCAGGGTCACGGGCAAGAGTCTGAACATGGCCGAGAATCGGCGACGTGATTTCGGGAACCTCGCTGAGGAAGCGAATAAGAACCTTGTTATCGCGGGCATCGAGATACGGTAGAATACCGCCGAGAAGACGCAAGACCCAAGAGTCGTAGTGCAGAGGCACCGTCAAGTTTTCATTTTCTTTCGAGCGAGACGACGACGCATTTTGCATCTGTAATCTGTCATTGTACCATTCTTCATTGAGCCACGTGATGCCAATATTGATCCTGGAGCGGAAATCTTCGAGAATATGGCGATACAAAAGCTCGCGAATGTGTGTTGCTATGGTGGGCCTGCCATCGGCGTTTTCGATTTTCCCTGCGGCGCCTTCCAAGCTCGCTGGCGCTCGTGTCGCCATGCGTACGAGCATGGTTATCCATGCTTCTTTTGTGTCAAAGGATCCTCCCGCAAGACGCGCGAACCCTTTGCGGTCTGACTGAGTTCCGGGGCCCTTGACGGCTGGTTTGAAAGGGGTGGCCACCATCATCTCAAAGACTCGCTCGGCGGCGGCTCGGCCGACTTCGCCTGCTTCATCCTCGGTCATGGGAGGAGGCTTGGGAAGTTTGAATGGTCCTAATTCTGGTTCGAGCCCGAAAATGGTGGGCATCGTATCCTCTGCTTCCTGTACAGGGACATCTGCTGGCTGATACTCTGGCTCATAGTCATCATCTTCTTCTTCGGCGGGCACTTGGGTCTGTTTTGCTTGTTGAGCAACAAGGCCTTGGTATCGAGCTCGAATACCCTGGGATGGTTAGTCCATGCTACAAAATAAACGGTAAGGAAACTTACTTCTGTCGCTTGTTGTAATGAATTAGAATCTACTCTCCCGAGCACAGCAACAGCAATCTTGACAATAAGATCCGGTGGTAGTTGTTTGACATCAAAAGTAGAAAGCCCAGCATCCTCAGTAAGAGTGTAAAGTTGGGCATAGCTCGTAGGACCCGGAGGGAGAGGAGGTATTTTTATCAAAGGCGGGGTCTCAACACCAAGCTTGGCTCTCTTGACGTTATCTAGACCGTCTGTCGGTTCCGCAGGCGGGCCGCGTTTTCGAGATGTATCATCAAGAGCCTCTGTGCAGCTCTGCGCAAGTCGTTCCATATACTGCTGCATTTTCCCAGCCTTTGGATGATTGGGGTTCCTGTAAAAGTTAGGACACCGTTGTCCAAAACCCAATGAGGGCCGAGGGTTTAGGGATTCTCACCTTTTCAACACGTTTATTAGAACAGCACGGGCTGTGCGCTCCATCGACTTGACCTTCACACGCATAGTTGGAGTCAAAGGCCCATTTAATGTTTTGATAGGGTTGAAATTCAGAATAGTTTCGAGTATTTTGTTTGCAATTGTCGACCGAGTTCGAAGCATGACGGCCAAACAATTCAACGTCGCGTTCACCAAGATTGCATCACTTTTGTTTATTAGCCATATCCTCATAGAACAGAACTAATCAACCACCTACTCTGAGTTCTCTTGGAGCACTGTCAAGAGTCGATCTAATAGCCCCGATGCCTCTGCTTCTAAGTTGGGTATCACGAGTATAGCGTGAGTTCGGGGGACGATAGCGATGGACGTCTCGTTTTTCTCCGGCCGCTGGACAAAAAAAAACCTGTTAGTATAGAACTTTGAGCAACAGAAGACGGAATGGCATACTCTTGGATCTGCTATGGGCCCGGGCGTTTGGGTATGAACGACTCTCTGCACAAATTTGATGCAGCACACCCTCACTGGATGCGGCGCGGAGTCCATCCGGCCAAGTATATTATGCTTGATTGCGGTCATTTGCTCCCATATCGTTTTTTCTTGTTGATGACGAATGCTAAGAAAAGCAACAAAGTCAGAACCTCAAAACAAGGGACGAGCTACAGGAGGAGTGGACGGTTTTTACGATATCCTATAGGAAGGGGGGATGGCGATAAACCTACACATGTCTGAACACGAATGTATATAAACTGGCCGCGATTTGAATCACATTCTGAACCACCGTCATGTCTTCTGCATCGTGATCGAGAAGTTCCTGAAGAGTTGGGAGCACGGTCGTGGCGAGCTGCTCTTTCTGCGTCGAGGGCAGCGCCGGATTGGCGAATGTTTCTGCGAGGAAATCCGAGCCCCATCTTCGTAGCTCGAGGGCCGAACTGACACCGATGATGGGAAGGATTCCCTGGACAACTTGTGGGTAGAGCGCGGCATCGGACAGCACCAGGTTCCGCGCAGCCTGGAGCTGATCTAGCTGATCATTGAGGTTGACTTGAGCCATAGTGGCTCGCCGTCGTCGGCCTCAAAGAGTTACTACGACCAGCCTGTGGAAAATTTGCGACGTCTATACCGACTCGAATGGATGTTGTAGTCAAGTTGAAAGGTCGTTTGTTGGCAGCATCGGCGGGTGAAACGCGGATCGGAGTGAATATTAGTTTCTTTGTCGCGTGAGTTTGTCGCAGGTTGGACAAGGGACAGCGGATCACAGCATTGTCGGCCAGGGCGAAGCTCCCTATTGGTGTGAAATTGGAGAAGAGGACCTGAAGCAAATGCTGGGTTGTGTTCCTTGCGAATAGCAAAGCAGTGGCAGCAAGCTCGGCCAGCTAGGAACAAACCAAACCCGCGACTGGGCGTTAGATGTCACGCGCACCGCCACAGGTCGAAAAGTGTCGGAACAGAAACACACAACAGAAAAAGACGAGGAATGCCCTCAAATAGTGTTTTTTTAAAAGTCCATATCATAAATATTTCATATATTGTTTAGCATTTGTCAATTTTGGTTATACCGGCAAAACACCCAGCGAAGCCATAGATGCCTCAGCCACACCACATGGTGCCAAGACATGGATATGGCTGTGGCTTGTCTCCCGCCCTTCTCCGACTTTCGTCAGGGCAAGAAGAAGTCGACAACCTCTTCTCAATCGCTCGCTCTTGGAGGCGCCCAACACTCAAAAAATGCCGACCGGAATGTACGTCAAATCATACAACCAAATGGTTCTTTCGCGTTGAAAATCATAGACTAACCTTTTCGCCCGTTCTTTTCGTGATAGCTTCAATTCGAGTTACTACGGCAAAGACTATCGAGCGGGCGCTGCCCTGCTTCGAGCTCGTCGCCCCTATCTCGTCAAGAATGCTCTGACTGGATTGGGGCTGTGTCTGTTTACTGTCGGCGTTTGTATGTGTTTTTCTTGTTCGGCTTTTGGGGATATGAGTTGAATGGTCTGCTGACTCGGGACCTCGTTTTATATACAGACTCATTCACAATCCGTGCTGTCGGACAAGAAGATTTCTCCGATGTCGTTGTCCCCGACGCTCCACAGCAAAGCAACAGCCAGAAGAATTAAACAAGCGATATCTTTTTCATCATCACTCGAGAATAAGAAAAAGCCTCCCAGCTATACACTCCGATTTCCATGTTCACCGGACGAACGATGTACGATATACTGCTATTTGCAACTCTTCTTCCGAATACCCACCACCAGCCTACTATTTCTTATATTACCTATTGTACAATGAGAAACCGGAGTTTTTGATTGACATTACCACAAAAACAGAGCAATCAAGTCTATTTTAGATCTACAATCTTAATAGTAGTACTTTTGTAACTGGTGATGGTATTTGGCAATGTCTTAAGCATTGGACTATGCATGCACAAAGAAACATTTCAATGTGGATATAAATCCGACAAACTAGTTTGATCTACACAGAACAAAAAGTAAGTATACATAGTTCTATCCAACGGCAGTTCCCATCAGACATCTAGATACTATAAACAATAGATAATATACTTGTCAAACAAACCAAGCAAAATAAAAAACCAGTTATATACACAAATCAGCGCAGAAACAAAGACAATGATTTCGTTATTATTGATTGCAATGACCCTTTAGAAACCGTAATATGCCATGCATTATGTGTTGTTGAGAGAGAGTTTTTCCATAATACGCCGCTTCATTTCCCGCAAAAAACCATAAACACCTTCCCCCCAAAACAAGGAACTTCAAGTTATCTCACTTTGAAGAATAGTGAAATTTAGTTAGTACGTGCAACACAGGTCTCTATAGGTATACCTCTGAGTGAGCATACAAGTCGAAGCACGAGGGGGGAAACCAGAAGAAAGTATATATGTTATAAAATAATGACTCATGCCACGACCAGTATAGAACGAACAAAAAATTCAAATGCTGCATCATTGTCATCGGGCAGTCATTCGACTTGACCCTGACCCTGTGACAAGTGCCGCAGAAGAATGAATGCCGCCCAGCGGCCTGTTGGACAACGGAGGCGACGAGTCCTGCTTCGACGCACCAAATAAACCAAACCGCGCTGGCGGCGAAAAGCCCGTGTTGTGTCCGGTTTCTTGTTGTTGCCTCGTGTTCTCGACCAAATGGCTTTGATTATTTGATTGCGACTTACGCACATCAAGTGGAGACGAGCTTTGCGATCGGAAGCCTGCTGCTGCTTTTCGTCCAGAAGTATCGTAGTCAAGGGTAGTATATGGGGCGACACCCTGAGGTATTCTGTCTCCTTCCAAACCATATGGCGTATTCGCCGCCGAGGAATTAGCTGCAGATGCATTGTCTGCTATGGTAGATGCTGATCCATTTGGGGCATGAATGTCGACAACTCGTTTCTGAGATGCGGGAGTCGTGAAGGAGGCAAGGTTGGTCAAGAAATGTTTGTTGTTTGTCTGTGCAATTTGATTCGCCCATGAAGAGGCGGCCTGGAATCCTTCTTCTGTTGCATTATGACGAAGAGGACCCCCGGAAGTGAGAGATCCTCGGAGAGGCCCGGTACTTGGAGCTATCGTAGGTCGGTGCTCAATGGAGATCTACAACGTTGTAAGCCTCTATGAATCACAAAATAAAAGCATTCAACTTACCCCCATTTTATCCAAATCCTCGTCGACTTCAGTGACGCGGGCAGCTGATAAAGATGGCGCAGCTGGGAAGCCCACATATTTGGCGACACCAGCCATAACAGACACTTCTTGATTGTATGCCGCTTGTTGAGAGATTTGTTGAGATCTTCTCGTAGGAAAGGGGATGTAGTGGTCAGCACCGAGCTCCTCTGTTTTGAAGCGATCATGCTGAATGGCGTAGAACTGTTTGCTGACGGCGGTAGAGTGTCTCTCTCGAGCGTCCCGAATACGCTGAAAGTAAGTGCTGAATGTCTGAGCTCGATCCGCCAGACTGCGGCTCAGGAGAGACTGAAGGCGATACTGAAAAAGTGTACGCTCATACTTTATTTTCTTATCCCGATGGAGTTTCACGCAGTCCAGCTGTCGAACCAATTCCGCGTGAGTGGGTTCTGGACTGGTGAGCTCTTCCAACTCTCGGTCAATCTTTGCTATTTTCTCATCGTAAATTCTAGAGTATATCAGCTGTCTGCTCTTGGCATATGATCAAACCTGAACTTACTTGTCACGTAGAGTTGAGAATTCTTTCTCTAGAACCCCCAGGGCATCGATGGCAGCAATTTTCTTGGCCACTGCTAAATGTCAGAAAGGAGAGCTCATGAGGAAGAAACAAGGTGGTCCAACGTACTCTCTTCTTCGGTCTTCGCAGCAACATCGGCGTCATCGCCGTCCTCAGCCACTTCACCATTCTCTTCGTCTTCTTGTAGATTGTCTTCGGTGCCGTCAAGAGCACCGTCCCCATTTTCAACATCCTCATCCACATCTTTAGCCTTTCTTCCCTTTCGCTTTCCTTTCTTTCCTCTTTTACCGCGAGTTGAAACAGCCGGAACGTCTAGGTCTTGGCCTTCGTCGGCCATGTTGTCTTTGTGTGAGATATCATGCTTACTAGCATCTTCCGAGCCCTCGCGAGACAACGGTGTCTCTGTAGGAGGTTCATCACCTTGATCACTCTTTATGGAAGCACGGCGCTTTCTCAGGGGTTCACTGTCGCCAAAGTCCGCTTCAACGTCTTCGGCTGATTGAAGGCGCTTGCGCTTCTTACCCACTGCATCGGAGTGTGGAAGTTGTTTCGCGGTGTCATCTGCGACTGCGTCTTCCTCTTCTTCCTCTTCTTCATCATCTTCCTCCTCGTCTTCAGCAACGACGCCATTGTCCTTGGATAATTGCCGAGGCTTGCTGGGTGTTTCCTCCATTTCTTGTTCGTCGTCCTCGTCAACCTCGTCGTATGTGGTGGATTGTGCAAGTTTGCTGGGACTGTTTTCAAAGCGGTTTGTGGAGCTTAGGTTGATGTTTCTCAAGTTGCGAGGGTGATTAGGAGAGTCTTCTAGTCGCTCGGTTTCGGCTTCGGAGTCGACTTCAGCCACGGGGTTCTCCTGGAGGCGCAGTGGCTCATCGCCAAAGGGCTCATTGTCCGATACGTCGTCAATTTCGCTCAAACTGCTTGATCTATCATCGTCGCCTAGCGGATCTTCGAGAAATAGATTCGCGCCAGCACCGGGAGCTATAGGCTCAACCATGTTTGCAGACGGGGCGGCGGACTCGGTGCTCTCAATCGCATCCATGATAACGACGACGATCGCACCAAACCGATGGTTGTAAGATTGAAATCGAGAGCGGTAAAATCAAGGGTATTGGAAATTTGGCGAATTTGAGTCAATCTCAGAGGATTTCTCACACGGTCAGCACCCCGCCGACACGGGGTCTTTACCGACAGCGCGTGAATCCACACAGAGGCGTAATATGAGCGAATCGAGGAGAGGACGTATATTTCGACCGGCGACGCAGAATCTAGCAGCGAGCAGAGTGTCGGATTCGCGTTGTGAGCAAGGCGGGCGGAAGAAACGAGGTCAACATTGGGGGTCGCAAGTCGTGGGAGCTCCCGAAGGCGGAGAAAGATGTTGCAAAGATGGGCGCGAACGAGCGCGGGAGGTGTTCGAAGCGGTAGAGGGCAGGCAAGCGGCGGGCGCTCTAGAGATATGGTAGCAAAAGAGAAGCAGAAGGGGAGCCTTGTCGTCTATGGAATCGAGGCGACGAGCATTCTGTACAGGATGAGGGTGCGGTAAAGTTGTTGGTCAGTGACGGGCTGGCGACCTGGGGGAGCGACAACGCCTTGCCCCAGGCGGTGTTTTTCTGCCGCTGATGCGCCGGCCTATCGTCGCCCGTGACCGACCCTGAGCGATCGCCGCGTGTTTTGGCCAATGGTAGCGGGCGCTTCCTCTCACCGCCCTCGGCTGGCGCCCGCACGTGACTCGGCTCCGGATGCGACGAAACTGACGAGGCTCGCCTGACCTTGTCGTGGCATGACTTTCGACAGGGAATTTTTGCAAAATCTACTATGATAGAGATATCTTCCCCTAGACACGGGCAATCGGGAGACACCCTAAAATCATCTCCCCGAGCCGGTTTAGCTCTACGCGATTTAGTATGATTCTTTCGCCGACATATCTGCCAATTCTCTCGAGAAGAGATATCGACGTCTCGAAGTCACAGAAGTTTTTGACCAGCTGCCCATTGAAAGCAGAAATATTAATATCGACTTTACTGTTGTCCTAAAATTTCGACTACAAACTCGTGATTATAGTGGAGGTAAAAACACATCATTGCGTAGCTCTTATCGCAGATCACGTGGAGATAACGGAGCTCCAGTGCCACAATTTGCCAATAATAATCTCTGCGGCGGCCGATAAAAAAAAATTGGATACCAAACGGCACAATCCCATTTTTCTTGATTTGCAGCACTCCCACGAGGCGTGTGTATTGTTTCCAGAGGAAAAAAGGGCCTTGAGAATAATAACCATGGGGAAGAAATCAAAAAGCCAATCTGAACACCGCAAAGGTGCAAAAGCCGAGGCCAATGGCGACGCTGAAGTAGCCAACCAACCATCTTTTCTGGCTGGTAATGCGCCATTTGACCCTTTACTGGCCTCGCTATTTGAAACAAGTGTATGTGTGCTCAATTATATTATCTGGAACCCATATAGCTGACCCTGCTACAGGCTGGACCGGTGCAGACACCATCAGTGCAATATACTTCTACGAAGCGTTCCTCAAAGCACAAAGGCTCCAATGCGCCACACGAAGGCGGTTCGGATGAGGAGTCGGATGACGAAAATCAAAGTGATAATCACAGCGACCAAGAAATGCAGGATGCGGAGGACGGAAGCGATACAGGCAGTTCCGAAACCGATAATGCTCGCGTGAGCCGAAAACGCAAGAGGACAGCCGCAGACAACCTAGAAGATGTTTACATGCAGAAAATCACTCGCGAAGAACAAAAAGAAGAAGCCAAACGCAAGGCAGACTCATCCAAGAAGCGAAAGGCGGCCAAGTCTGACGACGATAGCAACGCATCACAAGAGGACGATTCCTCAGATGACGACGACACCGCACCTCCTATGCACGAGTCTTTGACCGGCGAACAGGAAGTCACAGAACTGGACAAATCAGGCAGAACCGTTTTCCTCGGCAACGTTTCGAATACTGCGATTAGAACCGGCTCAGCTAGGAAAACGCTGGTGAAACACCTTTCATCCTTTTTGGATAGCCTGCCCAAATCAGACACGCCTCACAAAGTCGAATCAATCCGCTTCCGCTCTACAGCCTACGGCACTAAGCTTGGGGTTCCTCGACGTGCTGCCTTTGCTCAAAAAGAGGTCATGGATTCCACGACGTCTAGTACAAACGCTTACGTCGTCTTTTCTACAAAACTCGCCGCCCAAAAGGCCCCAGGGGCTTTGAATGGGACAGTAGTACTCGACCGTCACCTGAGAGTCGACAATGTTGCGCACCCCTCGGCAATTGACAATAAGCGATGTGTGTTTGTTGGAAACCTCGCCTTCGTTGATCTAGAGAACACTGCCGGTGAAGACGGCGAGGCGCCCAAGAGAAAACCAAGCACACCAGCTGATATTGAGGAAGGGCTGTGGCGCACATTCAATGATCACACAGGAGCTGGAGGCCAGAAAAATGCAGGTGGTGGAAACGTGGAATCCGTCCGGGTTGTTCGCGACCAGGCCACCCGTATTGGCAAAGGGTTTGCCTATGTGCAGTTCTTCGAATCCAACTGCGTGGAAGCAGCGTTGCTTCTGGATGGCAAGAAATTCCCTCCATTGCTACCCCGCAAACTCCGTGTCGTCCGAGCCAAGAAGGTAAATAAAAAACGCGACTCGGAGAGGCGTAGTGGCGGACGCATCGAAGGCACTCGCGACACCCTTGGTGGCCGATCCAGCAAGTTGTTTGGTCGGGCTGGAGCTGCCAAACTGCGAGATGTCGTCGGTAACACGCCGTTCATTTTCGAAGGACAACGCGCGGTGGAGGGCTCTGGTCAGCTGAAGGTGAGGACCAAATCTCGGGGGGCGAGCAAGGGAAAGCGAAGTTCTCGTCGTGCAGCTGCATATCGTGCAGGCGGCGGCAGAGCTGGTAAGTAAGAAAGCACGGGCAAGTAGGGGTGTGTTTTGTGATGTCTATATAAAACGTGGTTCCATGGCGTTGTGCATATGATCATTTGGATGTAAAGCGAGACAACTCGAGCTTTTCTTCTGGTGCAAGTTTCATGTTTTAAAGAGATGAAGTTAGTTTCCGGGTTAGCGTCTATAGATGCTATAAAGAACAAGTACTATAGTTAGACATGTATTTTGTCGTCATTATTATATCCACCTTTCATTTCATAGTCTGGGTCTTCTCCGAACCAGAAGGTCTTGACACTTAGTACACGTGTGCTAACTATTCGGCTATTGGAGAAGAATTGTTCAAATGTTGTGTTCCGTACGAGCCTAGGTAAAAAATGTATAATGACCGTATTTGTTTTCAATACTTATATTAACTGTCACTTTAGAACTAGGCCAGAACGAATAGAAGAAGGTCTCTCTGATGGCTGAAGTTTCAAATTCCGTTTGGGGTGACTGATAATTATGGTATTTGGGTTTTTAGTACTGCGGTTGATAAATCAAAATCACGACCTACTTGGCATTAAATACTCACCTAAGGAGTTTGATACATCTGGGACTACACCGTTTCCGATGCCTTTTTTTTAACAGGATATTTTATTGTAGAATAGTAGTTGCAGCATCGAAATGACATAAAGTGTCTCAATATTGGCGTATTCGATGTGTTACTTATACGTGTACTCTCACTCCTGTGTTGTATTCTCCGTTATACTACTTAGATAGATAATGGAATACTAATGAGTTCTATATTGAGCGATCATCATATATTGTTACAATGAGGTCACCATGATATAGTCTCGGTAAATTTCGTTTTCTAAAGAGGTGAAGCCAGTACGATACAGAATATAGATACATTTACTCTCCATGCAAACAGTGCAAACGTGAACGTAACCCCACCAGCTCAGCCACAGCCACAGCCACAGCCTCAACGACGTCATTGCAATCGACGACAATAAACACCGATATGTTGACCTCATTAAAAACACTGACCAGATGCCAAGGTGGCCTTCGTCATAGTTCGAGAATTCTACTCAATTCGATTGCTGTGCAATTGAACCCATGACTTTATTCGCTGACATTGCGCTCCCTTTTATCATCTTTTGTTTGATAAGCTACTTTACCACAATGCACCGCAGTCCTTTCTCACGCAATAGGAACCGGAGGGTCCTACCGCCCGTTCCACAGCATCATGAGCCGGAGACGAGTAGTAAAACCAGCGGTTCCAGCTTGGACATGAACGATAAACCTGGAAACCAGGAGTTTTATCCCAGTATGGAAGACGTCCTGGACGTCCGCGATCTGCTCCGCCGTATGAGGCCCAGTGCCCATGGAACAGTGCCGGATGAAATCGTGGATATGATTATCGACGAGGCTGAATATTGGCCTAGTGTGGTGACGAGTCTGAATACGACACCTTTGATGATTTCGGCAGATGGTGACAAGGAATGTTTGAGGACGCCACCATTGTGTTTCAGCTTTAATGAGGGAGAGGAGAACACGCCAAAGACTCTTTTACATAGGGGCATGTATCCGTGTAGAAAAATAGTCTTTGATATATCTTCGCACGACCAAGGCTGGGGTGGTAATCACGGTCATCAAGGCACGTTTCGAGGATCTTATACTTGGTTTGATACCTATATCATCCCATCCAACAAGAAAAATAGCACCGATGGGGAGGAAGGAGGCCAAGAGTCAGTCTCTACAGAGACAGGAGAGGACGCAACATCCGGTCCATACCCCATGAAACCCTTTCTACCAGGCTCCACAAAACTCCAGTGCAATCGCACCGCGACTAAAGTTCCTACGAATTATCACATTGTTTGGCATTACAAAGATAGCATCCAGCAGGACTCTTCCGAAGCGGAGAGGATTGAAGAAGAAGAAGGCCGCGGAAGAGCAACCCTAGATGGCGAATCGGTGCGAGCAATGCAAATTGGGGACCAGCTCGTCGTTTGGATGCGAGCACGGTTTGCTGCATGGCGCAACAACGTGGACAGCATGTCTGTAAGAATATTCTGGGCTGTATAGAATGAGTCTCTAACGATTTGTTTTCTTTTGCCATTTTGTAACGGTTCGGACTGGGTAATCCCGATCAAAACCCGTATTGGCTTTCATTCGCGGAGCATTTCGGGTCGCCGCATAAGTCTTTATTTGTTTTCTTTTGTGATCTATTGACATTGTATTTTTGTAATTCAGCACATGGAAAAATACTACCATTTAATCAAAATCATTTACTTGATTGGCGGGAATTGCCAGACGTATATCTTCCTACATACTTAAGATTAGTTCTTTAAATAATTAACATATATCTGTACGGTTACGACCTTGAAATTTGTTTTTACTTGTGAACCCCCCAGCCCACAAGCCCGTCATTCTAGTTTGACAAACGCAACGTGCATGAGCAATCAGCCACCTACCTAAAAGATTGTCCGCCGCTTGCTTTCTTGCTGCAAACAAACAAACATTAGGATTGGCATAACAGAGATGTTTTCTCCCAACCCTAAACCTTTCACATTACCAACATCATCACCTGTTACAAGTTTCCGTCAACTTCTTGTGTCTAACAAGACCTAGCATCCTTCAAGTCTATATTGGTTTCATCCATCTCTTCACCCTCAACGGGAATACCTCTTTGAAACAAACTTCGATCACCAACGAAACATTTTCCGCCTTAGCTCATCCGCCAAACATCACCATCAAACCCTGAAAGACGTTGATGTGAAGATGGAGAACTTCTACTATTTTCCAAACCAGACAAGCGTTATCGCACACAATATCCGCGGGATTTACATGATATATCCCGATCTACAAGCTCGGTACCAGACCATCGTGAGGCAGAGAACTACCCTGTCGGCCTTTGAAATCTGGGTGGCCCTTGCACGACTCTACTTCAATCCCGGATCAGGGTTTACACGGACGTGTCGTATTAGACAGCGTGTGGGCGGGGGAATGTCGATAGACATTTCTCGCAGCGAGACACTACTAAACGTCATCACCATCTCCGTTCTTCCAACATATCACGACTACCCATCTCAGGATATGTGGAAGGAAGCCATCGCTCTTGACGCTAAACGGTTAACAAACCTGCAATTCTATCACGACGACTATCAAGGCAGATTTTTGTATTCGATAATAGTCATCGGCAGATTTGTTAGGGCGTTTCTGTTGTGTCCATGTGGTCCAATATCTCCCGTGACCTATGTTACCCCTGAGATGCTTGAATCTGGCGCAACCTATGTTCGCCCTCTGGAGTTATGGCATGATGAAGAGTTGATTCACGATTTGCTGGAACGTTGTGTGTGGGGGATTGGTTTTTCATGATGTGGTCCTGTATTCCTACGCTGCTTTCTTTTCTTTTTGTATTGAATCACTGTCTAGTATATGGTTCGGTATAGGATCGGTTGGGCGAGGAATCGATAGCGCCTGGTATTTCTCAAAAACGGAAATTCTTGGTAATCAACCCTAACTGCGACATTAGCGTACCAAAACTCATAAGCATCTTCGATATTAAAAAGTGTCAACTATGAGTTGCTAACTTAACAGAAATTAAAACCGGACGATCCGAATGCGAGCCTCTAAGCTCGATTTCTATCTAGAGATTTATCGGTGTATAGTCTATCTAAGTCTAGTAAATGAGTCCAACTCAATACACTCGTGTTCCACAGACCATTCCCTCGTCTCCCGAATGCTCATATCTAGTTGATTAACCCCCGCTTCTGAACCCTGTCGTCTTTCGCCTTCATTGCCTCCCGTACCGGCTGCATTACCTCCCGAGACATGTGTCTCGTGGTGACAAATGTCCTCTATAGAACTTATTTTCCGACTCTGTAACCGCGCCTTTTTATTCTGGGCGGATCCTGCTGGGTTGTTTATTGTATTCAGTATCGACCGCTTGTAGTAATAGTTATTACTGCTTTGATTCGATAGCCCCTGACCCCAGCCGGTATTAAACGCTATCACGAATGGCTTTAGACACGGTATTGTTGCCGCCATGAGGCTGTAATGGAGTAACGTTTGACTCAAAAGGGCGAGGTCGGCGCTGTCGAGACTTGGGTCGGAACTATGCCAGGTATCGTCAAGGTACGATAAGCGTGTTACGCAGATTGGGATTAATCTAAACCAACGTCAGCAATTATTATTAAAAAAAAGATAAAATAACAAGTGAATCCGTACAGCAGCCGACATCCAAAGGACCCCACAACAATTGCCTTGCTTATCCATCTCATCTGGAGATCCCAGACAAGGGACACGCTCATGATAAATAGGACGACTTCAATCGAAAGGTCAAAAGCAGCAATAACCTGCCAGCGGAGGGTCTGAGGAAGGTTAACGTTAACAGGGAAATCAGCCTTGGCGAGCGGGCTTTGGTACACACTGGATTATCACATTCGCTAGTAGCGAACCATGGGATGGTCAAGTCGCATTGCAATGAGATAGCCAGCTCAGAAGCAACAATCCAAATAAAAATGACAGTCAGGACAATGTTGCAAACTCTAATAAACGATTTGTCGTGGTTAATGCGTCGAAGCAGGAATATAACTGATGTTTTTGCCGCTCCATGACCCAGAATCAACAATAGGTTGGCGATATACGCATCCTACAACACGGTTTAGCCAGATAATACAGTCGAAAACTAAAAGTAATAACAATGAACCTTTTGTGAACTTTTCATACTCCCCACGTCAAGTAGGCTTCCTGATTTTCCGAATCCATGCTCGACGGATCTGAGTGTGACTCCCACCTGCGCAATACCTGCTGCCTGAGAGAGGTTGGTAAGCAAAGGTCGCAAGCCGATTCAGGATTTTTCTATTTCCCTCACTGTTCCAAACCCAGCAAAAAAGTCGTCCCATTTAAAGGAACCCGTAATCGCAATCCTGGTGTAGAGTCGAATACCGAAGCATAACACCATCCACGACATCAATACCGTTGATGCGATTACAACCAAGCCCCTTCGATCGGTGGAGCTTATGACATAAGCTCGATTTCCATCATTCTCAGACATTATAAGATATTTGTTGGAACCAGCATTATTTCGTGAGTAGTACCATCCTCATTTCGTTTTAGATAGCCGAGATTCCACCAGGGAAGGATGAAAGAGCAGCGGATGACAACTGATTTCATCCACAGCAATATCGTAAAAAGGAAACTTGAGCATCCCTTTAACGAGTTGTACAAATTTGGTAAGCCTTTTTTTAATTCGCTTAATATTCCCAATATCTCCGAAACATATAATAATCCAAAAAAAAAGCTTTGGGAGGCTGTCACATACCAAGACCTTCCGACGGAAGGGAGCAGATGAAAATTGAATCACGCCACTGACAGTCATATTGAAGAATGTTTCTGGCTTGCTAACAATAGAATATTGCGCCTCCTCACTGGAATCTCCGCGCGAGAACTGCAAGGTTTCTCGACACGAGAGGGTCACGAGTCAACTCCTTGCGTCCCCCTTAATTCACTAATCACGTCGCTGATACGTACTGCAAACGCAATGGCACAGTCCTTTTAAAACCAATTAAGGTCCTGTATAATTAAATAATAAATCTCATATTCAGTGCTCAGGAGCTAGGTATTAGCTATTGTTTGTCTGGGCGTGTTTACAAGCAAAGCTTCCCTCCGGTGTACTTAAGAGTCTAGTATCCCGGCCATAGAAAGGCCAGGTTCACTGCACAAAAGCTTTGGTTACACATAAAAAGCTTGTTTATCACAGATATGCACACAAGAAACAATGCAAGAAGCCGTCGGTCGATAGAATTGGGCAGATCATCCTTGCAGCAATGTGGAAAACACTCCCTTGGAAGGTCTAGATGATTGAGGCTGCCGTACTAGAGGCGAATTAGCTTTTAATAGTTTGAAACATTACAAATTCAATACAGGAATTCGAGTTTCGGTAGAATCTACCCTCGTTGTTGTGTGGCGTGTCTGGTAGACGGCCACCCTTTTCGTCAGCAGCCAAACTCAACCTGTATACTACCTTACTACGTCTAACTAGATGAGATATTCCCACAAAAAATTACTCTGACATAAAACAAAACCCCTGGAAGTTTCTTCTATCATGCCCAAGAGTGGGACAGTCAAAGATTATTAGCCATTAAATTCTAGTCAACAAACACAACACTCAGCTACCCGGGACACCAGTTCGAAAACCCGTGGAAGAGTCTTCAGCCAAGGACGACCACGTGAAAAAATCCCTTTCACGCATGCGTCGGCTCATGGTCGGTATCGAGCCATGCGAGAAAACTCATTCTCGGATTCAACTTTGAAAGATCTACCTTTCTACTACCAAGTGGTTTCGTTACTATCGCCGCTCAAGCTTCATCCATAGGGAATACCTATTCTAAAAGATGGAAACCATGGATTCATTAACGAGTTCCCAGACTCTGGGTCCCAGCGATATGCTATTGGCATCCGAGAAGCGCCCGGACAAAGTGTCTTCGAAGATGGCAGGCACATCCCACGATCAAGAGGACATGCTGAGAATTGGAAGAGAGCAGGAATTGAATGTAAGCAAAGATTACCTCAGAAATGAACAATGAGTTGGCGTAATAAACTTCATTTAGCGTAACTTCCGATTCCTATCCGTTCTTGGCTTTACCGCAGTCCTAATGTGTACCTGGGAGGCAGTTCTATTGTATGTATTCCTGCTAAGCTTGTGCTAATTAATGTAACTACTCACAAATTTTACAGTGGCAGTTCGTACGGCCTAATCGATGGTGGTCTTGGTGGGATGATTTACACATATATTGGGGGGATCACTGGATTCACGGCAGTCGTGCTGTCAATGGCAGAGATGGCCTCAATGCAAGTTTGGAATATCCCGCTTGCATAATAGTTTCCTCGAATTCTAACGTTTATTTCTCTAAAGGGCACCTACGTCTGGTGGTCAATATCATTGGGTATCTGAATTTGCTCCACCTGAATGTCAGAAATTCCTCAGCTACATCACGGGCTGGGTGTGTGTTTTGGGCTGGCACACGGGGATAGCTGCTTGCAGTTATACTGTCTCTAATATGATGATTGGCCTTTTATCAATCAACTATCCAGACTCATACGTTCACCAGCCATGGCACGGAACCGTTTTTGTCATCGGGAATGCATGCACTGCCTTTATATTCAACACTTTTCTTGCACAGAAACTGCCTATTATTGAAGGCGTCATTCTGATAATTCACGTTTTCGGCTTTTTTGCCGTGTTGATTCCGTTATGGGTCTTGGCACCTATCCAGTCACCATCCCGAGTGTTTCTGCATATAGAAGACCGGGGAGGATGGGGGAACGACGGCCTCTCTTGTCTGATAGGACTGGTAGCCCCGATATATGCACTGATAGGTCAGTATTTGAAAGGAAAAAAACTTTGACAAACTGTCTAATAAGTGAACACATATAGGGCCTGATTCAGCTGTTCACATGGGTATATCTTACCTGCAAGTACTTTTACTAGTTATAATACTAACTTCCCAACAGCCGAGGAAATTCGTGATGCATCCTGGACGCTTCCCAAAGGAATGGTATGGACTCTAGTTCTCAACGGCCTGACGGGTTTGGCCATGATCATTACGTATGCATTTTGCATTAGTGATATCGACCAGGTTCTCGCGAGTTCAACGGGGTTCCCATTCATCCAGGTTTTCCTGGATTCAACCGGCTCTGTGCGAGCAACGACAGGAATGACAGCGCTTATGATGGTACTTCAGTTCTGTGCTACGATCAGTAATGTAGCCACAGGCTCGCGGCAACTGTACGCTTTTGCGCGGGATGATGGACTCCCCTATTCAAAGTTTCTCTCTCATGTAAGTCAGAGTATCTTGGAACCTTTTTTTTTCATTTTGGAATATTAAACTTCGAAACAGGTGAACCGACGATTCGTGATACCCTTGAACGCCCTCTGCGTCGGTCTTGTCGTTGTCTGCCTCTTGTCGCTGATAAACATCGGCTCCTCGGTAGCATTCAACGCAATCATGTCCCTCGGCACAGTATCCCTCTTGTCATCTTACATCATATCCACATTCTGTCTTAGACTGAAGCGATGGCGAGGCGAGCCCGTGCCGCCAGCACGCTGGAGCCTAGGACGCAGGTGGTCCATAATTGTAGAGACGGTAGCCCTTGTGTTTCTGGTTTTGGTATGGGTTTTGTGTTTTTTCCCAGTTACTAGAGACGTTACGCCGGGCACGATGAATTGGTGCGTTGCGATTTTCGGCGGTGTGGTTGTGCTTGCCCTGGTGTATTATTTTTTGTTCGCTCGACATGTTTATACTGGTCCAGTGTCGCGTGTTAGGGCGCTGGTTTGAGGTATATAAGACTGAAGCAGATCTTTTCGCATTTCTTACTTCTTGCGCATATTTTACAAATATAGAAAGGCCATTTCTTGGCCAAGAGAGAGCAAAATGGTCAATATCAAACGATTATTCAAGTTAAAGATGGTTAATATTATTTCAAATAAATCGCTAGTTCATATAAAACACATACATGTAATTGAAGCAAAAGTAAACCAACAGACTAGGAATATGACAAAGGAAATCGTCAAGGAGCGACTCAAGGAGAAAAAACAAAAAAAAAAAAAAAATATGCTATATCACATACAGCCCAAAACTCACTAGCTCCACGGAATGCAAAATTTGTGTCGTTTCTCGTTAAATCGTGCGTTGTAATGTGAAAATACATGGGTGAAAATCCTCGTGATTTTCCAGAAATACAGAATGAAGAACCGAAAATAAGTGGTAGGACTCAAAACGCTGAAAGGAACACCAAACAGAAAAGACGTATATAAAAGGAAAATCGTGAAGTGGTTATTATTTGGTTGTTGTTTGCGTTGGATTGAGCGGTATGAATGGTGTCAAACTATTGTGCACCGTTGACGCCGTTCCCAATGGGCGATTTCCGACCTAGTTCCTCTCTGCGAACAAGCACAGACGGAGAATCCGAGTACATGATTGTCCCCGGGAAGTAAACACAGGAATTGAATTTTTCTTTATCATCGGCAAAGTCCTCGTGAGCAGCTTCGCGATAAATGCGTGGGAAGACTCGCAAAAGAACAGAGCGAGATGTGGCGACCGGATCGTCGGCGCTTCTTCGTCCGCAAGTGTATTCATCCCACTCGTCGTTTGAGACCCCATCAGACTCTGGGGCAGGCATGGTAGCGAGGACGAGTTCACGCTCGACACGGGCATGTCGCCAGGTTTCGGCCGCGACTTTGACGATTCGGCGGACGCCGTTCAGCAGAGCATCAAGTTGCCTGGGGTCGGCGAAATGCTTGATGTGGTCGACAATCTCGTCTACAATGACAGCGGCTACCACGTTGATGGACTGTTTGGCATCGGATGTGGTGTATGCAGCCTTGAGGGTCTGCTGTCTCCAGAACGCTTCGCGGCGAACGGACTTGCGGCGAATGTCCATAGACAGGACTTGGAAAAAGGTATCTGCTTTGTCGTAGCGGCGTCCAAGGGTGAACAAGAAAGGCTGGAAGACGCGGTAAGTCAATGTCTTAGATACGACGTGTTGAATATAAGCGGCTCGCAACTCCCGGGACGCAGTGGTGTTGTCTAAAAATGAAGGCATTTCAGCCGGGATCTTCTCCAGAATATCCTTGGGTGGGTCGATTGGGAGATATGAAAAATGTTCTTTAGACAATTCGACAATAAGTTTGCGAAGTTGACCGAAAGACTCCATACTATAACAAAACAATTCGGATTAGAATGAATCCTAAAATTCTTCAAATGTATATGCAAAGAAATACGTGACAGACATCATAAAGTCGTTTACAGTCATAAGATAACAAAGGAAAGACATGATATAATGAGTGAATAGGTCCGAGGACGACAAGGATTACTCCCAGATGCCTGCAGACGTCAGTACTTACAAGAATTGATCCCCTTTGGACGTTTTGAGATCTGTAGCCTCACCCAGGCTCTGCAGTGTTTTGCGCAGCTTGTCGCGGTCGTTCTCCATATTATCAATAGTGCGACGCATATCGTCGACTGCAGACTGCAAATGCTTCTCGCGAGCAATATCTCCCTGCTCTATAGCCTCCCTTTCTCTTTCAAGACCCGTCAATTCATCCGTCTTCTCTATAAGCTGTTTCTCTAGTTCGGACTTTTCGGTAGTCCAAGCCTTTTCCTTTTCTTCAAGCTGAGCCATGAGAGCTGTGCAGCGATCTTCCGCCTCCTTCAAAGTGGTCTCGTGAGTGTTGCGTAGATCGCCGAGTTGAGTCGTATGTGTACCGTGAAGAGCTTCGACTTGAGCCGCGTGGAAAGCAGTGAGTTTTTCCCTTTCTGCCGTGTGATTTGCGTGGTTTTCCTGGAAATCCTTGTGGCCCTTTTCTAGTTCCAGCTGTTTAGCCGTGAGATCCTCGAGCGTCGAGTTCAACTCGGCCTGCGTTGACTCCAATTCGACTTGGTTGTTTTCTAGTTGTGTCTTTGTCGAAGCCAATTCACCCTGCGCCTCGTGCAACTCTCCGAGTCTTGATTCAAGGTCACTCTTTGTAGATTCAAGTTCCTTTTCCTTGGCCTCGAGGATGCTGGTTTTGGTAACAGCATCTTCACGCGATACTTGCAGGTCGTTTTGGGTAGACTCGAGCTCAGTCTTCAAGGCTGCCTGTGCTTCTTCAATCTGTCGTTTTTCCTCTTCCCATGCAGATTTCAGAGCCTCCTTTTCATCAATAAGCTCCTTTTCACGCTCGTTGTACCGATCGTTCGCAGCATTCTCATCTTCAGCACGGATCTCCTCGAATAGATTAGTAAGTTCTTCCTTTTGCAGAGACAGCTCGGTCCGTTCGTGTTCTTTGGACTCCTCCACATATCTCTCATGCTCGAGCTGTAGGTCTTCGATTTTTTTCTGCAAGGTTTGGATTTCGTTTTCGATGCCGGCTTTAATGCTCTCGAGTACTTCTTTTTCCTTTCGTGACGTGGAGAGGCATTCTTCCAAGTCTTTGACCTTTTCTTGCTGATTGCCAAGCTCTAACCGGAGCTCACTGATGACGTTCTTTAGCTTGGTGTACTCTTCTGCGGTTTCGGTAGCAGCCTTTCGCATCTGTCCCTGAAGCGCTTCAATATAGAAATCCTTGTGCATGATTGCTTGTTCATGCTGGGATTGTAGTTGTCGTGTCTCTGCTTCCCGAGCTTGGAGTTTTCCCTGGGTGTCCTTGAAGCTGTCCATCAGTCGCGAGATATCAGGCATGACCTTTTCGATACGGCCCATGAGATGGTGATGTTCGTGATTTTTCTCCTCGGGTGCGCCGTTTGCCTTTTCTGTTCGATGATGATGATGGCCATGGCTATTGCCGCTGCCTCCAGACTGTGTACGGTCCATCTTGCCGTTGTAGTAGCCTCCATTACTCAGCCCACTAGGGCGTCTTGGATAAGCGTATGGAGGAGGCATAGGGGCATGGTCCATGATGGGAGAATGATATGCGGTAGCAAAACTGGCCGAAGATGGAGCAATGCTTCCAGGATGCATCATAGGAGGAGGGGGAGGACCGGCCATGCCCATCATATGAGGACTATACGGATGTATATGAGGGGATGCGTATCGATAAGGTGGTGATACGTGGTAGGTCAGAGGAGAGCCATGTCGCGAGAGGGGATGTTCGGGCACTGGTGAATGAATGGAACGGGGCTCGCTGGGCACAGGTGACGGTAATGGAATTGGCGCCGGCGGATGAGTTGGATATCTTGACACCTTCCCACTAACAACAGAGCGAGTATCTGGTTCCTCTGCTTCTTCGGGAATATGCTCCTCTTCTGCAGGCTCTGCTTCTGGTAGCTCCTGCTTAGCTTCGGCTGGTTCCTCTTCGGGTTCGGCAGCTGTTTCCGCTGGAACTTCGGCTGGTTCATCCGGTTGCGATTCATCGGATGGCTTTGCTGGCGGGTCTTTGTTGTCGTGATCGTGGTCGTGGTCGGGGTCGTGTTCATCGTCGTCGGCATGTGCTGGTGATCCCTCTTCTGGCGCCTTCGTGGCCACCTCCGGCTCGTCTTCTTTTTCTTCCTGTGCGAGCTCGGCTGGTTCCTCTTCTGGCAAGTCCTTTTCGGGGGCTGCTTCTTCTCCTACAGCTTCCTCTCCCGCCACATCTGCTGTCGGTTCCTGTGGAGCATTTATTTCTTCCAACAGCTTCTCCAGCTCATCAACATCTTGTTCCCACTTAGCGTCGTCGACAACTTCATCTGTGACCTGAGGGGCGGTTTCTGGTGCTGGGTCTGGAAGCGCCCCTGGCTCAGTGGGATCTGCATCTTCGGTTGTCGTTGGTACCGGCTCTGTTTCTTCAGCGCGGTCTTCTTGCTGAATCATCTCAGATTCCTCTGGCGGTGACGCAGACTGTTCTAGCGGTGGTTCAAACTCCTCAAGCGGTGGTGCAGACTCTTCTAGCGGTGGTAATTCTTGCTGATCGGCGTCAAGATCAATGACTGCAGTCTCGGGCACTTGCTCAGTTGAATCAGGAAGAACAGAAATAGCCTCTTCCGTCCCTGTGAAAGTAGTTCCATTTTCCGGACCCGGAGAAGGCGACTGGACTTGTGAGGATGATATCTGGCTTTCGGGCGTCTCTTCAGAGCCGCCCTTTTGGCCCTTCTTCTTGGCCTCCTTCTTGCTCTTGCTTTTCTTAGCCATGGTGCGATGTCGAGCACGGGCGGCTGGTCGCTGGTGGGTGGTGTGGTGAGAGACGACCAGACCTTCTTTTCCTAACGTGTTCCCAATGGTGAGTAGTACTGTAGGGTGATTGCCCTATGTGTCGAGAAGATGGAGGTGGAATATATAGCCCAGGCTCTTAACTTTAGCCGGCGTGACGGTTGGTAGGTTGCCTAGCAGTGCCCCGTCAAACTTGGTGCCAGATGCAATGCAAACGTGTAGCTTGGGTAGTATTCAAATCAGATGGGTTGATTCCCAAATAGGAGGTATGGTTGAACCCACCGATAGATGTTTGGATAAGTTCCACTGGCGGTCGTCTTACGGAAACTCGGGCGCGAGATGATATCATAGAGACAGCGATTGAGACATTAAAATAAAAGAAATAAATAATATTCTCAAAAAAAAAAAAAAAAAAACAAAGTAGATAGACTAAAGAGGAAGTTGACGACGTCAATGCTAGATCAAGCAAGAGTCCAGAAATGGAAACTAAATAGCCGCGACAGCGAAGAACAGAAAAAGAAAAAAGGAGGACGGAAACACGGTTTCAGAAAATGTGTTTTCATGCTAGAGGAAAGCACAAAAACGCACACATTCCATAGAGTCCCACTAAGGCAGGATGGCAGCCCAAAGAGGGCTGGCGTGTCAGCAAACATATCCCACTGTCAGTGAAGCAAACTAAACTATGCAACCACGTCAGTAGATAAGGGTCTTAGAGGTAGAGTAGCGGGAGCCAAAATAGCCTAGAAATAGACAGAATTGCCGTTTTGAGACAAAGTGTGCCAATGAGTGAGGCATCTTGGTGATAGTTGGGTATCAATTAGCACTGCTGGGCAGCAGCCGACCATAAGAGAAATGGAACAAAAATAAAATAAATCGTAATTGTAGTCCCGAAACGCACAAGTAAGGGGGGCCAATTTCAATTCGACCTGGACAGCGTTTTTTTCACTGGAAGGATTGAGCCTATCGACGAGCGCATTCAGAGGTGGAGCGGACCAGTGTCGCGGATGCATGAGGCCCAAAGCTATGAGGTTGAGGATTCGCTGCTTGGCGCAGACAACGCAGCAGCATGACCCGCCAGCCGTCGGACAGCTTCACGACCGACCAAGCAGCTAGCTAGATTTAGTAGGAGAGTGGTGAGGACCCAAAGTCGACGTTCATGCCGACCCAAGGATAAAATCCAGGAATGAGGCAGACGGCAACAAGCGAGCCAGATGCATGGCGGGGATTTTAGTCACATTGCTCAATCCAGGTCGACTTGGGTCAAGGCTCGGCCCGGAGGATCACGCCGTCACATGGAGCAGGCCAATGGATCGTGAGATGAGCGCAGAGTCGTTGACTTGTCATCGTGCTAGACGATGGGGTTGATTGTTGTTTTATTCTTGCCCGACGCGACCAGATTCCAGGGCGGAGAAGTCACGTGTCGCTCCGTCACTGGGTGGGTCACCTTGAACGTTCCCATTGGCCAATGGTAGGAACACTCACGTGACCCCACTCGGGATCGAAGCTTGGCCGCCAACGTCAAGCAACCTGCAGCGACCAAGTCTGAGGCAGACGAAACGCCCTATCTCGAACTCTGCCCATTCCAACCACACGCCATGTTTGCTGCACGGCGATCGGCTGCTTCTGCCAGGCAGCTGCTGCGTCAGCAGCCGCGCCGGTTTGCGTCGGACGCTGCCCACGGCCACCACCACGGGCCTGTGAACGAAGGCTTCGGGGTAAGTCACGGTCACCTTTCAATTGGGATTGCATAGACACGCAACAGCTAATGCTTGTCTCTCACAGCCAAGCTTCTACGTCGCCGTCTCGACATTTGCCGCCGGATTCGTGCTTTACCGCATCACCAATGGTTCCGAGGACTCGTGGGTGACCCGCCTCATCCAGAAATACACCCCCGACGAGAAGATCTACGAGGAGCGAAATGCCATTCACACGGCAGCCTTGGAGAAGGCTGCTTCTGACCGTCACTTGTTTGTCGGCACTCCGCGCCACGACTACATTGATCTGCGCTGCCCAGAGTAATGCCCTCCATACTTTTTATATGGTTATTTGTTGCTAATGAATCAATAGGGTCTTCAACAATCACTCGCGCTTCAACATCTCCCCCGGTTCTCAGGCCGACCTGTCCACGGTGATTTCCCACTACGATAACAAGAACAAGAAGATGGAAGAAGAGCGTGTCGCCCGCATGCAGGACGGAAAGGTTGTCAGCCTTTATGACTAGACTAGACATTCCTTTTGTTGAGAAACTGAGCTGTCAGAAGACATGTGTATTGTACATAAAATCCATCTGCCAAAAAATAGGTAGTGTTTCTTGTCGAGAATTTCATATTTCTAGGTCCTTGTGCTTGTGGTGTTTGTGCTAGTATCGTGGATGCTAACCTCCAAAATTATACGCCCTACCCCTTCCGAAGTAACTTGACTGCTCTCCCGTATATCCAACTGTTCGTTGTCTTGCAGTGGCTGCTGCCGTAGGACGTGTAGGAACTCATCAATGCCCCCGCCGACACCAAAATACACTTTTTTCGCGGCCACCAACGACGTGGTCTTCCCGCTGTTTCTGGCCTGCGCTCTTCGTAGAAGCTGCACCAACGTCTGGGAAAACGCATCTAGTGAGGATGGGGCGTATATGGTCTCGCTGGCCAGAACAAGAGTGTTTCTTCCTGTAGAGGAAGCTTGAGCATCATGATGATCCCCCAAAACCAGATCCACAAAATGTGGCGACCATCCGCCAGAGATGAACTCAATGGTAATTCCACGTATGGCAAGATCGGTGAGGAAGGCATTGATGAGGTCAGAGTCAATATCTAGTTCGCCCTCGTCTGTTTTCTGGGCCTCCTCTGTCGACCCGTCGCCGCCGTTGTCGTCGCCTTGCGATGTCGTCGTCGTCGTCGTCCTCCTCGTATTGAGCCACCATGTCAAGAGTAGATTCGGCAAGGTGACCATCCGCAAGACGGTCGAATTATAATCAGCCAGCGTGAATCTAAAGGGCATCAATCCTTCAGGTAGAGAAAGCAAGCGAGCAAACAATGCCAGTGTAGGCACAGCAGTCCCACAGCCCAGCTCAATAACATGGGCCATATCAGCTTCCCCTTGATCTGTGGCGAGAACCAGTCTGGCTAGATCCAACGCGCATTCCCACGTTTTGAAACCCCCTTCGTAGAAATTTGGTTTCAGATCGCCTTGCTCAAGACCCGAGATGAGCTCGTCGTGGTCCGGCGCATCTTCGGCCATGAGCTGGGTGCGCACGTCGAAAATCTCTCTGCGGCCGAGAGTGAGAAACTCATTTTTGCTAGAGCTTTCTAGTTTTAATGTGTTGTATGCAATTTGAGATGGGAGAGATGATGTCTGGACTTCGGTTAGAGGTTGCATACTTCAAGAAAAGAAAGCGGAAAGAAGGAAAGAAAAGAAAAAAAAAGAACTTGCCAATTCTTCAATTGGATGTTTTTCCGCAGGAAACACTCCAGGCAGATTATCTGCTGAGCTAGTATTGTTGTTCTTCTCGTTATCATCAGTATGAGTTGCAGTATCAGTCACCCCCGCGTCGACATCGTCTTCGATATCGTCCCCGGAAAATCCAAAGCTGAACATGGACGCCATTTTTATTTTCGGGACGGAACCTGTGATTATAACCAGAGAGGAATTGCACCCCCCAAAAAAAAGTTGATATAAAGTGGGAGGAAGATTGGTTCTGGGTTGAAAATAGTGACTGGGCCAATCAACGTAAAAATTGAACTGCAGCGGGGCAGCACTGCTGTATTATTGCATCAACTATATCTAGGGCCCATCTTGTGACGGGCGCTTGGTCTAGGGGTATGACGCATCATTTGCACTTCCGATAAGGAGGAAATGTTGATGAGGCCCCGGGTTCGATTCCCGGAGTGTCCAACATTTTTTTTGCCCTGTTTAGTATGGGCTATATATGTATATATAATAAGGGAATCTAGGTGTCTTGCAGGCCCAAAAGCCCCGGCGGGGAGACTTTTGGGCTTGACGTATACGGGGAGATAGAGATAAACATAGAGCAGGGTTCTTTATATATACATACCTCATTTCTATCTATCAGTCTTATGTTTATTATGTTTTACCCTGGGAAATTCGCTAAAATGGAATGGCCATAACCAAAAATTGAGGCGATAACTATGTATCTATATTACCAACGCCAAAAAAAACCCAAAATCAAGTTCTATGAGAGATGATATCCTTAGGTCAAGCGACACACAAAAAGAAGAACAAAGTGGCACAGATCATTTAGTTCCATTAGACACGGCGGTTGACTTTTCCAACGCCTGCAAAATATCCTCCTTGAGATCCTCGGCATCCTCGATACCGCAGCTCAAACGCACAAGATCGTCAAACACGCCCGCCGCCTCACGCTGTTCCTTGGGGATACCAGCATGCGTCATGCTAGAGGGGACCTCGCACAGACTCTCAATGCCACCAAGACTCTCGGCGAGAACGAAGACGCGCGCGTTCTGGCAGAAACGCTCGGCGGCATCGTGTCCGCCCTGGATCCGGAAACTGAGCATACCGCCGCCCATGCCGTCGCGATGCTGTTTCACGGCAATGGCGCGGTGCGGGTGTGAGTCGAGACCGGGGTAGTTGACGGACTTGACGAGAGGGGAAGCTTCCAGGGCTTTGGCGACTGTTGTGGCATTTTTGGTGGCCTCGCGAGCTCGCAGGTGCAGTGTTTTCAGGCCGCGGTGGGCGAGCCAGCAGTCGAATGGTGAGGGGACAGCGCCAATGGCGTTTTGGAGGAAGGTAAGGCGCTCTTTGAGATCGTTCGAGTTGAAAGCAGCGATGCCCATGAGCACATCCTATAGTCAATCAGAATTGATGTATATATAAATAGCAGACGGAGTTATCCTACCGAGTGACCGTTGATGTACTTGGTCACCGAATGAACCACGATATCGGCGCCATGGTCAAGCGGATTCTGAATGTACGGGCTGAGAAAGGTATTGTCGACGACAACGAGAATGCCGTGGCGGTGGGCAATGCTAGCCACCTTGCGAATATCGACCAGACCAAGGGTAGGATTGGAAGGGGACTCGATCCAAATCAGTTTGGTATCGTTGGGCCGGATTAGCTCCTCGATGTCGACCTCAATGGCTGGAGTAAAAGTGACGTGTACTCCGTGTGCAGCGGCGACCTTGGTGAAGTAGCGATGGGTGCCACCGTACACATCCGACACTGACACTACGTGCGAACCAGCTGCGAGAGATTGGAGGATGGTGGCTGTGGTGGCAGAGCCGGAGGAGAAGGCGAGAGCGTATCGGGCATGTTCGAGCGCAGCGACGGCTTCTTCAAAGTTGTCTCTGCGACGTGTTAGATGGAGGCCCTTTTTTTCGTATAAGGATGGCGGAACTTGCCTGTTGGGGTTTGAGCTGCGAGTATACTCATAAACACCAATCGGTTTTCCGACGCTGGTTTGCGCAAAGGTGGTCGACAGGGAAATCTAGACAGATACAATGTCAGCTTTTGCTTTCTCTTCTTCAGATAACTGCGTCGTACCGGTGCAATGACAGCACCCGTGCTAGGATCCAGATGAGCACCAGAATGGACAGCGCGGGTTCCAAAGCGATGCTCAGGGGGCGGCGGCCTCGTGGGAGTCTGGACAACGTCTGGCTGAACCAGCGGCGCCAATTGGGGGCTTTCGACAACAGGGAGAGCCATGTTGGCGAGTGTTGGCGGGGTCGATGAAGCTTTCCGAAACAAAGCAGGCTGCTGTGTCGCCGATGCGAGTAATAATGACGCTGAATGAGAAACAGTATATGCTTTTAAATGATATTATATGAGTTGATCGGAAAGAGAACACAGATAGCAGTAGCTCATGAACAAAGGGAAACGCACGCGGGGTTTTAAGGAAGGGAAAAAAAGTTTAGGTATGGATTAGTAAAAAAAATCCGATTCAGATCGCTGCTGATGGAAAGTCAGTCGGCCCTCATGACAAATCACAGCCTCAATTGGGTCTCCGTATTACTGCTCCAGGCTAATCCTGGCATTATTTTGTGTCATGGCGTTGCATCCATGTTAATAGTAGTATGGGTGTTGCGATATTTGCCCTGGATTGTTACCAGCAGCACGCCATCCGGGCAGCACATTATTAATTCAGTGGAATGTTCTATGTGCGCTGCCCTTGCATGAGGGCTCTTCTGTCCCATTAGTTTCCCCTCATTATTATTCTTTTCTTTTCTTTTTTTCCTTTTTTTTTTTTCATATTCCCAAGATAGCAACTGATAACAGTTCCCCGTACTATAGGGTAGCTAATGCAACTCATCCCACTTCGCGTCCCCCCGCACGCACATCACCGTTGCTAACCGCTTTTTTCTCTCTTATGACATGGATGATTAATTAATTAATAATAATAGTGTTGCTGAAGATTGGTTAATTTCTATTCGTGTCGTGCTATCCACAATAATGCTCCTTTCATCAAAATGTTCGTTCCGGTATTGTTAATAATAATAAAATCAAGCCGATCGTTATCGCAATTGCTCTCAGCAGCTCACCACCAATTAAGACACCCCAAGCCAGACTGCGCCATGGAAGCCTGATCGAGTCAGCTCATGTTAATTATATTCCAAAGCAAACAAAAAAAAAAAAACAACTAACCCTGATTGCGTATGGAGGCCGGCGCTCAGAAGCAGCCATGCTGTCCATCTTCCCTGGCACAGTCGGGATTTGGTCGTGCCATTCTTCACTTTCGACTCGGAACCTGACTTCCTCGTTGTTGTCGTAGTGGTAATCACCTGCTCCGCTTTCCCACACCCAGTGCTGTTCCGCGACATCACTGAAAAAAAAAAAAAAAAAAAAAACGAGTTAGATTATGTACGACTGGGCGGGTGGTGAAGCTCACAATCGACATGGTTCGCATAACATGCTAGACGGGACGAAGATGTCCCCAAAAAACTCCATTCCAACTGTGATAGTTAGTACGAGGCACTGAGACAGGTTCTTCAGCAGGAACATACTTTTAATGCCATCTTCTGTGCTGCTTGTAATTTTTCCTAGTATAATTTCCCCTTTGAATGGCCGGAACACGATCAAACGAAACGTCACTATACAGGCATTAGTATGAAAAAAAAAAAAAAAAAATTAACCACAGGAATGGTCAAAACCAACCGTTGATATTGACCAACCCTGTGCCGTGCCCAATCAATCCATCAGAGGTCTTGAGTAAATCGTAGAATCCAATGCATAGGCCGATCTTTTGAATAACCTGTGGCGTGAAATGTCAACCGTTGCCACTTTTTCAAAGCGAGTATGGAAATGTCTGACCTTGTTGGCGTATTTCTCATTAATATTGTCCTCGATCGCGACAGCACTGAACTTGGAGAAATCCTCAGGCGTGATCTGCACAAGATCGGAGATTGTAGACTGTCGAGCGTGAGTGGGTTGATTAATAACTGATAAGTTGAGCATCACTCACAAGAACGAACATGTTGTCGGTTGAAAAAAAATTTAGTACAAGAAAACTACATATCCCATGCTTATTATTCAAAGCAGAGAATCACTGCGCAGATTGATCAAAAAGGCATGTCGTCGCTGTATAAAGATTGAGCGAAGGTCGAGTTGAGGCATCGAAGAAATTCTACAGCCAATCACAGCCGAAGTCTTTTTTTTTTTTGGGAACGACAGGTCACGTGCGCGCCTGCAATATATTTCTTTATCAGACTATTATCAGCCACGAAAGTTTAAACAAGACAAGCAGCGACATGTCTCTGGATTTTTACGTGTGTTCGTAATTGACGGCCAGCTTCAGATACTCAATATGAGATCCCCTTGACGAACGAATCCTGCACCTGTGTCCAACGATGGCATCACAAGGATTTTCGTTTCCTCCGCCGCCTCCGCCACCTCCACAGCAGCAGCAGCAACAACAACACCAACAGGCGCCGGGATATGCGAATGCTGCTCCGCCCTACGGAAATTACAATGGATATCCCCAACGAGGCGGCTACCGAGGCGGCGGCAATTTCAATCGAGGGCGCGGTCGCGGTGGCATGAACCGGGGAGGCCGCGCAGGAGGAGGAGGCTATCCAAACAACTATCACAGCCAGCAGCCCGGCGGTGGCGGCGGCGGCGGTGGTGGTTATAATGGATATTCCCCCGCATCATCTGTTCCTGCGCAGTCTCCGGTGACAGCATCAAATTATTATGCGAATACCGCACATCCACCGTCGCAACCGTACGCTTCCGCCGCGCAGGCGTATCCTCCTCGTACACCAGCTTCATCGTACCATCGAGCAAGCTACGATGGGAGACATAGGGCGGATTCGGCTGCTGCTCAAGCAATGGGCTATGGAAACAATAACATGCCGGCTACGCAAGCTCAGCCAGGAGCTCCTCCCACGATGGTAGCGCCTCCAATGCGCTGGGGATACGATAGTACGGGGACTGGCGGATTTTATCCTGGCCCTACAAACGGGACTGGCTACAATACGCAGCAGTCTTACCAGGGACACGTCCATGGAAATGTACAGGGAAGCGCCGGCTACAAAAACAACGGACACAAGCGCACTTTTTCGTCGAGTTTTGAGAAACCAACATCCACTGTTCCGCGCGCGCCAGCTGCGCCTGCAGTGCCGAGCTTTGGAGTCCCCTTGCCGGCGAAACCGCCACAACCGACAGACGCCGCGTCCAAGAAGACGTCTAATAAGAAGAAAAAACGAAAGTTCAATCAGCTTGGCCTCACGCCAAAGACTGAAGAGCACGAGTCAAGTGGTGAAGAAGAAGACGTGGACGAAGAAGCTCGCTTTGTCTCGGCGGCAAATCCAGGAGGATCTCTAGAGTTCACGTTTCGCGGACGCACGTCGACCCTGAACTCGACAGCAGACATTCAAGCATGGATCGCAGAACGCAAGAAACGATTCCCGACACAGGCTCGAGTGGAGGAAAAGAAGAAAGCGCAGGAAGAAACTCGAAAACAAAGAGACCTACAACGTGACGAAGCGCGAAGGAAACAACAAGAAGCAAGGGAACGGAACAAAACTGAATCAAAAGAGGTGGGAGAGCAGGGGGTCGATCCCATGGATGCGGCTCTCAAGGCCAAAGAGAGAGCGGCCAGGCTGCGCAAAAAGCTATTGAAAGAAGAGAGGCGGCTGCAAAAGGCAGAGGCCGATGCCGAGCGAGCACGGCTTATGGCAGAGGCATCACAAAGAGGCCAGGAAGTGGATAACCGAGACACGAAAGACGCTGTTGTTCAAGGTGGCACAACAAAAGATCCATCATCGACAGAGCCGCTGGCGTCATCACCGGCGCAGGGCGATCACCAAGAGGAGTCTATCGGGTCGGGTCCATCCGACGACACCGACATCAGCGACGATGCGCCAGAAGAAGTATCCTCGCGTCGGGATGGCCCTGAGCGAGTGCCTCCACCTCCGCGAGGAATTGACGCGAAGCAAAAGAAACCGTGCCACAATTTCCAGCGCAGAGGCCGGTGTCCGCGGGGCGATCGGTGTCGATACTCACATGAGGTTTCTGGGCTTCCTGGGCCAGGCGATAAACTCCGGTCTGATACCACTACAAAGCGTCCTGTCCGGAGGGGACTGTTTCAGATGGTTTGTTTTTTCTCCCCTATGATATCGAAAACCGATTCTAACCATGCTGCAGCTTGTAAGTCAGGAGATGGAGGCAAGAGACGGGCAGGTGATGCAGGCCATTTCCTGGCTGGGATCGCAGGGGCTTCTTGAGAGCCGTAGTAATATCGCTGAGCCTGCGTCTGCGTCGACGTGATCGACAGTGTGACGCAGTTGTAGGTAACACATGTATTAATATTTAATTATCATCACCATTTATATCGTCACAGTGATACAGCGTGTCTACTGGCCTGAACATGTTGCGAGGAAGTAGCACAGATTAAGATAGATAAACCCGACATGATCAAGGAGCATGTCATCACTTGTGCCAAAAAAGTTGTTCTTTGATTGAGCCAATTTTTCCTGAAGTAATGAGTCTTACCACAATGTTTCAGTCAAGAACGAATGAACGGCATATTCAGCATAATATGGTTGAAGAATATGTACTAGGTAGTCACTCCAATCATTTTGCCACTTCCAGATATAGAGAGCTTTAGAAAATTCCCAGTATTCGGGATACCAGCCACTAAACTCCCAATCCAGAATCCCGCTGACAGATCCATTGTTGACCATAATATTCTGGAGGCGTAGGTCACCGTGGGTAAACACGATCTGATGTCTTTTCTGGCACAGCATACCAGACAAGAAATTCTTAATATGAGATTTTGGCGCCTTGGACTGGTAGGCATCGATAATTGCGTTGTCGAAAGCTTCTTCGGAGTCAAACGGTCCTAGATTAACTTTAGTGCTGGTGTAATTATTGGTGTTGGTACTACTAACCTTGGACGTGATAAGTCTCCAAGATCGGATCCGTAACGGGGCCGGGACCAACCGAGCCTATATATTTACCGTCACTGATCTTGCGAAGTTCGCCGAGATATTCCTTGAGCTGGTTGGTTACGTGTTTTTTTATGTCTTCATCATAAGTCTCCCAGATTTTATCGAGGCTCTGGCCTTCCACAAAGCTCATAAATATATAAGTATCAAATAGGCTACCGTAGTATGAGTAACAAGCAAAGATCTTGGGCACTGGTAGAGTGTCTGTATTTTCTTTCACAAACATCATGTCTTTCGCCTCGCTCAATGTGACATGGTGTCCGAATTTGACGACAATTTCAGGAGATATTCTCGCAATCTTCACGCCACCCCAGTTAAAGATGGTGTTGTCGGAGCTTACTATCTTATTGACAATATCTGGGGAAGGCACTGTGAAATCGGGGGCTGAGAATAGAATATTTATTTGTGGCCCACAATCGAGAACCTGAGAAATTTTCTCTGCTCCATCGTTTGACATATTGAGGACACGGCGATAACGGGCTAGAATCGGGGGAAACCGAGGAATCGAGGTAGATGGACAACGGCATTGCTGTTGATGCGAGAAATTGCAACTATGTGTAGATTTTTTGGCTTTACCGTAAATGGTTAGCCGGTTTTGTAGCTTCCGTCTATATATCCAAGCTGCTCGCTGCCAAATCTATATTATTTGAGTAGCATTCCTAACTATTTTTCAAGATGGGCGAGTTCCTAGGATTTTGTATCTCTACAGATCGGCTGACTCCCGATATCAAGTCTCCTACGTTTTCCCGACAGCTAAAGTTGAAGCGATTTGAACATAATGGTGAGTTTGAGGATCTTGAATACTATGATCGTGGGGATCAAGGGATCATTTTCAAATTTACTGTTAATGGGCAGAATTTATGTTTTAAACTCGTAGGTTTTTTCTTTTTCTTTTTCTTTTCGATTCTGGTGCTTTCACTGACTCCAAATAGTTTCTTAACTGGGAAGATCAAGCTATACCCTGGCTTAGTCTGGATGCACAAAGACCAAAATGCCCTTTTGCCAACGAGTACCGTGCGTTTTCTCGACTTTATAATCTCGGGTACGACGGATTATGGGCTGTCAAGTGCTACGGATGGATGGAGTTGACAGATTCCCAATTCAAGCAATATAGCCGATTGACGGATTTAAAACATTGCTCTCAGTTAGCAATTATGAAAGATTTCGTCGCCGAACAAACTCGCTGTAAAGACACTCTTAAGATTTACAAAAAGTTTAATATTACAAAAAAAGCTGAAATTTTACCAGATATCATTTATCAAAGAAATTACAAGAGACAACTCATTGTCAATCTTGGCTCAATCCAGACATCTCCTTTTTATAAACAACAGGAATTTGATCATTTTTACGAAGGTTGTAATCAGATAGTTGCAAATTGGTGGAAACCCTCAACCTGTCCACAACCACCAGGAACTATTTCTCATCTCACACCCACTTGAAAGTGTCAATGCCTGTCCAAGTCACTATATACCACCTTTTGTCACCGCTACTGCGTAGTCGAGGCTGATCTATTCTCAGATGTCCCCCATCTTTTAGAGTCAATATGTATCCTTCTTTCTTGTCGTTTCGAATCTCTTTCACGTCTTCAATGAAAATTTCCTGTTTAGCGATTGAGGAATGCTCTTGTGTATCAAATATGATTACATTTTTTTGGTACCTTTTGTCGAAGCAAACCGGTGGATGCGTGAACGTATCCTTTCGATGTTTCCATCCAGCTATCTAGTGGTGGATATCCACTTTTAACTGATTTCGAAGTTGATGGAACTGAAGTGAGCATGAGAATCCAGAATAAGGCAAGCTTAATAGTCATCTTTTCACCGTTACGAGACCATGGTATAGAGTGATATTGTATTGGTCCATACTTGGTGTCTAAGTGAGTCTTCTGATACTCTGATACTGAAAGTTGGCTTATTCTAGAATTGATAGATAATAATTAAGATATTTCTAAGATACATTAACTCTGGGATATGATTGGCCTATGATATATAACTCTGTGGCTGCACTCTTTTACTAAATCTGTGTCGATTTTCTCTATCTTAATCTGATAGACCATGAGTTCTTGGTCTGTAAGAATAAAACCATATCTTGTCTTACACAAGATCCTGTTGTATATCTGGCTTTGTTGCCATACTTATTTGTAGTTAATATCACAGCTCTTCTATAATATCCATTTAATGGTAACTTTCGTCTCACTAGGGTATAGATTGATATAATATCTATTATTATGTTCTTTGATTGAAGGTCGAATTGCAGCCTAATCTGGATAAAAATAGAAATCGGTTCCTTGATGGCGCGTTGCAAATCCGCTGTCTTAGATTTCTATTGGATCCTCTGTATCGTCATAGAGCAGTTCATAGGCTGTAGCTATAGCTGTGTTTACTTAGGCATTAATCGACCATGTAAATAGCAACTTTAAGCTATCCTTGTCCTAAATTTCTCGGTCTAACTCAGTTAATGCCGGCGAAATCGGTGGCAAGTACTCTTTGGGGACTTCTGTATCTAATATATGTCTATAGCACGACATCAAGGTTTTAATGTTGAACTCTTTCCAATCATCCCACCCTGTCACCTGTGTCCAATATTGGTTGATAGTAACTATACTAGGTTTGCAAAACGACGCAACCTCGGGGTTGGGTGATTAGAGATATTGAAGTAATGTAGTCGACATCGTTTTAATGGGGTTTTAAGTCAAAGAGAAAAAATATCAGTATAAGATGGTCTTATAGGACTCCGATGGCATAATAAATGAGGAGGAGGTGAAATTATAAGTTAGGACTCGCCCACACTATTTAAAACTAGAACAAGTGGTGTGATACAGCTACACTAATGACTAGCTAATTGAGATCCTGGTCACCATCAGCTTATTGATCCTGAGTAGCTAGTTTGTTCAAACAACAAATAATTTATTTAAATGGAAACAAAATTGAAAGTATGTAGGTTGAAATGACAATAAACATAGTCTTACAGCATTTACATTACTTTAATACTACAGTTAATTCAAAGAGTGCTATTTCCCTTCAATAGTTACAAGTATTAGCATTCCAACCAACCAATAATTTCTTTTACATACAGAAATAAGGCTTTGAGGAAAATTTTCTCTCTTAATACAATGAGAACAATCCTCATAGGCCATAATTACCCTTGTAGGTTGGTAACTTGCTTCTCTAGCTCTAGTTCTTCACTAAGCTGGGCCACCCACGACTTGAAAGAGTCAAAGGCTGGGGAGGGAATGATTGTATGCCTTGTTAAAGATGGGGTGGTCAAGCTGCTCAAGCCGACTTTTTCAAGCCAACTCTATAGATACATAGTAGCTAGGCCAACGGGATCATTGCGTAGATGAAAGGCTAGGTATTCTCTAAATAAGTGGTAGTAAGTGATTTAAATAATACTACCTAGTTCTAGCTAATCCTCTCTCTGCCTAAATCCCTTCCAAGGTTATTATAATTTACTCTGTAGTAAATCCTACTTATCTTTATCCCTATATATTGGCGTCTGGGTATCGTTGTTAAATTTAGCATTGCTGATCCTGAAGTAAGCGTTGATCTCTATCTCTCTGTCTATAACCTGCTCTCTTGTGTAGAACGATATTTGATGATTTCAATGGCATCATTGGGGCAACTTTGGATAGGATAATTATACACGTTGTGGTCTGCGTCACTTTGGACTATAATTAGAACCTAAGCTTCGTGCTAAGGAGATCTATTTTGCTGGAGTCATGGATTCCTATCCTATAATAAGTTCTAAATCCAAGAAAGGAACCAAGACCAGCAATTCACATGCGTATTCGTTAACTGCTTTGCCTTTTGGGGCGGTGGATGGACGGATTAAATCCATTGATGAGCCAATTGCAAATCATTTGGTTTTGTAATGAGATCCTTTAATAAATATTTCCCAGATTTAGTCTTGAAAATGGAGGATGATCCATCTTTGAGTAATGATGATGATGATTCTGATGGGCGTGTAAAAGAGTCAAACACAACACCTGTAATTGGGTCATCAAAAGCAAGGTATGGTGTTGGAGCTGGCGTCTGTTCTATATAATCGTGAAGAGCTTTCAGGCCCTCCTCAATCTCTCGGAACTGCTCAGCACTGACTAACATTGTGATCTGACAATCCTTATGTGAGACTGAGGCAACAGTCACTGGTCTCTGCTTCATGCGCTTCGGGCTGATGTATGCTGTATTGATGCTTAATGCAGGATCCTTAGATTTAGGAATGTATTTTCTCTGCTACCAGCTGCAAGACATAATACTGGTATGTGGTCAAAGCGATACTTCATTGGGGTGATATAGAAGCAACCAGCTGTAATCACAAGGCTGGTATATCTTATTATATCTCTACATCAGACAATGGGTATGCACATACTATATACCGGTTGCATTGGAGAATCTGATATGAGTGATAAAAACATTATATAAGAAAAAAATAATATGAGGTTTGACGAAATAATTATTGAAGTGGGGTCCAATAGGAGGGGTGAAACCGTGAATGCAAGCTCCTCACGTGCGCAAAGGCCTCGTGACTTGCCAAGAAATCATTATCTACCATAACCGAAAACTTTTGGGGGGAGTTAATGTTGCGAGTCCTTGCATCGCGATTACTAGGACACTCTAGACAACCCTTCGGGACAGCTAGTTTGCGCTTCCCAGACCGTTGAGGAACCAGCTTCGCCCAATAAAAACACTCAACAAGCGGAGGAACTGTGTAATATTGGTGCTCGCCCACGAGAAAGACGTGGGTAGGAAGTTTCTATTATGCAAATGATTTTTTTTGGGGCGAATGCTATTATTAATACAGCACACCACTCTTTTTGCTATTGAGGATGCCGCAGACCTCCTGGCAATATTGATTAAGCTATTTCATCTTTACACCCACAAATAAAAACATTTTAGGACACCATGCGGAAACATATATGGATTAATTTATTTCCTTCGGATTTTCTTAAAAAAAAATCATCCCAATTTTACCTCCTATATTCTGCGCTTACTCAGTTCAGGGCTGGTTATTGTATCTTCCCCCCCTACTTATTGGAAATTGTAGTTGCGCTCTTATCCCGTCTCTACTTCTAGTTTCCTCTATCTCTATCCAGTTTGATCTGATCAGCTATGGGGCTGATTTTATCTTCTGTTTTATTATTTGGTGAATTTATTTATCTTTTCTGTTCTCTGTGTTTCTAACCTCTACTAGACTATTTGTTTACTTAAAAAACTTTCCCTTTTGAACCATCTTCTATCTTCTATGGTATCTTCTGTCCGTCTGATTCCTCTCTCTAAGAAAGAGACTGACTCTAATACTCCCTTGGTAGGCTCTAAGGCTGATGGCGGCTTAGGATATTCCTTCAGACACAACTCCTTAGTCATACATTCGCTATTCATGGCTAAGAAGTCTGTGGTTTTCGCATTCAGTTCCAGTCATATTCTTCCTGAAAGTAGCTGGCATATTATTTTCCTGGTTTTTCAACCCACTGCGTCTATCTTTAGATATCCTTGCCTATCATAGATTTAAGGTCAGTCTCGTAGTAGCCTCGTCAGTGAAGCATATACAGTTGACGGCGAGACTATTCCTACTTATCCCGACTTGTATGTAGCAGGACTTGTGATTCTAGCTTATTAATTGCGCCAAGATCCCCAAGTTAACAAAAGCGAAATGGCGATAAATGGTTACACTAATCCATCATCAGAAGTACAGCGCTAATTAGGGCTAATTATAGGCTATTTCCTAATCGGGCAAGCTGCCGCGTACCTGGTTGGCCGGCATAAGGACAAGCACCGCCTAGCGTAGTATACAACCAAGCCATAACAATTTAAACAAAGATTACTGTTTGCTGGATTTAAATACGAACCCCGCAGGGCTTGCAGGCTAGCTCAAAGCGTCGTCATCACCTCAAGTCATTTTTACGCGGCGTGGTACTGTTAAAGTGCCCAGACAGCGGGCTCAGGCAGCGCTCAGACGGCGAACCGGAGAACCGCTGGTTGAGTACATAATATTGATTGATCGATACCGTGGATATCGGAATATTTTCATACCAATTACGACTGGCCAGAATAGGATTTTTTAACCTAGTGGGTGCACCGCCAGAAGTGGCAAACTAACTAGGCGTGCCGGACAGGCCGAAATAGCCGACTTGCATAGAATGTCACTCTGTTTTTTCTCCCTTTTTGTCTCTTTCTTCTTTGTATATACTACTAGTACTGGTGATGGGACGGACGAGTGTAATTCCTCATTTTGAAAATATATGCATATACGGGACGTATCATTATTTATAAAAGTGTAATTCATTCTCCGTGAGCAACATGGGATGCAATTAATCAAACCCCGCTGCGCCTCAACGCCCGCCTTATTAGCCCGAACAGCGGAACTAAATTACTACTACCACAAGCACAGGCGAGGCTCGAGCAGTTTGGTGGCTAGCCTCTTCTGCTCGGCTTATCCTCCTCGTCTTCCATTTTGCCTCTTTTCCTCTCTCTTTTCTCTCGGTGGCACGAGACCATTTGATCTTTTCCGGGAATCCCTGCTATATAACCCACTACATTCGTTCCTTGTATTCAGTCTTTGTTACATACACACACACACACACCTGTAACCCACATTCGTTTCTCCTCTCTCTCCCTGCATTCGCTATAATCTCCTGTCGTGTAATCTTCGCCAAAATGCGCTTCTTCGCTCTCGCCACCGGTCTCTTTGCCGCCCTCGCAGCAGCAGCATCAACCCCAAACGCCTTCATCCAGCCCATCTCCGGCGCATCTTTCACGGCCGGCAAGACCAGCACGCTGCAATGGTCGCCAAGCACCTCTGGCACTGTGAGCCTGCGCTTGCAATGGGGTGCCCTAACCACTGCCACTGAGGGTATTGCTATTGCCTGTACGTTTCCCTTTTTCCGTTCCCCCAACACTCCCCCCCGCTGATATATAAGAATAGCATCTATCGACAACTCCGGCACTTTTAGCTGGTCCGTCCCCGCGGATATCCCCGAGGAAGCAGACTACTTTATTCGCATTGCCAGCGACGCCGACACCAGCGAGGTGAATTACTCCGCGCGCTTTACGATTTCCGGTGTCACTGGCGTTGCCTCTACGACCGATGCCTCGTCGGTGATTGCGAGCGCTACAACCAGCTTTTCCAGTGCCGCGTCGACGACGACAACATTGGTTACGTCGACTTCGCCCTCGACGACTTTTACCAGCACTACTAAAACTAGCACCACCAGCAGCAGCCCTACGTCAACCCCGGCGAGCACGTCTCCAACCAGCCTTAAAACAACTGCTACCCCGTCTCCCACCGCCGCCAGCACAACTCCGGCCAGCAGCTCCCCGGCTGTCTCTACTACTGCTACAACCACTTCGCCGTCTGCGGCTGCGACGACCAGTGTGCCGAATCTCAATGGTGGAGAGAGCGTCAAAGTGCCTGGATTGTTGTTGGGTGTTGTTGGCCTTGGTGCGTTTGTGATGCTGTAATTTCTCTTCTTTTAAGTGTATATTTTTTTTTTCTCGTTTTATCTACATGTAATGTAAAATGTAATAATGGTTGTTATTGGTTGATGTATGGTGTATTACATATAGTTGTATAATGATACCTTTCATTTCAAACATTAATGACTGGTGTAAAAGGATAATGAGACGTATGTATTATATGTAGTATTTATAATAAATTTCAACGTCAAAGCGATAAATCTTATATCGACAAAACAGCTCGCGAAATATACTGATTAAATGATAGTAAAAAAAAGCCAAAAAAACACCCTACCCATGAAAAAGAATTCACTTTTGGACCCATGCTACTCTCCCGAACTCATTTCCGTCGACGCTCTTCGCGACCCTCTCTGTGACACACCACCAACTAGCACCCGCGAGTCTTGAACTTCGACATCCATCTGCCCGTCCTTTTCGTCTTCCTCGGCCATGGAATACGTATACAGCCGGTTGAACGCCGAGTCTGTGGAGAGTAGTGTGTAAGGGTCTTCGAATTCAATCAGTTGGCCGCCGTCTAGCATGGCGACTTTGTCAAAGTCTAGGATTGTGTCGAGCTTGTGTGCGACTGCTATGATTGTGTGGTTGCTGAATTTTTCGCGGATTACGCGTTGCATGATCTCGTCTGTTTTGCCGTCGACGCTGCATTGCCGTTAGAAAAGAATTCACAAGACAGTCCCCCGGAAAAAAAAAGAAAACTTACTTGCTAGTAGCTTCATCCAAAATGAGAATACTGCTATGTCGCAGCATCGCTCGCGCGAGGCAGAATAGCTGCTTCTGCCCTTGCGACAGGTGAATATCCTCTATATCAGCGTCTATCCCACCCTTTTCCTCCACCGTAGGGAGAAGCTGAACACTTCGCAGCGCATTTCGAATGTCGTCATCTGTCGCTGTGCCATTCGGGTCTGCATTTAGTCTGACAGTGCCCTTGATCAGAAACGGGTCTTGGGCGACACCCGTGATGCGAGATCGGATTTCTTCTCGGGGAATAGTGCTCAAATCAATACCATCGATACTGATGCTCCCACTAGAGAGTTCGATCATTCGGAAAATAGCGAGGACCAAGGAACTCTTGCCACTACGAACATGATCAGTAACGAACAAGAAATTCTGACTTTACAACTTACCTCCCAGTACGTCCACATATACCAATCTTCTCTCCGCAGCGGATTGAAATGCTAATGTCTCTGAGGATCGGCTCATCAGGTCTACCCAAGTCATTAGCATTATCTCGAAAACAACTCTGTTTCAAAACTAACCTGTATCCCGCAGAAACCGACTCAAACTCAATCGCTCCCTGGCTCGGCCATGCTGGTGGTACCGGCCTCGTCTCGTCAGGCCCATCTTCTGACTTTACCGTTTCGTTAAAAATCTTGACGCGCGCAATTGACCCAATGTGTGTTTCCAACGTCGTCCAAAATGTGATGAGCATTTTGATGCTCTGGCTGAATTGGATAATGTTGAAGAGCGCGACTCCCACGTAGCCAGCGCTGATTGATCCGCGCAGCTCAACCACGAGAATAATGAGTATTGTTGCAATGCCCGCAACCACCAGGTCGAGCACAAGCGTTAGCCATCGTTGTACAGCAAAGAGGAGATAAAATGGTCGCTGGGAGCGTTCAAGAAGGACCCGGCTTTTCTGCTCCATGGCCTTTTCCCAGCCGAATGCGCGTATCGTGACCAGACCGCTTAGGCATTCAGTAAATTGAGAATAAAGAGGGGCTTTGGCCTCGAGGTCCATATAACGGAGCTGGCGGGAGGTGCGAAGATAAAATTTTTGAATGAAATATAGCGCAATAATCACAATAGGAAATGAAATTGCCGTGTATGGCGAAGCGACTCCGATCAGCGTTGTCTGTGCAATACATAGCATAAAGGCTGATTGTGTTAGTATGATTCGATAACTAAAACTGATACAACTTACTAGCAAATGCATTGAGCGCGGCTACTGGCAATTCCATATCAATCAACTGCAAGTCTTGGCTGAACCGGTTAAGTGTCACTCCAGTATCAGTAGAAGCAAAGAATGACGTTGGCGCGCTGTGACAAAATTTAGCCTCGATGCTAGCTTGACAATTTGCTTTCAAACATACCTTAGAACAGTGTTGAGGAGTGTGAAATGAAACTTTTCCCCAGTCTTGGGAACCATAGTAATAATGAGTTGCCTACAACCGTTAGCCTTGTCAATGGTTGTGTTGAAAGCAATACATACCAACAGCTGATGCATAGAGTGATGAGGGCAACAGCGCCCAGCATCACATACATGCCCATGTAGTATCCCGATTTCTCATAAGGGTGCTGTACATTCGAAGCTGCCCACCACTTGACCCAGATACCTAAACAGACCATTAGCATCACCCAATTTCAAGTTCAAGGCTTGATATTGAAAACACTCACTTGGAAAAGAAATACAAAACACAAAGGCTGATATACAAATGGCAAATATCAAGATTGAAATCCACCCAACAGACGAAAAGTAATATCTATAAATGGTAAAATCTCCAGTTGCTCTGTTGGCTTCGGCCTCGAGATCGTCATCCGTCTGGAAGACCAGTTCATCCGTGGGGCCAGATGCTGACAAGCCAGACTTTTGATAAACACGGTCATCTGGAATATGGTTCCAATCTGGATGGGGTAAGTTAAAGCTGGATACGTAACCTCCAGTTGAGGCCAGAGATTCAAAATGGCCTTGCTCCGTGATCGCACCCTTTTCATTCATAACGAAAACCTGATCAGTGTATGGAAGACGTTTGGCTAAAAGAATAAAAGTGAGTATGCTTCAACTAAACCGAAAACGAGGTTCTTACCGGACGAAGAGGTGATCAAAACAGTCACCCGCATCTCTCTCCAAATGCCTGACTTGCCCATCAAGCTGTGAAATATGTGGTTCTCAGTAGACGTGTCAAGGCCACTGAACGAGTCGTCTAGAAGGACAAGCTTTTTCTTTGCATAAACCGCTCTAGCTAATGCCTATGGAATGTAAATTAGTATAAACTCAAGATAAAACCTCATTTTACTCACTATTCGCTGGCCTTGACCTGTGCTAAGAGCAACACCTTTGCTGCCGATCATGGTCTGGTCGCCTCGAGGTAATTGTCGTAGATCTTCATACAACGCACATGCTTGTAGAACAGTATCATACCATTGTTCATCCAAGGGGCTAGAAGCGAGGATACTATTTTTGATCGTATCGTTCATGTGCCATGCGGTTTGATCACAATAAGCAATCTGTTCGGTTGCAATGTATATTGAACCGCGCGTAGAAGGAACCTCGCCGAGTATGGCTTTGAGCAAGGTAGATTTACCACAGCCTACTGGGCCGACAACCATGCTGATTTTGCTTTCCGGGATGGCCATATTGATAGATGTGAGGAGCGGGTCGCCGTTTGGATCCCAGCTAAACTCGGCATCGTGAACAATGATCATGTCTCCTGTTGGAGGGGTATCAGATCGAGGAGGCGTTCCAGTAGCACTGTTCCTCAGCGTATCAGAGTCACTCATAACCATGCTCGACTTTTCGGATAGATTCCGCACTGCACCACCACCTTTGACGAGTTCTTCCGAGGAAGTCTGAGGTGAGGAGGAGATGAGACGCTTGTTAATAAGTGTGTCTTTCTCAAGAAATTCTTGGATTCTCGTAAATGATCCAATCGAACCGGCAAATGCAGAGAGGGACATCACAAGGGTGGTGATCGGGTCGGTCATCAGCGCGAAAATAGACAGTGCGGTGTACACTCGAGCCGTATTAAGCGCAACGTCGTCACCCCTGTTGTGCGCCAGCGTTACAAACGCTGCAAAGGTGATGATTGGGGCAAATATCTGAGACAAATACGCTGTCCTTTGTTAGAATTGCAAGCTATTGGACAGAACGCATACTTACCCAAGGCCATGTTCCAGATCAAAAGACGTCTGAATCCTTTGGAGATATCCAATTCATTGAGCCGAAGCCCATGAATGCTTTTGAACAAGACGCTTTTCAACCCTGTCATTTTGATGCCCTTCATAGACCCAAGCATCGCTGTCGTTGCTGAAATTCGTTGTTCAATTGCATTGAGCCACAGAGCCTGTCGAGAAATGACGATTCCCAAGACAGTGATAGAAGCAACCAGAGAAGCTGATATTATTAGCACATTTATATAAGTCTCTAGAATGGGAAAGAAAATACCAATAGCGACAGCAACTGGAATCAAACATGATATTCCAAGCTGTGCTTCCAGGAGGACAATTGCCACCGCGATTTCGATTAAATTTGCCCACATTTCATGCATCGTTTGCCAACCCTGAACAATTCGCTCAATATCTGCACTCATCAAAGTCAAAGAAGAAGCAGGGTCTACATCTCGCACGCTCAGATCTGTTGTTTTTCGAGTAAGCATGGAAATAAGACCGCCGCGGACCATTGTAATTGTACGGTAGGCGTTATGTTGATATTGACCCATGGCAATCTGCTAATCATTAGTTTTCTTGACTAAAAAAATTCTCTACTAGAAAAATTACCGCTGATCCCACATAGACAATGATATACGCGCCAATGAGCCCATAGCCAACATGGGTGGTCCAAGGGGTGACATCGTCAACGGACAGATACACGGCGCGGTTGATGAGTAGAGGCTGGCTAAAATTCAGAGCAATGAGACACGCCCGTGGCGGTATGACAGCTAAAATATGCCACTTCAAGACCGAAAAAGACAGTAAAAATAGCGAGTGTGGCGATTTCTTAGTGACTAAGGAGTGTTAGTGATTTTCATTATTCCGGCCCAGAGACGTGGAAATATCAAACCTTTACTCCAAGCCTCTTCCATTTTGGCATGAACTCGCTCAGAGAGCATATCTTTGTCAACCACAAAAAGCTGATCTAAGCGGAGCAAAGACGAGAACCCCTTTACAAAAAGAGAATTCAGCCACCAGAAAAAGCTGCGATTGTATGTGCTGGCAGTCGCCTCTGGCGGGTAGTCCTTGTAGTTGGGGCGCAGTATCCATGTTTTCTCGAGTGCTTCCAGTAAGACGAGAGCGGTCTTTAAACCAACAGAAATGCTAAATAAAACGGCGATTGTGTGGCCATATGCGCTTGGGTCGCGTAACCACAGCGTCCGACATCTTGCGATATCAAAAAGTAAGGTGAGAAAAAGGTACACATTGAGCAGGAACGAGGGCCTGACGGAGCGGGTATGCTCGTAGTAAGATAGTAGACAAAAGAGAGCTGTTGCGCCGAAGGAAATAGCTTGCACAGGAATCGAGGCGTTTGTCCTTTCAGAGGTCGGTAAGGTCCATAATGCTACCAAAGCAAGCTGAGCGGCTCCAAGCCCAGCATAGGCCGTCTAGGTGAAAAAGAAATTAGTCTCGACTTGGGACGAGAAAAGTTCGGACCAACATACAATTTTCAAAGGAAGCAAAAAACTGTCGACGACCTTCTTAGGTCTCTTGAGGAGATGCCAAATCCGGGGCGGCGCCAACAGCACCAGGAGACCCACGGGCAATGCTGCTAGAATGGTTTCCTCGAACAAGAGAGTGAAATCAAAAGCCCCGCGACAACCCTGAGCATAGTAGTGAAATGTATTGTCAATCTGCTCGCACGAGAGAGTGGTGGAATTGGAAGCCATCGTGCCTGCACACTCTCTACAAGACAATTGCACGACGGTCTAGCAACATGGAGGATGGGTTGACAATGGACAATCGAGTCGGACTTTTTTTTTTGGGTTGCTTTTTTTGTTTAGTCACCTCCTATCTATCCACAGCGATGAACATTGAAATGGAGACACTACCACAGGGCGGGTCGGTCGAACGGTTTTGAGCTATGCAAAGTATCGGATCATCTGACTCTGGCTTATGGCTATTGGAGGCAGTGCTTCTCGCCAAGGCGTACGAGTCACGACAACGCGAGGTCCCCAGCTGTGCAGGACCAGAGTTCGTTCTAGCTGGGGGCTCGCGATCTGACAGTGGCGAAACTTGACAGAGCGAGTTCTGCATGTCTTGCAAATCGAGAGCCGAAAATAACTCACTAGCCAGCACGGGACAAAGTCTCTCAAGCTGCTTGCGCGCGGCAGGGCGGTGGGTGGAGGAGGATCGGAGATTGGGGCAGGGATTGAAGCCATAGAGTCGGACATCTGGCAGGTGGGCCCGCCTACCCGGTCCGGAGGCTGTCCGGCTAGCCACGCATGCTTGTCTCTCTGGCCCAACCCAATAATACATTTATACGAGACAAGTCGAGGCGAGCCTAGGAAGTATTCCAGCTGCTACTTGCCCTTTCCGTAAGAAACTAGTGCGTCTACACCTCGTGGCCCAGCGTTGATAGGGTCCGAACGCGGCTCAACCAGAGCTGGCGGACTCTGGACTGGGCAAACCAGGAACAGGGAACACCAACCAAGCCTGTGCATCGGACCACATCGAATACGGGAAGCCTTTACTATGGGGCGGATATTACCGACCTGGGAACGAGATACCTTCTGACATGACGCTTGCAACTGACCTTTCCCTAACAGTCACGCATGGCGCTTTAAGCCGGGATACTGATGCGAAAATGGGGGTGAAAAGAGAGAGAGGGGAAGAAAAAAAAGAGGGAAAGGCTAATTGTAGCAGCGTCAGCTGGAAGCACGCAAGAAGCAAGGCTCGACAGCCAGCGACACATAGGCCAGACCGTCACTGCCAGCAGATTCAGGCATGTGGCCACCAGGAATTGCCCGATTAGGAAAGAGATGTCTCAAAAGGGACGTTTCTGGAGAACGGCGACCTGGCTCGGCCCAAATGTACGTATTCCTTTCTTTTTTTTGTTGTTTTTGCCATGTCGATTCGTTCTTTTATTTGCAATGTCTCTCCCGTGCAAAAACATTGGCCGGGTGTCAGCTTGGCCAGGTGTTACCTGCAGCTTGGAAAGGTGCAGAGTCTAGCCGGAGCTGGCGTGATCGGCAGTGGTACAAAATACAGAAGCAGACCAGTTACGTCCATCTCGCAGTAGGGCAGTGGGGCTCCGAGCAAGCGAGCGAGACCCTTTTCAGCATTGTTGTTCCTTTCCAGAACAAGTTCGAGTCGTCGTCGTGATTTTGGTTCTGCAGTGGCGTTTTCGTTAGGCAGGCAACAAGCTCGAACGACGAGCTGACGTTGGAACATGGAACAGACGCCGGGCGGGCGCGCCATCCCCGATCCGGACTAGCCGATGGGGCCTGCGTTGTGGGGCGGCGCCCAAAGGATGATCTCGAGTATATAACCATCACAACTATGATCACAAAATTGCCATCTATAATGCCCGTCGCTATAGCGGTCACTACACCCGACGAACTAATCACCTCTCGCCCCCCCAGCCCGCGATGTCATGCATGGCTTAATGTCCGATGGAGCACCGACTGGCCGGCTTTCTTTTCCTCGCCAAGGGGATATCTTATTTTACTCTGGATGTGTCAGGATTTGATTTTCCTTCTATTTTTGTTACGCGAGTCATTACGTAGCTTAGATCCACTGGATCTATTTGAAAAACAACATTCAGTATTATTGACCCGCTCAACTATTGAAAGTAATGCTATGCGGTTTGTCATGGAATTATGACCAATCATCAAGGGCTATGCAATCAAGCAGAGCCGTAGTATCCGAACCCCCTTTTCTTTTTCTTATCTATTTTTTCCCTCTCTATGTTTTTTTCCCTATTTTTTTTCCATTCGATTTTAATTTCCAAAGTCCCATTTCTAACAATTAGCCCATAAATTGGAACAAATAGTAATTAATTAGTCCAGAAAAGAACCCTTTTTCCGACCCACCGCGGCTGACGAAGTTGGTCTCGGATTATTCTGGGGCGGGTGGTTACACAACGGAGGAATAATCACCCTCTAATTATTTTTTTTGGAGTGTAGTACAGAGTACTACATCATGACACAACGTGATGCATTCTCGTCTTGTTTTTTTTTTGTTCCGTAATGTACTTTGTACGCGCATGATGGCGGCGATTCGTCATTGACCTTTTTTTTTTTTTTTTTTTTGGTGTCGAATGCGCATGGGCGGGACGGACCTACAGGTTGATGAATCTGATCATGTACGCGGTGCCTGAGTTCCACTGCGGCGGTCAGATGTTGTGCCATGGCCTGAGAAAATTGCCTGGGAAGAACGGTACATGAATGTCAAAGCGAAAGCGAGAAAAGGTAATGACGGCAGATGCGAGCTGGAGGTTGTTGGATACTCGTAATCTAATCAATAATAGTAACCATCATGCTAAGCACAATACGTACCGAGTACCAATCGCAATTATTACCATCATAATAATACTACTACTAATAGCAATAGTAATAGTAACAATAGTGGCTGCTCTGCTCTAGTTCGCGAACCAAGCCGCCGAGACGGCCTGGCGAGCCCTAACTCGGTGCCAGCCCACCAACTAAAAACAAAAAAAGGCCGGCAGCGAATCACACGCAGGGACGCCAGGGAGGCTTTTAGGCTTTTAGCAGTGCAGAATGACAGGCTAAAATGACGCCGGCTGCGCGGAACAATCCTCCCAGGACCCGATCCAGGCCATGTACTCGCCCCAAAGGGTCAGCGGCCAGGGGGGTTTTGCCAGCTTCGTTTGCATTAATATGGGTGCTATGGCCCCCTTTAGCAAGTAGGCATTGCGATCGCTTCGCCTCGATCGAACCAGTTCCGGCCACTAGGGTCTAGCTCCCGTCAGTCCCGGATCAGACAGATCCTTCAATGTTGATCCGAACATATTCATAAATTTCATTAGCGATATATAGACCGAGAGCACAGATGGGGAAGCCTGAGACTAGGATTAGCTAGTCCCTACCCTAGAGGGAATCTGCTTAAAAATTTTCCCGATATGACCACTCCTGTCAAAATGAATCCTCCGCCCTCGGCCGGATGAGAAATCTGATGTACGGAGTAGCTCAACCGAATTTGATCGGTTTTCCGGATTCCGAAGCGGTCAATCCAATCGCTCGCAATCGCGATCCGAGCGCGCATGTCGTGAGCAGACTAAGAAAAGTCGTTCTAGACAACAAACGCCTTTTGGCTCCTTACGCATTAGAAAGTGTAGCGAAAGCGCATTGCAGGGGGGGGGCGCCCATTTGTCATCCTTTGCATACCCTGTGCATAATAGTAATTGCCGTATAACACGCGCCCCAAAGGTCCCTTTGGGGCCTTTCGTATTGTCGGTCTAATCATAGATCAGTCTCGTGTCCTTTTTTAACCCAACACACATAAACACCCAATAACGAAACAACACACACCTGCCGATGACCGCTGAATAGTCATAACTCGTGATCCAACCGTTCAGCTGGTGCCGACGTGGCTGAGGCAAGGAGGTCGGATAAACAACCTAAATTTAGCCGTCCTGCACATGGGGGTTTTGCGGGGAGCAGAACCTTACGAAAGCTGAAGAACCCTGAAAAAGGCATCGTTCAACGCCACTATACACACTCTTTATACGACTTTTACGGAACATACTGTATAAATCCGAGTCGGGAAAGTTTATCCCGGTCGCTTATACAGAATATTCAGGCTTGGCGAGAAATAGTGAAAAATAGAAATAACCAAACGATATCGCCCCATAATCCGCACTAAAGAAAAAAAATATAACCCTGAGCCGCCAACGCCGAGCGACTATTGGCTCCATGTAGTGCTGGCTCCAGATTTCAAGATGATCTAGTTGGCCGATCAGCTACTTCAGTCAATCAGTAACTTGTCTAGTTAAACTTAAACCTGACAATAATCTGTCACGTCCTAGGTGACGTTTAATCGCTGATCGTCTCCGATCCACAGCCATGTCCTTACCCTCTTGCTTCGTATGAAGCTGAGCGACGAGAGACCATGTGTTATGTTAATTGTCAACTCGTTTTCCATATACGGGATCCGCAATACTGCGTCCACCGCTGAGGTGGTGCCACGAATGACGTTCTCCAGGTGGCACAATCGCCGCGTAAGATTTGTTTTCCTTTACTTTTTGCTAATCCCTGTATCCCTGTTCCGCTGGTAAGGTACGGAAATCGTCGGACTGAAAGGCTAGTATCGGGTTCTCGTATTTTCAAGACTAAAAATTTCCAGAAGAATGAATAACCCGCTCCGGATCAGATATGTACTAGTCTAGTACCCTGGTCGGAGCTTAGATATTGGTTGGATTGACAAATTGGGAGGTATGGGTCTGGACCAGCATGGAAAAAAGCTTTGGCTCACACCGACCAGGGGGTGCGCTCCACTCCGAAGCTTCTTGGCTTCATGCGGTTTCAAATAATCCGTACACGCGCATTCCGCTTTGCGTTGCTCATGACTCTGTCTCAAATCGGGAACATGGCCGACATGGAGGGCAGCCAGTGCAGTAATTATTAGTACGGAGTACGGGCATACAACGTAATAATAGTCTAGCTTAAACCGCTATAATCTTTTTTTTTAGAATGTCTCGTACTTTGGTGGCGTTGCTCGTAACGATCAGCCCCAACGTGCTTCTCCTTTATTCTTCCCTTGATAGCTGGAAAACTCAACTAAGAGGACCTGAGTCAGCTGTACCGTGAATGAGGCAGCGATAGTCTGACTCTGTGCCGTCGTTTTTCTGTGTACAGCCCAGAACACGCGAGTAGCAATAAACACTTGCTTCGTGTTTAAGTTGCATATCCTAATAGAAGGCACACCCGCTAGCGAGCAGAATTTGCTATTGTAAACTTGCCACCCAAACAAGAAATCGAAATTTGAACAACGTCCTAAACGTCACCTTCGTCAATTACTCCATACTTACCAGTCAGTACGGAAGCTTGCGAGAATAAAAGACACATACTGATTGGTCGCAGTTTCATCAATATCAACAACACGAAAAGAAAAATGGCATCTGTTCAACGTCAAGAGTCTGTTGCATGCTATATCCCAAGCGTGCGGAGCGCGAGTCCTGGGACCGCAATCCAACGTCGCATGTCTTCACGGCTCAAGTTTGATACCCAACGGATTCAAACCTACCTCGAAAATTCCCAAGATCAAACAGCCCTTTCAAGTGTGCTTCAAGCAACATGGGCTTTCATCCTGCACTACTATACTGGCCTGGACCAAATCTGCTTTGCGTATGACGAACTTGACCTGGCCGGCTCGCCTAGCAAGACTGGACCATCCGTTGCAAAGGCGCAATTTCACGATGGTACATCATTGCAAGATGTATTAGAACAATTCAAAGGCATGGAAGGTAAGTCTTGGCTTCCTTCCGAAACTCACTCTGAAAATAGATCAACGCATTTCCATTACAATACAACCGTGATGCTTCACCTACGAAGTTCAGCCTCAAATTTCTCGAGGCCCAGTGTCTCGGCAACTTCACAGGCCGCTATGGCATTGCCAGAAGGAGTAAGTTTTGACTTATGTATAGATATTTCGAGAAGCTTACCCAGTCGTAGTGCAAAGTCCGCGTGCTGGCCAAACATGTCAACAACTCCCTCAGTATTTTTCTTGAATGGAGACATCCAGAGATTTCTCCATCTTTTGCTTCGAATATATCGGCGCTCTTCAGCCGCGTGCTTGACTCTTTAACAAGCGGCTCAGAGGCTACTGTTAGAAGCTTTAATCTGATCACAGATAGTGATAAACAGCAAATATTCAAGTGGAATGCCGCTCCACCGACGATTGTAGAGCGGTGCATCCATAATTTAATCGAGGACCAGGTCGAATCCCATCCGGAAAAGGAGGCTGTATGTGCATGGGATGGAAGTTTCACGTATGTCGAGCTCGACCGACTGGCCGCGAAGCTTGCCTTGCACCTGATTGAGCTTGGAGTTCGTCCGGAAAATCGAGTGGCCCTTTGCATGGATAAATCAGTATGATGCGCTGAAGCAAACCCTAGAACTGTGAGAATACTGACAGAATCTTTAGAAATGGAATATCGTCGCCATGCTAGCAGTGTTGAAGGCAGGCGGCGCCTTTGTTCCCTTGGATCCAACACATCCAATCGCGCGTATCCAGGGTCTTGTTCGGGCAGTGGAAGCAAAAATCATGATCTGTTCGCCTGGCCATGTCTCTCGTCTATCATCAGCAGTAGAGACAGCGATTGCGCTGGATCAAGAGCGACTCGACGCTCTCGCGGTGGATGGCGGGAAGGAGCACCTCCCTTCGCCCGCGCACGGCAAGAACGCAGCCTACGTCCTTTTCACCTCAGGATCTACGGGAGAGCCCAAGGTGAGACTGAAAGAACCCCATTCTACACGTAACCTTCGAAGCTAATCAACTGCTACTACAGGGAACGGTGATCGAGCACCAGGCCTTCTGCTCTGGAGCACACGTCCATGGCCCGGCTATGCTCATAGAATCTGATTCTCGTGTGCTGCAATTCGCAGCCCACACGTTTGATGCCAGTCTAGTCGAGATACTGACACCTCTTATGCGGGGTGCATGCGTATGCATTCCAAGCGAGGAAGCGAGACTCAATGGAATTGCCTCTGCGATCAACGACTTGCGCGTGAATCACGCCTTTCTCACGCCTTCTTTCATTCGTTTCATTGAGCCTGTCGAAGTTCCCGGCCTTCAGAGACTGGTCTTAGCCGGTGAAGCACTCACGCAGGCTAATATCGAGACATGGTCAGCGATCAACCTTGTCAACGGCTATGGACCGACGGAAAGCTCTGTCGCTGCTATAGTAAACGCAAACATTACCAGAACGACTGCTTCTCAGGATATTGGATTTCCAGTTGGTGTGAGATGCTGGGTCGTTGACCCGGAAGATCACAATATTCTTCTTCCAATTGGTTGCACAGGAGAGCTTCTGCTGGAAGGCCCTTCCTTAGCTCGTTGCTATCTCAACAATGAGGAGAAGACTACGCAGTCATTCATTTTCAATCCTGAGTGGACACATAACGCCAATAACAACGAGACACGTCGATTTTACAAAACCGGTGACTTGGTACGATACAACTCCGATGCTGGGTCATTTGATTTCGTTGGCAGGAAAGACACCCAAATAAAGTTCCATGGACAACGAATTGAATTAGGCGAAATTGAATCTCATCTCATTCGTCATCCGGTAATTAAACATGGCCTAGTATTACTACCGAAATCTGGTCCGGTGGCCCAGAAATTGGTAGCGGTCGTGTCCCTTGATGATGGTTTATTAGGCGACGTCTCTAGTGACCCAGTCCCTTTGAGGATGTTGGAAACTGTTTCTTACGAGGAACATATTTCCAAAGCCAGGGGAAATATGAGAAACATTTTGCCAACATATATGATACCCTCCATATGGTTGTGCATTGAGTCATTTCCTATGCTTGCGTCCCGCAAACTGGACCGCCGAGCAACTCTGAGTTGGCTGGAGACTTTACCGAAAGATACCAGAAACAAGTTGATGCCAGTTTCAGAGGAAACTCTCGCAGGCACAAATGGAGAAATGAACGATGTGGAAATCAAGTTGCAACAAATTTGGAGTCGGGTTCTCAATATTTCGCTGTCGAGGACTAGTTTAAACCACAGCTTTCTAAGCTTGGGTGGAGACTCAATAACTGCCATGACATGCATGAACCAGTGCAAGAAAGTTGGTCTTGGATTAAGCGTACAGGAGATTTTGCGCTGCGATTCTATCAAAGAACTGGCCAACTGCGTCAAACTGGTTGGTATTCAAAACGAGTACCACGAGGATATTGAAGTGCCATTCAACCTGTCACCGATACAGAAACTGCACTTTGATGTGCGCAGCGATGATGAAGGTCACTTCAATCAAAGCTTTTTCTTACGACTAAACCGCAAAGTTGCAGAACAAGACCTGAGACATGCTATCACTGTTATCATGGCCCGGCATTCAATGCTCAGGGCTCGTTTCTCTTATAACGATTCTCAGCAGAGATGGGAACAGAAAATAACGCGCCAGTATGACGAATCATATCGTTTTGCTGTTCACGAAATATCGTCACAGGAGCAGGCAAAAGAAACCATTGCTGACAGCCAATCATGTCTAAATGCAGTTACTGGACCAGTTATATCAGTGGACCTCTTTTCCCTACAAGATAGTAATCAGCTATTATCACTAATTGGCCATCATCTGGTCATCGATTTGGTGTCCTGGCGGGTTATACTCGAAGATTTGGAGGAGTTGCTCCTTCATCCTTCATCACCGTCACTGCTTGAACCCACGATGCCGTTCCAAAGTTGGAGTCGCCTTCAAGAGTATCGGATCAAAGACGATAATTCAAAGCGCATTGTAGAGACTGACAATGTCCCCATTTGTGACCTCTCATACTGGGGAATGAACGACAATGTGAACACATATGGTGAGGTTGCTTGTGACGGTTTTGAGCTGGACCATGCAACAACATCAATGCTTATGACGGACTCCAACACTGCATTACGCACAGAAATAGTCGATATATTGGTGGCCGCCTTGTTACATTCCTTTGGAAAAACCTTTCCCGATCATTCAATTCCCGTCGTACACAACGAAGGCCACGGTCGAGAGGCGTGGGATCAATCCATTGATATTTCCCGAACCATTGGGTGGTTCACTATAATCTACCCTGTTTTTGTCCAAGCAGCAGCTTTGGACAATTTGATCGACACTCTTGTACAAGTCAAAGACCGCCGCAAGCGAGTAAAAGACAACGGAAGAGAGTATTTTGCAAGCAGCATTTTGACAGACACCAGCGCGAAACAGTATAATCCAATGGAGATCACATTCAACTACCTTGGTCGATATCAGCAGTTGGAAAGAGCTGGAGCATTATTCCAGCCAATTCATGGCCTGGCTGGTGAAACAAGTCAAGGTGGAGGAGCAGCCGACTTCGGGTCAGAGACTCCTCGATTCGGGTTGTTTGAGATATCTGCTGTGGTCGTTCAGGATGTGCTGAGATTTACTTTCTCTTTCAATGGTACGATGAAACATCAACAGAAAATCCGGGATTGGATTTCGCTCTGCCACTCGACCCTTAGCCAACTATCCTCAGAGCTAGTCTCTCTTCAGCCTCGACCAACAATTAGTGACTTCCCATTACTTTCCTTGAATGATACGGATATCTCTACTCTCCATACAGAAAAGTTGCCAGCTTTGGGAATCACGTCATTCGGTGATGTTGAGGATATGTATCCTTGCTCACCACTGCAAAGAGGGTTGTTGATTTCGACAAGCCGTGATCTTTCTTTCTACGCTGTTCGAGGAACATACGAAATAAAGCCAACGAGAGGCCAGGTAGATGTACAGTTGCTGGCTCAGGCCTGGCAGCAAACCGTGGATCGACATGCAGCGTTGCGAACCCTGTTTGTTGAAAATCTCAGTTCGGACGATTTGTATTCGCAGATTGTACTGCGTCGCTACGTTTCTTCGCCTCGAATTCTCCGCTGCTCCAGTGAAGCTGATGTGGCGTCTGTACTTGATTCTAATGTTATGGGATTCAGCACTCAGAAACCCTTGCATCAATTCACTATCTGTGTGACTGACTCCAACCGTGTATTCTGTCGATTGGAAATGAGTCATGCTATTATGGATGGAACATCAATCTCTCTGATCTTACGGGACCTAGAGCAAGCTTACGCAGGAAATATCTCCCGGAACACCAAGCCACTTTTCAGCGATTTTATCTCTTACTTACAAACGGTGAATATTGGCGATTCCATTGATTACTGGAAATCATACCTTTCTGGAGTTGAGCCATGCCATGTTTCTGTCTTAAACGACGGATATGGTTCAGAAAGAAAATACAGCAGCCTCCGTCTAGATTTTAAGAAATTCGATCTCCTTCAGTCTACATGTGAGAAATACAAATTGACAGTCGCCAATGCTATCCACGGAGCCTGGGCCCTCACGCTTCGCTGCTATACTGGGAGCGATGAGGTCTGCTTTGGGTATCTGCTATCCGAAAGAGACGCTCCAATCGAGAATTCAGAAGAGGTCGTTGGACCTTTGATCAACATGCTCGCTTGCAGAGTCAATATGCCTGCAGATCATAGTCTCAGCAATATTTTACAAGGTGTCCAGGAAGATTACATGAAGAGTCTCCCATTCAAACATTTCTCCTTAGCGGACATCCAGCATGAGCTGGGACTTTCCGGAGTTGCTCTTTTCAACACTTGTCTTTCCTACCGAAAACTTCTACCTGAACCCGACAAAGTGCCACTGATAAAATTCGAGGAGCATGGCGGCTTGCATGATCCTACGGAATATTTAGTATCTATCAATGTCGAAGCTTCTGATAAAGAAGCGGTGATAGACCTCGACTATTGGACAGATCTCCTGTCTCATGGTCAAGCAGTTAACATGGCCAATACGTTCATCAAGGCTCTGGAAAACATCATCGAACATCCGGAAAGTACCCTCGGTGAATTAAACTACATTCCATCTGGTTCATTGGATCAGATTGTGGAGTGGAACAATAATATGCCCGAAACGATCACAAAGTGCATTCATGAAGTTTTCCAAGAACAGGTGCAGGTAAATCCAAATGCACCTGCTATCTGCTCCTGGGATGGGAACTTTACCTACTCAGATGTGGACAATCTTTCTTCTCGTCTTGCCAATTACTTGATCAGCTTGGGTGTTGAACCGGAAACATATGTGGCTTTGTGTTTCGATAAGTCAGCGTATACAATTATTTCCATGATTGCTGTTCTCAAGGCTGGAGGTGGCTGCGTTCCATTGGATGCCGGCCATCCCAAGGCGGCTTTAGATTTGAGGGTGCTTGAAAGTGGAGCTAACGTCGTTCTTTCCTCGCCATCTCGGACTCAATTACTTGAAGATATTGTCCCATATGCCGTCACTGTCGATGCATCACTATTTGACGAACTTGAGGATGCTGACGGAACCGTTTTCAATTCGGCTGGTCCTGAAAATGTGGCCTTCCTTATATTCACCTCAGGCAGTACTGGTCAGCCCAAGGGGGTTGTCCTTGAGCATCAAAGTCTCGTGACCAGTGCTGAAGCTCATGGTGCGGCTCTCGGGGTTGACACATCTACTAGATTCTTGCAGTTTGCGTCATACTCTTTTGACAACAGCTTGGAAGAGATTTTCACCACTTTGATGAGAGGGGGTTGCGTCTGTGTTCCCTCAGAGGAAGATAGGATGAACAACCTCGCAAAGGCTATGAACGACCTGGACGTCAATTTCACCGATATGACAGCAACGGTAGCGTCATTCCTCCAGCCCAGTGATGTTCCGAGACTCAAGGGTCTCGCCATTGGAGGTGAAGCCCCTACCCAGGAGATCAAAGACACATGGACCAAGGTACTGCGACTACAGAACATCTATGGGCCAACAGAATGTTCTATTAACTGTTGTCATAATGCTGATGTTGGCCTTCTGAGCGATGTTACCAACATCGGCCGTGCTGTTGGATGCGTCACCTGGGTCGTCAACCCATCTGACCATAACTCTTTAGTCCCCATCGGCTGCGTTGGTGAATTGTTAATTGAAGGGCCAATTCTTGCGCGTCATTACCTCAACAATCCAAAGAAGACTGAAGATATCTTTATTGAGAACCCACGATTTATCTCAACTTCTGTTGAGAAGACTCCGACGGTCACACAAAGCAGTCACCGTATGTACAAAACAGGAGATCTGGTTCGATACAACTCCGACGGATCGCTTGTTTACCTTGGTCGCAAAGATACCCAGGTTAAATTGAACGGTCAGCGCATTGAACTTGGAGAAATTGAGCATCGAATGCAAGCCACGCTACCTGAAGACAGTCAATGTTCAGTCGATCTGATCATCACTCGCAATGGGGACACAACGTCCAAATTTTTGGTCGCGTTTGTATGTCTCCAGGCTGAAGGGAAGACACAATCACAGAACGATGTAGACTTTGTTTTACCCATGACAGATGCCTTCCAAGCGATAGCTATGGCTACCAAGTCGACTCTTATTTCTCAGCTGCAGAATTACATGGTGCCAAATGTCTATATACCCGTGTCATTCTTACCCATGACGTCTTCAGGAAAGCTAAATCGTCGACTTTTGCGTGTTACTGCAGAGGAAATATTCGCTAAGGATCCGTCCTCATATAGACTTGGAGGAAGAACTGGGAGATCACCTTCGACCACCACTGAGAAAGCATTGCAAGACTTATGGGCGTCAATTTTGTCCGTCGATCCTCAAAGCATCAGCGCCGAAGATACATTCTTCCGACATGGCGGAGATTCCATCACAGCTATGAAGATGGTTACTGCTGCTCGGAAGGAAGGTTACATGATCACGGTAGCTGACATTTTCAAGACCCCTACACTGTCAGATATGGCCCAAAATGTCTCGGGGCTTTCGTCAACAGCGGCTGTGGAAATGGACGCAGAAATTGCGCCATTTTCATTGCTCGTAAATACTGTTTCTCTGACCAAGATCAAAAATGAGATTTTGGCCATTTGCCAAGTCTCGGATAAGGAAATTGAAGATATTTATCCTTGCACTGCTATTCAAGAAGGACTGATAGCCCTATCGAGTACTCAGGCAGGATCGTATGTCACCCAAAACATCTACGAACTCGAAAGTGGTGTCGATATCACCAAATTCAAAGCTGCATGGCAAAGTGTTGCTCAAGCAGAGACTATTCTTCGAACCAGAATTGTACACTCAAAGCTGTGTGGATTCATTCAAGTTGTTGTGCGTGAGCGACTAGAATGGGATTCGTTCGAGAATGTGGATGCTCTATCTTCACAAACCCGTTCTCTACCAGTTAGAAATGGCGGTAAACTATCACGATACACAATCGTTGGGGAATTTACAAAGACGCCACGCTTTGTATGGACGGCTCACCATGCGGTTTACGACGGATGGAGCATGCCCATTCTCTTAGATAAGATTAAAGCCCAGTACGAGGGTAGCTTGGAAGATGCCAAACAACCTCAGAGGTCTTATAGCCAGTTTATCAAATATTTAGCAGGTGTTGACTCCGACGAAACTCAAAAATTCTGGATCGAGAAACTGGATGGTTCGACAAACGCTCAATTCCCGTCACTACCCAACTCTTCTTACAAGCCATCGCCAAAGGACCAATTTATTCGCACCTTCAACCTTCCTAATCGCACATCATCCGACATAACACTGCCGTCTATCATTCGGGCATCCTGGACTCTGGCCAGTTCCGTGTTTTCCTTCTCTGAAGACGTCATCTTTGGAGAAATCTTAACTGGCCGAGACGCACCTGTTCCTGGAATTTCTGACATCATTGGACCAGTACTATCGATAGTGCCAATGCGATTACAGGTTGACAAGAGCCTGACTATTAATGGGTTCTTGCAAGATATCCAGAAGCAAGCAGCCTCTCTGATACCATATCAATTCACCGGCCTTCAAAACATCAGAAACTTCAGTGAAGATGCAAAATCAGCCTGCAATTTCCAGACCTTGTTTTCTATTGCACATGGGGATTCTGATGATATCTCTGGGGTCATGTCTCTTCAAAGTGCTAACTCAGGGGAGACGAACTTCTACACGTATCCTTTGAATATTTCGTGCTTCATCTGGGACGGTGAGTTGGAGATCCAGGTCCATTATGATCAGAAGGTCATTCCGCAGAAACAGCTGGAGAGAGTTTTGTCCCAGTTTGAAACCATGATTGCCAATCTCTGTTTACAAAAGAATGCAGAGTTGACAGTAGGAGCTTTTGATCTAGTCAATGCGGGTGACCTCAGCACAATCCACAATTGGAATGCGGCCTTGAGTTTGAGCCGGAACAATAAATGTATCCATGACATGATTGAAGAGAATGTCCGCCTACAACCGAACGCTTCCGCCATCAACTCCTGGGATGGTTCTTTCACATACCGAGAGCTTGAAGATCATTCGAACGCTCTTGCTCACCGCATTGCTGCTATTGTGGATACAAAGACACAACGCTTCATCCCAGTCTGCTTTGAGAAGTCGGCCTTTGCTGTTATTTCTATGATAGCTATCATGAAGGCAGGCTGTGCGTTTGTTCCTTTAGATCCTCAACATCCTGTAGCACGGCGCCGAGAAATCGTCTTGGACACTAGTGCAGAACTTGCTTTATGTTCTCCACAATATAGCTCCTTGTGCCAGGACGTTATTGATCAAGTTCTTGCTATTGATAAGACTACGATCGAGAGACTTCCTATGAACGAGGTTCCTCTTGGGAAATGTGATCCAAGCGCGGCAGCGTATGTAATCTTCACGTCTGGAAGTACCGGGAAACCAAAAGGCTGCGTTAGTAAGTACACTCTTCTTGCCCCATGGCTGCCCATGCTTTTGATTGGTACGTTTAAAGAAAAATAACTGACTCTAAGTAGTTGAACATGCCGGATTCTGTTCAGGAGCCATCAAGAATGGCCCAGCATTTTCCTTTGGCCCATCTTCTAGAGTCCTCCAATTCGCTTCTTATACATTCGATGCTAGTTTACTTGAAATTTTGACAGTCCTTGTCATGGGAGGTTGTGTCTGTGTCCCTCACGAAAGCACCCGACTTAACGGAATTTCTCAGTACATCAATGATAAGAACATCAACACTGCTCTTCTCACGCCAAGCATGGCCCAGACTATCCAGCCTCGCGATGTGCCCGGTCTGCAGAATTTAGCCCTTGTGGGTGAAGCCATGGCACCAAGCCATCTAGAAACGTGGGCGAGCAAGGTCAGATTGATCAATGGGTACGGACCTACAGAGACCTCGATTGTTGCTGCTGTGAAGCCACATATGCTACAAGAAACTCACCCTTCCAATATCGGGACACCTGTCGGCAATGCCTGGCTTGTTGATCCAGACAATCACAATAGGTTAGTGCCTGTGGGTGCTATTGGAGAGCTGTTGGTTGAAGGCCCGACCCTGGCCAGAGGTTATCTCAATAACACGCAAAAGACTGAAGAAGTATTCATTACGCAACCAGGCTTCACCAAAAGCGGCTCATTACAATTTGATGGAGAGAGAAGAATGTACAAGACAGGAGACCTTGTGAAGTACTCCCCAGATGATTCCGGTGACCTGCTTTATATTGGCAGGAAGGACAACCAAGCCAAGGTTCATGGACAGCGACTCGAGCTTGAAGAGGTTGAGCATCACCTGAATTCAGACACTGAAGTTCTGAATGCTACTGTCATCATACCAAAGACAGGAAAATTTGCGAAGAAGCTAATCGCAGTTCTCTCGTTACGCAAGCTACCTGTATCGAGTTCCGATAATGATATTCTGCGAATTGTGACGACTAAACCCGCTTTGCAAGGCGTTGAAACAATACGACAAAGACTCGAAAACCAGGTTCCTGCTTACATGGTCCCTTCAAACTGGATCGTTTTGGAACAACTACCGCTACTGGCTTCAGGAAAGTTGAATCGCAAAATGGTCAACCAATATATCGAGAACATGGAAGAAGACGTTTACGACAGTATTACAGCTGCTGCATTAGAAAACTCACCGAGCAAGGTTGTCATCATAACAGAGACCGAGGCGAGCTTGCAAAGAATCTGGGGTTCTGTTCTTAACCTCAATGCCGAGAGCATTAGCCTAGATCGCTCTTTTATCCATTCGGTAAAATATCCCAGTTATTTTCTTGAAGTTTTATAAACATAGGCTAACAACTGTTTAGGGGGGCGATAGCATGTCAGCTATGGCTGTCATGTCCCAATGTCGGTCACAAAACCTAGGAGTCACTGTGGAAAACATCATAACCTGCAAATCGATCCGTCATCTTGCTTCACTCGTGAAATTGCCTCAGAAGGCCGTGCTTGAAAAAGAAGATTACCATGAGTTTGATCTTTCGCCAATTCAAAGTCTCTACTTCCAATGCATGCACGGTCAAAGCAATAAATTCAATCAGAGTATGATGATTGAGCTCAAGGGATCCTTCTCAAAAGATAAATTACAAGAATATCTCACAAAGATAGTCAAGTTACATCCAATGCTGCGAGCTCGGTTTTCTAGAGGCGGAAACGGTGTTTGGAAGCAACGAATTTCGGCAAATATTGAGGACTCGTATTCTTTTCGCACAGTGGAATACTTTGAGACTGACGATATCTCACGCGAGGCTGAGGATGCTCAGGCGTCCTTGGACATTGTCAATGGTCCTGTGATGTGTGCAGTGCTTTTTGATGACCCACCCGCCAATCCTCAGCTTCTTGTTTGTGCCCACCACCTAGTAATTGATGTTGTGTCTTGGGGCGTTATTGTACAAGACCTCGAGGATCTATTACACGGACGACCAGTGACTGAGAGTGAAGGAACTTCTTTCCAAAGATGGTGCAGACTGCAGACTGAATACGCCAAACGCAGTTCAAACACCAAACCGCTACCACTGGATAATATCCCAGCTGCTGACCTAGGGTTCTGGGGCATGGAAGAGAACAACAACATTCATGGAGATGTTGTTACTGAACAATTCACAATCGAACCATCCACGACAAGAAGCATCCTCGGTTTGGCGAATGAGAAGTTGCAGGTTGAGCTTGTTGATCTTCTTCTTGCAAGTCTTCAGTTCTCTTTTAGCCGGGTATTCCCTAACAGAAAGACGCCGCCATGCATCTACAACGAAGGCCACGGACGTGAGCCTCACGATCCCGAGATCGATCTTTCTCGTACCGTTGGATGGTTCACTACTATGAGTCCAGTGCATATGCCTTCCGACGCTACAATGGGCGATGGCGATGGCGTTGGTCTCCGTGAATGCATCAGTTGGGTCAAAGACCTTCGCGGAAAAACTCCAGGAAAGGGAATGCCTTATTTTGCACAGCGGTTCCTTACTTGGGAAGGAAGTGAAAGGTATCGCGACCACTGGCCGATGGAAATTACTTTCAATTACCTCGGGAAACACAACACTTCCAAAAATCACGATAAATTACTAGAGCCAATCAATGGTACCGGGCAATCAATTAACTCTTCTTTCGACATTGGGGCTGATGTCCCTCGATTTTCGCTTATTGAAATATCCGCGGCAATAGTCGAGGACAGCTTGAACCTATCGTTTTCTTACAACAAAGCCATGGAAAGACAGACAGGCATAGGCCGATGGGTTGCAGACTGCAAAGATTTACTGACTGACACCCTTAACGACCCTTGTTTGCAAAAGCCACAACCAAGCTTGAGCGACTTCCCTCTTCTACCGTTATCATTCCATGGTCTTACAAAGTTGAGAGAGAGCTTGGAAAAATCTGCAATTAATTCTTTTGAAGAGATTGAGGACATATATCCTTCTTCTCCTATGCAGCAAGGCATTCTGCTCAGCCAGTTCAAAGACTCTACTACGTATTCATATCAGACCATATTTGAGGTTGACATGCCCACGGCCGCGATTGACGTGCAGAAGCTGGCTTCCGCCTGGCAAAGGGTCGTTCAACGCCATTCCACACTCAGAACAATTTTCATTGATGGCAGTCATGAGTCCTCACTTATGGATCAAGTAGTTTTCAAGTCAGCAGACCCAAAACTCGTTCTTCTTGCTAATTTAGATGAAAATGGCCGGCAGTCCTTGTCAGAAATACAAAGTTTGGATTTCAGAGATGGTTCTCCACCTCATCGCCTAGCAATCTGCCAGACTCCTTCGGGAAAGGTTTTCTGTCGGTTTGACATCAGCAACGCTATTGCAGATGGCACTTCCATGCCAATTATCATTCGAGATCTCTCGAGGGAATATATGGGCTTGGCTCCTATGACCTCACAACCACCTAGATATGGCGATTTTATTGCCCACCTGCAAACTGTGTCCAAGGAGAAAAGTGTCAAATACTGGAAACAATATCTTTCCGGTACAGAGCCCTGTTTGTTCCCGTCTTTGGTGGAAGAAGAACGACGCGAGAAAAGCCTCGGCTCCGAGATTCTTATTCTCAAGGACAATGCACAAATGCAAGAGTTTTGCAAAGACATGGGAATCACGATGTCAGCTCTCTTCCAACTTGTGTGGGCTCTAGTCTTAAGGTCCTACACCGGTTCCGATGAAATATGCTTCGGCTACGTCGCTTCAGGACGCGATATCCCGGTGGACAATATACAAGATGCAGTTGGGGCATTCATCAACATGCTGGTATACAAGATCAATTTGAAAAAGGATATATTGTTGCAGAAAGCGTTGAAAAAGACCCAACTCGATTTCATCAAAAGTATGGAGCATCAGTCTATTTCACTCGCAGAGGTACAGCACGAGCTTGATCTTGCGGATGCCTCATTATTCAACACAGCCTTCACGTTCCAGAGACGGGGCGCCTTGGAGGAAGATACCACGCCCTCGCTATCCTTCAAATCTTTTGAATCCTACGATCCTAGTGAATACAAGCTGGCAATAAACGTCGAGATGCTCAGTTCGAGTACCGAGGTTCACTTTAGCTACTGGAAGGATTTCCTGTCTAGCGATCAAGTCAAGAACATCGCAGACACATTTGAGAAAATAATCGGTGACGTTACAAAGGAAACGACCACTTCCATGTCTATCGGAGATATTGAATGCTTCGGAAACTCAAGTTGCAGTACTGTTCGCAAACTGAATGATATTTCTCTGATCAAGGTTGACAAGTGTGTTCATGAGATGATCCAAGAGCAGGCTGTAATCCAGCCATCAGCCCCGGCAGTCGAGGGATGGGACGCTCAATTTACCTATGAAGAGCTCAACAATCTTGGGGAACGCCTTGCAATCCAACTTCAAGACCAAGGGGTCGGCCCAGAAGTTATCGTTCCTCTCTTCTTTGAAAAGTCTTCATGGGCCATTGTTGCCCAAGTTGCTGTACTCAAAGCGGGAGGCGCATTCGTCTCTTTCGATCCATCACATCCCGAGGATAGACTGCGAGCACTTGTAGATGATGTACAAGGTCGCGTGGTCTTGAGTTCGGCTTCACAATATGAAAAGGTCTCTCGAATCTCCGAAAATGTTATATTGGTAGACAACAACTCTCTGCTACGATTTCCACAAGTTCACGGCCAGATACGCTCCGTTGTTAAACCAGCAAATACAGCATATGTGATCTTCACCTCTGGGTCAACAGGGAAGCCAAAGGGAACGGTAATAGAGCATGGCCAATTTTGCACAGGCGCTATAGCTCATGGGGAAGCGCTACACATGAACTCGAAAACACGGTCCTATCAATTCGCTTCGTACACATTTGACGCATCCATCTTGGACATTCTTTCGGTTCTCGTATTAGGTGGGTGCGTTTGTGTACCTAGTAATGAGGAGCGTATGAACGACATGGCTGGCAGCATTGGAAGACTACGTGCCAATTGGATGTGTATCACACCTTCCGTTGCTGGGACTCTTAAGCCTGAGAGTATACCCACTATGAAAGTCATCGCAATGGGAGGTGAAAAGCTCACTCCAGGTAGTATCGAAAAGTGGTCAAAATCCGTATGCCTTGTTGAAGCCTATGGGCCTAGCGAGTGCTCTGTCGTCTGTGCAGCAAATGACAAAGTTGATGCGTCTGGTAAAATTGTCAACTTCGACCCTGCTGTGATTGGAACGGCTGTCGGTAGTCGATCTTGGATTGTCGATCAGAGAGATTATAATAAGCTTGTGCCAGTCGGAGCCATCGGTGAATTGGTGATTGAAGGTAATATAGTTGGTCGTGGCTATCTCAACAACAAAATTAAGACAAGGGAGGCTTTTATACAGGATCCCACCTGGGCAGCGAATGAGAACATACGCGATCTAGTTGCCCCCGGAAGTCGAATGTATCGCACTGGAGATCTTGTCCGTTACAATTCAGACGGCACCCTCACTTATATGGCAAGAATGGACATGCAAATCAAGCTCAATGGCCAGCGTATTGAGCTAGGTGAAATTGAATATCAATGTGCACAGCAAATGCCTGAGAATGTGCAGTTGGCAGTTGATCTCGTTGCTCCCGGTTCACATGCTGGGGCAAAGAAACTAGCCATGTTTTTCACTTCGAATTCGAATAAGACTACCTCGGGAAATATCGTCCGACAAGATGAACGCCTTCTTCTGACAATGAGTGGCTCGATTCAAGATACGATCAAGGGCCTAGAGGAGTCTTTGGGCAAAGTCCTGCCATCGTATATGATTCCACAACTATTCTTCCCAGTGACAACCATACCATTCACTACATCCGGAAAACTTGATCGTCGAAAGCTTCACGGCGAAATTAACGACCTTTCTAGAGAAGCCCTTAAAGCTTACTCTCTAGTAACCTCGATGAAACGACAGGCTCCTACCGACAAAACGCAGCTAGTATTGCAAAGTTTATGGTCTCAAGTCCTTGGTCTACCCACAGCTTCGATTGGCAGTGATGACAGTTTTTTCAGACTTGGTGGGGACTCTCTGGCTGCTATGAAGCTTGTGGGAACTGCCCGGTCTCAAGGACTAACCCTAAGTGTTCTGGATGTTTTCCGCCACTCTTCACTCAAAGAAATGTCCTCGCGATGCCAAACAGCGAAGAATACATCTGTCAGTAGTGTCGAACCATTTAGTCTACTAGCACAAGCATCCAAAGGAGAAATCATGGAGGAAGTGGCAAGTCAATGCGGCGTCAATCAGCATACGGTTTCCGACATTTACCCTTGCAGTCCCCTTCAAGAAGGTCTCATCACATCATCAGTCAAACAAAGGGGAGCATACGTTGCCAAAAACATTCTTCGACTAGCTCAGAATGTTGATATTCAAAAGTTCAAGACTGCTTGGCAGCAATTAGTGGATGAATTCGACATTCTCCGAACCCGCATCATCCATACAGCTTCCTCTAACTTCCTACAGGTAGTCCTCAAAAAGGACGAAATCAAGTGGTACACCTCACACAACCTGGAAGAAGCTACCAGCTATTCTTCGAAAGTCCCGGAATCTGACGGTGGCGCCCTCACGAGATACACCTTAGTTGAAGACAAATCTTCATCGTCCATTTACTTCGTCTGGCTGATTCACCACGCGCTGTACGATGCATGGGGGCTAGACATTATCCTAACGAGATTTCAAGAAATTTATTTCTCGAAGTCTAAAATTTCACCAAAGGCTTCCTACGCAAACTTTATCGGTTATCTACAAGAACGGAATCCTCAAACCTCAGACAACTTCTGGAAAACCTATCTCGCCAACACATCATCTACACCGTTTCCACCTTCGATCGAAGATTCGCCAGGGGATCGAGAACTAACCACAAAGACAGTGAGCACAATCACAAGAATACCACAAAAGTCATCAGGACTTGATATTACCGTGCCAGTGTTAATCCGAGCAGCATGGGCTCTCGTGTTATCAAATCGTACACAATCAAGTGACATATGCTTTGGGGAGACACTGAGTGGTAGGAATGCGGACGTGGCAGGCATTGCTGATCTAGCAGGCCCTGTACTGACAACAGTACCGACTCGTATCAATGTCGATCTTTCACTCAAAAAGAAGGACTACCTCGAGGGAATTCAGAAAGCGTCTACGGAAATCATTCCTCATCAGCATGCAGGTTTACAGCATATCAGGAAACTTGGAGTAGACGCTGCGTCTGCTTCCGACTTCAGGAATTTGATTGTTATACAGAACGAAGAATCTGCCGAAAGCAACGACCTCTGGGAAGTTCAAAATGACGGAACGCTTGGCAGCTTCTTCACTTTCCCTCTCGTGGTGGAGTGTAAGCTATCCAAATCTCATGTTGAGTTGAATCTCCACTTTGATGAACAGGTGCTTTCTACCTGGGCTTCAGAGAGAATACTGCTGCAGTTTTCACACGTTCTTCAGCAGCTTGCATCTGTCAATTCTAGCGACACCGAGTCTCTTGAGACAGTTGAAATGGTAAGCCCGGAGGATAGGGAGGAAATTACGTGGTGGAACAGACGCCGCCCGCAAGCGGTTGACCGATGCATTCATGATATATTCCACGAATGGTGCATCTCACAACCCCAAGCTTCCGCAGTGGATGGCTGGGATGGCCATCTTACCTATCAAGAGATGAATACATATGCATCAAGACTGGCATCGTACTTGAGGACGCTAAATGTTGGACCAGAAGTGCTGGTACCCTTATGTCTTGACAGATCTGCATGGACTATTGTTACGATGTATGCGGTACTTATTGCTGGTGGCGCCATTGTTCCTCTTGATCCAACTCATCCCGTCGAAAGACACACGGAAATCATCACGCAACTGAACATTGGCGTCGTTTTGTGCTCTCCTAAATACCATTCTAGATTCGATGGCGTCGTCAAAAACATAGTCGATATTCATGAAGGTATGATCAAAAAGCTCTCATCCGGGACCACATCTTCAGTGCAGGCTATCAGCACAAACAGTCGAAACGCGGCATACGGAATCTTCACTTCAGGGAGCACTGGAAAGCCAAAGGGGATCATTGTCGACCACCGGGCATTCAATTCGAGCTCTGCAGCTTACAGTCCTGCTATACGGATGGACTCAAAAAGCCGAGTGCTTCAATTCTCGTCACTTACATTCGACGCTGCCGTCTTGGAAATATTCTCAACTTTGACAAACGGAGGCTGCGTGTGCGTGCCCAATGACGAGGAACGTCTGCAAGACTTATCAGGCGCTATCTGTCGGATGAATGTGAACTGGACATTTTTAACCCCTTCTGTTGCCAATTTGATCGATCCATCTTCTGTTCCATGCCTCAAAACTCTGGGATGCGGGGGTGAAGCAATGAGCCCTGAAGTTATATCTAAATGGGCGAACAAGGTTGAACTAGTGAATATATATGGGCCAACGGAGACATCAGTGATGTGTGTTGTGAGATCAGTCGCACCAAAAGACTCTGCAACCAGCATTGGGCAAGGGACACAATCGACCCTTACTTGGGTTGTAAACCCCGACAACTACAACCAACTCATGCCTTTGGGTGCTGTTGGCGAATTGGCGTTAGAAGGGCCTGCTCTATCCCGCGGATATCTTGCAGATGATGCCAAAACCAAAGCAGTATTCGTCGAAAATCCTTCATGGGCGTCAAAATTCCCATCATCTGTTCCTGGAGCCCGGCGGCTACATTTGTCCGGTGACCTTGTTAAATACACATCTGATGGCTCCCTCGATTTTGTTGGTCGGAAGGATAACCAAGTCAAACTCAACGGTCAACGAATGGATCTCGGCGAGATCGAGCACCGATTGGAAACGGATCCTCGTGTGCGACATGTCATTGTTCTGTTGCCAAAGTCGGGACATCTTCAGAAGCGATTGGTGGCAGTCCTCTCTTTGAACACCTCCAAGCAATCAATTGTTTCCTCTCAGCCTTGCGAGCTTGTTCAAAGGAATTCACACATTGATTCTGAGTTGGAAGACATCAAACACAAGCTATCATTACAGCTACCTTCCTACATGGTCCCCCAAACATGGGCAGTTGTGAATTTGATCCCGATGCTCGTCTCTGGGAAGCTCGATAGGAAAAAGGTTAAAGGCTGGGTCGAAGATATACCAGAAGAAATCTCACAACATATTGTGGGTGCTGAAGAAAGCAATGAATCTCCCGCAGAGGTCACCGGAGTCATTTCAATTTTGCGCGATGTTTGGAGTCAGGTGCTCAACTTGCCTGTCGAAAAAGTAAAGCTGAACCAGTCATTCATGAGCCTAGGTATGTTTAAGTGTCTTTAGAGCCACATTCCAGTATTAACAGTGTTATTATAGGTGGTGATAGTATTACAGCCATGGCTGTGGTATCTAGAAGCCGACGACATAAGATAGGAGTGTCCCTTCACGACGTACTCCGTTCTTCGTCAATTGTACAATTAGCCAGTACAGTTGAGGCTAGCATTGTGATTGTGCAAACCGAAGAAAAAACAGAGCAAGATTTCGATCTTTCGCCAATCCAAACGATTTATCTTGCTGCCAGCAAAGAACATCAAGGGAATAGCCGGTTCAACCAGAGCTTTAGTCTTCGCTTGTCACGATACATCAGCCCCCAGGCCATGAAATCAGCAGTTAGAAGCCTTGTCATCCAACATTCAATGCTGCGTGCACGATTCAGAGAAGACAGTGATGGCAAATGGGTTCAGCGTCTCTCTAACGTATGTATCACCTATCGCACTAAAGATTATTTCTGACAACTCTTCCTAGGAGATCGAATCATCTTTTCGGTTTAATAACTACACATTATCCAAGCAGGCTGACGCAACTGATATCATCATCAAGAGCCAACAGAGCCTAGACATCTTGCATGGTCCATTGTTTACTGTTGACATGTTTGAAACCCAAGACAACCAGCAATTTTTGTTCTTGGTTGCTCATCACCTAGTTGTTGACATGGTTTCTTGGAGAATTATTATTCAGGACTTGCAAGAAATTATTGAAACCAGAACCCTTCCCAGTGATAAGCCGCTATCTTTCCAGACCTGGTGTTCGCTGCAAGCCGAACATGCCAGACGAGATGAAAAGGCAAAGGTCCTTCCTTTCAAGATTCTACCAACAAATACTGGCTACTGGGGAATGGATAGCGTCCCAAACACTTACGGTGCGGTCGAACAGAAATCTTTCACTTTAAGTGAGGAAACCACTGCTTTCACAATGGCTAGTCACCACGATGTTTTCCGGACTGAGCCCATGGACTTTTTATTGGCAGCAATCCTTCATTCCTTCCACTGCGTCTTTACTGACAGGTTTCTACCTACATTATTTAATGAAGGTCATGGAAGAGAGGCTTGGGACTCACAAAGCGATCCATCACGAACTGTTGGCTGGTTCACGAACATCTCACCCGTTCAAGTGTCATTACAGTCAGGTCAGTTACACCCACAAAAACCTCCAGAATATTTTCAACATACTAATAGAAAAGTAGATGATATACTAGACACTTTGAAACGAGTCAAAGATACTAGAAGGAGTGTGCAGGAAACTGCAAAACATTATCTCGCTTATCACTTCCTTTCACAGGGCAATCAAGTATCTTCGACACGGCCCAAGGTACCTATGGAGATCTTGTTCAACTATTTGGGTGCCATGCAACAACTTGAGCGCGATGACTCGTTGCTCCAAAGCGCCGAAATACTTTCTGATACAGCTGATCCATTACTTGTTGGGGACATGGGACCTAATACTCCAAGATTTGCCCTGTTCGAGGTCTCAGCGATTGTCATGCATGGCAGATTACGTTTTACGTTTATGTATAACCGCCACATGCAACATCTCAATGAAATCAATCAATGGATATCAGAGTGCCAATGGGCTTTGGAAGAATTGGTAGTCAGGTTGAGACGGTGCAGTGCAGAGCCAACGCTGAGCGATTATCCTCTGCTTCCTCTCGGTTACGATGGATTGAAACGCCTAGCCAAGGAGTCCTTCCCAAGGGTCGGTATTTCGCATCGAGATCAGGTTGAAGACATCTATCCCTGTTCGCCTACCCAGGAAGGCATGCTTCTTAGTCAACTCCGTGATCCCAACACCTATCTTTTCAACATCGTTTTCGAAGTCAAGCATGCCAATTCGACAGGAAAAGTCAACTTTCAACAGCTTATCAATGCATGGAAAGGTGTAGTCGACAGACATGCAGCTCTGCGTACTATCTTTATCAATAGTACATACAAAGGTGGTGCTTTTGATCAAGTTGTTTTGAAAAAAGTCGAAACTGGAATTACTTATTTCGAGTGTGAAGAGCACGAAGTCTTCACCAAACTTCAATCTGTTCAACTTGCCGAAAAGAACAGTAAACGAAAACAGAAGATACCGCACCAGATGACAATCTGTAGCACTTCCGCCGGCAGGGTGTTTATCAAGATGGAGATCAATCACGCAGTAATAGATGGAGGATCAACTCAGATTTTGATACGTGATCTGTCTCTTGGATACGACGAGCAATTGTCTAAAGGTCCGGGGCCGCTATACTCAGATTACATCCGGTTCATCCGCAGTCAACCAGCAACTGAAGCTGTTTCATTTTGGAAACGATATTTGACAGGCGTTCAAGCATGCCACTTTCCCCGCCTAGGCTCTGGCAGCAACGGAAAGGGACTTGCTTCATTGACAGTCACGTTCAACTATTGGCCAGAGCTACAGAATTACTGCGAGAAGTCTAGAGTGACGCTCGCAAATGTGATACAAGCAGCATGGGCGTTGGTACTTCGACGGTACACCGGCTCTGACGACGTGTGCTTTGGCTATTTGTCTGCTGGAAGAGATGCACCTGTAAATGGAATTCAGGACACGATTGGGGTCTTCATTAACATGCTGTGCTGTCGTGTCCGACTTTCGGGATCACAGCTTCTGGCTGAAATTCCTAGTACTATCCAGGATGATTACATGAACGGAATACCGCACCAACGTTGTTCTTTGGCGCAGGTCCAGCATGAGCTGGGCTTGCAGGGAAAACAGATTTTCAACACGGCACTCTCTATTCAAAATCATTCCAAATCCAGTGATTCAGAAGAGGGGTCTTTGACCTTTACGGCACAAGAGGCACATGATCCAAGCGAGGTAAGACATGAACCACCCAGTATATTACTTATCATTTTTCTAACAAGCTACAAGTATCCGATTACATTGAATATCGAGACGGCCAAGGATGAAGAGGGGATCGTTATTCGCTACTGGACTGATATGATCTCAAGTCAACACGCGTCCGAAATCTCCGAGACAATTGCTTCCACTCTCCAAGCTTTCGTGCAAGAACCTACAGAAACAGTATCTCGTGTTAATTTGAGAAACGTTAAGACCAAGGAAACCGACACTGAGCAAAAGCACAGGGTGAGCAAAAATACGTCGCACCAGCATGTAGACATCGGCCAGCTCCTGGAAAACCATCCTGGCCTCCAGGCCCTCATTGACGAGAGAGTCCAAACTATCGTCCAGCAAATGTTCAGTCTCAGTCGACGCAGCTCTTTAGCCCGGAGAATGTCTGTCAGATCCAACGTCACCGAACAAGAAGTGACGAGAATTGCACAGTCCGAATCTGATGCCTTTTCATGCGCTTCAGAGGATATATACAGCCCCGATATTGAAAATTCGATGATCCCAGTTGCGGCTCAGATCCACGAACGCGGCAGACGAGCCACTCTTGAGGAAAAGCTCTTGCGGCTTTGGAGCGAAAAGCTCGATTTACCTCTGTCCTCGATAACGAAAGATGACAGCTTCTTTGAACTAGGTGGTGATAGCATCACTGCAATGGGCCTCGTAGGGGACGCGCGTGACGAAGGTCTAATCTTGACTGTGGCTGATGTATTCCGCAATCCTATTTTCAAAGACATGGCAAGCGTGGCTCAGATTGCCAGTGAAGTCAGCTTCGTCGACGTGGAAATCAACAACATGAACAAACTCGGCCAGCAGTCATCCTCTACATCCGCCAAGGGTAATATCTACGAGCGATTCGCGCTGCTCAAGTCTGCCAACATTGACGAGGCGTTTCTTCAAAAGTACATTTGCCCGCGCGTCGGGGTGTTCAAGGGAGGAATCGTGGACATACTACCCGTTACCGACTTTCAAGCTCTCTCGATCACTGGTGCACTCTTGCAGTCACGGTGGATGCTCAACTTTTTTTGCCTTGATGGACGGGGTGCATTGGACTTTCGACGTCTCAAGCAGAGTTGCTTCCGTGTGGTGCACGCTTTTGATATTCTGCGAACAGTCTTTGTTGCCTCCAAGGGACGTTTTCTGCAGGTCATTCTCCGCAAAGTTCGACCTGAATTCTCGGTTTACGAAACAGACGAGAGTCTAGATGATTTTACCTCCACGCTACAGCAACGTGATATTGAGCAAGGAGTAAAGCAGGGCGAGCCATTTGTGCAGTTTTTTGTCGTCAAGGAGAAAAACACTGACAGGCACCGCATCATCTTGCGTATTTCACATGCACAGTATGATGGCGTATCTCTTCCAAGAATTCTGTCGGCGATCAAGGCCGGGTATGAAGGAGGACCGATACCGTCGCCTGTTTCTTTTGCAAATTTCGTCCGTGACTCGGCAAGAATCATCACCAGCAGTCATTACGATTATTGGAAGAATTTACTCAAAGATTCCAAAATGACCGATATTGTCCGTCGCCAGGCTCCCGGATACCGCAAGTCAACAGGGAATACTACAATCCTGCGCAAAACTGTACATGTGCCATCCATGGCCCATGGAAACATCACAACGGCGACTGTCATCAAAGCAGCTTGGGCATTAACCCTAGCAAGGGTTACAGGAAGCGACGATGTGGTGTTTGGCCACACAATCAGCGGAAGAAACACAGCAGCCATTTCCGGGGTAGAGTCCATGGTCGGACCATGCATGAACATTGTACCAGTCCGCATCAAATTCAGCGAGAAATGGACTGTCCTTGATCTGCTTCGACACGTCCAAGACCAGCAAGTCGCCAACATGCCTTATGAAGCACTGGGGTTCCGGCACATTATCCAAGACTGCACAGACTGGCCTAACTGGACGACTTTTAGTACTATTCTGCAACACGATGCTGTCAGCTCGTCAAATGACATCAAGCTCGGAGACAACACTTATGTGGTAAAGGGAGTAGGCAGTGATGAAGAACTAGCCGATTTCTCTATCAATTCCATATCCCTGGATCAAAATCAAGTGGAAATGATACTGTCGTTCTCTGTCGAGGGCTCCATCACTATGGAGCTCGCGCAACGAGTATTGGATATGGTCTGCGACACGGCAGAAGGCTTCACCAAAAACCCAGACATGGTTCTTCCATCGCCTACCGCACTCTCTGCTCTGCCACCTCAAAACGTGCAAGACACCACTGGCCAGGAATACGGCATTGCCAACGCAGCCCAATCTTCTTCGTCTTCCTCGCAACTCGCCCAGCTAAGCCGTGCAGATATCCTCGTTCTTTCGGATGTTATCCGGCGCGCATGGGAACAAGTCCTAGCTGATAAGGACGACAATAGCCCTCCACTCAAACCAGACTCGTCATTCTTCGACCTTGGCGGCGATCTGATCGGTCTCGCGCAGGTATCGTGGCTTCTCGAGCAGGAAGATTTGAAAGTGCAACTTGACGATCTAGTCGACTGTCCGACTATGATGAGGCAGATGAATGCTCTGGTTCAATCCAACAGTCTCGACGCACAAAGGCAGACGATTATGATGATGGCCGGAGGACAAGGATCTTCAGCAGCCAATTCGACGTCTGAGGTTGATGCAGTAGTAGGTGGAGGTTCGCAGCAGCAGTCTAGTACTACTACGACTAGCAAAACAACGCAGCGGAAATCTGTGAATTGGGCGTCAGCGTTTGGGCTGGCGAAGAAAATTGTGAAGAGGAGGGTTGAGGTTACTGAGACTTGATATATTTCGTTTCTTTTGTTGGAAGTTTATTATTGAGATGGTAAACACATGTACGTTCGTTTTAAGTTTATTTGTGAAAGTTGAAGTTAAATATCATTTGCTTGTTATAAATTGATTGGAAAATAAGAATTCTAGAATCCAAAAGCAGTTCATAATTGTATACTCCTCATTATAAAAACAATCAAACCCACGACGGAGTGACCCTCTTCAAAAACTTCATAAACTTAAAAAACCCAACAGCATGCTCGACATTGCCCATGGGGTCAACCACTTTCTCGGGGAAAGCGATACCAGCACCATGCAAGCCCGGCACCACCTCATTCTGCTGATCGACAAAGCCGCCAAACTCCGAGTCCCATTCAATCTCGCCGAGGGGTGATTTGTTATTGTTTCGGGTCAGGGATGGCAGCGCATTACGTTGGTACCCAATGGCGTGAACGATATGTGTGCATTCGGGCAGTTCTGCTTTGTAGGCGGCGTCTTCCCTGCCGCTGCTGGTGTCGATTTTCCGGATGAAGCGTCCAGCGTCGGATTTGGACAGGCATGCATCTTCGAGCTGTTCGCGCGCGAATTGTGCGGCTTGGCCCTTGAGACCCGTGTTGTCGCGCAGGATCCAGCCGTCCATGAACTCGGCGTATCGCAGCGGGTGGCGCGTGAACCATTTTATGCGTAGGTTCGGGTGGGAGGAGCGTGCCAGGTCGACAAAGTTCATCAGGGCGAGAATGGCGCTGTGGGATGCGCCGATGACGGCGACGGTGGTGGGTTGGTTTTTGGGGATGTGGTCGTAGAGGATGCTGGGTTTGAGGACTGTGTCTAGGTCGAGTGACTCGATAGATGTGCCGGAGATTGGCAGTGGTGGGTTGGTTGGCGATGAGCCTGTGCACAGGATAATTCTGGATGTGGTCACTTGGATATGCGAGGATGAAGAGTCTTGCAGTTTGATGTCGACGGTCCAGTTAGACGTCTAGAAGGAAATATGCGTAAGTCATAATTACTAGCTCATAGATGTAGGGAGACTTACTGTCTCTTTCAGATCAGCGGCAACAACAGTGCCGCGGTATTGCGAGACTTGATCTAACTTGAGCATTCCGTCTGTCAAGGCGCGACACAAGTCGGCGGCATAGTGCAGAGAGCACGTATCGGCCTGGTCGAGTTTGTTCAAGACAGAAAAAGCATTTGGAGTCGGGGTCTTTTGAATCACACTGCGAAACGGCTGTACACCGGTAGCAAAGGTTTGGAAGAATGATACTTTGGTGTTGCTAGTCTATATGAGCATATGTGCAACACTAAGTGTATCCATTTTTTCAGGTCCACCTACCTGGGAACCTCGCGATAGTTCTTGTTGATCTTGCCGCCATCAAAAGACGGGTCGATCCAGGCGATTTTGTTGAGGCCCAATTCTAGGAGATTTCCAAGCGCTGCCACTCCAGCCGGGCCTGCTCCGACGACGACGGCCGCGTACTTGGTGGGAACGGCTCTGGTCATGGTGTTGCGTCGGGTATGTGAACAAAAAGAGGGATCCAAAAGTAAACAAAATTGTATTTAAATGAGAATAGCTATGGGTCGCTATCTGAAGGATAAAATCGAGTCCAAAATTCTGCAGAGAATGGTGACGAAGGACAAAGAGACAGAGGACCTCGTGGACGTGGACGTGCAACTCTGGCAAGATAAGAAGAAAGTGGGCGAAGAAACCCCTCCTCTTTTCTGGGTGGAAATCGCACGACATAAGCTTTCCCGATTCCGAGACAAGCCTGGGGCGGCAGCGGCGCTTTTCCGACCGCCCTGCGACGACTTGGTCGTCCCCAATGTCTCTGACCGCCAACCACGAAAGCAAATTGTTGAAACGATTTTCCGATCCAGATGAGCCCGAGTTGTTTCCTGCATCCCGATGCTGTCGAGTTGTCGATAAAGTGGTGCTGCTTCAACGACATGTTCTCAACTGTCCCTGATACCAAGTAACTTCAGACAACCCCGCGACGCAATCAGTCATCCAGATGACGAATTCCAATTGCGTATGGCCCCCATATCCATTCTCCGACACAATTGCGCACCCAGTCACCGGTCGCTCATATCGCCCACTCGCTGGCATTTGGCACTCTCCGGACGCCCTCGCTTTGCGTCGCTTAACCAAGCGACCGCTCCGAAGGCATTCCTTTAGTCACATGGCTGCTATCGGCCGAGAACCGTGTGGATCGTCGGGGAGTCAAAATAGCACAATTCATCGCCCCCGTCGGGCAACGACGAACTCGCTGCGCATCACGGCGGCAGTGAAACTGCTCGATAAACACGTCGGATTTGGCGCATCGTGAGGAAAAAGTGCTGACTTGGGGAAAATTGGGGAGAAAGTCGTCGTCTTAATAGCAAAGTCGCTGAGCTGCTTGTGGCGCTAGTCCTCATTGGGCCCTAGCGTGGATTGCGTGATCGCATCATCCCCAAAATCGATCACGCCATCGACAGTGCCTGGGTGTCTGGGTGCCTGAGGCTGCAACAACATACTGCATAATCCGGCTACCTTCAGGCTTGGCATTTTTGCCCATTTTGCAATGTCTCCTGCATTTCAATGATTTCATGGGCGAGCCTCAGCGGGATTCTGCAAATCTACCATCAGGCTGTCAGCACGTCATGTGCATTTCATCTTGCAAGACACTCAGCTATCCTTTCGGTCGACCATTGGCGAAGGAGATGGGAAGCTATGAAGTCCGAGTCGGTGCACAGCCTCGTCGAAGTGAGCCTTGCACCAGCCAGCACCAGCACCAGCCACAGCAGCTCTAGCCCCCCAGTCACTATTCTTATCGATCAATGGCCATAGCAAACACTGCCAAGCATAGTACGTACCATAGTGCTATGTATGTACTACATAATATCATACTATTAATAATCAGAAACAACCACTCACAAGGCGGGTTTTCCTTATCAGCCGCATCGGTGGGGCAGCACAGGCCAATCAGCAGCACACGGGCTGGCCCGCAGCCCACTGTGCCCAGTGACAGCATCGCGTTAGCCGCCGGGGAATTTGTTTAGGGAAGGCGCCGTGCCGCATCCCACCTGCTCCTGCCCTGCCGTCATTCGTGCGCCCCGTCAGGCTCACTTTCCCTCGCTCTTTCCCTCTGAGCACGTACTTACTTTATAAAGAGAGCAGGCACCGTCACCGCCACACCTGCCTTCTCAGCCTCTTTTCCTCCGCTTCGCTCTGACCTGACAGGAGCTCTCTCTTCCCTCTCGTCTCCCCCCCCCCGCGCGCCTCGATCTCTTGGCTTGCTTGGACTGCTTCCAACTCAATTGATCCCTCATTGACATCTGTTGTACTCAGCATAACAAACAATCCAAGTCGCCTGCTTGCTCTCAACCCGGCCGGCCCCATCGGGTCGATCGTGACCTCGCTCGTCCGATCAGTCGACTTCTCCCCGCTTCCGTGTTTATCTTATCCGTCCCCGCGCCGCCGTATCATGGCCATGCGACTCTTCTAACTGCACATCCTTGTCCCCAGTCAGCGACTCTCGCACAGCCTTGCCTGCGGGCCCTGCTGCCTCGCTAGTTGGTCGTCAGGCTGACCTGCCTCCAGTATATACATTCCAAGCTCAGCAAAGCCGATCGTCTGATCGCCCAGCTCTCTTCCCGCCATGGACACCCCAGGCAGTCCCCATAACCAACTTACTCTTCCGCAATCAGCCTTCAAAAACGAAGCCGCCGAAGATCCCTACTTGTCGGGCCCTTCTGAATTAGAAGATTTCTCCTTCGAAAACCACCCCACCCCAGGCGGATCGCTGCATCAAGACCCCGCCAGCCGGTTTTCTCCTGTTTCTTCCCCGTCCGTCGAGCGAATATCAAACCACCCCATGCAGAGCTATGACTACGGAGAGAACTCTTTCGATCCTCCAAATCTTTTTGACTTTGACTTGTCTGGTTCGTCAGACCCCGGCATCCTCAGCAGTGTCACCACTTCCCCCGGCCCCGACGATCTCCTATTGAGAAATAACGGCGGCACGGGCCAACTCTCTTCTGATTTCGGCATTGTCGACTATCAAATGCCTCCAAAAAATACAAAGAAGCGGCAAGCGTCGGTGGAATCATTCGGCCAGGCTCCTGTGGGTTCAGATTTTGTCACCGCCTTCCCTACCTCTGTTAGCCAAAACCCGGGCTTCATGGCAATCGATAATCCTCAACTCACCAGGCTTAACATCCCGGATCCTGTTCATGACATGGACAGCTTAAGTCTCAATCGTACGCCAACCTCTATACCATCGCAGAGCCCCCTCGTAAAAGTATCTACCTACACTCGAGGTGATTCTCCCACAAGAGATGAAAGCGAAAGAGATCGGCGCAGGAGTAGCCGTTCCTCCATTCACCTATCCCCAAGTCATGAGAACAATGACCATAGTGAACTGTACGATGACAACACTGGCTTGGGTCTTGTCAACACCAATACACGCGCCGAAGACGGGTCATGGATCCCCAACCCTACTACCGGACATGCAGGTCTTGATCCGTCAGTCCGTGGTGACGAGTTCGTTCCTAGTCCAAAAGAGGTAGAAGAAGGGCGTTACCGTGCTGAGAAGAATGTCGACATCGAGATCTGGTCGGCGTCAGTCTCTGTCGCCAATAGCGATGCAGGCGATGAGTACCTTGCTCCGAATCAAAACACTCGTCAAAGGCCACGATCGGTGAGTGCTATCGAGACACGACAAGACTACTTTAGTATCATGCAGCGTGATGACTATAACATCCCCGGCCCTGGTCAGCTTATCCACGAATCTGATCCCGGCAGCGACTTTGAAACGGCCTCACATGATGGTTCTGCAGGCTCGTCTGACGATGGGCTTCCTTCGCTAGAATATTGCATCGAAAATGACCCCATAGCTCGTCAACTCATCCTTCATGTTCCCTGGAAAGATCACCCCCATCTTGCTCTACCTGTATATACCAAGTCTCAGCCTAACACTTCGCGGGATGCGATGCAACTCTACGAGGACCTTTCCAAGGAATTCGAGACTGCGTCGCGTGTGGCAACCTGGGGGACAAGACGCCTGGCTAGCAGTGAAGTCGACAGCTTGCTTGAATCTGACGGCTTTCTCAAGAACTTGTCAATCAGCAAATCCAGTCTATTGAAGCTGCTGCCAAGGAGAAGCAACAGCGCTTCCAAACACAAAAGGCATCTCTCCCAAACAGGCTCACAGCGATCCAGCTTTGAAGGCGAGCAGCCCCATCAAGATCTTGAAAGCAAGAGAGAAAGTATAGCTGGGTCAATGCTGTCTCGGCGATCAAGTTTAAATCGACCAAAGTCTCCCAATGGTGTTCTAGCAGCCGCCATGTTTGCGAGCCAGATGGCCACTAGTATTGGAGGTCATAGTTCCATTTCAGCTGCCCCCACCGCTACTCATAAGGGCGGCCTCAGTCCCGCTACCCTTATAAACCGTTTCAGAAATCGGAGCAAAAGTGAGGGTGCTCGCGCCGCGCCTGATCTACAAGAATTGAATCTGGAAAAACCACGCCCTCCGATAGTCCCAACACCTTCGCATCAACTTCAGACTCCCGCTGCCCCCCGAATTGATGACGGTGACGATGATGACGACGACTCAATGGACGACAAGGGTGTCCTCATGAACCTGGCGCCTTCGTTACAGCAGATTGTACCGACTCAGGATGGTTTCCGGAGGCAAATCTCTTCTTTGAACCCCCGTTTAGCACAGCAGCTAGTAGACCGTTTTGCTAATGAACAAATACGTCGTTTCACGAAGCTAATCGAGGATAACAACAAACACGCAACAGCGGTGAAAAGGGGGAAATGTGGCGCCCATCATCGCTGTTTTGCTTCTGGGGGAGAAGCGCACATTCTACCCCCCAAAACAAATCCTAAAGATCCCAGTGCCACCCACTGCCAGTTTCAAATATCGGGACCAGAGGCTAGTGATGATGAGAGCAAAGGGCTCATGGATGGTACTATTGCACCTGCTATCTTTCCACTTGGCGTGCCTATTCCTCCAGTCAAGAAGCTGCCTGCTGAGTTTGAATGCACTCTATGCTTCAAAGCCAAAAGGTTTTATAAGCCATCTGACTGGACTAAGCACGTGCATGAAGACATACAGCCCTTCACTTGCACTTTTCCGAACTGCGGTGAGCCCAAGTCGTTCAAGCGCAAGGCCGACTGGGTGCGTCATGAAAATGAGCGTCATCGACATCTAGAATGGTGGGCTTGTAACATGGCAGAATGTGACCACATATGTTATCGAAAGGACAATTTTGTTCAGCATTTGGTGCGAGAGCACAAGAGGCCCGAACCAAAGTCGAAGAAAACCAAGTCTCCAGCCAGTGGCGGCACCGAAGAGCAAGAAGTAAGCTTTTGGAAGCAGGTGGACGAATGTCACAAGGAAACAGACAAGTCGCCTACAGAAGAACCTTGCCGGTTCTGCGGAAATGTCTGTGACGATTGGAAAAAGCTTACAGTACATCTGGCGAAGCACATGGAGCAGATCGCCTTACCAATACTGCAACTAGTGGAAAAACACTCTTCTACGACAAATAACAGAGTCAACCCCACGAAGAAAGCTACTTCTATTTCTCCGATCAGTCCAGCACCAAGCGCCGGCATACCAAGCTACTCTTCAGATGGTGTTGCAAATACAGGGCCCTCGATGAACGGCACAATGATGGCTCAGCAAGTTTCATATGGTAGGAGTCAACCCGGCGAACAGCCCCATCTACAGCCTACTCAAAGTCCTCTTCTATTGAGCCCTACCATGGGCCAGTCGGACGTGCCGCAAGGCACAACGTATCCTCCTCCCTCTCATTATGCAGTCTCGTCCTCGTCTTATCTGGACCCTCATTATACACCAGTTCACCGGAACTCAAGGTCTTATCCTCCCGCCAACCCCATGCCTGCCCGGCAGCAGACATCATTTGTTCCCATGGCCGAAGGAAATCCCTTCGAGTTGACTATTTCTACTGATGGAATTACTGAGCCGCCGCAACAGCTGTACCATTCCCCCACAGCTGAGAATATGTATGTATCCCAAGACGGGATGTTCCCAACAATGTATGAAAACACGCCAGTAATAGGCTACCAGATCTCCACATCCCCTGAGGGAGACCATCTATCTGCGCATGGGTATATGCCGCAGAATCACTCGCCTACCTATCCATTTCAATGATGCCCTTCGTGTTATTCTAAAGATACCCGCCTTGGTTTTTTGCTTTCCTTTTCGGTCTGGTCGTAATTGAAATTTTTTTTTTTTTTCACTGGCGTGTTACCGTTTACAATATCTCACAAATACATCACGAGCTGCGGTTATCATATTTATACTCTAGGCTTATTTGCCTTGTACTTTCTTTATATAGTGTTTTTACTTATCATCAACAGCATGAGCCTTCTCGACTGGCATCACATCAACCTCATCGGGTACAGCCGGTCTGGGCCTCCTTAAGCCTTGCCTACAAACATCCACCGTTTTTCTATTGGCAGCGGCCCGACACCCGAACCCAATCAGGCTTCTAGGGCACCCACCGCCACGCTAAGGGTGAAATAATGCAGGGTAAACTTGCCCAGGCATGGATGATGCAGCTTTACCCAACATCATGTATGCGCAGCCTCACCGTTCCCCTCCTTTAGGAAAATGATCATTACCATCTGTACCCTATCGTCTGACACGGTCTTGTTTCGGACTGCACTAGCGATAAATAATTGCTGGTTCGTTATTTCGGAATTCATTTGTTAGTGTGGGGATCAGCCCCATGTCAGCCAATCTAGGGATGACATTATTGTCGGTATGTTTTGTAATCGACCACAGCACACAAGGCTGAGTTGTGTGCTTTTCTTTGCTTTTCTTTTCCTAATTTTTTGGTTGCTAGGCTGGGAAGCACGACTTGCGGTAGCAATTAATACGTTTTTAGATTCAGATATGCAAAGTTATCATCTGGAAATATAATACTGCCAAAAAAGAGACTCGAATCTTGAATAGCGAGTTTTGTATAGAAATATACAAAATGGAACCAAGAAAAACCAAGAACAATAGCGGCAACAACAACAACAACAACGCCTATGATACCACCTCCAGCTATCCGGATCTTCTCGATCTACTTCCTGAAAAGCAGCCAGCATTGACTATTGGAAGCAGTCCGGGTTTTAATACCGAGCTATTTCTTCCTCCTGTGGCATTGAGTCATGCACATTTAGAAGAAGTCTGGAGTCATCTTCGCATTGCTTCAGGAAATAAAGGGCCACTGGAAACCCAGTGCGGAAACAGAAACGTGACATTATTACCCAGTCAGGCGTGTTTTAACTTATCCAGCCACCAGTGTTATCCGAAATTCCATTGCGGAAGATATGTTGATTCTGCTGATTCTACATATGGAAGCCAACCCAGTTCTGTTGATGCGCAATCAGTGGACGGTTCTTTGTGCCCTAGAGAATCAAAATCAGTTGCTCGAAGAAGCCCGAGTGTGACGTCTTCTTCGCGGTTAAGTTGGGCCGAAGATCACGCTGCTCCTATACATCCTCTTCTGGAATTTAATTTAGGGCGCCCTCTTGTTGATGGAGACGAGTCGCTTGCATGTCGTTTATGTCCGTGGGTAGGCAATACTCCGTCGGAGAAAAGGTTAGCTTACAACTTCACGGTATATACATGCAGTATATGGCATGTTTTGTTAACTCTCAGCAGAAAGCACGATGCCCGCCACAAAAAGACTCATATCTGCGAAATCTGTGACGCAGGTTTCGGCACCCAAAACGATCTAGAGCGCCATCGAAAAGCGCGGCATCAGAAGACACCCCGATGCGGCCCTTCTGAGAGATTCAAGTGTTTTGGCCGTAGTTGCAGTAGTCCTGACAAGCTGTGGCCGAGACGGGATAATTTCAAAGCTCATATTCAGCGGACGCATAAAGATGAAAATCAGAATGAGCTGATGCGTTTGTATGTTCTTTTTTTTTCATTCTCTCGGGCAGTTGGGATAAGTGTTAATTTGAGAGCAGGTCAAAGGAATGGTATGAACAGAATAAATACATGGCCAACAACAACACCGAGGAGGAAATCAAAGTGAAAGAAACTTGTAAAGACGAAAATAATAAGTCGACGAAACTAGACACGTTTGTCGATGACGGTGTTACTTCTAGAAAGCGTCTCAAAGATGAAGATACTTCCATTTCCGTTCCAGAAGAGACTATAAAAAACTTACAGGCTGATGAGATACTTCTGGGGAAGTCTCCGAATTACTCCCATAGATCCGATGTGAAGCTACCAAGTGTTGAAAGTATGCTTAATTCTAATCATCTGCAAGAACCTGATAGTTCTGAAGAGCAAAAGACCGGGGCATTGCCTAGCATGCGGTCATTCGAACGCGGGGTGGCTCTCATGGAAGCATTGGCCTTGCAAAAGCTGGGAACACAGGCGAGTCCTTCTCAACATCAAAAGCAGCAAACCAGTCCAGAGACCATCCCCTCGGGTGTAAGCTTGCACAGAAACCCTCAGGGTAATCTGCCTAATGTTGGGAACTTTTCTGAAAAGGAAAGGGCTTTCTGGCTGAATATAGTAGCAGATATGAGAAATGAATTGACCCAGCAGACTTCACACAACGTTGGAGATGAGGATGCGAATGAGCAAACATTGGACTATTCAAGTGTGAAGAAATCCAATCGAGCGAGTTATGCATGTTCGGAGTGTAAAAAGACGTTTGGAAGGCAGTGCGATCTTAAGTGCGATATTTCTTATTTTTAATTTGAAGATATCCAAATTTTTAGTATGTGTCAACAAACTAATGACGCTTGGCAGGAAGCACATCGCTCGACATGAGAAACGCTACGGGTGTACATTTACCGACTGTTTCAGAGTCTTTGGCAGCAAAGCCGACTGGAAACGCCATGAAAACACTCAACATTTCCATTCTCGAAGCTTCCGCTGCTTTTTACTTGACGCATCTCACAAAGAGTGTGCAAAGCTATTCCTCCACGAGGAGAAATACAGAGAGCATTTGGTGGAATACCATTCCCTCAACGACACTAAAGATATTGACAGCCACGTGTCCAAGAACCAGATTGGCAAGAATGGACAGACTCAGTATTGGTGCGGCTTTTGTCGCCAAATCAAGCGTCTCAAGACAAAAGGGCTGGATGCTTGGAAAGAGCGGTTTGATCATATTGACTCGGAGCATTTTCGGCAGGGACAGAGTATTGGAGATTGGCTTCCGCCATCGGGGCATATGGTCAAGCGGGATTTGGAGATTCTGCAACGAGAAAATACTAAAAAGAAACAACTTGACAATCAGGATGAACTCGTGAGCGACAGTCATGATGAAATTGATAGCCTGTCTGGCGAAAACGTTGCGAAAAGCGGGCGATACCAGAGCGAAAGAGAAACGGCTCGAGAAAAAACCGCTGACATGAGTAGTGGGGATGACTCTGACTCTGCATCGGAAGTGGCAGATGCTCTTGATAGTAGTAGGCGTTCGCCGTCTATCTCTCTAGAAGACTCGCGGAAGAGGAAAGCTAGAGACTTTTCTTCTCCTTGCAACGACGACTACCGTGTCCAAGATATTCAGTACAGATGGAATAAGGTTATTTATTGTGTACGTATCTATCTGTATTTTTCCCTACTTTTGTTTTGATGGATTGACTAACGAGTTGTTTGTGTAGTGCCGTTGTGGTGATGGGCCCGCATCTAGCGCGACTAATACTCATTGTCCAAATTGTAGTATCGAGTTTTGCTGTTTCTGCCATTCTGACATGGAGATCGTCGCTAGTTAAGCTCTACTTAAATGATCGGATGAGGGGGTCGCTAGGATTCGGTTATTTATTGCTTTAGATTTGAGGGGCTATGAAATATATATACATATACACGATAGTCATTTTAATTACATCGAGTTGAACTGTATCTCTTGGTTAGCATCAATTTGAAGTCTTATTATACGTACAACATTGAAATTCAGCCGGTGTCCACTACATGTATTTATCATCGTAGACATGTTGGGTCTCAATTATCAATCAATACATGTATAACTGATGTCCATCTATGTATATACAACCTCTTCATGTGTAACCCATATTTTTATCACAGCTTCGACTGCTCCGGCTCACCGATCAAATGCAAAAAAGACTCGTGAACCTCATCCGTCAAATCACTCGCCTGCATACTTCTCCCCTTGGCCTTGAACGCGCGCCGCGAGCAATCCCTCGTCAACGCGCTGCCCGCATACGCAGCCAAGAGGAGGGTCGTCGTCGACGACATTTTCTTTGAGTTATCTTCCAACTCGTCCCGAATCTCATTTTTACTCTCGGCAACACGCTCACTCGGTTTTTCGGCCGTATCCCACAGCCCGTTGAGATATGCGGATCGCCAGGCTAAAAACGTGCCCAGCGAGCCCGTCAGTGTGTCGCCCTGTCCGCCGCTGCGTTTCCGCCCGCCTTCAATGTCGGATATTATACTGGTGACGCCGTTGGAGATGATGTCTTGCGGACCCTTTTGGATGATTGTCACGCCGCCGAGCGCGCGAGCTAGCTTTTCGCATGCTTCTGATGCCTGGCTTGTTTTATCCTCTTTGGAAGAGCCGGTTTCTTTTTTCTCAATGTCACCTTGACTAGACACCTGTATTCCGAGAGCCTTTGCCAGCCGGCCAAACTCGACGACATTCGGGGTCAGGATACACTCCTTGTATCCACGGACCAAATCTGGGTTTTGGGTCACCAGCATCAACCCATCTGCATCCAGCACAAACGGCACGGATTGCTTGCGCGCTTCTGTCATAACTGCTTCGACCACTTTTTGCGTTACCCCGTCCCGGCCGAGTCCAGGGCCGATTACGAGCACGTGTAGGCGCGGAAGCATGTCGAGGATGGGGCTGGCCAGCGAGTCTGAGTCTTTTTCTTCTTCTGACGCGACGGATGCGCTGCTGGGAAGTATTGGATGGACCATTAGGTTGGGGGAGTACGCTTTTATTACCTTGATTTATATAGTTAGGGTTTTTGGAAGTGGAACATCTAGAATTAAAACGTACTGGCGCAGCGGACTTTTCGCATATTACGTGACTCTGTTTTTCGATTTGTCAGGTTTTGTCAACTGGTGTTGACTTGAGATTCTCACCATGTCACAGCCTATTCAGTTCAGTGCATGAAAATTTAATATCAGAACGTTAGGGAACAAAATACCTAACCGAGCAGAAGCCATTGCTGAAAAATAGGGCGCTCCTGTATAACTTTTATCAAATCAGATGGTGGTTGGACATCAGACATGTAGAGAGTTTCATACTCGGCGCTTCCACCTATAACGGCAACTCGACCCAATTGCCCTGTTCATTCTGTTGTTAACAACGTATCCAAACTATTAACTCCGATGGTTATACCCTTGTGAAACTTTTCGAGCATTGGAGGAACCATCATCTTCACCCGCGCTAGCAGGGTTGAAGACGGGGTGGTGATGTGGATGGGTTCCATTGTGCCGATTCACCTCATAGACTAGAAAATTCTTTTTAGGTTTAGGTTATGGTTTATGTATTATCAAAGTAGAGTCGAGTGAACATTGAAGGTAGTAGTGAAGTGATATAGGTGGGGTGCAGCTATGAGCGGCATGTGATGTCACCGGCTAAGCTTGCCTATTCTGGTAGATTATTTTGAACCCTTCTCACTACCAAAATACGGTCTTTATGTAAAGTAACAATCACATACAAGGCAAGCTATCTAGCATTAAAGAATAACCTTGTCTAGCATACTCCAAATCTCCAAAACGCTGAAATGCAACATAAAAAATGGTATCCCAAAAAAAGCTGTCCTTGATGCCGAAACCAAACGGCGAGAAAAAAAAATTTCAAAATAGTGAAATCAGCGTCGCGCTCTCGCCAAAGCAGTTAGCTTTTGCTTTCTCTCCAGCTTCGCCTTCTTTGCTTCTGCCTCTTGACGCATGTCTTCTGCGTCTTCCTTTTCTGCAGCTCGCAAGGCCGCGAATTCTTCTCTCTCCATGTCCCCTAACCCAGCCTCCATATCAGAAGACTCGTCGGAATAGTAATCGTCGTAGTCATTGTAGTAATCGCCTGCGTCTTCCTCGTCCGTGCCAAGGTATTCATCACGTGGAGGAGCCCGGTGGCGGTCGCGACCACCCTGGCGCGGAGCACGTCCTGCCGTGCCTTTGTAGGCAGGCTGTGGCGGACGAGAAGTACCCTTATATCCTGGCTCTTCGACTTCTTGTCGCTTTGTAGAGGCCTCAACACCAGGTTTAACTGCAGATTTCGCTGCAGTTTTCGCTGCAGCAGAGCCTGCACCGAGGCCAGATTTCTTCCCGAGGCGGGCAGCTTCTTTCTCCTTGGCGGCCGCCTCCTCCACACGCCTCTTCTTTTCAGACTTGCTTATCTTTTCCTTGGGCAACGCTGATTGGTGTTTCAGCACACCGATCTTTGGAGCTTCTTTCTGCACGGCTTTGGCTTTTGCCATTAAATCTGCAAATGAGCCTTTGGGCGGGGGTTTACACGGTGCTGCCGTGGCAGGAGCGGGCTTAGCAGGCGTAGGACGAATGGGCGCAATCTTTGGGCGAGCCTTCGAGGCATTGACCGCAGGCTTGTCTGGACGTCGTACCGAATCTTCAGCCTTGCGTTTTGTACCAGTTGGTAAGTTATTAACAGAGCGCTGAGGGGCTATTGACGGCGGGGTGGGTTTCGCCGAGTCGGACTTGGACGCGGTAGCAACTGACGCAGTAGCCGGTTTTGAGGTAGCGGGAGTACGCGGGGTTGGCAGAGAAGATGGGTTGCCCGTCTCGATGGACGAGAGGACAGAGTTGAGAAACTAATCATGTTCAACTTGAGTTGTAGAATCAAACAAAGAAGATAAACTTACACTCATGTTGCAGCGTGATAATGATTGAAGACTGAATTAAGTCTCAAAGCGATAGCAAACTGTTTATGATCGCCGCCACCAAAGCATGAGAGGGGAAGCCTTCATTGTTCAGGCTGGATCGCAATACTATCCGAGAGCGTTATGACCTGTACTCAGGTTTAAAAGTGTCCTCGGCTAAAAAGCTGAAAGACACCCTGGACGAAACGGTCTTCCACGCCCTGTCAATACACAGAAAGTCGAAGATAAGGAGTCGAGGGCGAAGGACACTGAAGTGGGCTGTGGGAAAAGCTGGAGCGCGAAGACGAGCAAGAGAAGTCGCGAGTCTTCTAGAACACCGTTCACGTGATGCATGGAGGGACGGCCCGTTCGGGCAGGCGGTATGTTTTTGACCATCAGCCACACCGTCGGTAGCCTCGCTTAGAAGCACCAGCCACAGCTTGGCCCGTCGCACTTTTTCTTTTGTGGAACGCTTCCTCCATTCGATCTTCAACCACGATCAATTCGATAACCACCACGAACTCGACGTTTCAGTCTCCGCCCAACTTGCGGTTAAATCGATTGACTCTCTTGTTCACTTCCGAAGCTTTTACAGTATGTTCCGGCAGACTGCATGATATTGTATCTTGTTGCAGTGCTAACCAGCTTGCAGGCCAAAAATCAAAATGAAGCACCTCGCAGCCTACCTCCTCCTCGGCCTTGCTGGCAACACCAGCCCCTCTGCCGCTGACATCAAGAACGTCCTTGAGTCTGTTGGTATCGACGCTGACGAGGACCGCCTGACCAGCCTCCTCTCTGAACTCGAGGGCAAGGATATCCAAGAGGTATATATTAATTTCATGAAGCTGCGTACGAACGGTAGCTAACTACTCTACAGCTCATCTCCGAGGGTTCCTCCAAGCTCGCCTCCGTCCCCAGCGGTGGTGCTGGTGGTGCTGCCCCTGCTGCTGGCGGCGCTGCTGCCGGTGGTGCTGCCGAGGCCGCCCCCGAGAAGGAAGCCGAGAAGGAAGAGGAGGAGTCCGACGAGGACATGGGATTCGGTCTCTTCGACTAAGCATCTTGCACTCGAAAGCCACAAAAAATGGAGCGACAAGTATGGGAGAAGTAGCATGGAACGGATGCTGGAGCGGATTCTGGAACGGATACGGGAGTCTTACACGACTTGGCTGGGATTCGACCTTGAAATCTGTCGTCCTTTGTCTATATGCAGTTACATGCAGTTACGATTGTTTATGTATGTTAGTGACTAAATGTCAATCCGATGCTTCTTCTATGAACAATAATTTGGCGTAGTCTATTCGTAATGTTCGACTTGTAACAGCGATTCTACTATAACTCCTTCAGGTAAGAATTGTGTCAACTCACCACGTGAATTCGTACCCATAATTCGATTCAATAAGAATATTAATTCAGTCAAAAGCATACATCAATAATGATATTAAATCCATAATAAATTCGTCTTCCATGTTTAGCCTGAATGCAATCCAGGAAATACCCCAAAACGGCCTAGCGCAGAATGCTAGGGTTCATAACCTAAAGCAGTCGCTTAGCCGAATACCCACCCTTCAAACCTGAGCCCGCCGAGGAGAATCCCGCGACCGACGAAACATCAGCGACCCTCGACAAATATTTCCCCCTTCGCTTTTCGATAACGATTGTCGGAGAGCGCCCAGAGGAAAATCACCGCAAAAATGGCTGACCAGGAATACGTGAGTTTTGAGTCGGATGTGTGCATGTTTGATTGTCATACATGCGTGCACACCTTTCCAGCCTGTTCATTGACTGACTGACATTGTATAGAACGCCGAGGAGGCTGCCGGTACGTGACGAGATTCCCCGAATATTATTTTCTTTCAGCAGTGGATTGTGGAATTTGGAGACGATATCGATGATAAAGACGGAGATGATGAAGAGGGCGTTTAAACGATACAAGGATCAACACTGACGACTCGTCAACAGAGCTCAAGAAGAAGCGTCAGTTCCGCAAGTTTACCTACCGCGGTATCGAACTTGAGCAGTACGTCTTGTTTTTTCTCCCTGAAAACATCCAAAAAGGAGACTTTTTTGACAGTCAAACAGACTCCTCGACCTCTCCTCCGAGGAGCTCCGCGATGTCGTTCACGCGCGCGCCCGCCGTCGCTTCAACCGCGGTCTGAAGCGCAAGCCCATGGGTCTGATCAAGAAGCTCCGAAAGGCCAAGCAGGAGGCCAAGCCCAACGAGAAGCCAGACCTCGTCAAGACACACCTGCGTGACATGATTGTCGTGCCCGAGATGATCGGCTCTGTTGTCGGTATCTACTCTGGCAAGGAGTTCAACCAGGTCGAGATCAAGCCTGAGATGGTTGGCCACTACCTGGCAGAATTCTCCATTTCATAGTACGTCTTTTTTTTCTTCTGGGCAGGATCTTGGGTGGCAGTTACTAACATCTTGCAGCAAGCCCGTCAAGCACGGTAGACCCGGTATCGGTGCTACTCACTCTTCCCGTTTCATTCCCCTTAAGTAAACTTCGAAAAAAATTTGCCAGAGCGCTGTATGTCGACTTTTCATTTGTTCTGGAATATGGAATGGGCTGTTGGCGCTTTTATGTCATATATTCCGAATGCATGATGAATCATTTCACTCGGTTGTTAGATCGGGAAAAAATAATACTTTTCAATAGTAAAATCTATAACCTGTATCTACAATATTCATCCGATGTATCAGGACAATTCCTCCAACTCCCTCTGCAAAGCATGCTCCAACCGCTCCTCTACCGCTGGCCACCCCATTCGAGTATCCCTCCGGACCTGACTGACTCCTTGATACGCCGACCTGATCTGGGCCTGCAGCAACGGCGCCGAGCAAGCCTCGGACTCTCCGTCAACAAGCCATTGTAGGACATGCAAGAGCACAACAACGGGATCAACATTGAACCGTTGGGCCAGTTGATTCTGGCCTGTAGACGCAGTAATCTTGGCTAGTCTCCACGCATGCATCCGACGAAGCGGATGACCACGGTTAGGGTAGAGAAGAGGGTCGATTTTGAAGTATTCAATGGCACACTGGATCCACGCGTCGTCGTATCGGCCGGCATTTATCAGGGCGACTATGAGCTCGTTTCGCAGTGCCATAAAGGGTTGTTTTGTAATGTATGAGTTTTGGTTTGACGGCATATTTTTCAGTATTGTGTTGATCCCGGTCTTGTATTTCTGGATTATGTCGGCGTCTTGCAACTGCGGTGATGATGAGACCGAGTTGATAAGCGCCTCGCCAGCAGCCTCTGCCGCTTCTGCTGCTGCAAGATCTGGATTCTCAAGCTCGCGCGTACATTTCAAACAATCGCAGTCAAAGAAATACCGCTCTTTGAGCTGCCGCCGCCGCGTCGTCACGCAATAGGTAGTATCAATATACGAGATAAAAACCTGCTCATCCTTGCCAATCGGCCTTGTGGCTTTGACAACCATCCTATCGCCGTCAAAGACGACAATGGCATTGTAGTCACAGCTGTGGTTCATGAGCGACGAGTATGAGTCCAGATACAGACCAATGGGGGTGCAGTCGTAGGCGACCAGGTTGAAGGTATTCACTTCGAGCTATCCTCACTTAGTTTATTTATAAAGGGGTATTAGAAAGGTATCCAAAAAAAAAAAACGCACTCTTGTAAAAAACGACGCAATCAGATCTTCATCCATATCTGTCCCTGAGTACTCCTTGACAGCCTTGGCCGCCAGGACTATATCGTTTCGATCTGCCCGTGCATGCGTGTTGAGCTTGAGAAAAGCGTCAAGCTCGTCCTGTTTGCATTTCCCATTTTTGAGTCGTAGCACAATCCGCAGCACTGCTCGTACATTATTTGGCAGGATTCTGGGATGCAGTTTTGCGAAAATGGGACATTCGAGTGAGTGTGCGAAACGCCAGTCTTTTAGTTGGCAGTTCTACCCATCATCATCATCCATTAGTTTCAAAAAGAGCCGCACTCTTTTCTTTTGGGAAATAAGAATGACCAACCTTCCCACAATACCTCACAACACGACACCGCGTGCACTCTTTCAATTCCTGGGGGTTTCCTTCTACGGTGGCACTGCTATCGTAGCATCCTGCGCATGTATCCGCGAGACGCGACGAGTTGAGGACGGCGGTGAGCGGGGGAGTGTCGATGCGTACGAGTTCTGTGCCTGGAGTAGTAATAGGACTGAGGGTGAAGAGGCCTGTGCCCATCGAGGGGATGGCTCGGGGTGTTGTTTTTGCCATTCTCTCTTTTTTTGTGTGTTATCAACGGGTTGATTTTTTTAAACAAAGACCGCAGAGATATTGGTAGGTTAGTTGGTTGTGGACGACATCTAGCTTCCAGATGGAAACGGCAGCTCACTCCTGAATAAGAGAACTAAACCATGCAAAATAAAGGTAATCGACATGCACATGAATATTAAACATGACGAAGTATACACAAGTGTCGTATTAAATTCTAAAAAGCGGGGCTCACAATTCTCTACATACAATATGTATATTCAGTCAGAAATAGCTATGACTAAAAGTAAACATGTATATTTCGAAAACTTGGTATTCCTAACAAATTACAGTACACTTCTTGCAACATTACATTTGGAACAAAAAAAAAACATATTGCATATGTGAATAAAATCCAGCACAGAACCAAACATAACTAGTTAACATCTGGTATCCGACTCCTCTATACTCCACGGGAAAAGAAAATGTATGAATTCTTTTTTTTTTAAATTCCCATAGACAAAACTTTTTCCTCTTATTCTTTTTTTTGGGGGAGGTGGTAAACAGTGAGTTGAGAAGTTTACATCATTTTCGTGCCGGCAAAGTCGGACCAGCTGCGGACTTCCGAGGGGATGCCCTCTGCTCGAGGCAGCTTCTCGTTCATGCACTGTGCGAACAAAAGGGCGGTCTAGAAAAATTAATTAGTAAATTGCTTTTAAATAAAGTGAAAAAGACAAAACCAACCTTTGGCTCCATAAACAGAGGAACGCCAAAATCGACAGCGTTGCGGCGCATGACATAGTCCTCGTCGAGCAGCGTCTTACCCCGGAGCTTGGCCAGGTTAAAGACTCCCCGGATATCGTATTTCTGGAAAACTTCGCGCAGAGCACGCTTGTCCTCCTTGGGGAACTCAATTACTTCGACCTTGATATCCTTGTTCTTGAGTTCCAGCTGCGCCTTGACCTCTGGGCTGGCCACGTACAGCTTGTAGTTCAGTGGCTGCAGGTACTCGACGATGCTGGACAGAGTGTCGGTGTAGTCACCACCAAGCAAAAGTCCCTCGCCGACTTCGGGCAGACGGAAGTTCATGGTCGACTGGAGAGAGGCCCAGTATGCCTCGACGAGGTCCTTGCCAAAGCAGGCGATTTCACCAGTGCTGGACATTTCAACACCCAAGAAAGGATCAGCGCCGGCAAGACGGGTCCAGCTGAACTGAGGAACCTTGGTAGCGACATAGTCGCGCTTCTCGGCCATCAGGTCAACGGGTTCAGGCACGTCGCGGCCAACAAGAGCCTTGGTGGCAACGTCGATAAAGTTGGTGCCGAGAACCTTGCTAACAAAGGGGTACGAGCGAGATGCACGCAGGTTGCATTCAATGACCTTCAAGAGAGGCTCGCCTCCGGCAGGGTCATCGACTTTGATGATTTGCATGTTGAAGGGACCTGTGATGTTCCATGCCTTGGCCACCTTGTCGGCAATCTCCTTGACACGGCCCATAACAGCCTCGTCCAGCGACGTCGGAGGAAGGACAAGCGTGGCATCTCCCGAGTGGACACCGGCGTTCTCAACGTGCTCGCTGACGGCGTGCAGGATCAGTTTTCCGTTGGATCCAACCGCGTCAACGTCAATTTCTTGGGCTCCCTCGATGAACTTGGTGATGACGACTGGGTGGTCTGGGGACACGGCGCTGGCATTGACCAGTTTCTCCTTCAGCTCGTCCTGGCTGTGAATGACGCTCATGGCGGCACCTGAAAGGACGTAGCTAGGGCGGACAAGCACAGGGTATCCGACAGTGTCAGCAAACTTCTCAGCCTCGGCAACCGAGGTGAGCTCTTTCCAAGCGGGTTGGTCAACGCCAATACTGTCCAAGATCTGAGAAAACTTGTGACGATCCTCAGCCTTGTCGATATCGGCGGGGTCGGTTCCGAGAACGTGAGCGCCGCCCTTCTCCTGCAGACGGAGAGCAATGTTCTGAGGCAGCTGGCCACCGACAGAAACGACAACTCCACTAGCGTTTTCAAGTTCGTAGATATCCATGACGCGCTCGTAGCTGAGCTCCTCAAAGTACAGCTTGTCGGCCGTGTCAAAGTCGGTCGAGTAGGTTTCCGGGTTGTAGTTGATCATGACCGTCTTCTTGCCCATGTTACGCAAGGAGAGGGTAGCATTGACTGCACACCAATCGAACTCGACAGAGCTACCGATTCGGTAAACACCGCTGCCGAGAATGATGGTGCCGTGGTCGTCAAAAGTCACATCGTGAGACGTGGCATTGTAAGTCGTGTAGAGGTAGTTTGTGTCAGCAGGGAACTCGGCAGCCAGAGTGTCAATCTTCTTGACCCATGGGCGAATGCCAAAGCCCAGTCGACGAGCGCGCACATCATCCTCTGTAGAACCAACACACTGAGAAATCTGCTTGTCGGAGAAACCTAGCTTCTTGGCCTTCATCAGGATCTCCTTCTTCAGACCGAAAAGGCTGCCGATTTCCGTCAGCTCATTCTGGCAGTCCACAATATTCTGCAACTTGTACAAAAACCACTTGTCAATCTTGGTGAGCTCGTGCACTTTGTCGACAGAGTAGTTTTCGTGGAGCATGGCCTGGCCCACAGCCAGCCAGCGGCGGTCGGTAGGGTTTCTTAGGGTATCATCGAGGTCCTCAAAGTGGTCACCCTGGAAGCCAACAAACCGGGGGTCAACCTGACGAATAGCCTTTTGGAAGGATTCTTCAAAGGTACGGCCAATGGCCATGACTTCTCCGACCGACTTCATGGCACTGCCGATATCACGCTTGACGTGCTGGAACTTGCTCAAGTCCCATCGTGGAATCTTGGTGACAATATAATCCAAGCTGGGCTCGAAGTTGGCAGTGGTAGTCTTGGTGACGGCATTGGGCAGTTCTGGCAGCGAGTGTCCGAGACCGATCTTGGCTGCAGTGTAAGCCAGAGGGTATCCAGTTGCCTTGGAAGCAAGAGCCGAAGAGCGAGAGAGACGAGCATTGACCTCGATGACTCGGTAGTCCAAGCCATCCGGCTGCAAAGCGTACTGGACATTGCACTCTCCTACGACACCCAGATGGCGGACAATCTTGATGGCGGCAGTACGAAGCATGTGGTACTCTTCATCCGAAAGAGTCTGACTGGGGGCCACGACAATACTGTCTCCAGTGTGAATACCGAGAGGGTCAAAGTTTTCCATGTTGCAGACGGTGATACAATTGTTGTTGGCATCGCGGACAACCTCGTACTCGACTTCCTTCCAGCCCTTGAGAGACTTTTCGACCAGAATCTGAGGAGCAAGACTGAGAGATCGCGAGGACAAATTTTTCAGCTCTTCCCGGCTGCCAGCGAAGCCAGACCCAAGTCCACCCAGAGCGTAGGCAGAACGAACAATAATCGGGTAGCCGATTTTCTCGGCGGCATCCAGAGCCTCGTCAACTGTGTTGCAAGCAATTGACTCGGCGATGGGGATGTCGATCTCGTTCAAGGCCTTGGAAAAGAGGTCACGATCCTCACTAGTCTCGAGCGTTTTGATACTGGTTCCCAGCACGCGGACTCCATACCGTTCAAAAATTCCCATACGGTTCATCTGCACACCCAAGTTGAGGGCGGTTTGACCACCGAAACTCAAGAAGATACCATCGGGCTGCTCGCGCTCAATCACATGTGTCACGTACTCGGCGGTGACGGGCAAGTAGTACACTTCGTCGGCCAGTTTGTGGTCGGTCTGGATGGTGGCGATGTTGGGGTTGATCAGGACGGACTTGACACCGGCTTCCTTGAGAGCTTTTAATGCTTGGGAGCCTGCAGGAGTCAGTATACCAATTAAAAATATAAAATAAGAGAAACCCCACCAGAGTAGTCAAATTCTCCCGCTTGCCCAATGCTGAGACCTCCACTACCAATAACAAGCACCTTTTTCACATCGACCAGGTCGGCAGAGCGTTTGATGGCTCCGCTGGCCAGGTACGAATGTGCCGAGGGCGCAGCCTGAGCGTCCGTCGCAAGTCTGCGGAGACAGCTCGAAAACAGACGCAGCTGTTGCGAGCGCAGCACGGATGTGGCATGCTGCTGTTTAAGCGGAAGACTGGCGATAGCTGATCGCGAGGCATTGGCAGTCGAGAACGAGCGCAGGACGGTCGAGCGAGACTCGACCAGACATCGTTGTCGCAGGAGAGAAGCTGCCTGCTGCCCGTAGCGAGCAGAGAGAGCCATTGCGCACGGCGCAGACGATTGCCGTAGATTCTTTCTAGTCTTTAAAAAAACTGTTGAGCTCGCACGAATTGGCGGTGACGGTACTGGACTCGACGTTTGTTATGAAAGCAGTGTAGGGAGCCCTTTCTCCTCGCGCTCACTCGCGTCAAGGGATGAATTGAGGCGGTAGACGGAGCGAGAGGGAGAAAGAAGAGAAGCGAGATGAAGAAAGTCTGGGGAGAGAAAAAAACCGGTATGAGTCAATCCAAGGATAAGAGACGAGGCCGGCGCCGATAAGAGCTCCGGTGTGCGGACCGCCCAAGTTTTTCCGGTTAGCGCGCTTGGTATTATTATTTTCATTTGTGTATTTTTTTGTGTTTGTTTCCCATTGCTTGACCGTGTTTCTATATTTGCTTGATTTGTGTCTGCCGTTTCGTGTTTGTTTCACATGCTTATTTATTAAGACTGACGTATTTATTCCACCTTGTCTTCTTATCTGAAGGTAGCATCAGGACCTCCCCAGAGCTGCTGGCCAATCAGGGCACGGTGCTTAATATATTCATCTATACAATATATCTCAACTCTCAAGTGCTGCCACTGTGCAGTCTGTCATCTTATCATCATCCAAGTCGTCCATTGAGGCGCGTCCACGGCCCCTGCAGGTCGTCCCTCTGCCGCGTCCGTTTGGATCGCGGCTCGGCCGCGGCGGTCCATATATCTTCGCCGTGGTCGGAGTCGTGATCGTGAGAGACTGTAGCCGGATTGTCCTGGTTGAGCATGTCGTATATTTGTTGTAGAGTCCGCGAGGCTGCCTGAGACAAGTCTTGGCCGTGTTCGATCTTCTGCTCCACGTAGTCACTCTCGTTGGACTGTGCGGCGTCGGCAGCAAACGCCCAGGCTTGTGCGTGTGCAATGAGATCGTCAGCGCGCTCTCCATCGCCGCGGTCGGCAGTGATGTGCTTGAATCTGGTTTGGCGAGCCAGGATGGGGTACTCTGGCAGTAAATGACTTTCATGACTGAGGCGTTCTAGGGTCTGGTTGATATTGGCTTTTTCCTTGGACAAAAGCCCGGCCAGATACGAGCGTTGCATAGCCAGCGACTTTTGAACTGTAGATCCAGGCAGGAGTAGGTTTGAAACTGGTCCGAACAAATCCACCGAGTTCCAGCTCGGCGTGGGGGTAGGGTGGTCGGGTGATCTTTTCGCAGCCTGTTCTGGCGCCGGAGCGACACTTTTTGTAGGCTGAGACAGCAGCGACAAAGCATCGAGAAGGGTGCTGCGCTCTTGCACGTATTTGACATACTGCTCCCGAATCAGCGCCTTGCGCTCTTTGACATGCAAAGAGTCAGTCGCTTCATTTTCGGACGCAGTTTCAAACCCTGGCACCTCTTCCGGGTTGGCTGTAGCCAGTTTTTCTTCTACCCATTGCACTAATTCATCACGCACGCGTTGCAGCGCAATCGCTCTTTGTCCTGGGGTGGTAATACTGCCGCCTTCAGAATGTTGCTGCCGCGCCTTCAATTCCTCGAGTAGATGTTGCTCTCTGGCCAGATTCACCTTGGCTTTGAGTACTGTTCTCTCTAGCTTCGATATCAATTCCTGCACATTTCCTCCCGGTTCGCGCGTCGACGCATTTCGTCGCCATTGGCCAAGATGGGCATCTTGTTCGGGCACTGCGACGTCGTCGTCGGCGGGGACTTGTTTGGTCAGATCGGTCAGCGCGTGGTCGAAAAGCCGCAGTTTCTCGTATCGGCGGTTCTCCTGGAGTAGCAAGAGGTAGTCTTCTAGCGGCGTGTGGGTTTCGACAGTCGCTGGGCTGATACTGTTGCGGCGGCGGTTGGGGATGTGGTTCTGAGTGAGCAGTTTCCGAGACGCAATCTTGTGCGAAAAGTGGTCGTATTCTCTTCGAGCGATGGCATTGTCTTGCAGAGCTTGCAGATACTCTTTCCGCGCGCCGGTCAGGGATGCAGGGATCTTGGGCACGTCGACGGAGGGGTCGATTGGGACGCCGAGCAAGCTCTCTTGACGGGTGGTCGAGTCATCGTCGGTAGAGACGATGTGAGACTGGAGGTATAGGGCTAGGGCCTGTCGAATGCGGCGGACATCCTGGCGGCTGCGGATGTAGGGGGCCAGCGGGCGCGCAGAGGGGGGAATGTCGAGGGACATGACAAGATGTGCTGTGGTGACAAGCAGACGAGATGTTGCTGCTTTCCCGATTGGGAGATTATGTCAGCGGATATTATATAAGCGGGTTATGTCATCAGGCTCTTCTCTTCAGGCAGCCAATGGTTGTTTCTGTCTTGTATTATTTTTGTTGGGCAATAATAATAATAGAGTGCAATATTCAAAAACTAATCATGGCGATCGACGCCACTCCGATCGCCAGATTGCAAATGCCAACAGAGCAATACGAGCGACTATTGAAGTATACCAGCCCCAGTGGATATGGCCAAGCGAACCACATTGCAACCATGGATCACTAGATTATTATTGTTCACGATGCTACAAGTGCCTCCGGAGCAGCCGGACCAGTTACTCGAGGTGCTTTGCAGTGGGCCAGGCACTTGTCGCAAAGACTGGCTCGCGTTGGCTGCTGGAAATTACACGGACTGCGCATCGTTTCACCGAACGGGCTAGGGCCAGATCATAGTCGCGATCGCAAGTTTGCGTGGGCAGTACGGACGAAGTAGTTGCTTTAAATATTAATATTCAAAAGCAGCCTGCTGCTGTGGGATTTTCTGCACGATTGTTCTGCAACCACCCGTCTGACCATAATGGCCGCTGTTAGCGAGCGCATCCAAGGGCTGCGGCGCCCCGGGGCTTCTCTCCTGAAGAAAACCCTGCCGGCGCGCCCCAACGACAAAGCCCTCTCGCGCAAGGCTGTCAACCCAGCTGCTGCCGACATCAGCATCAACATCAGCGAGAATAATACTCCCACCGCGTTCCAGGAGAATACAGAACCTCACAAAGACCTGCCATTGCCCCCGCTTCCTCATGTCGTACCACAGGTGGCACGGCCTCCGCGGGGGTCGTCGATGAATGACAACCGGAATCAGTATTACAACCAGAACGAAAGACCGCAGGAGAGACAGCCTGTAAGCAACAACAATAACCTGCTCGCACCGCAGCCCTCTCGCAATGCGCGCCCCGTCTCCGAAGCGCCGTCCATCTCGCAGTTCATCCCAGACCCGGAACCCGAACCGTTCGATCTCCCCATCTCGCCGGACCTGATCATCGATGGCCAAAAGACACCGGACAGCAGCAGCAACAATAGCACAATACACAACACCGTCGAGTGGACGCCGCCGCTGCCAGACCCCGTCGTGATCGCACCGCTGACCCGCGTGCACTACGACTGCTTCCAGGCGCACCGCCACATGCTGCAGTCCAACAACGTCTGGTATGCGACGGCGTGCATGACATGCCATAAATTGGACCAGGAAGTGCGCCATCGGTGTACGTTTTGCTGTCTGCGCGTGTGTGTTGCGTGTTTTGAGCGGTTGCAGAAGAGTAAAGACCGGTCGTTGGCGGAGTGTTTTCCATGATTTGATGATATCTTTGATTTTTCCTTTTCTTTTTCTTTTTGCTTTTCTTCTTTCTTGTTTATATGTTTTTCCGATAATATACCCTCAATTGAATATACTTCTAAGATATACACCAATATAAATATATGTGGTCGCGTTAAACTCACCCTTGTCACGCTGCTTACTCGATCGGGCATGCTAAGCCCTATGTCAGAGCTATATGTACATAGATGTAACCTCACCTACTGATCTGCATTCTGATGTTTCTGCATATTGATGCATGTTTGAATTGATTAGTGAATTGATTAATGAATTGAGTGGCATAATTCATACTTCTATTATTATACTTACGCACCCTAGAATTAGTCGTGATCCTCCTCTGTAATGCCCGGACACCCCTCCAGCCCGCTGTCCTCGTAGTGACTCTTGCACCAGAAGCAGTACCAATGTTTCTCGCGCAGAAACAGGACTAGTCGCTGCAGTTTTTCGCCCGCGGCCAGCGCGTTGAACTCGTCGAGCTCGGGGTCTTCAGTGTCTTGGTCTTGATCGAAGAAGGAGTGCTGTGTGTTTCCGTCATCTTCTTCTCTTCCATCGTCGTCGTCGTCGTTTACCTCGTCTTCGTATTCTTCCTTGCGCGTCCCTGGCAGTCGAGGCATGGGGAAAAACGACGACGGGAGAGACGTTTCCAGCGTCTGACGCACCAGTCTGTCACGCTCGCGTTCTTCGCGCTCCCGGACAAGACCGCGGTAGAGCACGTTGATACTCGATGTCGTCTTCTTCCCCGATTGCGTTGCATCAGCAGATTGTGTGGTATCGGCATCCAGCTTCTCCGCGACTTTCTGCGCAGCATGCACTTGCGCTTCAATCCTGCGCTCTTCTCTCTCCAGTCGCATGCGCTCGCGATACTCGCCTTCTTCGGCTTTGCTCTTTTTCGACACGCCGGCCACGTCGGCGCGGAACTTGCGCTTTTTCTCGCTGTCGAGGCCGATACCGCCGCGGTCTTCTTTGACGACTAGTCGTAAGGGTTCTGCGCGCGACTGGACCCAGTCTGACGCAGCAGCAGCAGCAGCAGCAGTAGCATCATCATCATCATCATCAGTAGGAGTCTTGCTAGCAGTTTGGGCAGAAGTAGTAGTAGTGTCGGTCACGCGACTCCCCGCCTGAGAAGTAGAGGCAGTCTCCTTCTTGCCGAGCGAGTCGCCTGGCGAAAAGCCCAGCTTGAGCATCATCTTGTAGCCCTTATTGGCCGGGTCCAGCACACTAGAGGCTAGGGCATGCTCGCGCCGGGCTTCTTCGGCGGCGGCGCGCTCGGCCTTTGAGGGGACACGGGCTTTTGCTTCTGACTGTTTTGGTTAGTATATAGTGCAAAGAAGAGGGGAAGGGGGAAGGGGGAAGGGGGGAGGGGAAGAACTGACCTCGCGCTGCAGACGGAGTTTTCGCTGCGAAAAGGTTTCTTTGGTCCGTGGCTCCTCGATGACCATGGACATGTAGTCGTCCTCGCCGTCGTCGTCGGCGGACATGGCGGTCAGGTGGGCGATCAATCTGTGGAGAAGTGAGGTGTGTAAGAGGATAAAAAAACTGACCGACTATGCGGGGTGTGGAGACGCCGGCCTAGTTTAGCGTTGGCTTTACACTTCCACAACTTTTAGTTATACTTTTACCCTTTTTACACTACACTGCTCTGATAATTTGCTACTCATTATTATTATCGTCCCGGCAATTGATTTATCGCCGGCGCTAGATCACCAGGCCACAAAAACATGAAGCTTTTCACGGATATTTTCGCACCAACACTGTATTCCATCTAGTTCTACGGCCGGAGAGATGCATCACCTGCATCATCGTGCATGGCCAGCATGGCCAGTCCGGTCATCTGACTGGTTTTTACTGTCAATCTACTCTTGATAATACACTCCGGTGGCGAGCATCGTGATATATTTTCTAGCAATTGTATTCTCCGAGCTGACGCCGCGGTTTATGCCATCCGGTCAGCCACGGGACGACGACCATGGCTTGCTCGGCTCCATTCGGCATATATTTATTTACTTTCAGTCCAACATTTGAACGTTTTATACTCGCCTCTCAGGCTAACTTTTTTAGTAGCCTGGAGACAACATACGTATCCAATCGCTATGGTCGCCGGCCGCACTAACCAAGTTCTAACGCACAGTTTTGCTGCATGAAATCGTCATAGGACTCAGCCACGACTTTCGTCTCTCGTCTAATTTTTACCCGGAACACACGCGAGAGTGTTGACATTTGCAGAATTGTTGAGGCATTTTACTGATACTACCACGATACAAAGAACAAAGAACTCACGGCATGTAGTATCCGTCGCAAAATAACATGATTGGGCCTTGATTCCTTGAAGTATGTGCGAGTCCGAGCCTCGGATGCTGATCTCCCGACATTCTGGTCAATTGTACTTTAGTATTTGATTTGTATCCCTGGTCAGCTGGTCATTTTTGGTGTCCCCCTTGATTCAAAAATGATATTCCCCGCATCTCGTTAAAAATCAATCAATAAATAAAAAAGAAATTCATGCTAATTAGCTGCTTGTTTGCTGGGCAGCTGATTACTACTACTCGTTGAGAGAGAGAGAGAGGAAGTAAGGGCACACCCCATACTTCCGCATCGGGAATAGCAGCCGATACAAGCTTTTGGAATCTACTGTATATGTATAGGTCCCATGTTTTTTTTTTCTCCCTTTTTACCAACACAATTCATTTACATAAAACAAACTGAGCATCAAGAAAGATTTCATGAGTCGGGGTCTGTGCGGACTCCATACACTGTTGGTAATGGTCAAGAGGATCGGAGCAAATCTCCCCGCTCAACATACAAAGAGTACATGCCCTGGCGTTTAAAATGACAAGCTAAAATTCAACATTTTGAAAGGTACCCTTTTTTTGTTTTAGATTGGCTCTACTCGTTCAAATGTTGTCTTCAACTATGCTCAAAACTTTCCAGGTTGACAAGTACTCGAAAGCTGCAGCAAGGCATGTACACTTCATACGGAAAGAGAACAGTAAGAATGGGTCAAAATGCTTCAACAGTAATAAGAGCACACCACTATAAACGCGTAAAAAAGTATCCAGGCTAATTAACTCTTGTTTATACACTTCCAAATGTATACTATTCCCAAAGTGGCAATGAGAGGGGTGGGGAGAATGTAGCCTTATTAGTAGAGCAAAGTAGGAGGTGTGGCTTTGGTCAACTGGTATCTTGCTAGCCAAAACTGTTAAATACCGTATAATGCCCGAGGGAGAATGAAATTTTAAAATGTAAAAGTAAGTAAGAAAAAAAAAAAGGTAAAACCCAAAATGATAGGCTTCGCCATAGTCCTGCTGGCTTTGTGGCCGGCCGTCGCCTCGGCCTCCAGCAACGTCAAACACCTTGACTATGCCTCATACAGTGGGTATACCCAGGACAATGGCGTCGCCTTTTGGAAGGGCATACGCTTTGCCGCGCCGCCGACTGGGAAGCTGCGGTTTGCTGGGCCTCAGAATCCAGAGATAGAGTTTGAGACGCAGAGCGCGCTGTCTGTAAGCATCTCACTTTCTTATACATGTGTGTCTCTTCTAACAGAATATAGCATGGCAACCTCTGCATCTCCACCAACAAATACCCCATCCCCGGAAACCAGTCGGAAGACTGTCTGTTTCTTGATGTGTACTCCCCAGCCAATGCCTCTGATGTGCCAGTGTTTTTCTGGATCCAGGGCGGCGGCTTCAACGCAGACTCCAACCCAGACTACGACGGCACTGGATTAATCCAGGCCTCTGGGCAAAACATTGCAGTAGTCACCTTCAACTACCGCGTTGGGCCCTATGGGTTTCTGGCCTCGGAGGAGGTCGAAAGGGCAGGCTCGCTGAACAACGGGCTCAAGGATATTATCAAAGCGCTGGAGTGGGTGCAAAAGTACATCCACATTGTGAGTACCCCCTCCTCCTCTCCCGTCCATCCATCATATGAACAGTGTTAAAAATACTAATGGGGGAAAAATAAAAAAGTTCGGCGGCGATCCCGACCACGTCACGCTGGGTGGCGACAGTGCCGGCGCCGGGGCCATCACGCTGCTGCTCAGCGCCTTCAACTCCGGCGACAGAGTGAGCAACCTGTTCCACGCCGCTGTCGCCGAGTCGCAGTCGTTTGGCGCGCAGGCGACAGTGTCTGAGAGCCAGTTTGCGTACGACAACCTGACCGAACGCACGGGCTGTTCCAATGCGATAAACACGTTTCACTGTCTGCGCGACCTGTCGCTCGATGTGTTGCAGCAGGAAAACTACAATATCCCGTTTCCTGGCGCGTCCATTGCGCCGTTGTACATGTACAGTCCGACCATTGATAATGAGTTGATCCCGGACTATACGTACAAGCTCTTTTCACAGGACAAGTTTTTGAAAGTCCCGGTGATTTTCGGCGACGATACAAATGAGGGGACCATCTTCGCGCCGTATAATACGTCGACTGTCGACGAGGCCGATGCCTTTTTGCAGGCGAATTTCCCCACCATAAAAAACAAACAGCTCGTTGAAATCAACTCCATGTACATGTCGGAACCAGACAACCCGGTCTATCCAAACGCAGGCGAGTACTGGCAAGGGCTCGCCAACGCATACGGCGAAATGCGATACATCTGCCCCGGAATGTATCTTTCCTCGGCCTACAACAACGACAAACAAACCGCAAAGGCCAACTGGAACTATCACTATGCGGTGACCGATGATGGCGCAGAGAACAGCGGCTATGGTACACAACACACCATCGAAGTCAACGCAATCTGGGGTCCGGAGTATGTGAGCTCGCCGGCCCCGGCCTCGTACTCGACAAACAACAGCGCGATAATTCCGGTTATGCAGGGGTACTGGACGAGTTTTATTCGCTCGTATAATCCGAATACGCACAGGGCAAGGGGGTCCCCGGAGTGGAATACCTGGGGGGATGAGAGCAATCGTATATATATACGCACGGGGGAGACGAAGATGGAGACGGTGCCGGATGCGCAGAGCAAGCGGTGTAAATATTTGCAGTCGATCGCGGTGACGTTGGATCAGTAGTTATTTATATACCATTCATGTTCATATTTTTTTTTTAAACCAAAACCTCTCTGTCGTTGTGGTTGGAGACTTTATAAATTAGGGTTAGGCTAACCCTAAGTGATCGATCTATGTATATACAATTACTTTTTCCCCGTACGCATTTTCCTCTCCCTATTATACGCTTTCGCTTCACGGCCCTCCTCGCCCTGAATCTCTGCCACAAGCCGCTTGTACTTCTTCTCATAAGCTGCATCGCGCTCCTTCTTCTCGCGCAGCGACTCGCGTGCCACAAAGTTGGCATCCTTGCGCAGCTCGCGCATCGCCCCCTTGCGCTCGCGCTTGTGCTCGGCCCGCAGTCGACTGAGTTCTGCGCGCTCGCGGTTCGGATCGTAGTGGCGGTCTGGGTTGAAGTCTTCTTCGAATTTGGGAATGGAGGTTTTGATGGCGAGCGGCCGGTGGTTGTGTAGCAACAAGGGGCGGCGCGCGCGGCGGGATTGTTTGGAGAGAGTGGTGAGGTGCGTGAGTGTCGAGGAGGTTTTGGTCTTGAGTTGTGGTGGCAGGCTAGCTTTTTGGAGCTGTTTAAGCACGAGCTGGGCTGGGTGGAAGATTTCTTCAAAGGCGGATTTGTTGCCGCTCCAGAGTGTGGCTGCGCTCTCTAGCAAAGACACAAACAATTCTATGAGACTGGCCTTGAGAGATTCTGTAGACTCTGGAGAGATGTCTGTGCCGATCACGTCCCAGAATCTCAGCTTTTTGATATCATTTCCAGCCGAGACTAGTCGTAGCGACTCCTCCGAGGCGCGGAGAAACACCGGTCCAAGGTTCTGCTTGATCTCCGTAGGTGACAGCATGCTCAGTGCGCTCAAACAGTAGTTGACAAACTCGGGCACAAACCTTTTCGCAAGACTCTGAAACTGTAGACACAGCGTCGCCAGGTATGCCCCCGTAGCAAGGTCTGATACGCTCTTAACACTGCTCAGCCCGAGATACCGCGCAATGCAGAGATTGGCAGGCGTGACGACAGCATGGAAATGGTCCGACGTGGGGAACACGGTCATGACGCCTGTTAGGATGGCTAGATCGCCCGGCTGCAGGTTTAGAGGCTGTTCTGTCGATATCTTGCGGAGATGCTCGCGGAATGCGTGCGCCACGGGCTCGCCGTTGCTCTTTGCCATGGAGTGGATATGCCGGAGCATGTTTTCGATGACTGTAAACGACCCTCTGTCTTTTTGGGTGGCCATGTAGGCCACATGTTCAACGAGCACCTGCGAGAACCGTCCGAGTTTGGCTTTGTTTTCTGCGTTTAAGCGTGGATGGTAAAGAGCTCGGATGCGCTGGATGACTACTGGGATGTCGTCGACTGGGACGTCTTTGAGCACAGCCAGCAATTCCTCGTGGCTCCCAGGGCATGGATACGTGTAGGCTAGTTTGGTGTTGGTGTCGGCAGAAACCGAAAGTGTCTTCATGTCCGTGCTCGAGTCGGCAAATTCGTTCATCAATTCGTCGTCACTCTCGGGTTCTTCCTCTTCCTCTTCCTCCTCCTCGTCACTCTGGATAAACGAAAGACTGGCGTTCGAGTCTGTTTCAACCAGGTCGTCGTCAATCACGAAATCATCCTCGTCCTCTACTCCCAACTCCGCACGAGTCGGATCCTCATAGGCCAGACCAAACGCTTTGGCGTCGTCCGGAATGAAATCGTCATTCTCCTCCTCCACCATCTCCTCCTCCTTTTCAGACTCGACCTCGCTGTCTTCCTCTCCACGCATACGGCGCAATCTATCAATTTCCAGCGCTTTTAGTCTTGCTGCATCCTCTTGCGCCTTCTCTTCCTCCGTCTTGGTGCGGTCAGTCGGCTGCGACCGTTTGTCGTACATCATTTGCTTCAGTCGTTTATCATACTCGGCATCCGTTTCGCCCTTGTTCTTGCCTTGTAAAAGAGCTGCCCGAGCAGGGTCCATATGCCCAAACTCTTTAGGAGGTTCTGCTTTGGCTTCTGGCTTGGGCGCCGGTTTGATACCGCGCATCAGGTCAAACAAATCCGGCAGCCCCTGGTCGAGTTCGGCCCGGAGCTCGTCGTCTTCTTCCTTTGTCTTTTGTCGCTCAAACTTGTGCAGTTTCGACTTGGCCATGACTTCCTTCATGACCTCGGCTTTGGATCTTTTCCGCAGCGGCTCTTCTTGGTTTTCATCGTCGTCAGAAGCAAGACCCTCCATGTCGTCAACTTCGTCAAGAGGTGCTATCCGCTTGCGCTTTAGGCCAGCCTCCTCGTCGTCGTCTGACGATTGACCGGCCTCCAAGTCCTCGGTAAAGTCATCACCTTTCTCCCCAAAAGATAAAGATTCGCCTAAATGCGTGAGCAGCAGTTCATCGTCCTCCCCATCCTCTTCCAAATTGAACAGGGATTCTTTGCGGAGCTTTCTCTGGCTTTCGCGAGCAAACCGTTCGGCGGCTCTCTCTTCGGGCGTCATGGTGGGATCGTTTTCGCCGAATCGTCGATCGTTGATAGCGCCAACCTTGTTTCGCGAATGTAGTTCTCTCAATAGCGTTTCCCGTCTCTAATCCACATTAGCTTCTCTTTTTTTTTTTAATCTCTAGAGAAAAAAACATACTCGCTCTTCTCCCAAAGACTTGGTCACACCCGGCCGGGCTTGTCCCCCAGCCTTGGACGAGCCATCTCTAGTAGTCACATCGAATTTGGCACCCCGCGCTGCCGGCTTGATCTCAAACGGATTGAACTGCTCTCGAATCCGCTCCAAAGCCGCATTCCGCTGGATGCGTGTCTGTGCCGCTTTGGCGCCGTTCTTGTCGTCTTGACGGCGCTTCTTTTTTGAATGCTGCGGGCGGATTACGCCGCTGTCGCGCAGAGACGCCTTGAGCTGTTTGAGTTGGGACGGCGGCATTGTGTGTGTTGTGCCCAGAAACAGTAGAAAATAATCATATCGAGCAGGCTCGACACTTTTTTCGACCCGCTTGTGTTCACCGCCCTAAAAAATATTCTGCCGGCTAAGTTAGTGTGGAGAGTGGGGCCTCTCTAGTTATCAGTGACGGAGCTTCCTTCCTACTTTCTATCTCCGAGCATGCTAGAACAATAATGCCGCCATACAATGGCATTACGCTCCAACACATCCCTGCTATGGCTGTGTCTGGGTATATTCACTACTCTAGAAGTATGATTGCTCTCGCTAATGAAACCAGGAGCATCCTTGGGCTTTCTCGCCTGCCGCCAGCTCGTGCGCAACCTCCTTGAGGTCCCCAAACTGACCGAAATCCGGCACGACGAAAACGACGAGCGCATGATCAGCCAGGGCACCGAGGATGGTATGTATCAATGCTCTCCTCTGGACTTTATTTTAATTTCAATACAGCTCTCAAGCTCGACACGCTTCACAAGTTGACTGAAAGTCCAAGCTATGAACTCCGCGGGGCGTACGTCTTTCTTCCTCCTCTTCTTTTTCCGGCGTGTCTGACGGGTCTAGGTCGCTTCGGATTATATCAGAACGGGCGACGAAAGAAGCCTCGCGTGATCTTCTTTTAGAAGACCTGGCTAGCAAAAACAAGCGCCGGCGAGACCGCGCCTTGACTGCCATTTACTTTTTGGTTTCCAGCCGTGCTCGTGAGTGCCGACACACACTCGTTGCCCAACACAGGCGATTTGATAATTCAGTAGTAGCACGCTCAATCTCTCCCCTGCGGTTACACGACCAACCCACCTTCAACGCCCTGATCGACTGCCTCTGCAATTTCCTTGCCGAACACACCGAGGAAATCGGCACCAGCAATTCCCCCGTGCTTCCCAAAACCCGACCCGCCGGCGAAAGAAAGGCCCTGGCCGCACTGAATGTTCTTCTCATTGATAACGTGCCTCCTGCGCTGGAAGCGGGGGTTATCACGCGGTGGTTGGCGAATTACCCATTTCCATGTCTTCGTGATGACAACGACAGCAGTGACCACCGACGCAAGGATCCGGTCTGGTTGATGAAGGAGTACTGGATGGACGATACCCTGATGAGCTCGATTTTCTCGACGTTGGTTATGCATCCAGAAGGAAACCGGCAATTCCGCCAGGTTGGATTGCTGGGCAGCGTGATAGATGAAGACGATGAGGACGATGAGGATGACGACGACGACGACGGAGATGAGGACGGGGATGAGGATGAGGATGAGGCTGAAGTCGATGGTGATGTTTGGATGGTCAATGGCGACGACACAGCCGGCCGAGGCCGCGTGCCTGAACGTCTGCGCCAGGCAGACGAGAGCCTCGAGGAGCAGACACTTCGCCGGCGCCGGAGAGAGGCCATGGTGTTTAGTGAGGCGGGGAGACCGCTGGGGAATGAAAACATTATTGAGCGGCTTCCTGGGTGGTAATATACTCAAAATTCTGTAACAATATGTATTATATATTTAATCACGATGTATACGATATGCTGAAATTCAACACTTCAATAAAGGGTGTTACAACCCCTTCCACGAAGACTTGCTAACATGATCAATCTTCTTTCGACTAGGCTTCATCATCCCCAACGCTTTTAGTTCTGACAACGCTCGATAAAAAAGCATCAGACCCGTGCGCTGCTCATCCCCATCCACGTCCCCTTCATCACCCGAAACAATAGTCGAAAAGGCCTTCCACAGATCAAAAATATTCACCAATGCTCCCGACTCGAGATACAACTGGTATAGAATCGCCGTCTCGGGCTGTTTCGCCGACAAATTGTTGCTTTGATCCTCGAGGGCTGTCGAACTACTAAGATAATCGAATGGGTTCGACAACGCGCGCTCCACACTAAACCGAGCTCGCGGCGCAAAACTGTCCTTGAGCGGGTTTCGCAGATCAAACAGGAAAACCTCATGCAGGAACAAGTTCTGCGGGTTGACAAGCGCAGAAGTTAGAGATTGCTCAAACTCGGCGACGAAGCGCTCGAGGAGGTCTGTGTATTCGACGTCTTGGACCGAGACTTGTTTTTGCACTTTGGTTAGGTTGACGACGCGGGATTTGGTGACTGTTGTTGTTGATAAGGTTGAGTTTTGGGTGTCGTGTTTGCTGCGGAGCGGTGAGTTCTTCTTTGAGTTTTGCTGCGTTGAAAGCAGACTCTCAAGCGTGCTTTGGTACTGCTCCACGCCGATGACATTGTCGTCGCTATCTTTCAACACTGACAGAACCTGTGCAAACACGTCCGAGTCGGATTTTGTAATCCTGCTTAGCATCCCCTCAATGGACGGTGAATCCAGGAGGTCGCCTGATATGGCTCGCAGAAACAGTTCGGTTCTGCTGCTCGGTTTGCTTGCTTGAAGCACGCCCTGTACTGTTTGGATGAGCTTGGTTGTGTTGAAGAGTGTTTTCATTTGGCTCTGGCCCAATTCAAGCGCCTGCGTCGTTTCCTTGAGTAGGGCTTCGTCGTCATCGAGAAGACTTCGGACGCGGCTGGTATCATTTTGGTCGAGTAACTCTTCGCAAAATCTTCAGTGCGTTAGTCAAGGTCTGCAAAATAGTCAAGGACTGTAAGTACCTTCGAAACGAAGCAAGGTTCCGAATAGCCTCGCATAGCTCTTTCTGTTGAGAAGCCGTTTGTGAAAGCAACACGCTCAAGGGATTGGCGAAGAAGTGGGACATGTATGCATACTAGACTTGTTAGAAAAAACACAACAATTCTGATGGAAAATTACAAACCTTGGCTTCCCGAATAAACTCTTCCGGACTTTGGAAATAGTCTCTTGATCTTTCAAACAGGCTTCGACTCAAGTGTGGTCCGAGCCATAGTTGTGTATTAGAACTGGTCTGCAATGTCTCGTATATTCGATCGACTGCATCGCCGGCATCGTGGATTTCAAAATGCTGTCCTTGCAGTGACCCAACGATCGACCGAGGAAACTTTGACTCTAGAATCTCCACAGATGTTGAAATTCCAAAAAGAAGAACAATTGGTATCCGATCAATCCAAGAACTAGATATTGTTAACAGCCATATAAAAATGTGTCCGACGGTAATTACCTTAACAGTGAAATCAGATCATTGAGCACGCCAAAGTCAAACGCCTCGCTATCTCGAAATGCCAGAATCAAAGACTTTGTTCCCTGCTTTTCGACATACTCGTGAAGGACGTTGAGATCGTATGGCAACATGCGCGGGCCCTGGAGATATTAGTACTCGTCACTTCATGGAATGATCACTTCATACCGCTCTATGTGTGAAGATCCTCTGGTAGGCCTCATTTCCCTCAGTACTCGTAACAGCAGTTCTTATAATCGTCTTTAATGCGGCCTTTAAATTCGGAGCATCGCCTGATTCCAACAGTATCACTTGCCCGGTGCCTTGGGCGATTAGACGCCGGTGTAGTGCGTCCAGCAATCTAGGGAGAGCCGACACGTTTGAACCGATTGTTACCAAAGACGTGGGAATGCAACCGTGGTACCTAGTTATCTTAGCATGGTATCTGCGATGTCACATCAATGAACTTACAGCTCCGGAGATGCAGCGTCGACAAACGACGATATAGCTTCGAGGATCCCGGAATCGAGTTCTTCTAAGATCTCCTTCACAGGGTGTTAGAATGCACATCATGTTAGAATGAAACTTCTCTGCTGTCTCAGACTTACCTTGCTCCTCTGTTCCTGAACAGACCATAGCCGCTGAAAGGTCGACTGCCGCAACTCAACCAGCTCCGATGGTTCTTTTCCCTCCAGCAATGGCACAAATGTCGACTGCGCGTCCGTCTGCGGTAGATTTATCTTCGACCCCTTTGACGTCTTCCGTCTTTTTGGCGATGGCTCGGCGTTGTCTATTGTTGCTTTGGCGGGATTGTAAACATACACACCCTTGCGACTAGTTAGCCATTGACAACTCAACGCGAGAGCAAGATACATACCGGATTTTCCCTATCAGCTCCCGGGAGATCCAATTCCTCCTCGTTCAGCTCCATTTTTATTTCCGAATGCTTTTCAAGAAGTTGCCAGCAGAGAAATCAACCTGAAGGTTGAAGACGAGGAGAGCTCCGCGGCGTCGGATGGACTAAACCGGAAATGGCTGCGCAGTTCGCCCGAAGGAAAAAGAATTATTGTTCTTCCATCAACCACCTCCCTCTGTGTGTCCCCGCCACCTGTCCGTCACTCTTTTCGCCGATGTCATGAGAACTCAGTCTTCATGCTCCGTCAGGTAATCAGAGGAGCTTGGCGATATCGTTATCCGGCCTGCTCCCCGAGATGCTGCAACACCACCAGGCCGCTTCTGCGACGCCCGTTCTCCGCCTCCGCATCGCAATATGACGACCGAAACCTCGGACCGGGCGACAAGATTCGCTTCTTCGAGCAGGATACCGTGTCGAGCAAGGAACGGGTCGAGGTTAATCCAGATGCAGAGGACGCTGCGGATCGAGATGAGATAAAAAAGGAACTGGATAAGTTGGATGATGATTTGGAAATCTTGAAAAAGGGCCCTTTCGACGCCGATAGTCCGTTTATGAAAAGTCTTCCAGAGAAGGATCGAATCATTGCGCTAGAGGCTTTCCGAAAGTACGATGCTGAACACGGTCAAGATGGCAGTGACGACGGTCCAGGACTTGAACAAATCTTCGACCAAGAACTTGACGATATGATTAAGGAGGAATTCAAAGATCTACATGACGAAGCAGAAGAAAATGCAGACCCCAAGAATGTTTTATCCACCGAGGAAGAGTCAGAAACAACACCTTCACAGGGCCATCCTTATGAAATTCGATTTTACAATATCCTCGAACAAGTGGCGAACGAACCCGATACTTCAAAAATCCAAATGCTTTGGAGATGGTATCTACGCTGCAAAAACTCGGTTCCCTCGTTTCTCGAATCGCTATCACCAGAAATCTTTCAGTTATTATGGAAAGCGCAGATTCAAGATCAGAAACCTTCAGCCAACCAGCTAAATCATGTACAAGCCCTCGTCAAGGATATCAAATCCGTCGGGAGAGACCTTTCGCCGGACGAAACGCTTGAGTTTATTGGAATAGTGCATTCCGCCGGCGACACCGAGAGAGCATTGCAGATGTGGGAAGAACAGCAGACCGCCATCAGCAACGGTGAAGGGAACATAGATGCGTACTGGAACCTTGGCGTCCGGCTTTTTGCGGCATATGGTGATCCGCAGAGAGCCCAAGATATTGCATTCGCTTTTCTGTCGAGGAACGAAGGTCGTTCTGCGCGGATATTGATTCCCATTATCATGGCATGGATAGAGCAGGGCGAGAAAGACGCGCCTAACAAAGCCTGGGCCAGTTATCTTCAACTCAGGACTCTCCTAGGCTTCGACATGAAAATGAAAGATTACGATGAAATCACCATCAGTTTCTTGAAAAGTGGCCATATTAATCTTGCCCTGGCTGTCTTCAAAGACATGATGGTTACTGGGAAAGACCCGTCGAATGACTCGACGCAGATCTTCCAAAAGGCGATTGGTCTTGCAGGGAATATGCACGCAATGAGCATCCGAGCGGAGGATGTCAACAAGATTTCGCTTTCTGCGTTGACCATTCTACCCCGGCGCTTCCAAAATAAGTTCTTCTACGCCAGTTGGATGAAAAAGCTCATTGGCATGGGCGAGGTCGACTCTGCTGCGTCTGTGGTAGAACTAATGTTTGAGAGAGGGATCAGACCTGACGCAATTCATTTGAATGGTATCATCGGAGGATGGCTTCGTCACGGAACTACTTACTCCAGGGACAAAGCCGAACGACTTGGTTGGGCTATGATTCAGCACCGTATCGACACTGTCTGGGCCAGACTCCAGCCTTTTCAGGAGTCGCCGAAACTAGACATGCCCGAAGTATCAGATGGCATTGAAATACCAAAGTTTCTTGACAGGGGGATTCCCCCGGCAAATATCGAAACCTTTTCTATTCTCCTTCTTCACTACACCCGCCGCGGAGACGACGGCATGATTCGATATCTCAATAAATGCCTCGGTGATGCTCAGATTAAACCAAACTCGTACTTTATGAACCATCTTCTCTACGCTGAGCTGCGCAAACATAATATCGATGTTCTCTGGAAAGAGTTCAAATCTATGGCCGCCTATGTCCGACCAGATCTAGAAACCTTTGCCTGTCTCTGGGACTGTGGCAAACTTCAGTACGATCGTTCCAGAAAGGAATGGGATCCAGAGTTCCCTTCTGCGCGCCAACTCTTCTCGTTGATGATGCAGTGGTTCAGCACCCTCAACCCGCAGGCACAGCAATCGGCACAAGCAGAATTCTCCAGGGAGCTCTACGATCAGATCACACTCTGTTTCAGCTTGTCCAAAGATCCCTGCGGCACTTTAGTCTCGCTCTACGCGATGAGAGACCTGTTCGGTCACTTCCCCGACGAGCAAACAGCACGCATGCTCGTCTTGCAAATCACCCGACTATCCGGCATCCCCGCAAGGACACCGCGCAAAGCTCGGCGCCGGTTATTCTCTACCCCAGGCCAAAAGGAAAAAGCCGAGACCGTGCAAAGCTTACTGCGTATTTTGGAGAGCGACAAGGCAGCCATGCTCCAGGAACAGGGTCTGACAATTGACCAGCTCAGTGACGAAGAGCGCAAGCAGTACCAACTAGAAATCTTGAGTGATCTTTTGGTTTCTATTATTGAGCGTACGGTTGGGGGAAAGGAGCAGGTCAAGGAGCAGCTTGTGGTGGCGATGGAGGAAATGGGCATTAGTCTAGATTTGCCGCTTCTGGGTTCGGGTTAATGATGTATCTGTAATATAATCTCTGGAGTTTGGGCATAGAGTTGCATGTATATTATCATCTCATATTAAATCAGATATTTAAATGTTGAAATGTTCTACAGTATTGGTTGGCAGGCTACCCGAATTCATTTGTATCAATGGTATGTCAATTCTAAACACCTATACCGCTGTAGTGTTACAAGAAAGAAACCCTAAACAAATATGAAAGGCGAAGAAGAATGAAAAAATGAAGAAACGTTAACGAAATCACAACACCCTCTCACAACCGCTCATTTCTTCCCCTTTTTCTTCTTCTTCACACTGTTCGTCCCGCTCGACACACTCGGTATCTCAGACTCGACCAAAACCCCATCATCGTCACTCACACCGGTAGTAGTAGTCGTCGTAGCGGCGGGTTCAAAACTCTTGGTAGTAGTAGTAGCGGTAGCGGTAGCGGTAGCAGAAGTAGAAGTAGCAGATGCATTCTTCTCCTCATCCAACTCCTTCATAAACCCTTCCTGAATACTCTCCTTTTTGCGATCCCACCATTGTCGCTCCTCCTCTGCCTTGCTCTGATAATCATCGATGCGTTGTCTGAACAGCGCGTTTTGGTCCATCTCGCGAGCGGACTGGAAGATTATCTGGCCCCAGTTTGGGTAGTAGGCGTTTGCCTACCCAAAATCAGCAACGACCACAAAAAAACAAAAAGAGGGTGGATGGACAAACCTCTTGAACAACATCCCGCACTTCATCCTCCATCTCCTTCTCCGCACGTTGAAAGCGCTGCCACAGATCATCGCCGACGCTGCCTCGCTGCAGCAACAAGGACAGAGCCTGTTTCTGGTCTCGGATCGCCATGACACGCTTAATATCCTCGCCGGCCCGACGCAAGAGTGCGGCTTTGAGGACCGTCTCGGGCACAGCGGGTGCTTTTTTATCTTTTCCGCCTGATGAAGAAGGGGGTTCGATGTGGAGTAGTGAAAAGTAAATGTCGCGTTGGAGGTGTGAGGGGAACCATGGCTCGAAGGATAGGGCTTTGACTGTTTCCATTCAGTTAGTAAAGCAAATTGAAATATAGGGTAACAGAAGTACTGACCAGCTTTCCGTTTGCGATACAGCGACGAGAATATCGCGAGCGAACCGATCAGAATGCCCAGGTAGGCAAACGGTATCGCGAGACTCACCCAGTCAACCATGGTGGGCGGCGGGGAGACGAGACCGTTTAACAAGAAAAAACAGGAGCTCAGAGCAAAAGCCCTGGATTATAACAAAATAATCTCAGGCCAGTCGATTCTCATTCACTTGGCGTTGTAGACGGTGTGTTCGTGAATTATTAGAGGAGAGGTGTAATTATAGAAAGGTTGGTGATCCTATTGGCGCCGCCCGAAAGGCCAGGCTGGTTTTAGCCGCCGAGCGACGGGCGGCTTACTTAAGGCTCTGTCGATCTCGAATTTAACAAATCCTAACAAAATACAAAATTAGAATGTCAAAAATACACTCAGATTCTTCCCCGTTCTAGCTCGCATGCTTAGATACAGATAATGCAGTAACGAAATAGATACACCGAGCAAATCGTCCATGTGGCGCCAACATGTACACAATAATAGCCGTCAAAAAAAAACATTTGATAATAAAACAGAACATAAATCGAATAAATCATTCAAGTCTGACGAGAGAGCTACCCTGTTTGCTGTACAGCTAGCTGTTCCCGAGTTTGCTGGCTCATCGACGAGAACAACTGGTTGCTTTGCATGTCCTGCAAGACTTCAAGGAATAGGTCTTTAACAAGACCAGCGACTTTGGTCCGGTCCCATTCTCCACGCTTCTTCCAGATACTGTCCATCAAGTAGGTGTGGATCTGTTCGAGCTGTTCCACAGAGCAGCCACTGGTTTGTTGCGTTAATTGGGTGTGAAGCTGGTTGATGTACGCATGGTCAACTTCAACCCGTGGGTTTCGGTCCTCGTTATTCAAGAGAGATTTGATATTTGATGGCTGCGAATGCCTGGCGGCAGCATCAGAAGCAGAAACAGGACGGTACTGTGCGTTGTTTTGGGAGTATCGTTGGCTACCATTCGGATGGCTGTTTTGAGAATAAGGCATTTCTAGAAGAAAAAAATTAGCTTCGAAACAAGTCATCATTGCAAAGTACTCACCTTGTTGAGTGTCAGGAAGATGCTCCTCCTGGGAGATTCGGTCAGGGTATGAAGTCAAATCAGGATAATCAACCCGTGGGCCGCTTCCTGCCACAGGACTCTGCGTGTTAAACTGCGGTCCTGTGGACTGGTCTGATGTCTTTTTGTCGGATGTAGTTTGCGTTGTCGAGGCATCATTCGTGTAATCGCCCGGCTGGGATCCAGGAGCCATGGGAGTCAGTGGGCCCCTCTGTGATAGACTGGAAATACCAGACTCTCGCCGGATCTGCTGAGAAGGTGCTGTATTTGACAAGGGATGCTTGGGTTGGGCCGAGGGGCCAAAAGAGCTATTAGCAGTGACACGCCCAGTGTAGTCTGTCTCATCGGAGTTCGTCATTAACGTATCCCCGTCTTCAACGCGTGAGGCATTCGATGCCTCGTTACTGTTTGAAGCGTGGGCTGCGCCTTCGTTGAGATCAGAGCCACCCGCACCATGGTTCCCATTGCTCGTAGGCCTAGGAGTCACAGGTCTGGCTCCGTTGACAAAAGGCTGGCCCAGAACAACCGGGCCAGAAGATGATGCATTCGAATCGGTATTCCCATGTGGCACATTGGTCTGGGCAGGAGGCGCCATGTCTCCCGATGCCTCCGCCTTCTTGGCACGCTCCAACGCTGCTTTTTCTCGCTCTACTTCACGAGTATACACGCCTTCGCATTCGGCAACCAAAGCCGGGTCGCTTTGTTCTATACCACCAATGTCAACTTCTACATTCGTCAGAAGTTCATTCGCCCGTAGCAGCCGCTCTTGGTCTCCCAGGGCCCGTGCGTCCTTTGCAATCCTCTTAATGTCAGCGAGGAAATCCTTAGGCCGTTTGTAGTAACCATTGGAAAGACGCTTCTCAATAGTGACGATTTCCAGGTTGTAGAAAAACCTGCCGGAAGCAACTTCTTTCAATCCAGGAACTCCATTTTTATCAACGTCCTTTTCAAAAGGCCGGAACGCCTGTCGCTGCTCCATTGGTAGATCGCTGGTTAGAATTGAAGGATCTGCTTCCTCGAAGAGGTAGCGAATCTGGGAGTCGTCCACCACACCAGCTCTGAAGCGTTTGTACTTCTTGATCTGGTCCATAATAGGCTGGATGCGTATTTTGAGCAGATTCAAGGTCTGGCGATCTTTTCTTTTCTGGGCCTTTTGCTGTTCTTTGGTCAAAGTGCTTTCAGTAACGTTCGACGGAAGGGCCGGTGCAACTTCTAACGTCTCCAACTTTCTTCTCTTGCGGTTCTCTGGATCCGGAAAGTCTTGCGGCGATGTCTTCACATAGTCAATGACTTTACCGAAAAACTCGTGTCGTGCTTGCTGAGTTGGTGGTTGCAGGGCATAAAGATTTCTCTGGGAATAGCCAAAGAGCCCTTTGAGCATCGCTGCATCCAGTGGCTCTGTGTCTTCTTCCATAACCCCAAGAAGCAACACCGGGTCTGTGGGCGGAATAGAGCGAATGAGACCGAGAAATGTCGATATTACAGCGTGGCCAACTGTCTCAAACCATGTCTGTACATTTGGTATATAGATCACGCTTGGTTTGTGACGCTTGACTTCGGCAAATAGTTGAACGACAGTGGCTTCTGGAGACCTAGTGGAATCGCTCAAAAGAGTGGGGAGATCGAATGACTGCACATGGAGGCCTTCAAAGTGATGGAGAACAGCTCCAGCGAGATACTGTTGCCCCATTCCTAAAGAACCACGAATGAGCAGTCGAGGCCTGAATATACGAGAAGTTTCAAACTCTTGTTGCATTTGCTCTCTCCTGAAACCCCCGCCACCTTCGGGCTCTTCATATTCTGCCTCTTCCAAGGCCGTTAAGCGTTTCGGCTGTGGAAGAATATTGGCAAGAATATCTGTGATCTCTGCAAATGGATGGCGCAATAATGGCTCCACCGTCTTGGGCAGTGGTGTAGCCCCGGATGATGTAGATCTCTCAGAAGATGGTACCATCTTCTTTATAGAAATCATAAAGTCTTTTGGCGTCACTTCAATAGTCTTTGGATCAATCAGCAATTTCTCACTGGACTTGTAGATTTGTGGGTATCGTCTTTGCACAGCATTGAGGGCAGATTCAGTACACAAAGCTCGCAAGTCCGCACCGCCGTAGCCTTTGGTCAACTCGGCTAGTTCATCCTTGATAGGACCTGGCAGCGGTGGCTCCCAGCCTTTGGTTTGAATATCCAAGATGGCACGTCGACCATCTTTGTTGGGCAGGGGAAAATAGAATTCGCGATCAAAACGACCTGGACGGCGAAGAGCGGGATCTATAGAGTCCGGTCGATTCGTGGCGCCAATAACTATGACTTGACCCCTTCCATCCATACCATCCATGAGAGCCAACAAAGTCGACACGATAGAGGCATGAATCTGCTCTTGTTTGCTGGATCTGACGGGTGCGAGACCTATGTTGTACTTAGCAGGCGGTCACACGATTATAAATCTAGGTAAGCTTACCATCGATCTCATCGAAGAAGATGATACTAGGTTGTGTCTTTCGCGCTTCTTCAAAGAGTAACCGGAGCTGCCTCTCGGCTTCGCCGACCCATTTACTCAAGGCATCAGCACCTTTTCGCATATAGAATGTGACCTTGCGTCCTTCTGAGCTCACGCTAGATGCCAAAGCACGTGCCATCAGTGTTTTTCCAGTGCCAGGAGGTCCATGGAACAAGACACCTCGTGGCGGAACGATATGAAAACGGTGGAAGATTTCCGGATACAGCAGCGGCAATGCCACCATCTCTTTGAGCTGATCGATATGACCTTTTAGACCTCCAACGCTATCAAAATTGACATTGGGATCAATCCCCAAGGGGTCGGCGTCGGCCAATGCTTGCTTATCTTTGATTTTGCCGAAGTTTGCCGGTGTCCCTGAAAGACCTGGTGCAGCAGCATCTGCGCCATGAGGCTGGGCTGAGTTGAGTCCCACGGCTCCAGGGGCCAATGATGGCAATCCTTGGGCTGCAGGGACACCTTTCACCTGCATGGTTTCGTCGTCACTGCTGTCACTATCGATATTGGCACTCGCGCCAGGCGGTCCGAGAATGGCACCAGGGCCACCACCACCAAACGGTCCTGACGTTGAAAAGAGCGTGCGCTGCCAGGTGCTGCCTCCACCGCCTCGTCCGCGACGTGAAGGGGATTCCGTAGGCTCAGAGTCTGCTTCCTCAATTGGAAGAACCAAATCAGGCCGAATAAGACGGTAGTCGACATCCTTCCTGTTACGACGAGGTTTGTTCTCGTAAATGATAGCTTCTTGGTTCCTCCTTCGTCGTCGCATGGGCTGTAGATCTTCAAGTTCCTCGGCGAGCTCCTCAGCTTCAGGATTAAACTCATCGGGATCGCCTGTTCCACGCGATTGTGACATCCGACTGCGAAGTCCGGAACGCCTCCCGTTGCTGCTTTCGTCGTCTTGGGCGGTAGTTTCTCCTTTGTGAGGCGACGCATTAGATCGTTCTGACGCTGACACATCGTCGTCAGAATCCTCTTCACCGGGTTCGAAATCACTACCCTCGTCTTGCTTACGTTGCGCGGGTTTCTTTCGAGACTCTCGTCCTGTATCATCTTCAGCGTCCGCATTGTCTGCAGATTTCTGACTAGGTCGGTTCCGTCTTCGTGATGTCGGCCCTTCGTCTTCTTCATCGTCGTTGTCTTCGTCTTCTTCGTTCGCGGACCCGGCCTCAGACTCGGGAATAACTCCATCGGCCATTTCAACGTCAACATCGGCAGCATCTTTGTCAGCAGATAAGCCTTCCTCAAAGTCACCTTGAGGGTCACTCTCCAACACTTCGAGTTGGGAAACCTTTACATCTCGATTTGAAGACTCTTCCTCCTCTTCGATCGTTTCCTTGGTGCCAACAGTCTTGGCTCCATATCGTGTTCCGGGTCTCGTGCTGTCCGGGTTGGCTACACCCTGTTCCACGGTTTCCACATGTCGGCCAGAATTCGTCAAGGCGTAAATGTCTTCTGATTGATCACGAGTATGTCGGGTAATGCGCCTATTTTCTCGGTTCATATCGGATATTGGTTCCTCCTTCAAAGGCTTCCCTATTTTCAGTGTGATCACATTACTCCGAGTCCTTCTATGAGGTTTTGAAGTCGTGACCTTCTCCTCTCCTTCCTCATCCTCGTCGTTCTTATCTTCAGTCTCTTCTTCCTGATCGTTGTCCGAGTCCTCTTTATAGACTGGACGATTCCGCACCACTTTTCGACGTGCTATACCCCTTGCATTCCGCTCTACATTGGCGGCGTCCTCGTCTTCTTCAGACCCTTCGTATGACAGCTCGTCGGCTTCGCTCTGGAGTTCATCTTCGGAATCAAGAATATCATCGTCGGAGTTTCGGCGGCGCCGTTTGCTCTGCGGCTTCGACTTTTTGCTGCTTTTAGTCTTTGAACCAGAGCGTCTGGATGACCGAACCGGGTGGTCGCTGTAGTCGGAGTCGTTGGAGTCTGACTTGTTGGCGATCTCCTCCAAAGTCCGCTTTGTAGAGAAGCGCGCCATGGTGGGTGGCCTTGTTTCTGTCCACGGTCAGACCGTAACCAAAACGGGTAAATTTTCCTTCTCACAGAACGGTTTGAAAAAGTCAAGTGAGAAACGCGACGGGGGTAACTTACCGATTCAACAACGATGCTCAAGCAACAATTACTCACGCTTGATAAAGACCATAGGGATGGCCAGAAAAAGAGAAAAACGAGGGTGTGCACAGACAAACGCGAGGGAAAGAGGACAATTGATGTCAATTCAAAGCAGAGCTTGGCGATATCATCGGGTCGAGCTACTAATGGAGGGTTGATGGATCGGCCGGCCGCGATGCGCCGCGCCTCACGCGGTGAACTTGGCTTGATTGATTCGCGGTCGAGCAGCAGAGCCAAGGGGGGGCGAGCAAGCAATGTAGAGGACAATCAACAAGACGGACGAGGCACCACGAATCTCGATCCTAATGGCACAAGGCGTGGGCTGTGCTGGACGACGATAGAATAATATCGCACGGGGGGAAAGTAAGTTAGGGCGGAGGAGAGACAAGAGAATCGAGGCAGCTGCGAGCGAGTCAGACGGGAAACCGCGCACGCGCCACACTGCTGGGCTGCGAGGCTGCGACAGGCACGGGCCGGTGGGTGCTCAGCCACCGCTAAGCCTGTTCGGGACGGACTAGGCGTGGCGCATGTCCCTGGCAGAGCATCGCAGGCTTCACTGCACTACAGGCCAACAACATGGACGCGAGGAAATGGGCTCTGGCAGCGTCTATAGCAGTCTGGTCATCGCAGAAAATTCCTGAAAAAACCATCCTGAATGCACTCATCCAGGCAATAGCTGGGAATGCGCGCCCGGACCGCGCGCTGCAGACATGATGGACCTGGCATGATTGCTGTCAGAGAGAAATTGACAATGATTAATTACGCAGAACAAGGAAGTTGAAACGCATGTTGAACGAATTCTGGGGTTCCCCACCGCGTCTAAGTTGCAAGCAATCTTCTGCCGCGCGGGTCACGTGATTCCCTAGCCCAAATTGCCCAATGATCCGTCACCACCATCAATACTCCATCCCGGATTTCATATAAGAAAAGTTGATTGACCAAGTCCGTGTCCACAATGGCGCTACGCTCAAATATCCTCAGGGCGGCAGCTGGCCTGCGCCTTGCACCGCGTGTTTTTATCAAAAGGAGGACATTCACATCGTCGGTATCTCGGCTCGAGCAACAGACGCAGAACCCGAGTTCATTCAAAGAAGGGGTCAGTTAAATTTTTTCTATAAAATTCCGACTTTTTCTCTCTCTTCTACTTTACAAGAGCATTCTGATTTTAATCGTTCAAATAATGGGTTTCATCTTACATAAATATAGATGTCCGCATTCCGTCCCTTTGGAGCCCCGTTTATAAAGGTCTTCCTAGGAGCAATCTTTTCATATCAACTCATCTACTTTACGTGGATGAAACTGGAGACATGGGAGAATAAGAAGTTGAAGAATGGTATGTATTCTTATCATACTAAATACGAACAAGTTTTTCGTTTTACTAATTGATATCTGCAGAGGAGATGCAAGCATTGGAAAAAAAGGCCAAGGAGTTGGCAGCAAGTGCGAAATGATCTTGTTGGGTTTAAGAACGTGTATTATTAATGATTTTTTTTTTTTTTTAAATTTTAAGACTGTAGCCTTACTTCCGTATATACAGCATCAATTGATGATTACTACTATTAAAAAAATCCATAACCAAACAATTCAATTACCCATCTATAAATACCCCAATCCAGCATCACTAACACTCTCCAAATCTGAGCGAATCTCCCATTCATCGGCACCCACTCGGCCGGCAATCTCCAACTGCCGTGTCCGACTCAATTCCAGCCATCGCATGAGCAACTTGCCGTCAATCATGCCTCGTCCTCCAATCCCATCGCTCTCGACAGCTCGGTATGCGCGAGGGTTCAGGCCGCAAGGGTGCTCGAGTGTATTGCTCAATTGGGATTGCAATGCTGAGAGACGCCGATACGAGTCTTCGGACAGACTCGTCACTAGAGCTAGTGAGCCTGTCTGTGTGGTAAGTATGGCTTGATGCAGCGGCACGTCGCCATCCACGTCCATCTCATCCGGCTCTACGTCTGCTGACTCGGGAGAGGGTAGTGTACGGGGTAGCAGGGTAAGCGTTTGGGCGAAATGACCCATGTGGAACTTGCACCGATTCAAGAGCCGGTCGCCATTCGATGATTTTGGGTCTGTCCAGAGATAAAATCAGCACATATACATCCAGTGAAAGTGCACTAGACTTCCTTACCTTCCGGATCATACTGGAGAACATGGAGATTGCAGTCGCTGTCTGCAACAAGAATATAGAGCTTCTTGCCATGAGGCAAAAACTCGGCCGTCACAACTTCCAATTCGTCCACGTCCTTGCCGAATAAAGCCATCTTATAGGGCTCTTCCTGTATTTCGAAACAGATCAGTTCGCTTCGTCCCAATAATATTAGCAGCACAGGTGAGAAATTTCATACCGAGTAGCCCGCGAACCATAAACCTTTGAGCGCGTCTCCGATCAGGCACATCCCAGTCCCCTTCAGCTCCTTGATAACGCTCACATAGCATTGCACATCAATAAATGCAACAGGGAGAAGACTCCCGTCATCCTTTAGTCCTCGCACCATACACTTTTGTCCCTGAGACGCGATCAAAAAGCCTTGCCCTCCGATTCCCGACAGCGCCGTGATGGTTCCTTTGATAGACTCCTTTCCGATTAGCTTCAACTGAAGGTTTGTTTCTGGTCGTTCTGGGTCCGGGACAACGTCGATGACGTCGAAAACGTAAATGTTTCCTCGAGATGCAATGTCTTCGCCCTTGGCAAATGTGGTTCCGACTACAATCACGTCCTTGCGCTCATGGGTCTGTTCTGAGATTTCCATGTTGATGTTCTCTAAAGCAGTAATGTGCTCGGATACACCGAATCCATAGCTATGAACCTATCAGCGCATACTAGATGCGAGGGAAGATATCTGTCTCCTGAACTCACCTGTCAATGATACTCCAAGACTTTGGGTGGAGCAATTTGATCGATCCTTGGACAACCTGCGGGAGAAAAGACGTTGCTATTGTGGTGTCAGTTACAGTATGACAAAGTCTCAGACCAGGGAAGAGTACCTTCATTGCGCCACTCGGGATGAAGTTCGTCGTCATCGGGCAGCTTAAAGCTTTCTTCACGGCTTGTTGCCAACACATATGTTCCTGAAGCCGAAGAATAAGTCAAATGGTCGACCTGTTCGCCTAAGGGGATTCTGCGAAGCGGCCAGGGGATGTCGAGTTTGATACCATCCGGCAACTGGCAACTTCGCACGACATTCTAAAATCTCGTTTTAGTTTCACGGGTTTAAAATTATAGCTGTCATCAGAAAATACCTGATCATCCACATAGATTAGCCCGTTTTCGCATCCACTGGTGCTTAAAGCGCCCAGGCCGCAAACAAATTCACTGCGGACATTGAGAACGTGAGGTGAACATTTTGTCGTCCGCACGATGAAGCTTGGAGATAATCCTGGCATAAAGACTGTAGCGAGTCCGCCAACGTCGGACAACCGCCGAAGAGTCATTGCTCGTTGCTGACCGTCAAATTCGGAGGATCCTCGAGGGAGGGCGTGATTGGTTTGCTTGATATATTTCAAGCTACGTTCTTTTTCATCTTCCGAGCCGTTGTTTCGGTATGGTTTGTACATAATGAGATCATCGGTGTCAGTTCGTAACTATTTATAGGTTAGCGAGGTAGTCATCCAATTTAGAGCCAGCCAAACAAACAATTAAATATGGCGACGTCCATGGCAATTCTCCAAGGTCAGCCACCAAAAGCTCCGTGATTTTCCCTCGAGAAGTCTGTCTTTTAGTAGATGGCTCATTTGAGAGAATCAAAGGGAAAAAGTCAACATCCTCAACCGCAGATATGAGTTTCATATCGGGAAGCCGAAACACCTGAATCGAATGTCAGCGATAGTCCATGTTAGAGAAAAAAGTCACAACTGACGAATAATTTTCCTTCGACGCTCAACAAAAACAAATAAGTTATTTTTTCAGTGTTTCCAGCGAAAACGCCATTTTTATCCGTATATAGACACCCACACAGCCAGGTCTGAGATGAAAGAGCTTCATTGTCACTCAACAAATCCAAATCACCGCTCTCGTCTGACTGAAGAAGTAACAATGACGAATCATCCCTGAAAATGAGCAGATATGGATCTGCAAAGCTGGCGCTCACTGCAAAGCGCTCATCGCCCTCATCTTCATCCCATACAGGGTAGATTTGGGCAAGTCCGAGATCTGAATAAACGTTAATATCGGGCGTGCGCTTTTCAAAAAAGAAAGGTTGTCCTACCAGCATCATAACTTCTCACTTCGCCCCTTAGCACCTGTACCACGCGGCTATTATCCGAGAGAGTGCCAATTTCGATGGTATAGTCTTCGTTAGGGTTGACATCCGGAGCATTCAGTTGCTCGAAGCCCCCGTCATTGACATTATAAACAAGCAACTCTTCGTTCCCGGTTGGTTTCGATCGTGCCACCAGAGCGTACGTCTTGGCTGGTGACGTTTCGCCTGAGTTCTTCGACTCTGTGGTATTAACAGTGGCCGTCCAGACATAATCGATGCTTTCGCTCTCAAAACTAGACACAACTTTAAAGTCAAGCTCGCGTTGTAATATCGCAACGCCACCGTTTTCGCCTAATCCGTAAGCGGCAGCAAGCTCTAGGATACCCGAAGCACGCGTTGATACATCCCCAGAAGGGATATTTCGATCAGATGACTTTCCTAGATCGACCGACCGTATGGGGCCAATACTGGCTAATCTATCCACAACTTCAAATGAATAGCCTCCTGTGGAAGAACCATTCAAAGGGCGTGTATTTGAGGTATCCTTTGGAGCCGAGGAGTACAGATCGTCTTCATAAATGTCGTCGTTGTCGTCGTCGTTATTATCCTCCGAGTTCCCATATAATCCATCAACATCGTGTTCTTGGCCTTTTTTAGAGGCGAAAGATGCATTGTGATAGTCAACAAGAACCGAGTCAGCGTCTTCACTTCCGATAAATATCCTCCCGGGACTCAGGACAGCAGAAGATGAAGCGGTAGCATTCATAACCTCGTTTCCAACTTCCGACCTGGGTACAAGGCGCACCGTAAGCCCGGAGACTGATCTTCCATCCAATCGAAAATGGAGCAAAGCTAGTTCACCAGTCGACAGGACAAGCAGCATATCGCCCGATCGACTGTCGAGAACTTCCACTATGCAGCCTTCCAGACGGAGAGCCAAATCAGATTGATCAGCCATGGGGTATGCTGAGATTTGCTTTGCAAATTCATTGACGCCAACGGCATTGGACTTTCCGGATTGGTCGACATGAATCAACTCGTTCGAGCCAATGAGCAGGGCACCACCAACGGGTGGTGGAAGAGCCACTACGGAGAATAGGTCGCTGGGCAGCTTGGTGACAGACAGGAGAGATGTGGATGCTCGTTGTTCTAGATCTAGCGTGAATACAGAATACACGACGACATCCTTGCGTTCGTGAAATAGAGCTGCCGATGTTGCTACCTGGGAGTATAGAATACCAAAAGTAGGCTCTCTGTACTCGTGCAGGAATGTGAGACTAATCGGATGGAGCAATGCGGGATCCAGTGCAGTCAAGGGCAAAACAAAGGAGGCCGAATAGGGAGTTTGGTAAGTCAGGGTGTTCTGCTTCTCTGTCTTGCTTTCTGAGGGTGAGACGTCCTGCATCTCCTTGTCAAGGCCACCATCCAGGTCTGGGTCATAGTCGTCCATGACTAGGTCATCACCCGCTTGGTGGAATGGAACAACCGCAAGGTTCCGTATCCCAAAGTTCAACAAAGCACACCGGCTACCTGGATCAACAGTGAGATGACTGCCACAGTCGCCCAAGTCGGCCACCCACGGGCTCTGGTTGATGTCCTCTTTTTCATAGTAATGGATTGAAACAGTCACTATCCCGTGTGTTTGAGGGTTCCATTCAATCAAACTAAGCTTCGCATTCCGGAAAGCCAACAAAAGAGCTTCTCCTCCACTTCTGGAATTGAGTATTTTGACTGGGGCAATGTCGACCACGGTCCCGTAGAGTTCATACTCGGCTAGCAAGTCCAGCTTTGGCGTTCCATTTTCAGCCGATGGCTTAGCACCGTCTGAATTAGTTTCAGTGGTCAGATCAAATATCTGGAGAAGAGATGTCTTGACGACTATTAAATTATTAGCGGCCGCCGAGGTGAACCGGGCTGAGACGGCGTGTGAAACTCCCGAAGGAGGCAGAATCTCTGTATAGCATTGCATTCTTGGATCTTGAGCGAATGCCAAAAGAATATGACCTTTGTCAGGGGAAAGAAATATTGAAACTTTCCTGTCCTAGAGTGTATCGAGCATGATTGAAGCCTGCACCAGGATGGCGAAAAGTCTGTTCCGTGGGGAGCAATGTATGCGTCCTCAGTATCTCGAAAGAACAGCCCAGGTTCGAGAAGCAGATTAAATATCTGAGAATCGAGATCGTTCAATGCTTGTTGTCTTTGTGGTGAAATAATTGGGCCTCGCAGCCAGTAAGAAGTCGGGAGCATAATTGCGCTAATGGGTCACGTGCACGCGTATCAACATCGATCGACAGCGAGAACCCTGTATCTACACAACACCATGAATTGTGTTAAATATTTCAGCAGGAGTATCTATAGGTTATAGTGGATACCTGAGGTCCATACGAAATATCAGGACAAGGAACAAATCATCACTGTCAATACGCGTTACACAGATTAACTATATATCAATTGATGAATTTAGTGGATGAATAATTTAATTTTTAATATTAACTTCAGCACAGTCTATGGAGGAGTGGATGAGCATTTACTAAATTTTAAAATAACTACTACCATGACTTTACGTACATTATTATAACTATGTTGCACGGTTGACTTATCTCATTTTGTAATTCCAATCTAAGCCACAAGTAGCTAGTGGCATACTGTTGGTGTCACAGAGCAGCAAGTTCTCAGGCCAACATTATTGATTGCTTCAGGAAAGTTTCTTCTATGATATTATCATATACATCAAACATTAAATACCGCACTTCTTGTGATCAACTGCTCTTCGTTGACATGGAACATATAAAGCCTTGCTCTGCTTGTAGCTGGACTCCTGAACGTCAAGACGGTTGTCGCTACGAAAGCCACGTAAAGATCATTTATGGAGTGAGTGATCGTGGAGTTTGGTCTCTAGGGTCCAACTTGATTTTGAAAGAGCGATCCAGTGCACCTCCAAACTTCGATGCTTTGAATCTGCGATTCATCGAAAACGAGTCTTCTATTCCTGTACCTCACTTGGTTGAAGACTGGGTAGAAGATGGGCGTCAATTCATATTGATGAAACGCATACGTGGGCAGCCTCTTAACACTCTTTGGTCGAGTATGTCGTTGGAAGAGAAGGAACGCGTTGCGAAAGAAACAGCTGAATATTTGAATCAACTTCGCAAATTGTGCTCCCCGAAGATGCAGAGTCTTCAAGATCAACCGATTTATTCTGCATTTCTTTTCCCAATCGGATATGGACTTCCACATGGCCCATTTTTATCGGATGATGAACTCTGGGCTGACATGGAGGAAGCATTGAGCAAAGTCCCAGAAGACGCTCGACGACGACTTCGGGAACGCATGCCAGCTGCTGCGCCTTATACATTCACGCATTGTGACTTAACAAACGTGAACGTTATGATTGAAGACGGGCATCTTACTGGAATAATCGACTGGGAATCTTCCGGCTATTTTCCTGTTTGGTGGGAGTTTACTTCTGCTGGTATTGGCTTAGGTGAAGAAGATAAAGAGTGGAAAACTTTGCTGCAAAAATACATGCCCGATTACAGTTCTGCTCGTGAATTTTGGCTGGATTATTGGTCTTTATCTAGATACCCCCATTTGAACGACAATTTGAACGACAGAGCATTGAAGATTCTCCAAGAGCGAGCTGATGGAAACTAATACAAGCAATACATGAAGTATCAATGAATATTAATTCGTATAATAGAAACACCGGTTTCTTCTTAGTAATAAGTACAACTACCAGATAATAGCCTACTTGGATTGAAAAATAGATTGAATAAATACATCAAGTATATTGACTCTACTAAATCTAATCTCCGACTCCGTCACTAGTGATGTCGCTGCTAATAATACGACGGGAGATTGGCAGCGTGCAGCTGTAGCCCGCCGTACCTACGTAATCGGCCCGCTCCACTTCTAACATCAAACTCCATCGCCGTCGCGAACATGAACAAAACACACCAGCTCTGAGACTCCGAATCATCGGTTTAACAGGTTTCGCTGGTCGCATTGATGGTTTCCTTCAACATCATTCATGAGTTGATAAACATCAAGCCGATATTCCGCTTTTGTTAGGCCCTTGTTCGAGCTAGTAACAGGCATGGCGGGCGTGCTACTATCCTCCCTGATATGGATCGTGTATGCCGTCGTGATTGCAATCTTGCTTGGAGTGGCATCAATTTTTATCTACATTTACAAGTCTCCTAGAGAGAGCTCGCGCTTTGTAGTATTCGTCTGTATCATTACCATCACGTCTCTCCTCGCCACTGTTCTCCTGCAACCGGTGGATGTCGCTCTCGTCTCATCGACAAACTCATCTAAACTCGGTCAACGCAAGAGCTGGGCTTCTCAAGAAGCAGTGGATAATATACTCACCTCGCTCAAGGCAGTGTATTATCTGCTCTATGGCCTAGATACGGTTCTTTGCTTACTAGTGATTCCATTTGCCTATTTCTGGTACGAGGAATATGACGAGGTTGCCACACAAGAGGGCGAACAAACGCCCGGCAAGCGCATCTGGGCTGCTTTCAAATATACAATAGGGTTCTTGGTATTTGCAATCCTTTTGTTCCTTATTGGCCTTTTTGTGCCCACATCGTCTGGGTCGGAGCGAGATCTCGAATACTTCCGCAGATTACTGATGGAGAACCGTGAGTATTTCTTGTTTGTATTAAATCCCAGACCATACTAAAAAAAGTATAGATGGAGAAAGAACGCTTGCATTCGCACTTGGATTTTTAATCACGATTGGGACGTTTCTGTATGTCATCTACACATCGACCGGGATGGCATTGTTCCACGTCTCTTTGATCAAGACTGCGCCATCCATCCTGAGTCCGGGCATGGGGTCCAGTGCTTCTTCGCGACTCGAAGCCAACCGCGAACGCCAACGTCAATTAGACGCCCGATGTGGCGGCGATCCAGACCAGCTCTCTTCCAAAGACCGTAGAGAGCTAGATGTCTTGGTGCGAGAGGAAAGAACCCTTATCCGAAGGCAGCGACTCATCGAGGAAACCGAAGACGCGAGGCAAACTTGGTTCGTACGAGCCTGGCACAAAGCCGGGGCAGCCTTGCGCCCATTCAAACGCATCAGCGGCGTTTTGCTCTTGCTCACCACCCTCGTTGTCTGGGTTTCGATGCTTCTCACGGCAATAGACAAGGCCAGCAACTCGGTTTGCAAACGCAGCTGCGGCTACATCTTAGGGCATATCAATCTCTTCAACCCCGCGAATTGGGCCTTTGTCCGCGCCGCAAAGGTCTTTCCGGTCGACTACGCGCTATTTACATTCCTCGTGCTGCTCTTCTTCACCGGCTCTGTTGTCGGCATCGCAGCCGTTGGAATCCGAGTCTTTTGGATCAAGATCTTCCAGATTCGCAAGGCCCATACTTCGCCGCAGGCGCTGCTCCTGGCAACTGCAATGCTAACAATGATCACACTGGCTCTAAACTACTCCATCGCGATGATTGTAGCCCCGCAGTACGCAACTTTTGGTCCCCAGACGTTTTGCGACAAGCAGCCTGCGACGTCGTATTTGACTGCACAGCCGGACTGTTCACACGATAAAGATCTTATCAAGGCCTGCTCCGAGATTGCTGACAATCCAGCTGCCAAGGCTATATGCACACCTAGCGTCGTCAGTACGTTCTTGAACCGTGTGACCTTGAATTTCCCGTTTTTTGGTGTTGTGTTTTTCTGGGCCCAGTTTGTGTTTCTAGGTAAGAATCAGACATTTTCTCGACTTCAAGACATATCGACTGACTAGTGACGGTTTAGGTCTTTACTTGGTGGTTGCTGTGATTGCACTGGTTCGCACACCGAAATTAAATGAGCGCCAGCTTGACGAAGACGCCGAAGAGGCCGAGGAAGAAAGCTTGCTGGCGACATCAGCGCGGCAAGTTAATAGAGATTGGCAGGCTGCAGGGGATGAAAGTTCTGGGGCTTAAGACTATGTGTTTAGTTAATCAAAATATTGAGAATGGTATCTAATTTTCTTCTTCCCTGCTTGAGTGTAATGAGATATGAAGATTTAGTAAAAGTCAAAAGTCATCAATTGGACGACGGTTCATATTTGACACTTTTATGTGGTTGATCAGCCCAGACTGTCTCCTCACCAATATGCATTTCTTTCCAGCAGCGAGCGCAAAAGAATTGGTTTCCTTCACAATCTAGGCACTTTGTTGTCGCGGTATCATAGCAGACACAGCAAAACTCTGTCTGTATTCTTCTCTCTTCCGCGCGATCTTTTTTGGTTCCGGGCAAGTCTGCTGGAACAGATGGGAGAGAGAGAGCAGCGAATTTCTGTGCCAGTGCGTCGTCGACATCCTGGTCGTCTTTGTTATTGTTGTTGTCGGGACTGTGTGGTTCTGGCTCTTGGATGGGAAGATCCTGTTTTTGCGGATTGCTGAGATGTTGTACATTGAGCTCATCCAAAATGCTTTCTAAGTATCTCGCTGCTTCAGCCTCGTCTTTTTCCTCGTCGCTTGAGGAGTTGTCGTCGTCATTCTGTGTGGGAAGTTTTATACAATCATCCTTCTGGATTTTAGTTTCATGGTGAGAAACATCTTTTGTAAACCCATTTCCACCCGTATCTTTGACAAATTCATTTGCGTCAGTCAAAAGACTCCGGACCTGATCATCAGCACCATCATTTGACGGTTGGAGCGTCAAATCGTGCGGCTGGTCGAGGCTGGCAATGAGATCATCAATAGCATCGCCATCAAAAAGCGTCTCAGGAGTTATCCCTTCTTCTTCTTCTGTATAATTTCCCGAAGCGCCGTCAAGGCTTCCGTACAATGAGGGATCAACACCAGGTGACGTGAATAGCCCTGGGGACTGAGTATCAAAGTCGAGCGGTTTCCTGGGCGCTGTGTATCAGACGACAGGTTTGCAACGAGCGTAGCACGTGGTCTATATACCTCTCACGTTGAAGCCGCACTGTCGACGGCTTGAGCGCATTCAGCCTTTGCAAGAGGCGCTCGTCTGCTGCAGCTGCATCATCGGCCATGATGATGTTGAGATTGTCGAGAGGTTGATGTTGGAGAGGAATCGATCAAGTCCCGCATTCTGCCCCACACAAGCTTCACTTGTTCAAGAGAGCTAATGCGCTCTCAAAGGCCTTGACGACATTTGCATCTATGACTGTCAAAATACGCATTCGGAGAGGGTAAATGCGGGTGTCTTACAATGCTTTTTCTTCTCTGCTAGTTCCTGTTCGGTGTTTTGTACATATTGCATGCGAGTCTGGAATCTAGCAAGGTCAGCTAATTCCATAAAGAGAATAAAAATAATTAAAGACACATACCTCTTGAACGAACGATCCTCATCCCGAGAAATAGTCACCTCGGACCACGTAACAAAAACCTGAAGCAGCCCATCAATCAGCTCATTGTCAATCCTTTGACCGCATCAACAACAATTCCGCACCTTGAGCAAGTCGGCAGCCTGCCCTTGCAGATCATGATCGAGTTGCTCGTGCTCTCTGAGCGCGCCTGAAAACATTTCCATGAGCTGTGGCCAGCTGCAGCTCTGAAGATCTTCGCTATTGGCGAAGAGTTCGTGGATCGCAGCGGGTTTTGGAGGTGCTGTTGCTGCGTTGCGGTCTTTGTTGGCCTGTTTTTTTTTTGCGCTGGTTTCGGCCATGTTGGAAATGCTGCTGCAGCTTTATTCGAGAGAGGTAGAAATGGGATATGGTTTTATTGCTGCCAGCGAGGTTGTGGTGTCGAGTTGAGATCGCGACAGGGCGAATGTTGAATGAAAAGAGAAAAAGGCAGGATCGAAAACATGTTACTAAGTTCGGTTGGTGCGATCAAAGACTAAGACACCGTACTGTCTTACTACAACTACAACACTTTTTGTCGTTACATAATTTAATACTATCTATGTAATTAATTACTATATATATTTTTAAAAAAAAATATTATTAATAATAATAATAATTGTAATTGACGCACTAGGACTTCAACCAACGTCGTCACCGGAGGAATCCCTCATACTTTAGCTGTCGACGTATAAAAATAATTCATCTTTCCACCTCCATCCACCCTTCTAACAGCTCTCAAAATGTCAGCCCATGCCATGCACCATGGATCTCTTACCAGAATCATCCGCAAATCCGCGCTCTCAATAAACACAATCTCTCCGACCTCTCGATTTATTCGCGCAAGCTCCATTGCGCCGTCGTCGTTGCCTGCCTTCTTTCACACCCGCGCAACGAATCCTCCCCGGATCATTATTACTACTATCCCCAAGCCAGCGACGCAGTGCCAACAACAATTCTCCTCCTCCGCATCGCTCAGCAAAAAGAAAGACAAAAACAAACAAAAGAACGACGAAGCCGCCGCCGAACCAGACGCAAAGAATAGCGGTGGCGCAGGAAGCGATTCTTCTTCTGCGGTGGCACCCGACCCTTTTGATCTGACGCAACTGCACGACGGAATCTCAGATGCTCTTGCGCGATTAAAGGATGATTTACAAAAATTGCGGTCGGGCGGGCGACTGAACCCAGAAGTTATCGAGAATCTTCGCGTCAGCGTGGATAAGAACAGTAATGAGACGGTCAAGCTTGGGGAGCTGGCGCAGGTGGTACCCAAGGGCGGACGATCTGTTGCGATAATCGTGGGCGATGAAGAGGTGAGCGACATATTTATTATATCCATATTTTTCCTGTCGAATACTAACCCCGTTGCAGCTCGTCAAGTCAGTCAACTCAGCAATCATCGCCTCCAACCTGTCATTAACGCCGCAGCCCGACGCACACAATGCTCTGCAATTGAACGTGCCCATCCCTCCGCCTACAAAGGAATCTCGAGACCAGGCAGTGAAAACGGGCAAGACAGCTATGGAAAAGGCAGCCAATTCCGTGAAGAATTCGCGCGCCAGTATACACAAACGATTGCAAGACATGCAAAAGAAAAAAGAGGCGCGTCCAGACGATGTCCGCAAGGCCCATGATCAAATGGAAAAGGTTGTCGAAAAGGCTCAGAAGGATATCAAGGATGTGTTTGAGACTGCGAGGAAGGGTCTTGAGCAGGCTTGATAACTGAATTGTCTACTTGAATTGGTTCGACATTGTACACTTGAAACAAAAGAATTCCGAAGTATATGTATAGTACAGAAAAGTGATTTAATACATGGTGACATATGAAACAAACAAAAAAAGAACTTGGTAGCCCATCCATCTATTTCGCTATTCGTTTCGCAGGCTGTGCCGAAGCAATCAGCGACTCCATCTTCGCCATAAACCCAGACTGTTTTCCGGCAGTACGATAAGTCTCGTTGTTGAAAAGCTGTCTCTCAATCTCCCCCAACACAGGGTTGCTTTGGTTCTGCTGTGTCGCATACTTTCCTTGAACCAACTGGCCGACAAAGGCGCTCTGGTCTTCTTTGCTGGTAGAAGTAAATCCGGCGGCTTCAGGTTCAACCACTTCGCCCTTGCGTTGAGTGAGCCTATCAGCTCGCTTATGAGCAAGTTTATTGAATTCTTCAATCGCTGCCTTTTTCTCCTCGTCACTGCGGAAAATGACACGCTCGCCGTCGAATAGCCGTTTGGCAAGCTCGTGAGGTGGCTCGTATCCATTGGGAAATCGGCGACTCAAAAAGTTCAATTTCTCCAAAACAGACCCGGCTTGCGCCGTTGTTCCGATTGGCAGAGATGGCCAGGTCTCCTGCAGTTTGGAGACGTCGTATTGCACAGGTGTGTAGCGAGTAGCAACCTGCAGCTCCTTTGCCTTTTGTTCGTTGAAAATCTCCTCAATCTCTGCGGCCCTGACATCTTCACCGGCTTCCTCTCCTTGTTGGCGTTTTCGAGCATTTTTATCACGCGGCTTTTTTCCTCCGCGACCTTTATTGCCGCCTTTGTTGTTGTTATTGTTGAAGTTGTTGTTATTGTTGTAGCCAGACCGTCTAAACCCCCCAGCTCCCGGCGGTCCTCCCGGAGGCCTGCCGTTTTTTCCGAATTGCGCACCTCTGAGTCGCAGGTTAGGTGTCCGTAGAATTTTGACTTGGCCATCTCCACTGCGAGGAGCTGCGAGCGATCTGGCATCTACCGGACGGGGACGGAATTGTTGCTGCTGTTGTTCCCGTTGTGGCCGATTCGGCGTGGTCGAGCTAGGTCTCTGCGGAGGCTGGCCATCCGAAGGACCTGTTGCAAAAGAGCGACGCAACGGCGCAGATGCATTGAAAGCTTTCATGCACGTCTGCGGACGCGCAGTCCGGAGAGGTAGAAGGTGTCCCGTGGGAGCCATTGTGTATCAACTACTGCACGAAACTAATAACCATGGTTTTCAATTAGATATAATGCAATAGAATTAGGAAATTTAGTGGTTTCACTGACCTGATGAACCCAGAAGCTGCGAGCAGGCTTGTCATGGCCGTGCCTTGCAATGAAGGGAGGTAGGCAAACCGGAAATTTAGGTCGGCAACCCCGAAAATGTCTAACCGCTGGTTAGTGGTCACGTGCATTCCCGCCATCATTGAAACATTCAATATTATTTACTCCTCTCGCCAACTTGACTCTGGCACTTGCTCTAGCATATTGGTCCAAAACTCCAAGACAACACACCCAAAATGCTCCGCCGAAAACCCACCGCCATAACAATCACCCCCGAAGACCTGATCTCCTTTGAAGAAGAACGCCTACGCCAGCAAACCATCATAGACCAGGCAAAACAAGCAGCCGCCGCCAACAATCAGTCCGCCGAATCCGAGTCATCGGCGTTTACGGGCAAGAATTACGATCCGAATGATGAGCTGAAGCCACTTCCAGGCGATAAGGCGAAGATTGTGCGGACTCGAGACGAACGAATTGGTGTGAGTCGGCGAACATGAGAGAGAAGAGCCGTGGCTATTTCGCATATCGATCATTTCATTATGCATTTCAAACCAATTTCACGAATCCTGCTAGAGAGCCAATGGGTCAACGCAAAAGTTTTGCAATCATAATTCCTACAGATACATGCTGAAAACAAAACAACCTTTCTACAAGGCCCGCTCGGCTTTCACATCTTCGGCCGGTTTTCATATACAAGAGGCCAAATCTCGACCCAACAAACATTGAAGAATTGAAAAATTGTTGAAACATTGAAAGCAAATATTCGACAATCGTGATATTTTACACCGTCTGTCGCCCCATGGGTATCAATTCAACATATATCCAAAATATACACTTAGTGTACATGCCGCATTTCCACTTCCAAAGCAGATATCAAGGCACAGTTTGAACAAATCTTGGATCAGGTTCCAAAGAAATCAAATGAAATGAAAAAATTTCAAATTTCAAAATTCAAATAAACAACCCTCCCGTTTCCTTCGCTAAATAATGCAATCGTACGCCATTTCCGTAAATGCTTCATTCAGTGGAAAAGCTTTTTTTTTTTTCATATACAAGGTGTTGGTAATGTATTGAGCTATCTTGCTCGTTTAACAGCGTTGTTGTTTGAAAGATCCGTAGAGAGGTGGTGAAGTCTACGCTTCACCCCATGCGGATCAAAAACGCTCGCCACGTTTTGCTGCCAGTCTCGTGCTGTCATCATAGGCTGGGGGTTGTACGGCTGTTGTTGTTGAGGTACCGCGTGTTGTTGGGGGTCCATGGGAACCATCTTGTCGTGGTATTGCATTGGATATTGGGTCGTAACAGTCTCGGCCATGGTTGGGCTTGGGTTAGTGTACGCCGTGTGTGGTGAGGTAGAAGCAACACTGGGAGGATTGAAGGCTAAATCCCACGAACTGTAGACAAATGTTAGTATATAAATAGAAATACATCGGGCGTTTATCTTACGTCATGATTCGAGTAGGGTCCCAGGCGTTCTCGTCTACCAATGGAACCCCCAAGCCTTGATTCGTTGCTCCTGGATGATGATGGTGGTGGTGGTGGTGGTGGTGATGTTGTAGCATGCCCATATTAGCCAATTGAGGAGATTCGGGCTTCGAATCCTCGGCACCTGTTGAAATTGGCGGTGTTATCGGGTGGACATTATAGACCAATCGGTGAGGGCTCCCACCTTGGGTCTGGCTAAACTGGGTATACTGCGCCTCTCCTAGTGCTGGAGGACTGGGTTGGTATCCCTCGGATGGACTGCCATATGGAAAAGTTGGTTTAAGCTCGAACGCGCGACTCGTATCAGCAGAAAAGGCCAGCCTTAGCGTGTCTATTTGAGCCTTGATCTCAGGAAGTGGCCAAGTTGTAGAAAGTTGCTCTAGAATGCGCATATGTCGAGTAAAGAAATCCCGTGCGTCGGTGTGGAATTCCGGGTCAGGAGATGTAATCGCAACCTAAAGGCGTAAGCTGGGAACTCCCATGCAGTTACCAAATGAACCTACCAAGTGAAGCATAGTGCATGTCAGAATAGCATAAACGGTGAAGTTGATGCCTCGCTGCATAAATCGCAGTGCCTGTAGCCCAAAACGAGAAATAATAGCTTCCTGCAAGCGACACAAACACTTTGCAGAGGAGTAACACAAGCTCATGTGTGTTCTCCAGCCGCCTCCAGCTGCGAAAGTTTGGGACGCCAGTAACTGTGGCCGGTGAAGCATGATGATAGCCAGATGGTAATGACTATGCATATTTCCCACAAAATGCGACGGCAACCATGGCGGTGATCCATCTTCGGGATAGGTAACCTGAAGGTCTTGAGGCAAACTTTGGTACCATTCAGCGAACAGGGGGTTGCTTTGAGTGAACCGCGGATCGGCCGCCCAATCCTTCTGCTTCTTGATCTTGTGGTAAAGTTCTGTGTAGACGCGAATATGATATGCGTTTTTGACAAAGAACGAGTATTGTCGAGAACGATCCACTTCAAATTGATCCAAGTGGGCAACGTCCAGCTTTGGTCGCATATCGACTGTGTCGGGGTCTACTTCATAATCTGATCGGCCTAGGTAAAAGGAATTAGAAACTGAAATGATCAGCAGAAAGAGTTCCACAAACCTTGGGGGCCTCCAACCATTACTTCCACAACTAAAAGAGTCTGCCAGATTCTCGTTTGGATGAGACATTCAATAGGTTCAAGGCCGCAGGGAATTCCTTCTTGGTGATCGCTATAGTGCTCGTGGATTTCAAGGTCTTTAGCCATGGAAATAGCCGTCTTCACAGTTTGCCAGGACCGATAATAGTACCCTTTCTTGGGATTTGATTCCCGCGCTTTCAGCAGCAAGAGCAATGCTTGAATGGTGCTCAGCCGCGGGACATCCATAAAGCTGGATTCGTGCCCTAGACAATGATTTAATTAGACTTCAACATCTAGTTGAGAGAATATTGGAACAAGACTCACGATTTGCAAGTGCGAGCCATTGAGCTCCTTCCGCTGGATCATCGGACATCCGGCCAGCGCAGGCAAATAAAGCTTCCAATAGTAACGGGGAGATTGAAGAGCGATCATTACGCCATTGTTGATACATGTGCACACGGTGCACCACAGGAACGTAGGGATGGATATCGGAGAAGAATATTTTAAAATACCTCACAACTTCCTCGTTTGAGGGCATCAACTCCGGAGGGATTCGTATAGTCGACCCAGCACCTGTTTTAAGCGGAGGGAGCTCATCATCCCCTTCTTCTTGAACAGGGGCTTCGGGTTCAGCAGGACCCTTTCTTTGCTGTCGAATGTAGGGTGCTGAAAGTGCAGTTAGTAAGAGACAGTAGTAGTTTAGGTGTACGGTTTTAGATATTACCAATCCCAGTCTCGTCGATTTTTAGCTCACCGAGAGCGTCGCTCAGGTCTCCGGGGTTTGATTGCTCTGGATCGATGAAGACACCGCTATCTGCAGTGGCAAGAGGCTGCGGGTGGACGCTTTCAAAGAAGCCATCCTGGAAAGGATGGTGGGTAACGGCAATTTGAGGCGGTTGGGCTTCTACATACAAGCCGCCGTTCTGTGGAACATATGAAGAGTATGCCCCGTACGAGGCCATTTGTTCTTGCATTTGCGGATGGCCACCCATCATATTAGGCTGGACCATCCCGTGCTGCAGCATCTCTGGGTGCGGTGGAGGATCCGGATAGCCAGCCAAGTCTGCCTCGGAGCCTAGCCCCAGGTCTGCTTGGTCTCCATCTTGGTGGATCGTTGGAGGCACGCAAACCAACTTGAGCCTCAAGCACGCCGAACAGGGCCATGTGTTGGTTGTCGCGGCGTCACATTTAATTTTTCGTTTCCGGCAGCCGTTGCACGCGCGCATCACTGGGAGATAATATGAGTATCGATACAGACAGAAAGATTTCAACGCCGGGCATACCTTTGAGCCGCTTGTGCCGGTTGTGTTCGTCAACAAATACATAGTCTGTTACAAGTCAGTCTTGCGCGGCGGGTTATATATATATATATATATATATATATGAAAGAAACTCACTTCTGTGGCCCTCCCGCGGAGGCCCGGAAGGCGGGGTGAAGGTGTATCCTTGCATGGCGAATGGTACAATCAATCCAATACAAGACGTGTGAAGATGGAAGTACGGACCAGGTCGCGAGCGTGTGCGAGGCTGGCCCTGTACCCCGGTGGTATATTATGTCGCAAAATGAAATCGCACAACGATCATACAGTATGCTGATTATCAATCACAGCGAATCAGGCCCCGAGGCGACCGAGTACGATCTATGCGATATATGATTTGAACCCTGTGGTCCTTTCCGAATGCCTTTTGTACAGTTGCGAAACCCAAAGGACGACGGATCCGAGGGACAAGCAATCACGTCCTAGCAAGATCAGTCGGCCGGGTAAGAGAAAGTGCGCTGCAACAAAACCGGCTTGCGACACAGGTTATTTCGGGCTCGCATTCGTGGTAGCGCGTGGAAGGAGTGTTTCTGTATCACAAGGCTCTGTGTTATGTCCAAGAGCCAGCTCGTCTGGGGCAAAGCGATGCGTTATTGTAGAGCGCAACGCAAGCCTGTTCGACCAAAGACCGACGGCGCGCGGCGAAAGCGACTTGCAAGCGCCGGGAAGAGCGAATTGGGCCAATGACCTGGCGCGAGGGAAAACCTGAAACCAGGAGGAGGGGATAATTTCCCTCGTATGCCCAGCAGGGAAGAAAAAGAACCAAGTGGTCTGCAGGGCCGCAAGAGACTGACTGGGCTGTTGTTGCGTCTGCAGGTTGTCGAGAGACGTCGAGGAACTTGAGAGAGGCAGGCGCACGGGCAGAGGCAAGTGGGGGGGAAGGTGCGAGAGCCCACGGCGGCTTCAGGCGAAAGCGGCAAACAACTTAACCACGCTCGCACCACATGTCTGAGCCTGAGGGTCCAGCAGATCTTCTCCCTCTCCACTCGTCCGCCCACAGCTCTGGTCGCACTGCATCTCTAGCACGCTTGACGCCGAAAACCGCACCATGGCACAATCAGATCCATTGCCAATGTGGCATGGGCGGGATATCGTCCCGTCACAATCGCGATCTGCACCACGCGCGCCCGTACATACATCAAAGGCTGTGGTGTCACTACAGTACAGACTTAATAATATACAGAGCTGAGGCTGTGGGAAGTTGGACCAACTACGGCGATCATCGATATCCATGATCCTCCGGGTGTGTGGTGTGTTCTCCACCGCGGTCATCACTGGAGGTGGGCAGAGTACAAGTACGGAGTACAGAAATCCTACGAGTGGTCGACAGAAAGTTGAAACACGCAGCCTAGCCCTATGGTTCTACGAATGCCAACGAGCTCGGAGAGTAAAACTTGCAGTCAGCCAACAAAGCCAGTCAACAGTCCGCAGCCTGCATAGTGATCCGGGATCTGCCAGCGCCAGCCAGCCATACAGACTGCTCCACAAGCCACTAGCGAGTATTAAGTTGGCCGAGTCAGTGCAACTGGCATGATCATCGTAATGTCCTGAACTAGGCTCAGCTTGCACTGCCTAGCAGCAGTGAAGGAAATAGGAAGCCCGGAACGGGGCTTACTAAAAGTCTAAAGCCGGCCATTACTAAGTCGCCCCGCCGCTGCCCCTCTACACGGATATTTTGTCATGGCAAATCTCACTGCTACCATACTAATATCACACCCTATAGTCGCTTCACAATAATCATCTAGCGACTCGCCACTCACGCCCATCACCATGGCTTCGGAAATGCAAAACGAGAACCCGACCATCCTCAGTGCCGCCGACCTTCCCACGCGGCAAAAAGTCGCCGCGAAGAAAGACTCTGAGCATGCGCTTGACGGCACTATCTTCAGTAGCAACCTGACTGTCACTGACCTGAAAGACCCGTTTGCAATCGATTCCTACGATACCTCTGATACCGAAAACGAAGACGGCAATCTACTAGAAGAGCCCATCGACGAGCAGGAAATATTCGGTAAGAAATAGAATTCTTTTTCACCAAGATAACATTCGCTAAACCCCGTCAATGTAGATCTCATCTCAACGATATCAGACCCAGAGCATCCCATCTCCCTGGGATCCCTCGCCGTGGTCTCTCTGCCCGATATTGCAATCACTCATTCTCTGCCCGATGCCCCCGATTCTCCTCTTCGAACAGTAACGGTCCTGATTACCCCCACGATAACGCACTGCAGTCTCGCCACGGTAATCGGTCTTGGTGTCCGTGTCCGGCTGGAGCAGTCGTTGCCGCCTCGCTTTCGCGTCGATGTGCGAATCAAAGAGGGAACCCACAGCACTGCCGACGAGGTGAACAAGCAGTTGGCCGACAAGGAGCGCGTCGCTGCAGCGCTAGAAAATGGAACCCTAATGGGGTTGATTGGCAAGATGCTGGAAGATTGCCAATAGGATTATTATTGGCTGACCACTAACTCAATTATAATGCCGTTATGTTCTACAAAATCGTTGTATTATTCTAGAAAACTTTTTTTCTTTGTCCTGCGCTTGTCGAACAGCCTGGGAAAAAAAATACTTTCAACCAGTACTCCACCAACGACCGCTATCATTATTTTGACATGCTATTATTACAAGAACCGAACGAGGCTTGCAACCCGAATGGCCTGATTGAAATGAAGAAAAGAAAAAAAATTGGGAAAAGAAGCAATAACGAAAAGTTTATCCCTCGAGGACTCCGCTTTCTTTGAGACCTTTCCATAATTCCGGCTCCAGGAATTTACTGACCGTCACATCCTCGGCCAATCCCTTCCGCCTTCGAGTCTTGAGCACAAAGTCTCGAGCCGTAGCCTGCGCATTCGCCATTTCCAGCGACTTGAGCTTGACATCGCGGTCGAGCGGGTCACCTGGCACCACGCTCCATTTGTCAAAGACCAAGCTGACAGTGGCCTGACCCTGGGTATGGATTCGGAGATCTGTTTCGAAACCGAACGAGTCGATTACGGGGATCAGACCGCGAACAGAGTACAGCGGCGTGCCCGCGACTGGTCCGTCAGAGAGTACATGGCCTCGACGGCGCGAGAGGACGGTGTACACTGACGCTACGGCGTCAGCTGGGCCGAGCATTTCGCATGAATATATCGGCTCCATCAGGCGAGGAGATGCCATGAGGAATGACGAGTACACTGCACGACGGGTAGTTGGGATGATTTGTCCGCCACCGCGGTAGATAGCCTGGTCGGCAAGCGAAACATCCGTGACTTTGAACTTGACATTTCGAATGGCTGCGATAGTTAGTTTAGATACAATATATCTTTTGAGAAATAAAAGAGAAAAGGATGAGAGAATAAACTTACGTTCTTCACACAAAGGCCCTTCCCTCGTGCCCCAGCTAAACCCTTGAACAATAGAATCACGCACCGTGCCAAGTAGCTTCTTGTCCACTTGCGAAGGCAGCGTGTCGTCCTGCAGAATATTTGGTCCGGTCTCATCAGGCCCGAAGGCCCAAATGCTCCTCGCTGCCAACTTGTCCCAATCGTAGTTTTCTTCAAAGAACTTGGCGACTTTGCGGATCGGATCCTTGATGCTCACGCGGCCGCTTTCAATGTCTTCTGTGATTCCGTCGTCGAGCGGCTCGGCGATCATGGTGACTTTGTTTTTCTTGTTGGGTGTGATGGAGTAGCACATGATGGCCGAGGTCTCCACCACGGTCTCGCAGAACCTGGTGACTGGGTCTGAAACTTTCAGTTCCATCTCGGCATACAGCCGGCGCAGGTCATGCAGCACACAGTCCATGTAGAGCTCGCCAGTGCCAAGAATAACATGCTCCCCAGACTCTTCCACCTTGGTAGAGATCAGGGGGTAGCTCTTGTTAATCTTGCGAAGCCCCTCCAGCATCTTGGGAAGTTCGGAGGGGTTGATGGGCTCTACTGCAACTTTGAAGACCGACTCGGTCATGTGCCGGATTGGTTTGAAAATAAACGCGTCCTCGTCCTCTTCCAGTTTGAGTGGGACAAGCGTCGCGGTTTTCATGATGGAGTTGTCCACGCCGCTAAGAAGCACCCAGTTGCCGGCGGGTACTCCGTCGGTTGAAATGTTATATCTAGACTCGGCAATCCACGTTTCGGAGATGGTGGCGATTACCATATCTTCCTCGTCGTCGAGAGAATAGCCTTCTCCAAGCACTCGGACTTGCTGGTTTGGCCGGGCAATACCACTCATTACTCGACCAAAGGCATTGAATGTTGACGCATCAACGCTGTTGTATAGCTTCGTGACATGGATGACCAAAGGACCCTCCTGGTCACAGGTGGACATGGATTTGGCGATGTTGGCATCCAATGGACCAGTGTAGTATCGCTCCAGCTTCTTCGAGGCTCCTTCCACGGGAGATGGTACATGCTGGACTACCATGTCGACAAACCCAGTTGCAGGGCCGAAGAACTGCTCGCATACAAGGCTGAGCAGCACTTTGGCATCGGCCTTGAGTTGCGAGGGTTTCAATGATATGTTCAGACTTGCCAACGTCTCTTTCAAGTCTTCTGGGCTCTCGCTGATAGTGTGTGAATAAAGTTTATATATCGGCTCCAGGACAAAGTTCACAAAGGTTCGCTTAGCCCCTTCTTCAACGCCCTTTCGCGTGAATTTCCTGCTTCGAGGGTTGTAGAAGATGTCGCCCCATAATCGTCGCGCAAAGTCTGCCGTGTCGAGTTTTGAATACCGCTCAGCATACATTTGAGCAAATGACTGCAGGGTGAAACACCAGTTCATTGAACTGCTCGCGAAAGCAACGTTCCCCTTTTCTGGGCTCACTCGTCGGGCTTCTCCCCTTCCTGGGATGGTATTCTCGATGATTGAGTTGACTTCTTCAATGACATGTTTCAGTTTGAAATAAGCGTCATTCGGCGGCAGTTTGAGTTCCAGGATTAACCTGTCCATTTTATTGACGATTAGCACCAACGGCAAATCCTCCAGCACGGCATATTTGATTATCTGCTCTGTGTTTGACTGGACTCCCTCGACAACATCAACGATGAGAGCGACACCATCGGCTAGACGAAAAGACGCAGCAACCTCGTCGACAAAGTTGACATGGCCTGGCGTGTCCAGGATGTTGAACAGATGGGATTTCCCTTTTGTTCCCTGCAAAACAAGACTCATTGGACCAGACTTTATCGACAGCCCTCGTTGCCTCTCCAAAAGATGCACATCGGTGTACCGCAGCTGTTCGTCGCGTTTTCTGCCCGTGCGCTTTTCCAGCCGCTCGTTCAAGTCATGGGTCTGCATGACCAACATGTCCATGAACGCAGTCTTTCCGTGGTGAAGATGACCGGCGATTGCGACATTCCGTATTTGATCCGGGAACTTGAGCAAATCGGCCATAAACTCTCGCGAGTAGAAGACGGGTGGAAGGTCTACTTCCTGGATCGCAAATTTCTTTTCCAGGATTGGGTTGATGATTGGCTCTGTGAGAGGCTGAGCATCTTCTTCCTGCACCAGGGTCTCGACATCTTGCCCGTACACCTGCTGGGCACTTGGATAGTATTGTTTGTCCTCGTGGAGCACCACCGCATTCGACGGTCCTTCTATAATTTCAAATCAGCAACCCATCGGCGAAGCGCACATGTATTCCCACTGACCGTCAACCTCCATCAACTCCTGGCCAGCAGCCTCATTCTCCTCGCCTTCGTCGGATTCATCGTAAAAGTAGCCCGCGGCCGGCGCATCTCCATGTTGCGATTCCTCCTCGGACAATCCACCGTCGCCAATATAATTGCCAAACCTGTCAAGGAAGAGGGTGTTAGTTACTTTCTCACGCCAGATTCAGGGCATCTCCGAGGGCCATACTCGTCGTAAAGATCATCCATGATGACGATGTGACAGTTTGCTGTCCAGCGCAGATATTCGTCGCTCCCAGATTTTGCGTTGAATCTGCTTGCTGGATATGGCGCTATACCTAATGCGGCAGGCGGTCAGTAGCTCTTTGTCCCCGCCCAGCAAAAATAATTCTGGACTTGACAAAAGTGCGATAAGACTTTATTATTATGTCGTTTTACATGTTTTTGGGGGTTTCTATATTGAATATTGTTTACTGGATTTCTGTTCTTGGTTTCTGGGATGTTGTCTGACAGACATTCCATCTACGACATGATTAACTCGGCAGTATATCGTTAAATAGGGATATATAAAAATAATCACACTGGATTTTTACAGATTCCAACCTACATTCAACTATCAATTGACCACCTCAGTGATTCATTATCGCTATTACTACTCAAATCAATCGAGGAACAATGTCCTGAATACATATATGTATACAGCAAGGCACGAGCGGCCCCATAAAAAGATTGAACAAAAATAGTCGCCCCCTATCGAGGAATTCCCCCCGCCACAATAATGGCAGACCGAAAGATCCATAGCTTGGATTAAGCTGATTATGTGAACTTTTGAGTAATCACACGCGACCCTTGGTCGAAGTCAGCATGGAATTCCCCTGGGACAGACAAGACTAGACAGTAAATCCAGGTGCCTGGCGAGTGGGCTAACTCTAAGCATTGTTAGTACGGTATACCATTGATGCACCCCTCCCCCCCACTAGCCCCCGATGGCTTGATTGACCAGACCAGACCGCCTCGGGCGCCCTGACCCCCCAATTATTCATGGTCGAGAATTTCTGGATATCAGGCCTTCTGCTCTCGTTTATACTCTTACCTGGACATCAATCCTTCCTGCGACATAACTAGACGGTGCCCGTGAGCTATTGCTTCTCTCATTCCATCCACCCCGCATCGGTATATACACAGACACAATGTCTTTGCCTCCGGTCTACATTGTTTCCTCTGCCCGCACCCCGGTGGGCTCGTTCTTGGGGTATGTTTTGCTATGTCTTGCTATGTCTTACTTCCTCAATCCTAAGTCAGAAACTAATCTGTGTCATTATCAACAGAGCTCTGTCTTCCCAGACTGCTGCCCAGCTCGGTTCTCACGCTATCAAGGGTCGGCGATTTTTATCCCACGCAGCCACAAACATTTGCTGATTTACGAAAACAGGCGCATTGAACAGGGCAGAAAACATCACGGCCGCCGATGTCGAGGAAGTGATTTTCGGAAATGTCTTGTCGGCTGGGTAAGCCTGTCAAAATTCGTCTAGAATAACCCCCGAGACTGATAGCTGTCGCTTTTATAGTGTTGGACAAAACCCAGCCAGACAGGCTGCTCTCGGTGCTGGTCTTAACGACACCGTCGTCTGCACGACCGTAAACAAAGTCTGCGCCTCTGGTCTCAAGGCCATCATGCTCGGCACCCAGGCCATCCAGACCGGCGCTGCAGACATTATCGTCGCCGGCGGCATGGAATCCATGTCCAACACCCCTCACTACATCACCAACATGCGCACTGGCGCCAAGTACGGCCACCAGAACATGGTCGACGGCATCATGAAGGATGGCCTGATGGATGCCTACGGCAAGCAGGAACTCATGGGCCTGCAGGCCGAGGAATGCGCCCAGGAGTACGAGTTTACTCGCCAAGACCAGGACGAATACGCCATTCGCTCCTACCAGAAGGCTCAGGCTGCGCAGAATGCTGGTCTTTTGGACGGCGAGATCGTCCCAGTTGAGCTCCCTGGATTCAGGGGCAAGCCAGGTGTCACCGTCTCACAGGACGAGGAACCAAAAAACGTACGTCAACCACCGTCAGAGCATTTCAGAAACCTACATAACTAACAACACCCTAAACAGCTCAACCCAGATAAGCTCAAAGCAATCAAGCCTGCCTTCATCCCCGGCACCGGCACCGTGACCGCACCAAACTCGTCGCCCCTCAACGACGGAGCCGCCGCCGTCGTGCTCGTGTCTGAAGCTAAGCTGAAGGAACTCAACCTGAAGCCCATCGCCAAAATCCTGGGCTTCGCCGACGCTGCCCAACAGCCTAGCAAATTCACTACCACCCCGGCCCTCGCGATCCCCAAGGCTCTGCAGAAAGCCGGTGTTTCGCAGGACGCCATTGACGCCTTTGAGATCAACGAGGCTTTCAGCGTTGTCGCGCTCGCCAACCTCAAACTGCTTGGACTGCCCGAGGACAAGGTGAACATTCACGGAGGTGCGGTTGCTATTGGTCACCCTCTGGGAGCCAGCGGTGCTCGTATCATAGCCACTCTTTTAGGAGTTTTGAAGGCTAAGAACGGCAAGCTTGGATGTGTTGGTATCTGCAATGGAGGCGGTGGTGCCAGCGCTTTGGTGCTGGAATCGCTCCAGTAATGGACTTTAAGGATACTGGTTGTTTCCAAAGCAAACGGTTAAGGGGGCGCTTCCAAAAACACATAATAACGGCTTAGAATCGATAACAGTATATTAATATTTTGACAGTGCTTGCAGCCGTTTATATTAAACCAGTTTTTACTGTTTCTCCCGGCAATTCGTAGTAGTCAATATTGAACAACCATGGTACACATTATTTGGTATCGTTCTATTTTCGTATATATAAAAAAAACACACGCGTCATTCCCAAGTACGTCGTTATGAAAGACTATGCAAATGCGCCAACCATGGACATGAGCAAGGCGCCACCGAGTACCGAAATGCAAGCCTCTACCCTGCGCTTGCCTCTGAGTGTGTCATAGCTCGAATCACTCAAAAAGTCCTCAGCCAGGAGCTCTACCAGGCCAGCAAAAAGAAGCAGACCACTGCTGATAGCATTCGTGAATCCCACCATCAAAAGGCCCATGGTGCTTGCCGGGTCGTATAAATTGTGCAAAAACAGACCAAGTGCCTGTCCAATTGGCGTCGTCGTTCCGTATGCGCAAGCCATTAGCCACGGCTTGAGCGAGTTGGGCGGGAAAAGGCCCGGGATTAGAGACGCGATGCGTGAGCCCAGGGCGAAGCCTTCAAAGGTTTGGTGAAAGGATATGGCTACAAGGAGCACGACGAATGATGTCCCCGTTGCCACGCTAAGTGCCATGCCAATAAAAATACTGTGGAAGAGGATACCTGCTTCGAGAAGGAGACATTGGAGTAATTGCTTCTGAGGATTTTGCAGTGGGATGCTCTCGCTGACTCGGCGTCGGTGGCCTGTATTTCGAGGAGGGGATTCGGGATCGAGGTTATGGGTTTCGTCGGAATATGGATCCAGATCTTCCAGGTCGAGATCATCATCGTCCTTGTCGTGACCATCATATCCAGGGTTCGTAGAAGGAAGCATATCCGTGCTTTCGAGAGTGGTAGTATTATTCTGATGGCTCTCCTGGTGGTGAGAGCTTGTATTCTGATCAACCCGGCTGTCTAGCTGCAGATACTCGTCGTCGACCGCCTCGGGATGTCTATTCCTCATCTCCTCGAGACCTATTTCGCCAATAAGCTCATCGTATTCTTTCCCATGTATATGCTTTGCGCCCTTCATGGCAAAAAACATTTCGACCACCACGACGAGAAAGACGGCAAGCATTGCAATAAACCCGGCCATTGCCGGGTAGCCTTTATTCCAGAATTCGGGGAGACATGGGTTCGTGAGAGAGTTGAACGCGGTCGGGAGCAGGTGGACAAATGCTGTAGCTATGAGGACACCGGTGCCAAAGTGTCTGGAGATAAACAGGAAGCGACGCGGAATAGGTAATCGAGGAAACCGGCGTGCCAATATCGGAAAAGAGCATGCTAATTTGAGGTAGTTATCAGTGAGCTACAGACAGAAAAGAACCGGCATGTCAACACGAACCCACTGTGCTCAGGACCAGTATAATAAACAGAGCGATAACATGCAGCGGCGTATTGTAATATCCAGCTTTATCTGAGCCACATTCATTGTCGTCTTGCCGGTTGGCAAGTTGGATTGCGACTCGCTGCGGGCTTGAAGAATGAAACGACATCGTGTCCTCCAGAACCGGCAAAGCGGCAGGGATCTGTTATTATAATAAGCATTGGCAAATGTCGATATTCCAGCTCAGGTCCTTGCCTGTTTGCGTCGCTATGCCTTCTCCTATATAAAATGCTGTCTTTCTGTGTTGGTGGAATCAGGCATCTTTTATTTGAGTAAACATTCGATGCTGTTTCGGGGAGGGGCGCGTTGCAAATCGATCAATCTTGCAAGAACGAGGGATAAAACATGCAATCAATGAAGAAAGTGCCAACCAAATATATTGTTGTGAAGAAGCCCCATGTGGATGCCGCTGTTGGACAAAAAGGCTTGCTGGTGTCGAAGAAGTCAGCCATCATTCAATCCCATCGCGGTCGACTCGTCATGAAATCATGTGACCTCAAAATTAGTCGCGTCCAAAGTAACTGTTTAGAATATTTATAATTCAATTATTTCAAGTGTAATAGAAATAAGTTTATTTTCATTGCCTTTCTTAATTCGCCCTAGAACTATCGATGGTTGATGTTGCGAGGTACCTAGTTCATCAAGCCAGCCCCAAAATCCAAAAGCAAAGGTATTAGTTGAAATTTTGAACCCACTTGACAGGATTACTGATTAATTGTGTTGAAATTAATTTCCTCTTACATTGAGAATTACGAAACAAGGCAGGTATAGTTTTAAGGTTTTATACATCGATCGCGTGATTTGCGGTCCGCAACCAGTGGGCGCACCATCTCTCGACATCCCGATAGCATCTCACATTCTATTTCACTGAGTACCACTGTATCTATCGAATGTACCCTCTTGTATTTCCAAACCCCCATCGTCTTAGTAGTTTGAGTAAAAGATAGCAAACCCCATGGCGTCGCAGGGCTCGAATCGATCATTTTGCAATCGACACCGACCAGATCTACCGCGCCAGAGGCTAGCAGATGAAGCGTCAATAGAAGAAACACGGCGTGTGAGTTTTATCCTGTCCAGAATTTGGACTCCGATTTGTAATATTGGCTAAGTCCTTAAAAAGGAACTCAAAGGCCTTCCCCCAAGTAGCCAACAAGCGATAGACTCTACTTGGATCTTTTTCTCGAATGCTTCGGAAAAGGAGCGCAACCTTATTATTGATGGCATATTAGCAAAATGTTGTTTTTCACAATTATCACACATTTCGACATCTATCAAGGCGCTTATCCGGATAGATTTCTTCACCGTCTTACCGACGGAGATATCATATCGTATTCTTCAGTATCTCGACGCCACAACTTTGTGTAAAGCCGCCCAGGTCAGTAAGCTTTGGAAAAAATTAGCTGATGACGACGTCCTATGGCATCGGATGTGTCAGCAACATATCAACAAGAAATGCACGAGATGCGGATGGAGTCTTCCTATGTTACAGAAGAAACAGCAACGGCCCTTGAAATGGTCCACTGAGAATTCAAATTCAAGCAACTCCAATCTCGAAGATTGGGGCGCATCTCTCGGGGGAGTAGACGAGTTGAAGACGGAAGTAAACGTGTCCTGTGGCCATGATGACGCTTCCGCAAACCCTCCTACGAAGAGACGGCGTACGATATCTCACCAAGCTAATACCTCATACGCCCGGCCATGGAAGGAGGTTTACAAGGAGAGGCTTATGGTTGGCCTGAATTGGAGACATGGACGGTACAAAACGACGATATTTAAAGGCCATAGCGACAGTGTTATGTGTCTTCAGATTCGAGGCAATTTACTAGTCACAGGGTCTTACGATGCGTCAATTAAACTATGGAACCTGAACTCTGGAACTCTTATTCGGGCCTTTCTTGGCCATGCCGCTGGGATTCGAGCACTGCAATTTGGTGATAACAAGATTATCAGTGGCAGCCTGGATCAAACTATCAAAATTTGGAACTGGCAAACCGGCCAATGCGTTCTTACCATCTCCAATCACAATAATGCTCTTGTTGGACTTGATCTTGTTGGCAATATCCTGGCATCGGGCTCAATGGATCGGACTATAAAGATATGGAATTTCGAAGATAAAGAATCTTTTACGCTCTGTGGTCATAAAGACGGCGTTAATTCTGTCCAGTTTGATACAACCTCGCATACTCTTATCTCTGCCTCGGATGATTTTACCATGCGTCTTTGGGATCTTGATACACGGCAGTGCATTAGAGTTTTTGAAGGACACTGCGGACAAGTCCAGCAAGCCTTGTTCTCACCACCAGAGATAGAGTATGACCATTTGCCAGAGCCGGATGCCTTGGCCAGCAACTTTACTCAAAAAGATATGGAGTCAATCAGATCAAGTTATGGCGAGGGGTTCTCTGGTCACCCTGAGCGGCCCTTGCCGCCTCTATATGTTATAAGCGGGAGTCTTGACAATACGCTTCGTCTTTGGAATACAGCATCTGGCGCTTGTGTGAGGGTTGATTTCGGACATACTGAAGGTGTGTGGGCTATTGCAATGGATCACCTACGTGTTGTCTCTGGAGCGGGAGACTTTTTGACCAAGGTATGGGATGCGGTCACGGGTGATTGTGTGAGAACCCTGGACGGCCATACTGGACCAGTAACTTGTCTTGGCCTGACCGACTCGATAATAGCCACTGGCAGCGATGACTGTCAGGTGATTGTATATGACTTCACACCGCAGGAAATAGCAGGATCATGACCCATACAACCGTGTCACTCCTTTAAATGACCCGCTTGTTTGAAATACGATTTGGCAGCTTCTCGAGTGAGATGAGTAGTGTTTTTGATATTTGAAAGATCTAGATGCCCGTACTCTCAAGTGGGTTACCAAATCCTTTCCTCCATATTTCTACTGCCATCTCACCAAAACCTACCCCAGTCTCAATCTTCATCTGATCCTGCTGACCGAGCTCGTTGAGACTGGGTACACTTTCTCGATATATTCAGCCAACGGCATTGTCTCCCTGCATTGCCGCTACAGCACTGCCATGACCAGAATCCAGATAAACTAAATAAATATAATGTTGCAAACAGAATATACAACCAAGTTGCCCATAAACGTACCCTCTTTGGACCAGAAATATGACTCGTTCATTTATAAACTACGTAAGCTTTTTGGTACTACGGATAACAAGTCAATAGCTCTAACAACAATAATAAGAGGATATAACGACGGCGAATATTGAGAGGTCTTGTCCGGGCGATTCTATAGCGTTGCAATCACTCAAGATTTTTGGTTGGCTTGCTGGCCATGACTTCCGAGGATCAAATTCACAACATTCTGAGCAACACTCTAAGCGGCAGATATCCATTGCACTATATACTTGTTCTCCACCGAAAAATTAAACATATGAGTATATTGCCTGAATCCCGGGTCCCCGCCAAGGGACCCGACCCCCTCTTGGTGTTGCAACTATAATCGCTTCCCTTCATTCCGGGATGAGAATGCCTTCCACTGGTTTGCTCCGGAAGCCTGTGGAACTATATAATTGTTGATTTCTTCTTATTACGTAGTAGTTTCCACATAAATTTACGCTCAGAACCATGCCAGTTTTTCCATCCAAACCACCAACCTTGCATCTCGATCGACGACTCCGATTTGCAAAAAAACGACAACAGCAGGATTTGAACCTGCGCCTCCGAGGAGAATAGATTTCAAGTCTATCGCGTTAGACCACTCCGCCATGTTGTCCTTGTGGAAACGTTCGATCGTTGCGATATGGTGGTTGCGAGGTGGTGGGTTGTGCATCGGAATCGTCCCATATTGTTCTTGTCATCCGATTTTTGTCATCCCATCTTTCCCGACGAGCGTTTAGATCGCCTCCCTAATGAGGGTTTATGCCTGCAGAATATCGGTTCCAGAATAGGCAGGCGGTCAGCGTAGAAGAGGGTCAACAATCTAGATCGCCGATTGACTATCAAGCTACATAAGACTAAGAAAAACCCCTTACTAATAAGTGTTGTGGCGTTCTTTATTTTAGATCTGTCATTGGCACAATCTCTTGTGACGAGTTTTGCAAGATTCCACGAGGAAGGGGAGGCCAATCTATGGATGGGGCGGTCAAGTCATGGTGAGATAGGTGTTGAAGGAAGAAACTGGAATATAGTTTCTCGCATGCCATGCATGCATGGCCTTTGCCAGGAATATCCATCAGGTATGACAGGATGGGGGAATCATGAAGCGAAGTCATGAAGAACCCATGACAGATGTTAGTATTGTATAATATAATGGGACTCAGCATTGAATTATGTTTAAATATACAGGATGTTGGAAAATTGAAAATAACAATCATGTTACTTTTGCGACTTTCAAATGTTATATTTTGTGCTATATAAATCAATGACTGCCATGTTGCAACGATGTTTGTTTAGTAAACGCTGGCGTGTAATATTGAAGGTCTACCTTTTCTCCTTAAAAGGCAAGACTAGTTGGATAGCGTGAAGATTTTCTGTATAGTGAGGAATGGTTTCAACGCAGTTAATGTTTTTGTTACCAATATCCATAACCGCCGAAGGATTTTGTTGAAGATCTTATCAGACATCAAAGTTGACGTTCGGCAATAGATGCTAAAGGAATGCTTCACTACGTAAGTGTCATTGGGACATGTTGTCCCCTCGTAGAAATTAACCATCGAAGAAACTGTGGTGCGTAGCCTCGACGCCTCTTCCTCGAGATGTTGGAGCCCGCTGAAGAGAAGACTGATTGTTTTCCTCGACATCAGTCCGAAGATTCTCTTCACCGCTGTCATTTCTATCACTAGCTTCGTGTGCAAATCAGCTCATTGTGTACTGTAATGATAATATAGCGTAATAGAAGTCAAAGAAGGCCACAGCAATAAAGTGATAGTACCAACAGCACATTAAACAAAGAAAAAGAAATTTTAAACTCACTTTTGATTTTGGTGTGCCTTCCCTTCCAGGTTTGGATAAGTTGTATAGCTGGTTAAATACAATCCAATCGTATAGACTCTTCATGGATGAAGGCTGTTGGCCGGTCTCTAAATGACACATTGACCCTAGAATGTCTTTGACAAACTTAGAAGTTTGACGCCCGCCACTGAAAAATGGAGCACCATCTTTCATTATCTCGGCGGGTGGTTCCTCGCCACAAACTACAGCTAGAGTCATGCCCTTTAACTGTTTCGGTAAAGCTTGAGATACAGTACTCGTGACATATGTCTCCGTGGGATGAGGACTGTATCTGTTCCATAGAGTGTCGCAACCATAATCTTCCACCAGTTGTCGATCATATCCTTGACAGACTTTGAAATCTTATGATCTGGTGTTTCCGTATCTTGGTCAAGATTCATGAGGAGCTTCGTATGATGTTTAACGGACATATCCTCACAAAGGACATCAATACTGTGATCTGACAAAGTCCCCCAATCTGGATGTTCAATAACGTATTTGGCCTGAAAAAGTCGATGAAAGCCCTCTCCATCTGGTTCGTTATGTGGTGTAAGACGATATCAGCTCTTGTGCTTTTAGAGGGAAAAGCCACAAAACGAGTATCAGAAATCTCAAACTCATTAGTTCCCAAAGGAATGTCCGGGAAAAGAGACTTGAACGAGTCTAGGAAAATTGCTATTGTGGACTCCCGCGACCGAAAATAGCAAACAAATTGTCTTTCCTCGGGTTTGGATTTTCGGTTGATCTTTCTGATGTTTAGAATTTTCGAAACATCGTTGTCAGATACAAAGAGTGGTTCGATAAGCCAGGAGTCCAGTATTGTACTTGTAGAATTCATGACAGGTATAAATGGCGATTCGAGAAGACTTTAGTGTGTTTCCTGATATTTGGACCATCTCACTTCGGCAACACACGCGATTCGAAAAGAAATTCCCTGACAGATTGACGACGGGTTCAATCCATTTGAAAGCGCTCCAGAACTCGTAGCTCTGCTACGGTTCATTTCTGACTTTCTGAAGGCCCCTGTAGTCTGGAACCTTCGCCGACGGAGAAGCGTCTTGGTGGCATAGCTAGGGAACGTTCAAAGAGGTAGGAAAACTTGGGAAGGCAGACATTAGAGAGAAAATAACAGAAGGTGTATCTCACGAACACTTGGATAAAAGATGTAATAATGTAGAGAATAGAAAACCTCTCGTCGGTAGCGATCCAAGGAGTAAATATATAAACAAATTACTATAGAAATTTCTTCGCCACCGCGGCCATTACCGCCTGATTCTGTGAAGCGGTGTCGATGATTTATTGATTTATTGATTTCGCTGGAGCCCGCCTTGATAGAGTCTTTGTCGACAATAATTCGGTGGAATCAGGTCACCCGACCGCGCTTCTCCTGAAGAAGCACCGCTTGCTCACAAAAGAAATTTCATCCTAGATAGCTTGAGGTCTTCTAAGTAGTAATTCAATAATAGTATTCGTTCCTATTCTAAACCTTATGAAACCTCTGGCTTGTCGCTATCGACAATATTTGCTCTCACTAAGAAACTATATATTTGTTTCGATAAACACCTCCATGTCGAATTTTGAAAGCTATAATCCTAATGTTCTTGCACGATACAGTCAGATTGCCACTTTATTATCGGGGTTGAGTAGTCTTGGTTATCTTTTTTTCTTTTCCATTTCCTCCTTGCCTCTTTTCTTCCATTCGAAGGTCTCCCCGACAAGTCCAGTAAAGAAAATGAAGGTTGTTCGAGTGAGACGCAATAATAAAACGTGCAAAAATGATGCCAGCATCGACGAGAAATTTGTAAAAAAAAAAAAAAAAAACACCAAGATTAATGGAGACGCGAAAGTTGAGGAAGAGACGCAAATTGGGAATGAGCTGAAGAGGATCGAAGGGTTACTTGCATGTTCATTCAGCTCCAACGCTGCATCCTGTGGCCAGAATCCGAGAACAGGCAGTTGCCGTAATCTTATGGGTGTTAGCATCGGTATCATTTTTGAAGTCACATCGATTTTTTATTTCATGCTAACGGCCTTGATGCCTAAACCCGAATCTAAATAATATCGTTGATATATTATGTTCATTATAACTATATTAGTGATACATATCAATTGTAGTATTAGGTATAGATTAACTTTCTACATACAAGTTCTATTCTAATTACATTCTATGTGAAACACTCCTGAACAAACAAAGGAGGGCGAATTCTAGGGAATGAGAGCTATGGTGAATGGGCATATCATGCTCTCTAGGAAGTAATTTATTGGCACTGAGTTATGCATAACTTAATTGTACCAACAAAAGAACTCACAGAAGCACCCTACTCAAAGATACCGTCGTTCCTTTCGTTCGAAGTAGGATGTTTTGTCATCATGAAGCTGCACCAGAAACTTCTCTAGGTCCTCCCGTTCCTTCTCAATTTCCGGGCCTCCTCCTCTAGGGAGCTGGCTAATTTCGTCCTCGGTTTCGCTTATCCACTTTCTGCAATTCATAACTTGGTCTAGATAGATATTCTCTAAGGTGGAATTTCTAGACTGCCTGTCCTCGGTTGCAGCTACCTTGAACGCCCTGGTGTCTTCGTCCAAGTTAGATGCTGCAAGCTTCCGTTTCTCGCCGCGTTTCTCCTGACTTTGGTTCTGACCTTCAACCTCGGTTGATTTTGTCTCCTCATTGGGATGCCGTTGTACGTCGGAGGGAGAGGCCACGGGTACAGGGGGAAGATTGAAAACCGGCCGGTCTTGGGAGCTCGACTTGGGCCATTGGGCCATCATTGTTGGCTTTGAGATTGAGAGATTGCGAGGTGGCATCTCGCTCACCAATGTCGGGCCCCTCCAGGTCAGAACATGTCGCTTGCTGATAGCATCTTTGAGAAGACGCAAAAGAAGCTTCGCCTTTTCTTTGGAACTTCTCTCCAGCCATTGCCTCGCATTCTCATCCCAGGCGTCTACGTTGCCGAAATGACAAGAACCTGTTTTGCTCGACTCAGAGCAACGTTCATCCTCTCCCGATCTGAGAGGATCCCCACAGTTCTCCAGTTTGCAGATGGCCTCGTCAGCATGTAGAATACTACCGGTGCCTCTTGTCCTTGTGCGGAGTCAATGGTGAGATTTTTGAAGTACCTTATGCCTCTATTGGCTGCCATTTTCTGTACAAGCTTGACCTGGTCTTTATATGGACTTAGGAACATGAGGTCATTGGGCTCGATTCGTTGACCTTGGGGAGACGCATATCCATAGACCTGCTGGGCTAACTGAAGGGCAGCGCTGGGTTGTTTCTCGTTGTTCCATGACTTGCTATTGTCAATCCTCTCAGCAAATCCTGGAACATTCACGAAAATACGGCGTTTTCCGTGAAGTCTTGATGCTGAGAAAAGTGCACTTGCCACTGTGAAGCCATCCCAGACATCGCCGACGCGGTTGGTCCCTTTCGTGGACAAGTGTGTTACCAGCTTTCCTGCATAAACGTTTTTATTATAGAATTCCATTATGTCAGGATGACTCCGGTAATTGCAATAGAGCATGGTTGAAGGGTAACCAGCTTGGAATATCCGTCCCATCAATGACCTCTTGATGTACAAAGCCCCTTCATTCGTTGGCAGCTCTGAAATAACGGTCGGTGAAAGTTGGTATGGGTCACCTAAAAGTAATGTAGCTCTCAGCGACGGAAAAGTCATAGCAACCATATGATCACCCTTTAAGCACTGGCTAGACTCGTCACAAATGAGGAAGTCTGGTTCACAGGCGCCCGCAGTACGGAAGATTTCATGGCCGCAATCATTCAGAGTCGTGGCAATTATCCTGCTTTCCCGGAGCGTTTCCATAACTATGGTGGCGTAGCTATTTTCTAGGCCCTTTGACTCATACATGGATAGACCACACTGAAGGTCTTTGTTGAAGTAGTTAAGGAACCTTCCGCAATGGGGGTTCGTATCCTTGTTATTTTCGACGAATTTCAATGCCAATTTATGCATTTGATAAGGTTCCAAGTCGATGTCAGCTCCCCTAAGCTTTGGCGGACCGGCATGACTTAAGTGAGAGCGGCTGGGCGAGTTTTGTCGCAGAATTGCCATCTGATGAGCTAATGTTCGCACACAAGCAAGCTGGCCACACCAAGTTTTAAGCTTCTCGTGCTTCTCTAAAGCCTTGGTCACGGCAATTGTCAAGTTGTCAACCCCTTTATTCGATCCTGCAGCCAGAAGTACACGGAGGCCAAGTGATGTAACTGCGAGGATGATTGCGACAGCGGTGTGCGTCTTTCCAGTGCCAGGCGGGCCTTGTATGATATGTAGACCACCAATTAGTTGGCGTGTAGTTTGATTGAATGCACGCTTCTGGCTTTCGTATAAGGGAAAGTGGTGGCGGATATATTCCAACTTTTCCGCCTTTTCCTGCTCGGAAAGAATGGACATTTGCCAAATATCAAGCTCCATATAATCTGACGACGAGGGGTTGAGCTCAGAGCCTAGAGCTAGTATTGTTCTCTTCAGCGAGATGTTTTGTTTGTCGATGTGGCCGAAGCAATTTCCAGCTTCCTTGAGGGCTTTTATTTGTGAGTCCACAGATTGCATGTTGGGCTTAATCTTGATTACAATCCCATGCTCGCCCTCCGTGACACGACCCCTAAAGTCTTTCACGAAAATTGCAAGATCTGAAGGTGGGAAGATATCGATAACAACGCCGTTTACGTCTGGAAGTGGGACAGGTGTGTAGTTTTGGTTGCTGCCAGATTCCACAATGGCAAATTTGATTTGGGTGTTTTCCATGGGCTCTGGAATGGCCAGTGGCGTATCTGTGTTTTGGATGACCTTGATATGAATGTTGCAGTCGTTTCCAGCATATTTTACCACCACTTTATGAACTGATCTACCATCGTAAATGTCGGCAATTGCTCTGTAGATAACACGGCGCTCGGCAGTCATGGCGTTGATCATGCGTGACTTTCTCTCGTCATCGTCAACGAAGTAAGGAGCTAAAGGCATCAACTTGGTGTAGCGCTTAGGATCGTTCTTTGTCCACAGCCATGGTAAACTGGAATATTTTTCATCCTCCGGCTTCTCTTCGACAGCGTCGGATGTCTCTTTCTTGTATGCCCAGAATGATTTGCGTTTGTTGGTCTGGGAATCGGTGAGCTTTCTTTGGAGGAGGTCCAGCCACTTATGTACGCTTTCGACTTCCTTGTATGCTTCTTTCCAAGGTTGCCAGAGGAAAAGCGCACTAGACTTAGACGACATTTCCTCGAGCAATTGGAAATCCCGTCGGAGGTCGGAGTTCAGCAACCATGGTTGTCCTGCTACCACGAATTGTCCATCATGTACGAGGCCAATAAAGGAAACATCGCCATTCATTTCTTCGAACCAGGTAGGATGTTCGTCACGCATGGAGCGGATGTAGTCGTAGCCATCATTGTCGGTTTTTTCGATTCCATGATGTATATGTGTGTGCTCCAATGTGAATACAATCTCAGCGTAGACATTCTCCTTTTTGATTCTAAGCACAATTCGCGGGCTTTGAGCGTCGAGCTCAATTTTGACAGGGACAATGAGGTATTTGGCGAAGGAGCAGCCCAAGGCAGTCACCCGGCACTTCCTAGTTTTGGCGGCCATTTTCAGATTTTCTGGAAAGTTAGAATCTTGTGGGTTGCTGAACCACTGCTCCAAGAGTTGTGAGTCGCCCATTGTTGTGTTCGATGTACCCTGAAAATAAAATGAGTTAGTTTGAGGTAGAAGGGTGAGAATGAGCACTTCACCTTTTCTAAGATTTGGTACTGCGTCACTCGGAGAGGATAGACATGATGTAGAGAGAAGGTAGAGAGAAGAAGAAAGCTGAAAGGGCTCGCCTATATACCCCTCGCCGTATATCAAACTAATATAAAATAGCCGGTACGGATAAGGCAAAACGATGGCCTCTATACTGGCTTGTGGGAAGCAGAAATCACTGAAGGTGTGTATCTTGGATACACTTGGATAAAAGATCCCATGGTGTAGAGAATAGAAAAGTCTCGCAGGTAAACGCGTTTTTAGCTGTCTGCTTGCTGTTTGCGCTGTTTGCCGTTTTCCGTTTGCTGTTTATTCCACCCCGCAAAGCAGGGAAAGCTAAGCCACAGGAAAGAAGAGAAATAGACCAAGAAATCCTTTTTCTGTGATATCCGTGTGCCTTGTGCAGACTGTCCTAGTGCTATCTCCAATCTGGTACCGCTTCTGTCGGGGTCAATGATAGCCTAGGGTAAATCGCCTCTATCAAGTTATACTCTTCTCCATTAACCTGACCCGAAGAGTAAATATATAAACAAAATACCGTTTATTTTTTCTTCGCCACCGCGGCCATTACCGCTTGATTCTGTGAATTTATTTATTTCACTACCGCTTTCACCGCCGATATGCCACTGCTTTGTCCGCCAAAACATGCCGCCAACTGCTCCAGGCCGACAACCAATTTTCACGTATAACTGCTGAAGCTTGTCCTGATCAGGCTTCTCAAGCAAGGTAGAACGCCAGGCATGGTGACTTAGTGGGGGGATGGCGGTTTATTCGGCTTGCTTGCGTGTTTTCTTGTCTGTACGATATATGCCTATATTGGTTCCTTACTACTTTGTCAGACGTTGTCATGTAACGACAAGCCCTCACACGTGATATGTCCATGTTTTTGCCAAACATGTCCGTTGTTACTTTTCAAATTCAATCGAATATGCTAGAAATTGGCGGCGAGTCGGTATTGGGTTGGGTGCCGGTGAGGGGTATATAAGCGACCCAAACCCCCTTCTCCCTCCTATCTTTTTTCTCTTCCCTTCATATCACAGGTCCTACTCAGGGCCGCCCTCTTTATCCCACCACCTTTCTTCTTCTTCTCATTTCCTCTTTTCATTTCCATTCATCTCCATCCAAGGACCCTCGATATCGACAACTTCAAGAGGGTCATCCTCGAGCATGACATGATTTACACCTCTCGTGTGGTGCTGTCAGTCATCACAGAACACGACAACACCCAGAAAATGTATGCTCAAAATGCGTTCAAAAGAGCCACACACAAATACGAAAAGCCCCGTCGTATTACATGCTCCAATCATGGACCGACAAGCATGTTGACAAGAACTATACTACCAAACATGGTATATGCTACAAAACCGACCATCACACCGATAACCATCGACATGAACATTCTAAAGCGATGTTTATTCAGAACCCCAATCAGGCGGACATCCAGGTTCAGCATGCTGAGATGATATGCGTTCAAGGCGCTTCCCAGAGAGACCATCTGCGACATTTTCGGTGACGATACCACGCCAAGTTTAGGGTTGAATATCCTACCGCCTTTTTCTAGGGTACTTCTGTCACGGATGAAAAACGAGCTTTCTACACCCGCATATCAACAATTGGCCATACGTCAGGAAGGATCAGAAAGCCAATAAAACTAGGGCCAAAGCAGCAAGGCGAAAAAGAAGTGCAAATATACTCCCAGGGTGGTCTGAAGAAGACTATCGCAAAGCACTTGTGGACTCGCTGCAGAGTTTACCTGATGGAGATGCTATAACACCACCAATCATCTTCTCTACCGCTATGGTGGTCAATGTAGAGGAACTACTCAGGAATGTTGCCACGAGTTTGTGTCTTCCCACAGATAAGAACTCACTGGTTATTCCGTGCAGGCCTTTCGGTGCCCGCATAGGAGTCATCCTGAACCGGTCCTCAGTCGACAAGGGACGCAACGGGACAAATATTGAGAAACGAGTTTCTGCTATCCCTGAAGTATTTTTGGATGCCGACATTACACCCGAGAAAGCAATGATTTCGACGGCAGATCTCCACCAGTGTTTTTCCTTGTGGAGAAGCTCACCCCGTGAGTCGTGGCCACAAGATGGCATAACGACGCTGTCGGCTTTTCACAGAGCTTTCATCGACAATTCCAACCTGCGTGTCGTACTGCTTTGTGGGAAAAACGCTCAAAGTGTCTGTCGTCCAGCAAATGGTGACAAGGTGGTCATCAAATTTCGTCAGTATAAGTTTGATGCATACATTGGGCAGGAAGCCGATGGCCGCACGATCAAAAGGATATATATATCTGTATCGGCTACGTGTTCTCCAGTTGGAAAAATTGCGATTGGAAGCGCATCAAAGAATGGTCGGAACTACTTCGTTTCATTGCCAAGATAACGGGTATGAAGGATGTTCGAGCTCGCGCGAATATGATGCGATCCATTGCTCGTGAGATCATTCTGCGCTATGTCCAAGAGAGAAATGGTGAAGTCGAAGCAATAACGCTTGGAACAATGGATGCTAGGTTTTTGGCGTGGCTTTACCTAAAAGGCATAACACCAGAACAGATCCTCGAGTGGCAGAAACTTCAAGAAGGATCTTTGGCCAAGGGTCTGTTTCTTCTCCTGCACACTACCACCTAGCGAATACAAGCGCAGTGGTAGCGCTGGAGGCCTTTTGAGGCATTATCCTGGCGCTTCCAAGAGCCGAGAAAAGGCGTTCTCCAAGGAAGCCTTGGTGGAAAGCAGAAGCCTGTACACCCATTATACAGGCAGACAGTACAAAACCGTCGGCACGGCTACAGATGGTAACACGGATGATACGTCAGATATCGACTCTGAGTATTTGGATGAGATTATAGATGTGTCCATGGACAATACTCACCCCAAGGCAAGCGAAGATGATGATCCGAGGCCTGAAAACCTGGGTAGCATGAGTTCTGGTAATTTTTACCACGTCGAAAATCCATATGCAGATGTCGAGGTAAACTATCAGTCTTCGCTTCCACAGGCTCTATCATCTCTTCTACGGGCTCCGCCGTCTAAATTACGAGACGCACGTTTCTACACGCCAAAGCCTGCTTAATGGCCATCCCTACAAGGGGACAATACTTTCCAGCGGCACCTATGTAATCCATAATTCCGTACTCATGGAGTTTAGGTTCGATAACCCGAACGTAAAGTCGAAGCGGGTTTCACTATCAAGATGGGGACTTAGCCTGCCTGGCGAACGGCACCAACATGTCTACGTGAGAACAGCTTTGGATACAGATCCATGCTCACGTTTAGCCATCAAGGCCACGATGACGCTGACCGATGATACTCTCCATGAGATGTACCTCCGTGATAGAAAACACGACGAATTAAAATCCCCGATGGGTTTCAATTCAGTGTTTGACTGGTTGTAAGGCGATACCTGGGAGTAACTTGCTCTTGCAAATAGGCCTCGATGTTTGGTGGTTGTCTATACTAAAAATCCTGCTGTGGCAAGGTTTACCGGCGCAGGAAATTACACTGCCAACAGTATAACTGATGCACAACCAAGGGAGTGGGATCTCAAAAAAGCGATGAGGAAACGAAAGCGTGGCAAAAAAGACTAGTCCCGCTGGGGGGATCGTATATGGGGACTGTGCCACAGCTCACTGTTTCACGGGTTTTTCTTTTTACTCGCTATGTCCTCGGGTGTTTACTCACTATATTCTCGGGCGTTTACTCACTGTAATTCCCGGTTTCTACTCATTTTGTAAGCTACTATTACTATTTTCAAAGACAATGCGACTACTTAGACCATCTTTTCATGAGCAGAAGCCTGCTTCCCTTTGTTAAAAGCCTTACATTTCACATCATGGATTGACAGTCATCTCTCATAGGCGAGTTTTTCAAGATTTAGAAGCAGTGACATGACTGGGAGATGCTTCTGCCAGATGTCAGGTTCATGTCATGCGAGCGTCTGTACAAGACTGTTCCCATTTTGTAGATGGACTTCCTCAGTTGATAATTTTACCACTGCCAAGCTGTAGATGTAGGTGACCTTCTTCTTTTATAAGATCTAGCAATAGCAGTATACACATATACAAACTCTAATGATCTTATATTGTTCTTCGCCCGTTCCATATATGCGATAAGGGATTTAATAATGGTGTTTTCACCGCCTGTTTTCTACTTTCATGTCCACCCCGGGTTTGTCAGTCCATAGCACACGACCGACGATGCACACAGAGCAGATAAATATAGAAGTTCATGGTTTGTTTAAGAATCAAGCCACCGCAAGATAAAACGATAAATGCCAATACCAATTGATGTATAATGGCTTTTTGCAGAGGCGAGCTTTGGAGTAGGTAGAGTCGCCGTAAAATTTGCGATGACCTCGATGATATACATTATAATTTCTAACTGCACACAACAGGTTAAACAGGAAATAGCTTGAATACTAAATAATTCGAGATAAAAGATAGTTTAGATAGTAATAATATTAAGACAGTTAAACCACCAGATCAAAAAGAACCAACATCCCTCTTTTTATGAATGTTGTATGGATCAAGCGCTGCAATTGGCTACTCAGGAGTTGTCGTCCAAAACCCACTTTTTGGTTCGATGAGAGATGATCCGGACTGGCACTAGTATCTAGCTCTCGCTCCATCTGACCAATCAGAGTAGCAAAAAGATTAGACGACAACAGCAGGATTCGAACCTGCGCCCCCGAAGGGAATTGATATCAAGCTTTTAAACGTTTCTATTCAAACGACAGAAACCAATTTAAAGGGAATTCGAGTCAATCACCTTAACCACTCGGTCATATTGCCTTTAGTTTTGAGAGTGTTGTTTGATAGAAGACTGGGGTTGGAAATCTGGAAATTTCTATGTTCGTCCCACCTTTCCTCCGGTGTTTTCGTCCCATCTTTCCCGACAACTCATGTGATCTGTGTGTTATCTGATAAGCCCGGATTGGATCCACCATTATTCTCTCCAAGAATCATGTGATACTCTGGGCCATACGGACGTGCAATTTTAACATGGGGCCGTGACAACGCTTCCCACTCTGGATGTTGCTGCTGAGACTGGTTCATTGCGTGATCTTCTCATATGAATAGCCTGCCTTATCCTCTGGGCTCTTGAAAACCATGAGGGCGCGCGGTCCGGTTACTGCTAGCAAGTGCCACGATCTAGTCACCTCCCAAAGCGACTGATAAAAACGAAATCGCTACCTTTTTTGCAACTTGTCATTCCTCCCTATCTCCTACACGAAAAACGAAACCCGATGATTTGAAATGGGCTGCCAAATATGCTCGCGAAACGCCGCTTCCCGATCGTCCTTCTACTGCCCCTCTTGCGCTCGCAGCCATGTGTATATCCTACGATACGAAAACGCCCGCGTCTTGCTCGAAAAGGAATCCATAGGACAAGAGATCGAAGTGTCGATAGTCGGAAATACTGACGCCCACCGTACGAGCAAGGTTCCGCTGCAGGCAGCTCGCGAAAGGAGTCTGCGATGGACTATCCAAGCTATCCAAACCGAACAAGCTCGAACAGCAGGCCGGGTTCAGTCTATACATGCTCATGCGGAGTCTTTGAAGAGCGAGATTCAACGGAAAAGGGCCGATGTCAATAATCTGAAATCTCGCTTGAAACAACGACGTTCCGATGCCGAATCTGCAAAGTTCCAGCTAAGTGACCGACGTCATCTGGCGCTATCAAACATTCAAAACCCGATCAAGCGGACGGAGCACCTGTGGCATTCGCTGCATACAAAAACTGCTGAGTCTAGAATATTCCTGTGTCGGGAGGCTGCAAATCTATATCGTCTGCGGCAAAAAGCACGGAGAAAGAACAACTCGGTCGTTGAAAGCTACTGGATTGGCGGTGTTCAAGTGGTTGACTTGAAGGAACTACATGGTACGTTGGAACAGTGATGCAACGAAATATGCTTTAAGCTAACAAATGACAGGTGCTATGCCCAGTCATATCTCTACCTTCTTCTCGAATATTGCTCACCTGCTTGTCCTCGTATCCCACTACCTCTCGCTTCGACTACCGGCTGAGATAGTCCTTCCTCATCGTAACCATGCAACACCGACGATATTCTCACCCGCGGCATCTTACTCGACACGAGAGACTATAGATTCGGAGTACAAGTCGTGGTATCCGTCTAGTAGCCCTACTTCGTCGAAACCGCCGCCGCATGTTCGTGGCCACCGGCCCCGGCCACTATCCGTTGACAAGTCGCTATCGAGACTAATGAAAGAAGAACCTGCTACATACGCACTATTCATAGAGGGCGCCTCCCTGCTGGCATGGAACGTGTCCTGGCTATGTCGCACTCAGGGCCTACACGTCGGCTCCGACAACAGGAAAACCTTTAGCAATATGGGCAAAAACCTATGGCAGCTACTAGTATCCCCGCCAGCTCAAAACCCCACTTCTATCAGATCTGTGTCTGGTCATGACCTACAATCCAAACTAAAAATCGACAAAAACTCACCAAGAACTATTATTCAGCGCACAAAATCATTCCCCATCTTTGGCCATTACTCCCATGGCACTTCTCACTCGTTTCTGGGTGCCGCAGAGGGAATGGAATTTGTCAAGAGCTGGAAATTGCTGACACCAACAAAGCTTGCCGACAAGCTCAAGTCTGCCCTGCAGGGCGAAATGGCGAATGCCGAGTGGGAGTTGCTCGAGGAGAAGGAGTGGGATGAGGGACTTGATTTTGATCCACCTGCTGCTGACCCTACCACTACTAATGCCGATATATCTACCGAAGGACCGTCCAATGGTGCCGAAAATAAGCGCCGCAGCGAGAGTGCTATATAATGACGGGACTCCAGAGGACGTGGACGGCCCTGAAATTAGCGACATGGATTTAGAATCGAAGAAACTTTTTTCCTCCGCTTTATCACTGTAATTGTTAATTTCTGGCCACGCGTAATGATCTGCTGTGGATATCTTGGGAAATTTCAAGGTACCAAGCTATACCAATAGAGAATTAGAGGCCTGAACTTTGTGCTAGTCTCACATCTTTGGATTCCTGTGCTAAAGGGGAGCGAGAAGAGTGGTGGTAGCTATCCACACGGCGTCAGACACACGGATTATCATTCTTTTGGGTTCCCTTGCACGGTGCTCCCAGCGATGACTGGAGGTTGGCTCGGCTAGACTTGGAGTGGAAGATCATGGTGCTTTGTGTTGTTCCTCACATCGGTCTAGAAATGATAAATAATTTGTGTATATCAGATTCTGTACACCGCTCCGACGCCAGAATTGGCACCGCCCAGGCAGAAATTTATTGAATTTACGGACATTTTCGGCAAAATCCATCCACCGTTTTCGCCTGCGAGGGTCCATATAAGACCGCTCTGCACCCCGCTCGTAGCTTCTTCCTCCCTCTTTCCTCAACATAACAAGTCTCACGCCATGACTTGACTTTGCCATATATTGGCCTTATATCTATCCCTCATACGTTATTGACTTCAACACCTAGCTCTTATCCAAACAATGTATTGATAAGAGCTGGGACCCCAACCCATTACGTGGAAAACCTCCGAGGACGAATCACAGATGATCCTTCTAGCCCAACAATAGAAATACTACACAATAGTGGCTTCTCGTCAGAAAGAATACTTGTATTTGACTAGATGTGACGAAGAGAGAAGCCTAAGGATGTGGAGGACTTTTATACTGATGATTTTCATCGCCCACATCGCGATTTCGTTCGTGAACTACGACGCAGCATGGCTGTAGTCGTTGAAGTTTGCTGGAGCGAGTTCGTCTGGAAGGAGATGGAGAGAGAACTAGGTTCTCGACTGGTTCGATTTCATCTCTGGGGAGTTTTCAAGCCTGTCAGGTTGTACCTTGAGCTTGACGAGAAGCGCCAGTCTCTAAAGCGATTCGTTGTCCGTGTCTGGCACCCCACGTATTTTGGGAACAGTGGGTTACAAATACTTGGATCTGAAATGCGTAAGATGTGTTCAGAGGAACAAGATCTCGCCCTCATGGCGGCCCGACGACTGGTCGGGGAGGAAAGAAATTTTAACGTCAATTTCTTTCAGCGTTTACTTCCCTCTTATGGGAGTCTTCGGATGTAGAAACAGTAGAGGATTCGTTACAGAAGGAGTAATGAGCTCGCGTTGGAGGCTTTCTTTTCAAAGCCTTCCCTGAGAGATACCGACAATGGACCGCAAGGCAGCAGTAAAATTTGCTCAACAAGTTGGCTACTCTACCACCCATGAAAAAATGGGCCAAAAGTACGGTACCGCAAAATGAACTGGTAATATAATCTGAGAATGTTTCGATGATATGCAACCACTAAAAGACTTACAGGAAGAACGTGGACACGATAGAGCCAAACAATTGGAAAAAGTGGAATCTTCTTTTCACGAAGTTCACCGCGAAATTCGCGGGAATTTTGATGACAGTAATGAGGAATTTCTAGACGATCTAGAATATCCTTCGGAATTCATTCAAGATTCCGACTCCTGGGACGCCCTCCCACAACCACTGGTCGACTGGGTCCAGGCCCAAGAAGGTCTGAGAACTGGTGGAGCGCCGATATCAAACCGAGAAATGCTCGAAACGGCATACCGATTCTTGAATAAGAACAACGCGGCATCCCCTAACCCCAGTAGTTTGCCTACCATTGTTCTTGCGCTTGGCATTGCATTGAAATACATCAAGGCGATAACGCGAGGACTAAGTCGCTCCTTGCGGGAGCACACGATCCCAGGATACCTTGGCCAAGTGATCCAAAGGAAATGTTACTCCTGGGAAAAGGCTGTCCTGGATGATGCCTTTCCGATTTTCTACAAAGAAGCGGCAGACACCTATGTTATTACGGTTACCAGCAGGGGAAACTGTGGTCGGCCAGGCTGCCCAGGAAATAGCGTTTCGCTCGTCCGGGAAAAAGAGTTCGAAAGGTCAGCTAGAGCTCAGAAGGAGACCTCTGCTATTAGCGCATTACTCTGTTCGGGGAAAGACTTGGAGAAGTGCCCTGAAATGGTCAGGGTGCGATGTCCCAAGTGTCTCAAAGAGAGAGATTTTTCTGGGGGGCGCTAGACAATCCACGAGCCTGCTAGGTTTCTACAGGCTCGTTGGCAATGTGATAGCTGTGGGAACAAGGAGCAGTACTTTCCTGCTGTTAATCCCATATTCCCGACTATAACCGAGCCAGCCTTGTATAGTATCATAACCGGGTTTAGCGAGGTTGTGAGCTATTGGCAGAAAATCCCAGGCATCAATTTTCACCGACAAAACAGGAACAAGGACTTATACAGGGCGGTTCGAGATGTTGAAGAAGGCAAAGAACCTATCTTGTGATATTATAAGTACACAGAAAGCAATGTGGAAGAGGAAACATAGCCTTATCTTCTAATTGCAACAAATAGTGAAGATATTCTAGACGAGAAAATTGAATATCGATCATGACTATGGAAATACAGCAATGTAAACAAACAGAACTATAGAGACAGAGTAATTCCATAGAATAGGCGTGGGCCGCAGTGAGTGTTTTAGGCGGCTGGACGAGGCTCAAGACCAGATAGATTTGAGCTCGTTCATTCGCAGAGCTCTCTCTAAAGAGTATGTCAACATCGAGGTCCCGTTTTTATGTATATCAAAGGGCTACGAATAGAAATTAATAAAAAATTTGTTGGACCGATTAACTCGGACGCTATAGACGTAGACCAATCCTTTATCCACAATCTACACGTACTACGCATGTACGACGCATGCACGACGACTACAACTACTCAAGAATAAAGATGGAAAGTTGAAAGAAAAAACTATGTTCTATTAGGTAAAAGCCAACAAACCCTCCTGCCGGACAAAAAAGCTCTCAACTTTTTATTTCATGTCGCGAGCAGTTGTAGATTTTGAAAAACCTGATTGCTTCATACAGTAGTCATAATGAGAAGTTCATGGAAAAGCTTTTCAAGTGAGCTCAATCAGATAGAAAAAATGTAAAAAAGAGAGAAACAAAAGAAAAACAAATCACTTTTCCCATATTCAGCCAGGGGCGTGGTTCAATAAAAAAAAAATTTAGCGGGTAGCCATGGCTTTCGTGATGAGTCGCTTCAGGGCGAGCTCCTTCTTCTTCAGGTCATCAGGCGTAGAGTCATCAATTTCGAGCTGGCCCATGGCATCGCTCAAGGCCGACTCGATCTTATCCTTGTTTCCGCGCTTGATCTTCAACGACATGGTGGGGTCTGAGATGATCTCCTCTACGCGGGAAATGTAGGATTCAAGCTGTTGACGAGCTTCGAACTTCTTGCTGAAAGCCTCATCGCTGGTCTTGAACTTGGCAGCGTCTGGATGGCATGTTAGAATTGTTTATTATCAACAGGAATTTTAGGAACTCACCTTCAACCATCTGCTCGATCTCGGTGGTGGAAAGTTTACCGACAGCGTTGGAGATGGTGATGTTGGCAGTACGTCCAGACGACTTCTCAGTGGCAGTGACTTTCAAGATACCGTTGACGTCGACCTCGAAGACAACTTCCAAAGCAGCCTCACCAGCCTTCATGGGGGGGATAGGAGCCAAGGTGAACTCTCCCAGAGAGGTGTTGTCCTCGCAGTTGGTACGCTCACCCTGGAAAACGGGGAATTGCACGGTTTGCTGGTTGTCAACAACAGTGGTGAAAGTGCGCTTCTTAAGGCAAGGAACAGTGTTGCCGCGAGGAACGACAGGGGCGAAGATGTTACCCTCCATGGCAACACCAAGAGACAGAGGGACGACATCCAAAAGGAGGAGGTCAGAGGTCTCAGCGCTAGTAGCCTTGCCACTGAGGATACCGGCCTGGACGGCGGCACCGTAGGCAACAGCCTCGTCGGGGTTGATGCTCTAATACCCGTTAGAATCACTAAGTCGTTTGAATATGGATTGAAATCTCACCTTCTCGAGCTTCTTTCCGTCGAAGAAGTCGCTGAGGAGCTTCTGGATACGGGGAATACGGGTGGAGCCACCAACGAGAACAATCTCATCAACGGCGCGCTTCTCCATGCCAGAGTCCTTCAGGACCTGCTGGACAGGGTCCAGGGTACCGGAGAATGACTTGGCGTTGAGGTCTTCGAAACGAGCACGGGTGATCTGGGCAGCAAAGTCCTCGCCATCGAAGAGAGAGTCGATCTCGACGGTAGTCTGGGTGGCGTTGGAAAGGGTACGCTTGGCACGCTCACAAGCGGTACGGAGACGACGCAGGGCACGAGCATCGCCAGAGAGATCTGATTTGCATAAATTAGCATCCTGTTCTGGATATGGACTATGACGGATCTGTGTATATTGGAGATTAGAAAGAGGTATTGCGTCCTACTAACCTTTTTTCTGTAACAAACATATTAGTTAATTGTCCTTTATTCTTGTAAAATCTGGTGCAACTTACAGTCTTGCGTGTGAATTCCTTCTTGAAGTGCTCAAGGAGGTTGGTGTCAAAGTCCTGACCACCAAGGTGAGTGTCACCAGCGGTAGCCTTGACAGTGAAGACACCACCCTGGATGTTAAGGAGGGAGACATCGAAAGTACCACCACCCAAATCGTAGATGAGGACATTGCGCTCCTTGTCGGACTTTCCGGAGCCGAGACCGTAAGCAATGGCAGCAGCGGTAGGCTCGTTGATGATACGGAGGACATTCAGTCCAGCGATGGCACCAGCATCCTTGGTAGCTTGTCGCTGGTTGTCGTTGAAGTAGGCGGGAACGGTGATGACAGCCTTGGAGACCTTCTTGCCGAGCTTGGTTTCGGCAACTTCCTTCATCTGTACTGGGGGTCAATCATCATGATTTGGTAATTCATATAGCGGGGAGAAAATTTTACCTTAACGAGGACCATGGAGGAGATTTCCTGGGGAGAGAAAGTCTTGGTTTCGCCGAGGTACTCGACTTCGACGACGGGGTTACCACCCTGGTCAACGACCTTGAAAGGCCAGGACTCGATATCCTTCTTGACCACAGGGTCTTCGAAGCGTCGTCCGATCAAACGCCTATATAGGGGAGAATGTGTGTAAGCCCAAAATGGCCTCGGCTGATCACAACAACACAAACGGGACATACTTGATATCGAAGACAGTGTTTTCAGGGTTCATAGCAGCCTGGTTCTTGGCTGCCTCACCAATAAGACGTTCCTTATCGGTGAAGGAGACGAACGAGGGCGTGGTGAAGCTTCCCTGTTCATTGGCGACTACAAGCCCCAGTCAGTGACTGTCTTTCAAACATACCCAAAAAGCGAGAGCAAGGTGAATACTGACTGATTTCGACATTTGCGCCTTCATAATTGGCGACACATGAGTAGGTAGTACCTGTGTAGCGAGGATGTTGTTAGCCACTGCCCTCTTTTTTTTCCCCCTCAACCCGCGTATTTATTTGTTCATCCCACTTTCAAAATTCGGCAGCGCAGGGAAACTTACCCAAGTCAATGCCAATGGCACCCTCATAAACTTCGTCAGACATGGCTAATAGGTGTGCTAAGTCGACCCTAACGAAGGCAGGCTTTTGCTTGAGAGAGGGGTGATAAGGGGAAAAAAATCGATATGTGCAGGCTAAGAAAGAGGTGGGGATGGCAAGTTTTTAAAGGAAGGTAGAAAATTTGCTACCGCCTTTTCTGGGTCGTCCCCACCAAGCACGATACTGGCTTAACAAAAAAAAAAAAAAAAAAAAAAATTAACCGTGGGCGGCGGTGGCGCTAAGAGCCGGTGCGTGCCTGAGGCAAACACTTAGCCGCTCTAAGCAATAACAAAGCATTCATTATTAACTAATTACTATGGATCGATATTATTATATCAGCCATTGATCGTTGATCATTGTATATCCAGGTAGTCGTCTAGTATAGACCACTATATAGATAGAACCTTCGCCCGTAATACTAACTAACATACACCCTGAATCGGCACGCACAAAAACAATCGCCTTAAGCCACTGATATTGCTCTACAGGTACATGTGCTTTTGAACATTCTTACCCCCCCTTCCAGCCCTCTAATGAAGCAGTCGGAAGAATACGGTGAGCCGCTCAAACTCTTTCTTAGTCTCGTGGGCCGGGGTTTCGTCCTGGTCGGTCAATCGTTGCGAGGCAATTTGGAAATCAATTTTGGTCAGACCAGGCGACAGTTTGATGTCGTACACTGGCTCAGTCGACGCCGAATGGGTGTGCGGAGCCAGCGGGGCTCTATGGGGCCCAGCCAAAGCTATCAAGCGCGTGCGTCTCTCTGCTGTGCTGCTGGCAATCTCGAGCGCCAAAGACAGAAAGTTGTGAGATGCAGGGAGGGTGACAACAAATGATTGTTGGCGCACGAGCGCTGAGGCTGGTAGGTCCATCCGAAAGTTACTTTGAAGTCCAAGGCTTGGGTGAAGTTTTATGGTCATGTTCTTGATCAAAGCGTCGGAAATGTCTAGAGGTTCATGCATGAGCTTGGACTTGTTATGCAAATGATGGGCGACTTTGACCTACCTTGATCTGCTTTTCGCCTGATCGATTGGAACCCGTTGTTCAAAGGCCGTGTTGCATTAAGCCATGAATCGCTGACTTTGGGAAGTGGAAAACTGCCAGGAGCCGCTGAGGGTAACGGCAGTTGAGAAGGCGATATAGGCGCAATATTTGCATTCGTCGGAGTGTCACCGTGGAACGAGATGGGTAGGCCACTGTTTACGGCCGAGGCGTTCGCCACGGGGTGAGAAGGTGTTGAATAACGCATTGCACTTGCAGGGCTGGCCCCAATTGATTTCCGCAAGCCTCTTGCTGGCGAAGCTCCTATTGCACCCTGAAGCGCTTCTTTTTGGCCGTGAAGAGATTCACCATCAGCAGAATCCGATGCTTGCGCCTTGTCTTCAGCTGAAGATAGTCTTTGGCCAGAAAACTTCAAGGTCAATTTCTGAGATGGATCCGGCGTCCTGCTTGAGCTGATTTTCAATTTGATGCGCGGGTTGTCTTCCCCGGCGCTCTCTTGCGGCATATCAGGCACTACACTTTTGGCTTCAGCTATACGCCGCTGAAAATGGGCCTGCACAAACGAGGGTTAGTTAAATCCAAGCCTGCAAATCAGAGAGAGAGAGAAAAAACGTACCTCCAGGTAGTTAGCAAATATCACAATTTCACTGTCGTCTTCGTTGAATTCCCGGGCATTGTGCCAGATATAGTCTACTTCCTCTGCAAATGATTGCCATGTTGGAAATGCAGTCTTGTGACTATGGGGCTTTCTCCCTTCGATTCCACGAACTTGTTTTAGGATGCTTCGCAGAGACACCGGATGCTGGATGAAATCATAGTAGTCTTTGTATAATACCTTGTCCGGTTTGTTGACAAAAGGAGATCCAACTTCTTGTCCTCTAAGAAGGGTTAGCATGTGGAATGTGGGATAGATCAAGAGAAATTTGTAAATAAACTTCACGTACTCTGGGTCTTTTAAGTGGATCATTTCCGATAATATCTTATCTTGAGCCAGCTGTATGGAGTCACCCTCGAAACTCTCCTCTTGTTGGTCGCCTTCAGCGGCCTGAGAAGCTTGAGTAGAAATGGGATCCTCTTCTTCCTGGTTTGTTTCACCATCAGGGTCGGCATGGTTACCATTCTCCGAGACCTCTTCAGGAAGTGGAGTTGGGACCGCGGTATACTTGGGGTCCTTGTATGCTGGGTTGATTTTCGGCATCGTGTTGGAGAGCATCTTCCGTATGCGTTCTGCATCGGCGAAAATGACAGAATTCTTGTCATTGTACCTTTTGGCATTGGTGACCATGCGCTTTAGGTCACCTTCGACTGCAGAAAGATTGTTGTATCCATGCTTCTTCAACTTGTCCTGTTTTGGGGGTTGTTTGTTAGCTTCGGTTGCAGATTCTAATATCAAAAATTGCGAAGAATTGGGAGTTCTTACTTCCACAGTCTCTAGGGAAATCGGGAGCGTAATGATTTTGTAGTAGTCCGCGTGTCGCCTCTGTCATCTAGGTTAGTCCTATTCCTCCGGTATATTTAACACACGTACCTTTTCGGGCAACTCGATGAAGTTTGTGGCAATGAGGCGTCCACTGAGTCAGATAGCTGTTAGTGATTTGGCTTAATGGGAAGTGTCACGGCTCATACTTCTTGTCCGTAGATTGTCTGATGTGGGCCATCAACTTCAAGCCAGCCTCTGTCGTCGTTTGTGGGGTTTCGATATCGGGCGATTCTCCACCCTACACAGAACAATGCATTAGTATGGATTGACATAAAAAAAAACTGGTGTTGAAAGCACATGGTGGGAAGCAAGACCACGCCGCGCACGCCATGCCCCAGGCAGTTTCCTGCCCCCAGCTCGCTGGTACAAAGACTCACCGATACTCTCCGCCGCTTCGACCCATGTGTCAGCGGCTCCGACGAGCCCACAGATGCGACCCTGCGTTTTGCGCTCATCCTACCGCGACAGCAAGGCGGAAGAGCTCGGACGGTGACAGAAAGCGCGTCTGGCTGCGGCGACGATGGGAGGCAACAAACAAACAAAGGCAATTCAGACACGGGAGTAGGGAGCAGCGAATTCGATCCAAGAGAGCGAGAGGAGTAGCAGCAGTCGTAGTCGTAGTCGTAGTCGCACTCGCCGTGGCTTTTCGTAGTAGGACGCGCCTTCGCGAAGTCCGTTATGGACTGCGCCAAACCTTATCCGCGCCACTAGTCCCAAAACGGATGCGCTTCTGGCGCACTGTCTCCAACTGCGTCCATGTTTGTTTTGTTTTGCTTTGCTTCCTTCCCCTCTCCGCGTTCCCTCAATTAGTTCTGGTTCCTGACGGCCTTTTTCTCTTCTTCCTCTTTTCTCTCTCTCCACGTATCCTCTCTCCAACCATGGCAGCCATCGACGTTACCAGGCGCAACAAGAGGCCTCGCGCGCTACTGGACAAGGAGCAGGACAAACTAAGAGAGTTTGCTGACCACATCCATTATTCCGCCCGGTATGTACACCCCCACCGTGGAGAAAAATGAGGGAAAAAATGAGGGACGAAGAAGACGAAAATAATTGATTAGTAGCATTGTGCTAATTTTTTGATTGTTTCTTCTTCTTTTTTCCTTGCAGATATTCCGACAGCGAATATGAATATCGCCATGTCCAGTTACCCAAAAATATGCTCAAATCCATTCCTCCCGACTATTTCGACACTTCCAAGGGCACTCTGAAATTGCTCTGGGAAGAAGAATGGCGTAGCCTTGGTATCACACAAGTATGTACTGGAGGGCCCATTATACTTTTTCTGTTATACTCACGCGACACCCTCAGAGTCTCGGCTGGGAACATTATGAAGTTCACGAACCAGAGCCACACATCCTACTGTTCAAGTAAGAATCACGCCAGAGTAATTCCCACTGCATTACTGACTTGTCTTGTCTAGGCGACCCATCAACTACCAGCCTCCTCCTGACAGTCAAAATCAGTAGAGGCCACTTAACGTCCTTCTTTCCTTTTACGTTGTGGGTTCCATGGTCAGTGACCTTACCGGGGTGGTCAGGGAACAGTAAGATATTGATTAGAATATCTGTGGCCTCTTCTAAATGGTTTACAAGAGGCTCCGCGTTGGATTGCTATCAGTTAACCCATACATCATGTCATAATTGCAATTGGCGGCGTGCCCGATTGATTTTCATGCCACGTTGTTACGAAGCCATTCATCCCACTGAGCAGCAGAGAAGCTGCTACTGATACTTCTTTCTTCTATGCCCTGTTCAAGATGCAGTTAGTATTCACCCGAGGTTACGATTTGGCGTTGACAGCTGGCACTACTCACGTCGAAAAAGACCGTTGGGGACACATGAACACCGATAACTCGATTTGCCTGCTTATGTGTCAGAAACAAACTTTTTTGCCAGTGTGAGAGATTCTGGTAAAGTCACTTTAATCATCAACTTGATATCGTTCGTCACCCCGTTTCCTGAGTTCAAGCTCTCTCCTCCCTGGGGTACTATGGCCAACAGCTGGAAGACCTTTTCACTGTCGACCCCGACACTGGCAGCCAGTGCCGCGAGGCGCTTGTATGTCTCGTTGCGAGTTTCATTTACGACACTGAGATCGAAAAAGTCCGTCTGTTTCTTGAAAAGAACGTCGCTAAACTCCCAGAATTTCTCGGGGGCCAGTTTCAAAACGGCGGCTGCTGCTTCATGGACCAGCGTTGACGAAGGGTGCCACGGTTGGATTTGTTGCTTGAATATCACCTGCAGTCGGGTATGATACTTTTCGGCGATGATCGGTTTCACGTCATGATAGAAAGTACGGAACAGCTTGGCCGAAAACTATTTTTTTTTTCTGCATTAGAAAGACGCCCATTGATTGAATACATGAGTTTTTTACAAGTGCCACTGACAGGACAAACGTAATCGAGGTCTGCAATGAGAGAGGTATATGTGTTAGTATCTTCTTGTATACTGGAGTAGTTGGCAAAAAAAGCACCCCACTCACATAATTCAAGAGTATGCGGCGAAGGCGCTACATCTCCAGCCACCAGTTTCTGGCCGTGGAATTTTGGTGGAAGCGACATTTTCCTGGTTGTTGTTATTTGTTGTTTTTTTGGTAGCGGCAAGTGTTGATAGATCACACGTCTGGAGGGGTAAACCACGTTCTAATAAGTAAAAGCAACAGCAAAGCTGACTAAGTTTGCATCATAGATGATCTAGCTTGTCTAGCTTGTCATACTAGTTGTGCTTAGTTTGCGCTGATACCACAGGTTAATATTAACCATGGGCCACAATAATATAGTCATTGCAACGTCATTTGGACTTTTGGAGGGATGTCGACATTTGCAGTTTTTATTGCACAACACTCATGGATATTCACACCAATTGATAAAAAGATAGAGCAACAAACGTATTGATTGGTATATAATATGTACACTTGACAAGCAATATGGAAATGAATATGAAAATACAGGTGTGGCTGCAGAATTTCTATCTAAAACCGGAATCGTCAGGCCTTGAATTTAAAAAAAAAAGAAAAGGGTATAGTTTTCCCGAGATAGTCTTTTGAGCCGAAAGAAAGATGGACATGATCCGTTCAAATAGCCCCTGAATTCAGAATGGGACCAGCGGAGTCATAGGTTCATGTAGAAAGGCAGTGTCGATTTACCGTCATTCTAATACTACCATTGCCCTTTGAGACAGGTAATAAATAAGATCAGGACGAGCGATTGAGCGATTAATTGGTCTGGCTCCGTACTGCGTTTGGATATCTTCCACTGGAAACCCTCGAACACGACAGTTGTCAATTAATAATTGCTTGTCGGAATGACCGCTCAGCCATCCTCGTCAAAGCGAGGAGTCGCAAGTGCGTCCTGGGTGTATAACGTGACATCTCTGAGCCTAAACCACAGACCAGTAAACTTTTTCTTAGACGGGTCGTATTCAGCGCGTACGTCCACTCTACATTCACCCAGGGGCCCTTTCACGCTCACAGGGCCACTGAAGTAAAAGACGCCACGTTTCGGAATAGTTTTATGTCGACGCGCAGCTCTCCACAAGTGCCGCTTGAATGCAAGCATGGCTAAATGCATATCAGAACCCCGGTTGAAGTCCGGGAAAGGGACGTTTTGCAACATGGAAATAAGTGCAGGCAGCTTAGCTGGGTACTCCCGGGCGGGTTTATCTGTCGTCGCCGTTGTCGCCGTTGTCGCCGCCGCCGGTGGTTTGTTCTCAGCCGGGTTTGCATTCAGCATTTCCCACTCTGAAAAATCTAGTAAATTGGAAGTCTTGGGTTTTGAACCAGATTTGACAGTCAAACGAGCCACTCCCTTTATAGCCTCATCGGTGCTGGATGTCGCATCGTTGACTCCCAAAAAGTTTTGCATTCGGTCCATCTTCCTGCGGTATAAAACTGACAGGCCTTTAAATGTAGCCGACGCGACGGCCAGGGGGATTAATGCTTTCCACATTTTATCTCCATCTTCGGGACGCATAGATTGTGAAACCAGGGCTATCTCAGTGTCTGAAATCTCCAAGCTATAAAGCGTCAAACTAGATCCATGTGTTTAGGCAACGCTGAAGGACTTACCCATATCTTTCATAATGAGGAGGAGCACGATATGGAAAGAAAGGCAGCAACCATTCCTGGCCAACTTTCAGATCAGATCCGAAGAGATCTATACATTCCGGGACGGCTGCTAATCTTTTGCTAGCAATCTGTAAAAGCTCCGCTAAAAAGCTAGTCAGTATCTTTCGGGCTAATTCTATGGAAAAAGAAAAGAAGGACACACTCTTTATCTTATGCAAGCCTTTTACGTCTTTCCTGACTTCTGCAAAGGCTTTCCATTCTGGATCTGTGTAGGCATACAGCTCACCATCACAGAGCCGAGGCCAGCTCAACGGTATGAACGAGGCATTTTCTTCTTCCGAGTAAGAAGCGTCAATTTCATCGGTTGTGCCTCCCTTTTGAGCGACATGATCCTCGGTGGAACTCTGTGTGATCTCGCTATCGAATTGTAGGTATACTAGTGAGGTCCAAAGATGAAAGGCTGCGCCGTAAACCAGGCAGGTAGTCGCAAATCGCCTAAGCCAGTTAGAAGAGGACAAAATAAAAAGAAAGAAGAGGGTTTGTACCTGATCCATGGCTTTCTCAGTCGTACTTGCTGGGTATTAAATATTCGACCCTGAGAATACGTCCGACATTGGCGAAAGTCCAGTCGAAAATGGCGAAAGGCGTTGACCCGACGCATTGAGAGTGAACCTTCTCCGGTATGTCACCCAGCAGGGAATAGTCATCCAATAAGTCAGAAATCAATCGATGGCAGAGGGAAACGAAAAGGATGGTTTCGAATGTTTTGTCAATGCCGGTTGAGACTGGACTTATCTCACGTGACGCGCGCGGATAACGGTCAATGCCGCGAGGAACAGCTAGCGTCTCGATCTTGACATCCAGCCCAACAAGCATAAGGAGGAGCCTGTCTTAACTTGCAAAAAGACAGAGCGCCCATTGTTTTTTGAGAAATCTATGGTCCATACTATGCTTGTGTTCGCTTAAACTCACACCTCACGATGTGGCATATCTCAAGGCTTCTGGTGGCCTCCCTGGCAGCAGTGGCCACTGCAGCAACCGATGGGAGCATATTTATCTTCGACTCGGAAACCGCGAACGCGCAGACTCATGCTTCTGTCAACGAAGATTCCGCCCAGATTTTATTGCAACAGCGAATGCGGTCGACCGATTTCGCAGCCAGCGCAGTTCTTGACGAATCCGCTTTGGAGCTACTGAACAGCTATGGAGGGGAACAAAACAGCCTATTTGACGAACCACACAGCAGCCAGGAAAAGCTGCTTGTTATTATCGAAGGATTAACTAAGGAGACGGGTGAGCTTGTCTCGTCACACTTGGGTCGCAGCCCATTTGCTCATGAATTCGTGATCTAGGTGCCATCCAGCCTTCGACTTCCTCCTCGCTGCGAATCCCCCGCGTCTCCTCGGATTCTTTGGGCACTTCCATGCTCGAAAGCATCCTCACTTCCGAGTCAAAGTCGGTCTGGAGTCAGAAACAATGCACCTATGAGGCAGCGACTGATGCTAAGCTTCAGGTGTCCAGCAGCCGCGTACGTGACTTGTGCGAGTTTATCTCTGTCCGCGTATCTTTGCTGATCGGTTACTAGGAGCTTCAAGCTTGTTTAAATAGATACATGGGAGGAGCCGCCTTGAGCACATCTCACGCAGAAACACTTGCTCGTCTCCCATCTTTCTCGGTTGACTCTTGGCACAATAATGACGACAACAGAGGAATTCTAAAGATGACCTTCAAGGTATGTTTTGACCATTCGTCAGTTTGAAAACTCTCTCTGACACCTAATTTATAGAAGGAAACCAAAGACCAAACCGCGGTCGAAAAATTCATAAACCTTGCCTCTGAGCTTTTCAATGCTCCAGAACAGACATACCTGCTTCTCCCTGAAGTCAGCTCAAACCGACCTTCCCGAAACGACAACAAATTCATTGGAAAACGCTCGACACTTGTCGACAAGACCGTACGAGCCCCAAAGGGATCCGACCTCCCCTCAGCCTTGCTACCAGTCTGCTACGCATCCAATAGCTCCTGCTCATCCTCGACAAAGGACTGCTCCGGCCACGGATCGTGCTACCTCAAATCCGGCTCCAAAAAGGACGACGAGTGCTTCGCCTGCCGATGCGGGCAAACCAAGGTTGAGAATGCCGACGGAAGCATCCGCACTGTTCAATGGGGAGGCGCGGCGTGCCAAAAGCAGGATATCAGTATACCTTTCTTCTTGCTTGCCTCGATCACGATCCTTGCTATACTAGCTGTAGGTGCTGGAATAAGTATGTTGTTTAGTGTTGGGCAACAGGAGCTACCTAGTGTCATCAACGCGGGCGTGAATGCTCCAAAGGGGGGTGCTAATTAGTTAATTAGCATGTTTGTGTCTCTGTAGTTTCTGGATTTCTGTTGATATATTACTATTTTGAATTACAATACGGCGTATTATTATTGAATGTTGCCTATTGAGAGCAGACTACAACTGTTACTTATTTATGTACTTGTTACATGTATGGACGAATTGAAAACTGCCAGTATATTCAGATTCGGATTCGTTAGCCACGAGCGAGAATGTTTCCGAACTCCAGGCGAACTCCTAAACTAGGTATTCTTGTTTAAAAAAAAAAAGAGGGGTGGTTGTTGCAATGAGAAACAGACTTGTGATAGAATATGTGACTCAATACATGGTCCAAAAATTGGAATGAAATAAACAAAAAAGAGCTCCTCCCCCGATGAAAACATGCATGCATTGTGTTAAAAAAAATAAGTAGCAAAAAAACAAACTCCATTCTTATTCAAGTATGAGCAACTTTGATGATGAGAAGTGTAATAACGTAACGTCATATTCAAAAAAAGATCAAAAAAGATAAACGCATCGGGTGCAATCTCCATTTATGCACCTAAGATGCGGTTGCTGTGCCGGCTTCTAGCTGGCGAGGAGTGGGATTGGGCTCACCGGGAGCTGCAGTGGTAGAGGGTTGAGGGCGGTTGAATATGTTAAGTCTGGTTCTTAATGAAGAAAAGACTGATGAGGGAGTTGAATTTTGTTGGCCGTTCGTAGAAGCCGAGGGCCGAGTGCCAGTTCTCGAATTCCGAGTCTGGGGAGTCGTCTCTTGGATGGCAACGGGTCTGGGGAATATCGATCGTGATCTGAAAGGGTTGATGCGGCCTGCGATGAGCACTTGCTGAGGAGATGACAACGTAGCAGACCGACCAGCGGCACGACGTCCAAATCGTTCATTTTCGGGGGTAGCTTCTGCAGCTCCTTCGGCCCGTGGTTTTGGAATATAATAATCAGCTTTGCACAGGGGACAGCATGCGCGACGACTCGTGAGCCAAGGATCCACGCAGGATGCGTGAAAGGCGTGACCACATGTGAGACCGCGTACATCGTCGTCGTCCTCTATAAGATCCAGGCAAATTGCACAAGAATCTCCGGGACTGGGTAGTAATTCGGCTGGCAGCGCTGTTTGGATGGGGCCATCGGTATCTTCGTATGCCATTCGTTCCATTGAAGGGCGATCGAGGGAATCCGCTCGTAGGGTGGTGGATTTGTCGGTAGAAGGGTTTTCTGGGGTTTGTACTTTTTCGTCTGCCGTCACGACAGAACTGCGGTTTGGTGCTGTGGGATCGGAGGACTCGGTTTCGTGGTCTTTTGTAGAAGCCGTATCGTGTGGTAAAGAGTCGACAACATCGACATGTTCTTCCTGGCCTGCCTTTGGCGTCTGCGGCCTACTCGAAGGCGCAACTATGCCGCCTTCGCTAGGCAGGCCCTCGTCGACACGGGAAGCGCGCCATGTTTTATATTTCATCAATGGGAACCGTTCATTCACGTCCTCCATCGACATCAGTTTCTTTTCTCTTCGTCTTCTGTGAGTTCTCGGCACGTTCGTCAAATCAATCGGCTCTCCGGACTCTTCGTTGCGCAGTTGCCGATTCCGTTGGTTATATCGAAAACAGTACTTGACGCCGACGATGATCCTATTGCAGCGATGTCATGTAAGCCTCTGCCAGGGATAAATCATAGAGAAACAGTATTAGTCACATACCATAAATTTGTAAAAACAACACCAAATCCAAGAGCGACAAAGAAGAGAAGCGGCGAACTGCTTGGACCTCCTCCCCCTCCACCGCTGTCACTACCGGACGTGGCGGCGCTGGTACTGGATTGTGTCGCAGTTGCCATTTTTGAGGTATGATGATATCGACAATAAGTGAGACCAAAACACTGGGGTATACGGAATATGGAATATGGAATATGTATGTATGTGTATGTATCTCTCAACTAGGAGAGTCGACGTGCAGAACCAACTGGGCGTCCAGTTTGAGCCTACACCGATGCAATCGTGTTTGACGGTGTCATTTCAGTGGACGATCATGGCATTACGCCAGGTCATCCGAGCGAGGTGTCTTGATGCTGGTGAAACGTGATGGAGCGAGCAAACGGAAGCGACGGAGATGGGACGAGCGACGGGTTCCGAGGCCAAGCAATTCGATAGAAGCGCGATGGCGGTGTGTGTGAATGTCGAGAGGATACAGAAACCAGGTCGACGGGGTCAGATAATACCGAGCAAATAACAGCAATAAAAATAATACGATTGATGAATATGAATGCCGAGTCGACAAGGAGTGGAGGTGGAGAAGGAGGAGGCAGGAGCCCGAGTCACGGGGCCGCGCTAGCGACCGGGGCCACTTTGGTCGCTGCCACCCTCTCTCTCGAGTCTCTCTGCTCTTGCAGGCGCTAACACCTCACGATTTGCACCAGATTTGCTGGCCTGATGCACGGTTTGCGCACTAGTTCCGCGCCATCGCCTTGGTTCACGCCATTGACTCGCTGTCATGTACTCGCTTGGAGCTTGTCCTGCTGCCAGCATGCGAGACTGCTTTGCGACGCCGCGGGATCCCCCCCGTATGCGTCGATCGCTTCACGCTTCAGGAATTCACTCCATGCCATGACACAGTGGTGCGATTTTCCCTGCTTTTGGCGTTGGCGTTGGTTTATTTGATAATAATACTGTGGCTAGCGAGTCGCGACTCGAGTCTACGGAGTATAGTTATTCACCACAAAGATTCTTTCACTCCACAATATTCTGCGAAACAGCGTATCTATTATTATTACGATTATTGCTGTCATCAAACTCTGCTGTAAACTTAATTAATCAACTAGACTACTGTATCAACCTTTGCCGTCATGCGCCATCATGGTGCATACAAGCAGGGAGCTGTGTGGAGGTGGACAGCTCTCTGGGCGGGGAAATAATGCACCAATGCACCGCTCATCATCCGTATGCAGAACCATCACAACCACTCAACTTACTACGAACCACTAAGTCCTACGTACTAGCACAAACTCAACATGTCGAACAATACGCGGCAGTCAGAATCGAATCCTGTGGTGTTTTTCGATGTAGCTCTGGGTGGTAAGTCTTTTTTTTTTTTTTTTTTTTTTTTTTTCTTCTCTTTCCGTCAGCTAGCTAGGTAGTTGTCTCGCAAATGTCATATCATATGTCCAGCATCACATGGATACTACCCTAGCTAGTTAATAGACAATAGCTAACCATGTACAGGACAACCCCTCGGCCGCGTGAAAATGGAGCTCTTTGCAGGAACAACACCCAAAACAGCCGAGAATTTCCGCCAATTCTGCACGGGTGAAGCCAAAAACAACCACGGCCGGCCGCAGGGTTACAAGGGCTGCAAGTTCCACCGTGTTGTACGTCCAACCACCCAAAAAATCAACATGGAAAATTTGATGTGACTGATGTGACTGACGTGTTGTTGTAGATCAAAGATTTCATGATCCAAGGAGGCGATTTCATCAACGGCGATGGCACGGGCAGCGCAACCATCTACGGATCCCAAAAATTCGCAGATGAGAATTTCTCGTTGAAGCATGACCGCGCGGGCCTGTTGAGCATGGCTGTAGGTTTTAACTAAAAGCAAATATATAATAATCTAGTACTAATGAGGATGCAGAACTCGGGGCCAAATACAAATGGATGCCAGTTTTTCATCACCACGGTGCCGACGCCCTTTCTCAACAACAAACATGTTGTGTTTGGCCAGGTGATTGACGGTATGGACGTCGTGCGCATGGTCGAGAATACGCGGACTACCAGGGACAAGCCTAATCAGGATGTTTCCATCGTACAATGTGGAGAGATGTAAAATGCGAGCTATAGAACCCTAACTAGAACAAGGTCATTCCTAAAAACAACTCCCGAATATGTCTGTCTCAAATTCCCATATTTAAAAAAAGAAAGAAAAAAGACCTCCAACTAGATATGAAATTTCTGCAAGTATTCAGTGGCTAATGCAACTGCGTCGTCGACCTTGTCCACATTCGTCCCACTGCCGATAGCTGTAGGAGCCTTCCCACCGGCCTTCCCACCAACAGCGCCGGAAACTACGCCTGCCCAGTCGCTGGACGACGCACCGAGTTCGCTGGCAGCCTGCTACTATTAGTTTCGCTTGAAATAAAAGAAGAGAAAGGGGAGAGAGAAAAAGGCATACCTTGGAAACATGGCAGCCATGAGCAACTCTGCCTTGGCTGGGATCTGGCACAAACAAGTACACCGTCTTGTCCGTCATCTTGGACTTGACAAAGTTGATAGCCTCGCTCAACACCTTGGCGTTCGTCGATTCTGGAAGTCGGGCAACAAATGTCGAGCGTCCACGGTTCTCTTCAGCATCAAAATACGATTTGATACTGTCGAGGGCCTTTTTCACCTCCAGCTTCTGCTGGGCCTTTTGGTCGTCCAACACCTCCTTGTTGATACGGGCAAACAAATCCCGGTATTTGGCCTTTTGCACTGCAGACACAGCCAATTGGTTCAGTTCTACTTGGACTTGCTTCATTTCGAGTTCCTTCGCAGAACCGCGGTCCATTTTTCGCAAGTGCTCCAGCCGTCCTTCGAATTCCACCGCTATCCGTTGTGCTTCGTGCGCTGCTTCTCCCGTGATGGCAATAATCCGTCGAATACCCTTGGCAATTCCCGACTCTTCCAGAATGATAAGATCCCGGATATCACCCGTCTTTGATACATGGGTGCCACCGCAGAATTCGATACTCACTTGGTTCCATTGAGGGTCTTTGACATTCTTCAGAATTTCCTCAACCTCTACTCCAACAGACACCACTCGTACAGGGTCAGGGTATGTCTCGCCAAACACTGCACGAACTCCCGAGATTTCCCTTGCAGTCGACAGGGGCACTTCTTTGGAGTATACTGCACAGTTCTGTCGGATGTATTCGGTGCATTTCTTCTCAATCGCATCAAGTTCTTTGTCTGAAACAGCGGCCTTGTGCGAGAAATCGAATCGCAACTTTTCAGCTGCAACGAGAGATCCTTTCTGGTCGATGCCATCCCCTAGAACCTCCTTTAGGGCAAAGTTCAATATATGCGTACCAGTGTGGTTATTCCTTATGGGCCGCCTGCGGAGCTCGTCGTACTCGCATATGATCGTTTCACCAACGCTAAACGAGCCATACTTCATAAAGCCGGTGTGGAGAACGTAGCCGCCATAAGACTGGACATCTTCAACGCCCATTTCTGCTTTACCGTCGATGATGATCCTACCAGTGTCGTTCTCTTGTCCACCTTGTTCGGCGTAGAAACTGGTGCGATCCAGGATGATACCAATCGTCTCTCCCTCTGGCAAATCCGTTGTCGATTCGACAAAGTTCTTGCCATGGTAGATAGCCTTGATCACAGAGCTAATTTGGATGGTGTCGAATTTGGCAGAGTCATCTGTCTTGGGAACATCGTTCATCTTTTCCAACTTTCCAAGATCATGGACGTCAAGTTTAACAGTCTCGGCTGCAGCTTCTTTCTTTCCCTTGCTGGCCTCTTTCGCCTTTTGTTTGGCTGCTTCAAACTCAGCATCGTCGATACGCAGACCTCGCTCTTCAGCCATGATCTGGGTCAGGTCGGCCGGGAAGCCGAAAGTATCGTACAGCCTCCAAACATCTGCACCGTGCAGCTTGTCCAGTCCTTGAGACTTGGCCTGCTGGGCGTAGTTTTCAAACTGCTTCTCGCCACGGTCGAGGGTTTTCGAGAAGGACAACTCCTCTTCGTCGAGAGTCTCCATGACTTCGCTCTGCTTTTTCGTAATTTCTGGGAACATGCCACCCATTTGATCCACGAGCGTCGGGACGATTTTCGAGAAAAAGCTGCCTATTTCGACGTTGAAATATTTGCGAGCGAACCGAGCACCTCTCCTGAGCACTCTCCGAACAACATAGCCTCGGCCTTCGTTGTTGGGGTAGGCGCCATCTGAGATTGCAAAAGTAAGAGTCCTGACATGGTCTGCGATAACGCGGTAAGCAGTGTCAATGCCGTCGGCATCGTCGGAACCGAACCGGCCCTGGTATTCACGAGCACCGGTGATTTCTTGGATTTTTTGGAACAGCGGCGTGAAGACATCAGTGTCGTAGTTTGACGACTTTTCCTGAAGAATCGAAACAAGGCGTTCAAAGCCCATGCCCGTATCCACGTGTTTGTTCGGCAGCGGCCGCAAAGAACGGTCCGCTTCACGGTTGTACTGGATGAACACGTTGTTCCACACCTCGATGACATTTGGATCGTCCTGGTTGACGAGATGTGCGGCATTCCGGTTGCCAATGCGGTCGAAATGGATCTCGCTGCAGGGTCCACATGGGCCCTGGTCGCCCATTTCCCAGAAGTTGTCTTTCATATCTCCCGGTAGGATGTGGTCTTCCGGAACACCAGCCTTTCTCCAGAGCTCCTTTGCCTCGAGGTCTGGCTCTAGACCGCCGTTCTTGTCTCCTTCGAAATAGGTCACGTAGAGGCGGTTTGGATCGAGGCTGAACACTTTGGTCAGCAGCTCCCAGGAAAAGCCAATTGCTTCTTCCTTGAAGTAGTCGCCAAAGCTCCAGTTGCCGAGCATTTCAAAAAAGGTCTATCGTTAGAGGTTTGGCGTTAGTAAATTTTTCCCCTAGCAGTCGAGGAAGAGAAGGGGCGAAACACGTACATGGTGGTAGTTGTCTTTGCCGACATCGTCAAGATCCTAAAGATGCGTCAGTATGCCAGATTACATTCTGTCTGAAAAGAGCCGGTCGTACATTATGTTTGCCACCTGCGCGAATACACTGTGTAGAGTCAGTAGCTTGATCCAACACTGGGACGGGGGGGAAAAAACACCACCTTTTGGGAGTTGACGGCACGCTTCAACTGGGCAAAATCCGACTGCGGATCGACAGTACCCAAGAAGATCGACTTGTACTGGTTCATGCCCGCATTGGCGAACAGCAGGGTCGGGTCAGAGAGGGGCACGACCGAAGACGAGGGGACTGGAGAGGTAGGGGGAAAAATAGTTAGCAATGGCGATGGATGGCGGGGTCAACCAGGCACACGACGAACCAAAAGTATGCTTTCTGTCCTTGAAATATGCGATAAAGGTGTCTCGCACGCGATTTGCAGTCCACTGGGGGACATTCTTGTCGAGCTGAGCAGCCATGGCGACCGGGGGCTGGTGGCAGAAGTGACGAGCGAGAGTTGCGAGAGGAAGAGGGAGAGCAGGAGGAGACAGAGGCAGGAGGGGCTGCAGGCGGAGCAGCAGCAGCGAGGAAGGCACGCCGGCCCTGCACCGCGACACGATCCAGTTCCGCATCTGCGATACAACCGCAATCCGTGTCGCTCGTGCTGATCTCCATATACTAGTTATTCCTGCGCAACGAGCTGGCTGCAGCCTCGATTTTCGACGGCGGTTGGTTGTGTTGGAAGAGGTAGCTGGGTCGATGCCGCCTGCGACTGAGGCTCAGAATCGTGCAAAACGTCGCGCCGACTGCGACCCGGAGGGCGAACCGCCTGTGAAGAAGTTCGGGCTCTTGCAACTAGGTATTGCTTCCTATTACGGCGTGCTTGCAGTTGAACAAGGACCGGTCGTGTACTAATAGAGTCGCTGGCAAAAAAAAAAGATCCGGCAATCTCTCCAGACAGCGCGAACGCAGCGCGCAGCGACGGCCCCGTCGACGAGAGCCCCATGCTCCTCGACGACACCAAGCACACAACCTACATCTACGACATCGACCGGGAGCTGGCCGGCATCGAGGAGGAAGAAAAACACATTTTATTCATACCCGAAATAGAAAAGGCCTTGAACGCAATCCCCAGGGCAGTCCTGCACGACGACCCTAAGCCGGAAAACGAGCTTGTGCTCTATGGGATTCCACGCTCGCTGACCGTGGCCGAAGAAGACAAGGATGCAGTCCGCAAAGCCATCATCGAGTCCAGGGCCAGGGCCAAAACGCATAGTACTACACTGAATGAAGACTGCGCAGACGCTCCGACAGCGAGACAAGCCGGGGTCGTGGATTCAGCGCATATATTAACGGCGGACCAGATGGATGTAGATTCGTAATGGAACATTGAACTTTTTTTGTTTTTTTAATACGTATGTTGTATGTTCTACGTATATGTGTTATTCATTATTTATTCGTGTTGTAGCAACAGTATCCTGACAGTAACTTTTCTATATGCTACAATTGTCGGCAATCGGATTTTAGCATTATTTTCAGCTGAAAATAATACCCCTCAGACTAGGAACGTTTTAGGCCATTTAATTTGAGCCCTCATATCCTCTAGCCTGAATAATAATAGCATAGGCATTAAATGATTAGGCAATGGGTCGAAATAACTCAAACATCCAATAACAGCCCCTATGTCTCAGATAGTCTCTCGGACTTATCCAAAACCAAGCAGAACTATCACCAATTCGATTAACCCGTACGCCGTGCTACATTTCTGACTCTCTGAGGCTAAGGCTGCTAGTAGTCAAATCCTAATCATTCTGGTTAATAATAGTCTTGTCTTACCATTATCGCCGACTCCCGCGGTGTCCCTGTCTGTGTTCCTGCGTTCCTCCTGTCCTGGATTTTCCCTGGGTTTCCCCAGACGTTAATCATCAAGGATCAGACAGCATGACGGACAACTTTGACAACTTCTTCTTCGCCTCGAATCTGAGCAAATACGTATGCCCGGACTTCCAGGGCTTTCAGTGCCCCCCGCCCAACGCATGCGCTCGCGATTCGCATACAGGCAAGGAGTACTGCTGCGACTACGGTGATGTGTGCTGGGGGCTCCAAACAGATTGTGCCACCGATGGCACCACTCTTCCATGCGGCGATGGAGACTATACCTGGTGTTGTCTCTACGGCTCGTGCGTCTTCTTTTTGGTTTCTTTTTTTCTAGAGAAACATCGCTGACAGTCTGGTCAACAGGGAAGTCTGCACTAGCACTTCGGGGCAGATTAATATCTGCTGGAATTCTGCCCATGACATACTCGCAAATATCAGCAGCGACACGCTGAACGAGACATACTCGTCGCTAAGCTCTGCGTCGCCGTCAGCCAGTTCCTGGTCGTTTAGCCCCGAGACGTTGATTGCTGCGACGCAGACGACTTCTACTACTACCACTACTACTTCTACTACGGCCTCGAGGCTTTCCACCACTGCAACATCAACAGGCACCCAAACATCCACCCCATCGTCTACCGGATCCTCTTCGTCTTCATCATCTCTCTCCGGTGGGGCGATTGCCGGCATTGTGATCGGCGCCCTTGCCGGCGTAGCGATTATCCTGGCCCTCGCATTCTTCCTCTTCAGACGCCGCCGCAACAGCGGCCGCGATCCCAATTATACAAACCCCAATGTTCGATATGAGCCGGTGGTATACGGGTCGGTTCCAAAAAAGGAGCCCGTACCTGATCAATCTCAAGTTCTAAGCGAGTTACCGACCAGTGCGCTACGCTTAGAACTGCCGGGGAGTACTGCACAGGGAAATACGGCACATGAAATGCCTGCAAGCTGACCAGGATGATATGGAGCTATAAAGCACGTATATGATATTCCTTTCATTTTTTTATGTGGTGGAAATAAGTTTCTGAGCGAGTTGATATATCTGGTCCTATCTGTATATAATTGTCGAGATTGGGAATGATACACTTCGTAAATTTTTTCCCGAGAGAAGCTATTATTGTACAAGCATTGTTGGATGTGTCTCTTCATGCTTCCGCAGGAGAAGTTGAGTCCGGCACGACCCGAGAAATGGTTTGTTGCGGTCATGAAGAGTTTCGGCATTCTCCACCAGGACATCTTTGTTTGCGTTGTTGGAAGTTATTGTTGGCACTATTCCCGGGATTTTGGCCCGTGAAGCTTAGGAGTTAGTTCCTCAAACCGGCTACCAAATAGCTAGTAGAAAATTATCGATGTAGGTCAAACAGGCCAATAGAGGTGTTGACGAATGACTTGCATCAATATACCGCGGTGGACTCCATCTAGTTGAATTGCCTAGTGTACACAGGCTCCGTATGCGATCCAGCTGATCCAGCTACAGATATTTCCCCCCTGAAAACCTAGAACTATAATCCGAGGCTCTATTTAGCATCTCTTTTCGACTCGCGTTCGAAATGTTGGTCGGTCCGGCTATGTCCTTTTCTCGATCAAAAGGCCGTGCACTTGGATCGTCTTCGTCTGCTTTTTGTGACCGCTGCTTGTGAGTCTCAAATAATGACGGTTTCTTTTCTTGCCCCTGTAGAGAGAAACAGTTAGCTCCCGTATGAAATTTAGCTGTGTTGGCAGATACACATACCCTAGTATCATTCAGTCTTTTTGCAGTAATATCATTGTGCCTTGCTGGCTGGGATTTTTTCTCAGTAGTTTTATTTTGAACTTGAATTCCCAAAACTTCATTCTCCAGTCGCAGCCTTTTTTGGGAGGCATCCTCGGTCCAGGTAGATGCAGCACTACCTTCTGTTGCTGCAGAACTGCGCGCTGACCTCCCCGTTGTGAACTTGCGACTTTGCATGGGCGCACCCTGTGTCCCCGAAGCCCATGACCCCTTGGTTGGGGGAACCACCATCCATTCGTCTCTTTCCACCGGCTTGGAGGACGCTTTTTCCGTCGCTTTGTTGTTTATGGTCTCAGCCCAACTAGCATCCTCGTTGCGCTTGGCCGCCTGCGTGCCTGCAGCTGGCGGTAACTGCGGCCCAAAATCGTCATCACTATCATCATCACTATCGTCGGATTCTTCTTCTTTTGAGGGTTTTTTTTCTTCGATATCGCTAGGAGTGCTACTCCCCAGATGATGCGGCACAGCCGGGCCGATTACCCTTGGAGCGTCGGCCGGTTCAGGACCGTTGTGCGGCTTAGTCGCAGGACTCGACGGTTGGTCTTCTTCTCGCTTGCGCTTGGCGCTTATTGGTGTTGATGTCATTCTTTCTAGATATATTTGCTGTCAGTGGTTGTCACGATCGAAGCTGTTGTCGCAAGGACGGTTGATGCGATAAGCTCTTTCGGTGTGGAGTCGGGTGGGTCCGAGGTCATGGTTTCACCCCAAAAAATATTCTTTATTTTTATACATCAATTATGCACCACTTGAAATTAGTTATACAGATACATTCTATACTGCTGAGTCGTGACTCGCTGAAGAGTATTTGCAAGTAATTTCACTAATAAATATTAGGACAGTCGTTGCCCAATCAGTCTATCGCTCTAATGAACAGTATTTAATAAATTTCGGTTCGAAAATCTTCGAATTCAATGTCTGTAGCTTTAACAACTTGAAATCTAATGATTCATAAGTGTACGCTTGGGTACATCGATTGGCTGCTTGTATTCCTTGGCTGTGAATCTTCTTGTCTAGATCCCTGTCGAGTATGCATGTATGAGTTGTCCACTTTCCCTACATATCCATTCCCTTCTCTACAATTCTCTTTCCTTCTCTCCCTCTGAGAAGGATAGTTCTCAAAGGTAAATAAATTTCTTGCCATGGATCCTCACAATTTAAACCCCGTTGTTTTTTTTTTATGGCGAAGAGAGAGGCCGCCTTGTCTGAGAGGGGTCGATTGGTTAAGAAGTGTCGTGTCGGGGTTGTGACACATTGGAGGCAGGATGTCGAAACAATAGATTCTGAATACGAGCAAAGCGCCGAGGGCTTCGAGGGCCATGGTAGCTGCGGATGAGTATATGAAGTATTAAAATTTAGTGTTTGTGTGCTTCAGGCAGTAATCAATTATATTCCTAAGAAAATCTCTCAAATAGCGAGTATAGCTAACGGAGCCAAGTTATGGCAAGTTGGATGCGACATAGTACTAAGAAGTAAATGCTGTTAGTTAGTATGATGGAAGCCTATTTACGTCGTTTCTTTAAGATAACAGTTAATTAGACCTAAAGGATCTTGAAAAATCAATATACTATGGTGACACATGCCCTGGTACGTATTAATTGTATAACTATAGAAAATGCTTATTAATCAATGAGTGGACAGCGGGGCATTATCATATGGTTTATACCTATTAATGCTTTTCTATGCATTTTCAAGACCGCTCATACTATGCCATCTCAATGCCACAGCAAAGGAAATTCGAGTTCATCACCGTATCCGGTAAAGAGCGCCGCACAGATCCTGAGACACTGAGGCGCGTTCATAGTCACACGCAAGCAGAGTACCGTCGGCGCCATGCCTCTAAACACCGACAGAAAACGGTCGAGCTGGATGTGACTCCCTTGTTGGATAGATCGCTTGTACAATATCATGGGCACTCACTGAGCACACCCCTTGAAAACTCTCGGTCAGACCCATTTCAAAGTTTCAAGCTAGGTGAGGATAGCCGGGCTCATCGACTTTGGGATCATGGTGCGGTACTATCTAAAATACCCCATGTGTACTTTCTAACCATTGGATAAGTTTACGACGGCACCTGCGCGAAATTCCGTACGTTGATTGCAATCGGTTTCATAGACGAAGTGCGTGAAACTATTGCTTTGTCACAAATGCTGTCTGCATCTGCATGGCATCTGGTTCACTGGCTTCGCTGCGAGAGTGATTCGGGTGATGATGCTCGATATTCCATGATCACAACAAGATCTTTGCAAAACCAATTGGATAATCTAGCAACTGGGACAAGCAATGAAGTTATAACCGCGGTCCTGGCATGTGCTGCTTACGCTGTATACATAACCTGCTCATCTGAGTTTAATTCTTTTGCAGCTGATTGTTCTAGAATTTGACCAGAGATCCACAAACTTTTCAAGTCCATATGGATGGTCTGTCCCAGATCTTCAGATGTCGCGGTGGAGAGCGCGCTCTGGATTCTCTAGGTCACCTTCGCCTTGCGCTCTTTTGGTAAGATTGTTAGTAGCTTGCATCCCGATTTTGCTCAGTCTTTCTTTAGGATTGAAGTCAATGGTCGCCTGCAGCAGGATGCACCCGCTCAATTTCCGGTACCCTATCACATACTTGCTCCAAAAAGCAAGCTCAATCTGACAGAGCCCGATCTTGGTCGGGTATCTCTCGATGGACATTTCACTGGTCTAGATGAAAGCCATGTAGTGAAGTATGGTTTGCAGCAGCTCACACTCTTGGGCCAGATCATTGATTCAGCTATTGTACCATGGGATGACCCCTTATTCCCTGTGTTCCACATATCTCCATTGTTACACGACTTTCTCTCAATTCCCCGCGGATCCGTCCATGACAGCGTTCATATACGACAAAGAGAGTGCTTTCGGTTGTTTGGAATTACCTATTTACTCAGCGTTCGGTCTATGACAGATTTTGAACCCGGAGCTGGTATGCTATATGGCACAAAACTTCAATTACTTTTGGAAACACCCGGAATTTTTGTGCCAGAAGATAAATCATATCAAATCTTGCTTTGGGGTCTGGTTGTTTGTGTCTGCACCCGTGTCTTATTTGATGAGTTGCGGGGCCATTTTTTAGCTATTCTATCTAGATATCTGCAAGTTGCAGGGATTGCAAGCTTTGAAGAGTTTTTGGTGGTGGTATGGGAGCTTCCCTGGTGTTGTAAAGTATTTGGCGATGCCTTGTATCACTTGAGTCGATCGTTTTTGGGGGGTTAAACTAAAAGTGTTCATAGCTGCATTTACTAAAGCTTACAAATACTAAATAATCTCTTCATTTAATTAATCATCATTATAGACATACGTCGCGAAGAGTCACGACTACGTAGATGTGTGCCCCACTTCGGCCCCACAGCTGCAGGTGCAGGGATGAGATGTATCCTCTTTGGGACTAGCGCATTTCTTAATTGCATCGTTGAGCAAGACAGCCTTGATCAAGCCATGGTTCTTACACTCACCCAACAGGGTATAAAAAGGCTCCCGCGATGCCATCCAACATGTCTGGATTCCTCTCCAGGGTACACAAGTTTTCCTTGGACAGTACCATTTATATTCATCCCACTTGAACACCTTTGATTGGCATGGATGCTATTGTGATATCGAAATTCGGTGGCCCGGAGGTCCTCGAGGCACGCAAGGTCCCAAAGCCCGTCCCAGGTCCCGAGGAAGTTCTAATACACGTGGCAGCATTTGGCCTCAACCATGCGGAAATGCACATGCGAAAAGGGGAATGGGATGAGTGGAACCCCATCACTGGCCTTGAATGCGTGGGTGTTGTCGAGTCTTGCCCGAATGGCGCCATTCCTGCTGGCACCAAAGTTATCGGTGTGATGGGCGGAATGGGACGAACCCGTCCCGGCAGCTACGGCGAGTTCGTGGCTGTCCCAATATCAAATGTTGTGCCCATTGAGACTACATTGCCCTGGGAAGATCTTGCTGCTATCCCAGAGGTATACTCAGCCGCATACTCGTGTCTTTTCACGGTATTAAACCTAAAACCAGGCGAGTCACTGGTGGGGCGACTTCGACAGTTGGACAAGCAGCTCTGAATTTGGCTGCTGATGCGGGGGCCAAAGTCACAGCAACTACAAGACGTCAAGAGAGACGTGGCATGCTGGAACAAATGGGAGCAGCTGATGTAAAATTGGAGCGAGCTGAGTTATATCGCCAGCTTTCTGGTGGGTTTAAATTCGACAAAGTTTTGAATTTGGTCGGCAACAGCGTGCTGCTCGAGTCAATTGCATTGGTGCGAACTGGAGGTTGCATGTTGCAGGCTGGGTGGCTTGGTGGTCTAGCACCTTTGAAAGAATTCAATCCAATGATTGAGATGGAGCCTGGTATCCATTTCAGCCTTTTTCACAGTAAAGTGTTAGGGTCTGCTGAATTTCCGATGTCGGCCGTGCCTCTGCAGGAGATTGTGAGTAAAATCCAGAACGGGGGTTGGAATGCAAAGCCAACGCATGTATTCGACCATCATGATATCAAAAAAGCACATGAAGTGCTTGACTCTCATGAGGCGGGAGGCAAGGTTGTTATCAGACGCTGAGCATGTAGGGTTCATGTTCTTTTAGAGTCTTAGCATAGGGTGAACATAGTTGGTATAGGGGCTACACGTAGTATAACCACGGTTTAAAATTAAATGGATGCTAATTCTCTGAAATATTTCTAAGTAATAATGTAATTCTAATGGATACACTACACATCATGAGATGACTTTAAACATTTAAGCCTAGATAAGATCACTGTATTACTAATACTGTTAGGCACACTGTTAGGGACCTTTTTTTTCGTTCTTTTTTCTGTTTCCTTTCAGGTGGCGCTAACCAAATTTGGAGGTCGAGGGTTAAGCGACTGTGCAATTCCCTTTGTTATCTCCACACTCAACAGATGAACTCTTCCTATATCCCTCCAGAACACTTGTTCTAGGGCACGCAGTACCCAGTTCGACACGATCAGGTCGTACATCAAAGACACATGCAAGAAATCAACAAGAGCCCGCTCGATATCCAAATTCGAATCAGCGTTAGAAAGAACCACATTGGATGGCGCCCCTAATTCTTAATGCTAGGTTTAGAAACATCCAAGCGTCAAGTAACGTTTCATTTGACGTGGATTTTGATTAGTCCAACATGGAAGGCATCGCAATATGTGTGTTTTTGGAAACCATTTCAAGAGCCATGGTTACTTATCAGCATGCCACCCTGCCCTTTCATTTTTCACCCTTCACCAGAAAACCCAAGATAACAAGGCCTATTGTCGATGAAGTCATTGCAATTCTTGCAGGTGTGAATATGTCGTCCCGGAAATAAGGCATATTCTAATGGAATCTGACGACCTCATTTGGTGGAAAATTGCCAAAGTGGAGGGGAAATAATACAGGCTGACGCAGTTACTCGAGCGAACAGAACGGACAGAGAGTAATCCGGTTCACAATCTAGGGAGACCGCGGTTACTACTATGAGAACGATACCAAACCTAGACAAGACAAGATGCTGATTTCAAATTCGGGTACTTCAGAGTGGATGGTGTGGATAGCGTTGCCTATCGCGTCGATAATTATTTTAGAGAGGGATGGGTGGGCAACTGCATTTTAGTAGCCGCCTGACGTTGCCGACTTACTGGGTCTTGATTATCACGGCGACAAGGTTCATTTCTGACAACTTGAACCGGAAATCAATATTTCTGAAGACCTCCAGTATGTCATTCCTTCTTCCAATATATCAATGAAACTGACTTCCTCTAGATTCATTACTAAAAAGAATGCACAAAGCTACATTCTGGAAACGAGAATCGTACGAGACTCTGTCAAGAACGTTGATAGATATTATCATCTTCGACACTCTGGAAGCCGTCAAAGATAAATGGCAGCATTTCAGTAATCATAGACGTAAAAAGGGCCTCTAATACTTGTGAACTTGCCCATGTCCTGGCGGCCTATATGGTTGGTGTCCAACAAAGACGCATGCGTCTGAAGCCAAGCCGACTCGTAGACACACTCTATGATATTGTCTCCGATGGAATCAACCTGCAGTTCGTGATACTAAACGGAAAGATGCTACGGAAATCAAAAACTTTCTTTATATTATTTTCCTCGGGCCATCCCTGCATCTATCGTTTTGTTTATGCTGCTATAAAATCATCGATTTCTCTATCCCCCCACACAACCTCGGAGCAGCCAGAGATGTCAAGAAACTATTGAATCTGGCACATTTGGCACGGCACTCGGCAGTCTAGATCGAACGTGCAGTCACAAGCAGGAAAAGCATGGAACCAACAGCGTTGAGGAATTTGAAATTATTCGCACTGGAGGTATAGAGGCCGTTTACCTTAATCCGATGTGATCCCCTCGCTGACATTTAACTTCACTTCACGGGTGCGGGTTCGGTTTTCCAAGCGCTCAAGCCTCCGTCGCTAGAGGTTCATTCATGGCAAACGCAGGACCACGATTGCAGGAGCTCGCCTAGACGAGCAGAGAAACGCAAGGGTCATCGCTACAAAGAAGTGATGAGATGAAGTGAGACATCCACTATACGATCGAGAACAAAGCGGACGAACTGCTAGCCACAATTAAAAAAGAAGAAGTGACGCTGGAGATCCTGAAGGCCAATAGTATTGAAATCTTCCTTGGACTCTCTTTTCCATCTGAGACCGAGGTGCTAATATTAGATGTAACAGATATACCACGATAGATGGTAACATGGGATCGCCCTACAAAAAAACACGCCCTCGAATAACAAGGGAAAACAACCCCAGCGTGAGGAACCCCTGACCGAGAAGCCCAAGGAGAGACCCCAGGCCAAACGTCGCAAGCTGCCGCCATAAAATGCTGTAAGATTGGATTTCCATAAATAATTGCCAACTTGACGAGTAATTGCTACCGTCGGTGTCTTAGTCTTCCGGGTCCACGAAATTTCCGGGCATGACCCTGGTATACTCGGATGTTGGCTTGCTGTTGCGAGCAGCAACGCCTATGTCCAATAAGGTTGGGAATAAAAAGCGTCTGGAGGATATCATGGTTATAAAACATATATAAAACATGCTGTCCTGGTAAAGACGTGACTTTATCATCCATTTGTGTGATATTCACTGTCTATTAGCCTTTTAATGAGGATTTAGGTCTAATAGTAGATCATCTTTGTGTGTGAAATATGAATGTAGTTATTACATGAAAGATAGGAGCTGTAAGACTATAAAACTAAAAAAGAAATATAGATAGGTAATATATTTTAACTCTGTGGTAAATATATCAATTGATATATCTCAGAAAAGAAAAATAAAGTGATCACTATTAGCCTTTAATATGATATAGAAAAGCTTGACTTTATTGTTATATCTAATAATAAGAAAGGAACTTAGAAAGTTTAAAAATCTTAAATATCTAATAAATCAACTTCTTAAATTAAAATTAACACAAGAAAGATATTTAGTATATTGTGACGGCTGAACCTGAGGCTATCCCCAAGGGTAGAAGCGGCCTTGTGGCCGGAAGGGAGGCCTTAGACAGGAAAGACATCAACCTTAACCTGCAGTATTAGATCTAGAGATAGCCTTATCCCAGGGCTATAAAAGATTAAGCTGGTTATCTAAGTATATAAAATAAAACCTTTCTATAGATTTTAGTAGTTAGATTCTTTTTTTATACTTATTATTTTAAAGAATTATATTTTTAAATAGAAATTAATATTTTTAGAAAAAGTATATTATATTATAATAAATATTATTATATTTTATTTTTATTTTTTTTATAATTAGTATAGCTAGTACTTAACTATAATTAATACTTTAGTTAAAAATAGACTTTTCTTTATCTTAATCTTTTTATATTTAGTATAGTTTATATAACTATAATAAATATTTTATTAATATTTTAATCCTGAACCTTTATTTATTTTTATTTAAAATTTAGAAATCTTATAAGCTAATATAATAGTAAGGCTAAGTACTGTTAATAGATATCAATATAGTAAGAGCGCTAGTAATAATAATATAAAAGAGCCTAATCACCACTTAATTATTAATTTTAAAGAATTAAAGCTTAGAAATATTTCTAAGAAACTATTTAATAAAGATAGATTCTTTAAGCTTTATAGAAGTGACTTTAGAAATCTATTTAAAGATTTATTTTAATACCTCTTTATTGTCAAAATGTATCAACCGTTCTTTACCAGAATGGGTGTTTGTTGGTAGTATTCTGCTAAATAAGATAGAGATGTCGGTAACTAGGGTTAGGTAGAGAAATATCTCTTGTAAATAAGAGAATATTTAATAGTAATTTATTAATAAGCTAAAAAAGTATAGATGTGACGGCTGAACCTGAGGCTATCCCCAAGGGTAGGAGCAGCCTCGTGGCCGGATGGGAGGCCTTAGGCAGGAAAGGCATCAACCCTAACCTGCAGTGCCAGATCTGAGGATAGCCTTATCCTAGAGCTATAAGGAGTTAAACTGGTTATTTAAATATATAAGATAAAATTTTTCTATAGATCTTAGTAATTAGAATCTTTTTTTATACTTATTATTTTAGAGAATCATATTTCTAAATAGAAATTAAATATCTTTAGAAAAGATATATTATATTATAATAAATATTACTATATTTTATTTTTATCTTTCTTATAATTAATATAGTTAATATTTAGCTATAATTAATATTTTAATTAAGAATAAACTTTTTTTTATCTTAATTTTTTTATATTTAATATAATCTATATAGCTATAATAAATATTTTATTAGTACTCTAATCTTAAACTTTTATTTATTTTTATTTAAAATCTAGAAATCTTATAAGCTAGTATAATAATAAGACTAAATATTACTAATAGATATTAGTATAGTAAAAGCACTAGTAATAATAATATAGAAGAATCTAGTTACTATTTAATTATTAATCTTAAAGAATTAAAGCTTAAAGATATTTTTAAAAGATTATTTAATAAAAATAAATTCTTTAAACTTTGTAAAAGTAATCCTAAAGGTTTATTTAAAGATTTATTCTAACACCTCTTTATATAAAAGAAATAATTAGAAAAGACTCTGTCAATCGGTTCAACAACTCGTCACCAAGATGTGAATCGGGGTGGGTATTCTGCTAATAGAAGGCAAGATGAGAAGTTTGTATAAGGCAATCCTAGGATAAGTAAAGTACTATCGCAATGATAGACTGCAAAGTATATTGAAGAGTAATAATAGTATACTATTTACTTAAAAGAATAAAATACAATAAGCTAGATATATAATAATAAATAAGTGTCTTTATATAGCTAATCCTAAATATAACAAACATAATCAATACTCTATTAGCTATATTCCCTATATAGTTATATACTATAATATACTTTCACTGATATAGTGTATGTACACTATTAAGGTACATCCATACTAGATATACTTATACAGGATAGATAGTTCTATATTAAGTGTATTTGCACAGAAATAGTACAGCTATACTATTTAGGGTATATGTCTACTTAGTATATCTTCACTAAATTAATACATCTGTACTGTCTAGATTATGTGAGTTCCCATGTAGTTACTTCTGTCTTTATTCCTATAATTAGCAAGTCTACTCTATAGGAGTTTCAGGCAGCTTGCTTATGTAAGTAGCGTCTGCTACTTATTGATTGGCTGAGCGTTCACGATTCTTATGACAGACTCTTACTAAGTCTAGTAATAATAATATAAAAGAAATTAATTCTATAAAAGAAGAGATTTAGAATTTTAAAAGTAATTTAGTCAATTATTATTAAGCTATATCTAAATTAATTACTAAGTATAATACTATAATTGCTAATATTTCTTTAGCTAGGGAAGACTATAAAAAGAAAACTACTAAGCTGCTAGATAACTAGTTATTATTAGATAGAATTAATCTTAAATATAAATTATAGAAGATTAATATTAAAAATAAACTAGAAATTAATATTAATTATTATTTAATAGCTTTAGTCTGTATAGTATATATAAAGAGAATATATAAAAAAAAAATAGCTAACTACTTATTTCTATAATTTTAGAAAGACTCAGTATAATATTACTAGAATATTAGTAATATTTTTAAATATCTAAAAATAATCTATATAGATAAGAACTATGTAATTAATATAAAAATAGAACTCTATTATTTAGTAATAAAAGATTTTGTGACGGCTGAACCTGAGGCTATCCCTAAGGGTAGGAGCGGCCTTGTGTAAAGCGTGGGGTGTCTGAAAGACTTATATATGAGGGAGTTGGAACCTACTGGGCTCCAAGGGGGTTCCTACTAGGAGTCGAGGCAGTATATAAAGTAAATAGATATAGGTTATATCGATATAGAATAAACCGCTTGAGCCCCTTCGTCCAGGGAAAAGGGTTCTCAAGCTTATAAGCCTAATCTAAATAAGACCCTACTTCCTAATAGGGTTATATTCCATAAGCATGAGGGGTAGATACATCCTTTCTAATACATCATTTATGATATATTAACTCAACCCTTAGAAAAGATGCAGACCTTTATAAACCAGATCAGGCATTCCCAAGCCTGGCACTTCACAATCCATTTCTCCTGGAAAAAATCGTCCTCAAGATCTTATATACATAGATTAGGAATAACCTTATTATTTAACGTGGTGGTTGCTACGGCAGCCAGCCAATTAAAATAAAAAGCATTATGGTTTCCTAATTCAGAAGACGGTTTAGTATAGTAGTAGATAAGTCCACCCATACATGTATTAACATATAGAAACTCTAAAAATAAATATAGAATATTTCTTATCCACACATAACAACACCTTGATATATACTCCTTGTTGATTCCCCTATTGATTAGTTTCAAGTTAGAAGCTATCACAGACATTTTACTAATCTAAAATCATAGTATTTCTTAAAATCAAGTTTTTTTCTTTATCCTATTCTGCTTCTGCCTCTGTTAGCAATAGCCCCCTGCGTCCCTAAGCCTGTTTATCTTCCAGTTCAGGTGTATATTGACCTATCCTGATGTTATTGTAGAAAACTCTAACCTATTATAGGCCCTCAAGCTCTACTCATCGTAGCTGCAGTACTCACTGTCCTACTCTAGTAAATACTTCTTTAAAAGACTCCTAATCAGCTTCGAGTTGGTTCCTAGTAGAATAGCATAGTAGTTTAGTATCCTAAGTTACCATAGTTATCTCTAAGACTTCTTATAATAGACATCCAGTAATTATTAGATCATTAGCTAATAGGTTTAAATAATAAAAGAATATTTTTACTCCCCCTACCGTCACTACTAAGAAGCTTGACGCATTCCTTGCTATTGTAAATAGTTCAATATAGGCTTTCTTAAATTAACCTTAATTTCCCCCTCTTAATAGACTCCGTCTTAGGGTTTAGGTGGATAGTATATATAATAGATACTAATAGGTATATCTAATTTTTAGGAAGATTCAGATTTATTGTCCCTTAAGCCCGATACCAATATGACTAATCACTTTGAGTCTGGCCTTGCTGGGGATATCACTTCAGCTCTCTTAGCTGAAAATATGGTAAAAGATGCTAATAAGACTCTTTATCATACACAGGCCGCCTCTAAGACATCTATGCCAGTAGCTTCTGCCCTAAATATCTCTAATATCCTTCTATCTAGCAATTAGCTAGACTTTTCAGAATACTATAACTCTTAATCTAAGACTTTTTTGTGTACATTTAGAGTACATGGTCTACATTGATTAACTAGTCAGGAGTCAGCTTGATTAGCAAGAGTCTTTTTTATATACTTTAATACCATCCTTATAGCGGATAAATACTTAGTACTTTAGCAGAGCCACCTCTGTTTACGTTATATAAAACTGATAGACCACTACTAGAATTTCTATATGTAGTATCTATTAACAGAAAAATATTATCGCTGTTCCTATTTAGAAGTAAAATATAATTCTATACCAGATTTATAGTTAGCCTTATTCTATATTATATAAATAATATTCCGCTTAAATATATCTTCAGAAACTATTCAGACAGCTGCCAATTAGGTTCAGGTTATTGAGAGGACGCTCTATAAAGAGCTATCCTCATCACTCTCTTAATTATGGATTCGCTTGCTAGGACCATCCAAGTTGGACTAAATCGTAACATTAGAAGCCCGCCTTAACCAGATTAAAGATACTATAGACTAGATTCTTTAAATCTTGAATTAGTAAGTAAGTATAATCCCTTTTTAGTGTTTATTTTCAATGAGGCTTTTGCCTAGTTTAGTATTGATAGTAATAGAATGAATATTTTGGCATTACGCCTGCCGCTGTCTCTGCTGCTCTTATTTCCTCTGCCGCCTGCTGCTATGGCGGTGTTTTATAGAGTCCTTCTATGTGGGATAATCCTTCAGGATAGTAGTTTAGTCTTAGTGGTTGGTTTTCTTTTGTTTTTTTTTTTGAATAATGAAATCTTCTTTCTTGTTGTGCAATTTCCTCGTAGAATCCTTATTAAACCTGAAACCCAGTAGGAAAAATAGGAAGAGTGATTCTAGAGCGCAGCTGGTTTCCTCTTATAGCTAAGTAGTAATCCTTGTTGGTGGTGCTAAAGGATATAGTAAAGATGAAGAAGTTATATTTATATACTAGAATAGTTCTAAGTTAGAGCCTTTATAGCTCCTAGTCAGCTTTGAATAGAAGGCTCTAAAGTGATAAAGACTAAAAAATCTATTCTTAAAAAAAAGGTCTATCTTTTTTTTACTTTATAGGCTGTCAACTAGTAATATTCCTTAAAAAGTTTTTTTGTATTGCTGAGGTCTTTTTTATCCAACTATTTATTCTTATAAGAAGGATATCTAAGCTATTTTACTAAGTACTTGGTTCGTCCGTGGTAGATATAATAGTTAATAATAGCTTTGATTTCTTATTCTTCTTTGTCATCTATAATAATTATTTATAGTTCCTGTTCACTTTTTTCTTCTCTCTATAGATAATACAGTTCTAATAAGGAGATATAGAAAATAGAGTGAATTCAATACTAATTCGTCAGTAGTCAGAGCTGGTAAGCTTGCTTTTCTATTTTTTTAATAACCTTAAAGCTTCTTTTATATAGGAAGTCAAGCTTCTTGTTTAGCCTAAAGAATTTAAGGTTTTTTATAGATAACAGTATCTAGTTATCTATAGTATACTCTTTTGGTTAATGACATTTATTATAATAGATAGCTTGCATCTTGGTTGCTTCTTCAAAATAAAGCTTTATCTGTTCTCTAATTTTTTTTAATTTCTTGACGCGCTCTTGTGTTAATTAAACTATGGAAGATTTAATATGGTTATCAAAGGAAGGCTTTAGGTCAAAGCCAATTAGGCCTCTAAATAGGGTCATTCTAGTACTTGCATGTTTCAAGTTATTATAAATAAATTAAGCTACTGATAAATACTGTGTCTAGTTATCCTGTCACTGGTTCATATAGTAGCGTAGATAGTATTCTATAATCTGGTTCAATCTCTTTGTCTGGCCATCCGTCTGTAGGTAGAAAGCAGTGCTTAATTATCACTTGATTCTGAACTGATATATTAGTTTAGACTAGAATCTGCTAGTAAAAAATAATCCTTGGTCAGTAATGATGCTATCTAGGTAGTTATAGATATTGAAAACTTTTTTAGTTATTATATCTATAAGTTCTTTAGTATTAATACTCTTCTTATAAAGAATATAGATACCTAGCTTAGTAAAGTGGTTGATAATAACTAATATAGAGTTATAAACTTCTTTCTAAAGTCTATTTAGAGACAGGTCTATAATAAAGTCTATAGACAAGCTTTTACTCAGTCTTAAGGGGACCAGTAATGATTGTAATTAATTATAAGATTAATATCTTTATATTTTTATAAGCTAATATATCTTATAAGTATAAATATACTTGTCTATATCTTAGTTTATCTTAGATTAATAATACTTTTAACTTATTAAGTTAAGAGTTCTTATGACACTAAAATGACCTATATATAGATAGTTATGATATAACTTTATAAGTTTATTTTACAGAGCTATATCCTCTAGTATATATACCTTCTTATAGTAATATAAAAGACTATTCTTAGTACTCTAAGCCACCTTTAAGTTTTTAACTCAGTTCCTAGTTGCTTTCAAATCATTTCCAACTCAATTCTTAGACGAGTCTATTAATTTAGATTTGGAAATCTTATCCACCAGAACTATTTTCTACTAAAAAAAGATATCCTTTTTCTATAGCTTCTATATTAGATCCACAGTTAACAGCATTAAAAAGCTAAAAATATCCTCAGCTTATATTACTTTAAATACAAGTCTTCTTTAGCAATAGCAGGCTCTAAAAATCTAATTATCTATATACAAATCCATACTAAAGCTCTCCTCTCAGGATAAGCTTACCTTACTAAGACTATCCTCTAGAGATATTAAGCTTATCAGCCTTATACCAGACTCTAATATATTTAATTTCAATTTGTGTTGCAAAATTAGTAATAATCTAATATCTTCTTCTTCTTCCCCATCTTTAAAAAAGTCTAGATATCGGGATAGAGTATCTAAAGAATTCTTTACCCCAGACTTATATTTAATCTTAAAATTATAAGCCATTAAAAGCTGAGTCTATTTAGTCTGTTTTATATTCAACTTCTTTGCAGTAAAGAAGTAAGTTAAATTATTATAGTCTGTCTATATCTTAATAGGATGCTTGCTATCTTTAAGATAGTAATATTATTTCTAAAAAATAAATATAATTACTTCTAATTCCTAGTTATACACCAACTAATAACGTTCTATCTTATTATGTTTTTAGCTTAAAAAAGTAACTAGATATTAGTATATTTAGTTTCTAATTAGTTCTAAGTTAGAGCCAACCTAGATCCTAATAGGATCTGTATTATAGCCTAATTATAGAAGTATAGCTCCTCTTCCAACCTTCAAGATATCTATAATAATCTTGATTCTCTTCTCTAGGTTAAAATATCTTACTACTAAAGGACTTTTAAAAATATTATAAAGCTCTTCAAAAGCCTTTTTTGCTTCTAGAGTCAGTTTAAACCTATAAGTCCCTATTTTAGGATCTTCTTTAAATATCTCAGATAGTGGTGCTATTATAGTTAAAAAGCTTCTTATAAATTTTTTAAAGAATTTAGTAAAGTCTAGGAAAACTTGGATTTTCTTTATAGACTTTGATTCAGACCAGTTCTAAATAACTTTAGTTCGTTTGGTATCTATCGAGGTTCCTTGCTTGTTAATGACATAACCTAGGAATTTTACCTTCTACTAATGAAAACTGCACTTTAAAGCTTTTGCATATAGTCAATAGTCTCTGAGCCTCTATAGAACCTATTTAACATACTTTATATATTCTTTTTCTAATTATGAATAAATCAAGATATTATCAAAGTAAATAATTACAAAATCATCAATAAGGCCTTTTAAGGTATTATGAATATAAGATTGAAAGATCATAGAGACATTAATCAATCTAAATAATATAACTAAATACTTATAGTGCCTATACCAAGTTCAGAAAGCTGTTTTCCACTCATCTCCGCGCTTAATTTTTATCTAGTGATATACATCCTGGAGATTAATCTTAGTAAAGCATTTAAATCCTATTAATCAGTCCAGCATCTCGTCTATCTTTAATAGAGGATAATAATTTTTAACTATAATCTCATTAAGACCACAGTAATCCACATAAACGCATAAAAAGCCATCTACTTTCTTTATAAATAAAATAGATACACCAGCTAGGCTTGTTAATTCTCAGATCCAACCCTTTTACTACATCTCTTCTAAGTATATACACAGGTGTTCCAGTTCTTTCACTAAACATAGATAAAAAGATCTATAAGAAAGGCCCTTTACACCTAATTATAATATAATCTTATAATTAACATTCTTAAAAGACAGGATTACCACCTCTTTTTCTAAGAATACATCAGTATACTTATTATAAGTATCTAAAAGTTTTCCTTTCTCTAATTTAACTACTTCTATAGATAGAAGAAATATAATTACTATTCTTATCAGCAGTCTAAAGCATCAAGATATCTTAATTTTAATCTTAATAGGCAATTCTTTACTTTTTCAAAATTACCACTTTTGCCCGCGCCAGATAAGGATTATAGGATCTTCATTCCAAAGCTAGGTCTTTCCTAGAATAGCTTTAAATCCAGTTATATTGATTACATAGAACCATAGAAGATAGATCTTTTCTTTCTCCTTTGTATCGATAACTATGGTATTAAGATTAAGAATAGCAAAGCAAATAGTGACCTATCTGTCAATAAATTTAATAGATTATTCTAAGTTCTAAGTCAGCTTCTAACCAGCTTTAAATAGAAACCTATATAATATAAAATTCTTATCTACTCTAATATCAAGTATAGCAGTTATCTTAAATCTTATTTCAGAAAGATTTAATCTTATATAAATTAATATAATAAAGTTCTTTAAGTCTTCTTTCTTTCTTAAACTAGCAACTATAGACAGTCTTTATTAGGTTTACTCTTTATCAAACTATTTCTCAGTCTTCTTTTCCTTTTTTATATAGGTAGCATTTAGTTTTAGAAATAAAATTAGATTCTTTTTAACAATTTTAGTAGCTTTATACTTAATAGTATAATAGCTAATATAATTATAACAATAGCAGATCACTATTAACTTATCTTTATTCTTTAAAAAAGATTTTTATTTTTTTTAAGATTTCTCTTAGTTATTATAATCTAATCTATTTTTTTACTTCTAAGTCAGCTTTAAGTCAGAATCTTCTTAATTCTAAGTTAGACCTTAGCCTTCAGAGTAATTATTATTCTTATTTTCAGTTTTTCTTTCTAATTTCTGTTTTTACTTCTTAATTTAATACAATCATTAAGCAGTAGTAATTAGATCTAAAAACTTTACTAGGAGAGTATCTATTCTTATAATATCTAAATAGATCTTTGACAATAGCTTTGCTAGGAAGATTTAATATTTAAAAAGATCTTTAGCTAGTAAAGACTTACTACTTTCTTTTCTCACTTTCTTGTAGAAGATTAAGAATTTAAAATAAAAAGCCTTAAGATCTTATCTATTTAACTATATTAAGCTTAATAAAGCTATAGTGTTGTTAATTCCTCAGTTCTAGAAGGATTCAATCTAGTCCTCTAACCAGGTTTAGAAATCATTAAAGATAAAAGATTATAAGTTAATCAAATTTTTCTTCTCTCTTTATTAGATGTAGTAGTCTTTATCAAGCTAAGCAGCAGTATATTAGACTTTACTTGCTTTGTCAGAATAGGACTAGAAACAACTTGAGATATTGTTTTCTATATCTTTAATCTATTCCTTAAATTCCTTAATTAATTTTAAAGTGAAGCACTTAAGATCTGGAATCTTAATATCATAATGTTTACTAGTAATCATGTACAATAGTTTAATGGTTCTAAGTTTTTATATAAAAGTCTACAGCATCTCTATAGTTATATTAACCTGTAGAACAGCTTATAAAGATAATTCTTTAGAAGTTGTATTCTACGCCAGTTCAATACTAGTATAGTCTTGAGCCTCTTCCTCCTTATATATAAATCTTAGGTTAAGAACTAGAACAGTTCTTAGTTCATTCAGTATTAAAGAAGTTATGCCTTGTGTAGTCATTATCATCTCAGAATTGATTTAGATCCTTGTGGAAGTGGTTTATAATATAAAGTGTAGAATGTCTAAAAGACTTATATATAAAGGAGTTAAAATCTACTAGGCTCTGAGGGGGTTCCTACTAGGAGTCGAGGCAGTATATAAAGTAAATAGATGTGACGACGAGTCGATTCCTATCCTCTAAGAGTACTCTGCAACGAGAAAACCAAACATAAGAAGGGAAAAAGGAAGAGAAAGAACCTCCCCTACTAGTTACATAAGAAATATTCCTTTGTATACATCAGTCTATTCCCTTTATAGTTCCGCATGAGGTTATTCTCATCTCAGTACCACTCTCAGTTCCCTTTTCCTAGTAGTGCCTCAGGCCGCCACTGCTGGTTCCTGAGGCCTGGGTTAGGACCGTCACACTACCCCCTCTTCTAGGCTATGCTTGCTCTTAAACATACTGTTATCTCCTCCATCTAGTACAAATCTGTCCTTCTTCACTGCCTTCAACCATTTCTGGAGGTGTTTCAGTGGTCCTAGCTTCTTTAAGTAGCAGTCATAGTACTCCTTCAATATAATAGAAGTGTTCTTAAAATTTCCAGCTAGATATTACTCCATATCAATATCATGACTTAACCATTTTATCTAGTAATAAAGCTTTTTTCAATATACCCAGACGTTTAATACTTTTTCAACCATCCACTCATCCTGTCCATTTACCTTAATAGACTCTGCCAGCTCTTCCAACTGTCCTAATAATGATTCTATGATTGCCACTTGTCTCAGTTTCTCTAGTAAGAATACAGGATGCATATTAATCCCATCCGGCAATTCCAATTCAAAAGAGTTACCAATTCGCTTCTTAATTCAGTATAGACTATTTGCCTAGATATCCAGCTTTCTATTAGACTACCCTATTTCCTAGTACTTCATAATAACCATGACATAATCATCTATATCAAAGTTGAGTAATCAACGCTTCCTATTAGCCATTAACTGCTGTCGCTCCTAACTCTTCTAGAGATTCATCCTTATCACTTTCCAGACACTATATATTCAACCTAGCCATAATTTAGCATCCTCTTCATTCAGAGTTAGTTTTCTTAGTGGTTTAGATGACTTCCAATCGAATAAGGTATATAGCTAGTATTCCCTCTCAACCATAAATGGCGACAGTCCAATTAACTCTTAAGGTAAGATTGCTACTATATAATCTATCATTGGTAACCAGTCTGACCAGTCATCCTGTACATAGTTTATAAATACTCTTAGCTTCTATGATAAGTACTGGTTAGTAATCTCTGTCTGTCTATCGATCTAAGGGTAATAAACAGTTAATAACTTCAACTTAATTCTAAGGCAGCAGCACACCTCCAATCAGAATTCTAACATAAATTAATCACCTCTGTTTAATATAATAAAGTCAGAGAATTCTATCTAGTAGAACATATTCTTTAACTATAATCAGATTATTTCTTTGGCTATAGTCTCTTTCTGACAAGGTATTGATACTAATACTTTACTAAGTCAGTCTATAATTATAAATACTGTATTATATCCTTTATAGTTCTATAAATAAGTTATAAAATCTATTAAGATATATTACTAAAGTTAATCTAGAATAGATAACAGATTTAGCAGTCTAGGAGACAGGTCTTTCTAAGTATTTGTCTACTTATATACTATACAGTTGTCTAGGTAATAGTTTATATCCTTACTCTATAACTTCTAATAATAGCATTCTTTAACTAAGCTCTGAGTCTTTGTCCTTCTAGAATAAATAGTAGATAATTAGTGATAGATCTTATTTAATAAATATATATACAGGTCTCTTTCTTTAGGAATATATAAATAGCCTTTGAATAGTACTATCTTATTAATAATTTATCAGTTCTCTTTCAAGTACTCTATTTATTTCTTTACTTTAACTATGACAATATATTGCTTATTAGCTATTATAGCGCGAGGCACTAGATCAATCCTAGCCATGATTATATAGACTTCTGCTCCTAGGTTATTAGCCTATAGATACTTTCTGCAGTTCAGCTCCTCAATAATTCTGCTATTTAAGACTTTTTCTAAGAATAAAATCCTTTTTTAATAATCCAGATTACCTGCTTTATTACTATATTATTAGATCAAGATATCCACAAGTACATTGGCCTTACCTAGTCAATACTTTAAAGTAAAGTAAAATTTATACAAGAATTCACACCATCTCACCTATCAAGCATTTAATAACTTTATAGACATAAAATATTCAAGAGCTTAGTAATTAGATAGAATCTCAAACCACTCCTCTCCTTAGAGCTCTATCAACTCAGGTCTCCATTCTTTCAGGGCCTTAATAATCGCGAGCATCTTCTTATCATAAATATTGTAGTTCCTCTTAGCTGGTATCATTATTGCCAAGTAGAATACTACCAGATACCATTTATTATCCTCATAATACTGCGATAAGACCACTGCGACCATCCTATCAGAGGCATCTATTTCTACCTATGTTGATTGTTCTAGTTGGTAATAGTATAACACTAAAGTCTTAGTTAACAACTTCTTTAGCTTTTTAAATACCAGTTTACAGTTACTGTCCTAGATAAAGGAGATATCTATCTAAGTTAGGCGATTCAAGAGTTTGGCTATCTAACTATATTCCTGTATAAACTTTCAGTAGAAGTTGTAGAATCTTAGAAATGATTATACTTCTTACACAGTTCTTAGAGCTATCTATTTCAGGATAATATTGATCTTAGTTAGGTCAACCTTGATTTCTTCTGGCGTGACGATGAATCCTAGATACTATATGGTTTTAATATAGAATTTGTATTTATAGATTATAGCTTACAGCCTAGCTACTCTTAATCTTTCTAGTATGAATTTTATATATATCTAATATTTAAGCTTATTCTTACTATAAATCAGTAGGTTGTTAATAAATGCTACTAGAAACTTATCAAGACAGTCTATAAAGATATCATTTATTAGTCGCTAAAAAGTTGTTGGTCTATTTATTAATCTAAAAGATATTACTTTGTACTTGTATGTTCTATATCAATATCAGAAGGTTGTCAAGTCCTCTAACTCCAAGCTCATTCTGATATGATGGAAACCTTGCTGTATATCTAATTTGGTGAATATCTTTGTCTTGCTCAGCTGTTTAAAGACTTCTTTAATTAGCGGTAATGGATATTAGTCTTTCTTAGTCAGAGCGTTCAGCTTCTGGTAATCCACGCAGAATCGAAGTCCTCCATCTAGCTTAGATGCTATGAGAATTAGTAATATAAAGAGTATATTACTAGGCATAATAAAATCTTTATTTAGATTGTCCAGGATATATTCTCACACAGCCTTAAGCTCTTTTAGGTTTATTTAGTATAAAAGGTTGTAACCTAGCTCTTACTCGCTGGTTAACTTAATCTAATAATTGTAGCTTTTATAATCTGGAAGCTTATCTGATTCCTATTTAGAGAATACATCTGCGTATTCCTGATACCTTTTAGGTAGTTTCTGCCTAATCTTAGCAAGCTCTTTAATTTCTAGGTAGTCTTCCTATTTATTCTGTATAATCTTTTTGATTTTATGGAAGCTTATCATGAAGGTGGTTATATTCTTATCCTTTAAGTATCTTATAAATCCTGTAGCCCTAATAAGTGCTATCTATACCTTAGGCTTTGGTTTTATAGGCTTAGCTTGTTTCTGGCAGTATATTAGATTTGTTTTTTCCTTAAAGAGATTATTATATATGCTGCTTAACTGTTAATTTATTTTTATTAATGCTATGAGCTGTTTTTTTCGGTGGCTGGTCTAATGTGATCTGGGGATAGTATCTATAGGTATAGTCTTATATAATGCTTTATCAGTAGCCTTCTATCTGATTTCTTCATTAAAGAGACTATCTTGTTGATTGACATTCTTCTGATGCTCTATGGAAACTTTCTTTGGTTAAGAGAGGATTGCTTTAGGGATAAAAAGGTCTTGTTTAGATAACAGCTTATCCTTTAAGAAAACCTTTTCTAGCTAGAGTAATTGATGATAGCGACAGTCTATTAAAATACTGTGCTCTGCTATCCATATTTGTCCAAAGATGATATTATGTTTCTCTAGCTTTAATATTAAAAAAAGAAGATACTGCTGTACTTGTCCTTATATCTTTAAAGTCAGGCATATTAGATATGTAATTGGTGCGGTTATCTTGCTATTATACTCTTTTACTATACAGGGTTGTTCTAAGAGGATTATATGAGTTTGGAAATAGTGTGTGAGCTTCTTGGTAAGAAAAATATTAAGGAAAGTATAACTATTTGTTCTAGTATCTATTAATGCTTTAGTAGTAATAGAAAGTCTATTCTTAGCTAATTAAATAGATAAGACTAGATTATCCTGCTTTTTCTTTAATAACTGGAAAAGGTCTAAAGATGATAAATTAATACTTGTAATGCCTAGAGAGGAGTCTTTCTCTAGGTATAGTTATTTTCTAACTGACTTTTTAGTAGGCTGATTTCCTTAAGATTCTTTAGTTTTGGTGTTTTCTTCTTCAAAGGATAATTAAATGCTCTATGCTCTGGTAACTTATAGTTAAAGTACTTGTTTTCCTTTATTAGCTTCTTTTGTTCTAACTATAGTAAGTCTTCTGATCTATTCTTTGCTTTTGGAGTTATTGGATTTAGGTAGCTCTTGTTAGGTCTAGGGTATGTATTGGTCTTACATGGGTATACACATTTCTTGCTGGTATTAATCTGCTTAAGATAATTAGTAGTAATACTATATTCCTTGATAAATTCCTAGTATAAGATGTATAGATTATTACTTTCTTTAATTATTGTATGCTGCAACTTAAAGAATAATTTGTAGAATAGGTCCTTTTTCTATTTACTAGTGGTCAAGCCTGCATTCTAAGCAAGCAGTATGAATTGTGAGAGAAAAAGTTAGAACTTAATATCTCTTATTATAAGACGTCGCAGTTCTATTTTGACATTGATGACCCTATTGGTGTTCTAGTACAGAGTACGAAGGTAGTTAAAGATATTATCTATATTATAATATTGATTAGGTGAGTCCTTTCTTATGTAAACAAGTAGATAATTTGCTGTTTCTTCTTTATATATGCTCTTCACATAGGCTATATGTATCTGGGTAGTAGGATAGTGGTTAGTATTGGCTTTAAGCTTTTCTTTAATATTGATAAGCTATAATTCAAACTTAGGGTCTTTCTTATCTATTAGTATCTGTTTATCTAGTAACTTAGTATTTTTGGTATGCTTCCTTTCTAGAGCTAGAGTATTCTATCTAGTTCTATTAGCTCTATTCTGAGTGGTGTTATATTTCTTAATGAACTTCCTCATAGCAGCTGTCTAGTCACGGATAGTCTACTTAAGGTTGGTGATTTCGACTATCAGACTTTGCTATTCTTTCTTATTTTAGATCCTTAGATCCTCTGTTTACTATATACTCTTATCCTGTTATTTATATATTTAGTTAAACAATCTCTAGGGATTAATACGGTAAAATGACAAAAATTTTTATTTATTCATCTATATAGGTAATAGATATTTATTTAGCTTAAAGTCCTTCAGACCAAAGATCAAACAACATCCCAGTGCTTCACTCAACTCATTTACTTCTATTAGGTCTATCTATGCCTCTTATACTAGTCCTTAGTAATCCTCATCTATACTTACTGATCGTACCATTTTAGTCTTCTAAACTCAGCAATAATACAATAAAAGGATCAAGATATAGCTTAAATAATAGTTAGATTACTAATACTACTATACAAGCTTTACAATTTTAAATAAAAGATAAAGAAAGTAATATTTGGTTTTATGTGACGACAAGTCAATTTCTATCCTCTAAGAGTACTCTGCAACAAGAAAACCAAACATGAGAAGAGAAAGAGAAAAAGAAAGAACCTCCCCCGCTAGTTACATAAGAAATATTCCTTTGTGTGCGTCAGTCTATTCCCTTTATGGTTCCGCATGAGGTTATTCCCATCTCAGTACCGCTCTCGGTTCCCTTTCCCTGGTGGTGCCTCAGGCCGCCACTGCTGGTTCCCGAGGCCTGGGTCAGGACCGTCACAATAGATATGGGTTATATCAATATAGAATAAACCACTTGAGCCCCTTCATCCGGGGGAAAGGATTCTTAAGCTTATAAGCCTGATCTAAATAAGACCCTACTTTCTAATAGGGTTATATTCTATGAGCATGAGGGGTAGATGCATCCTTTCTGATGCATCATTTGTGATATATCAACTCAACCCTCAGAGGAGATGCAGGCCTTTGTAAGCCGGATCAGGCATTCCCGAGCCTGGCACTTCACACCTTGTGGCCGGATGGAAGGCCTCAGACAAGAAGGACATCAACCCTAACCTATGGTGCCAGATCTAGAGATAGCCTTATCCTAGGGCTATAAGAGGTTAAACTGATTATCTAAGTATATAAGATAAAATCTTTCTATAGATTCTAGTAGTTAGATTCCTTTTCTATATTTATTATTTTAAAGAATTATATCTCTAGATAGAAATTAAATATTTTTAAAAAAGATATATTATATTATAATATTTATTTATTTATTTATTTAATCAAATTTAACGTCTATACCGAGCCCTAGGCTATGACAGACAGCGATTCGTGTGGATTAGGCCTGCTTATAGGGGTTGCCCCCTATAAACCGGTGCCTCTACCCCCATTGGATCCATGCTTTCAAGGTATCTTGCACTTTCCTCGCCCCAAGCCACTTATATGCGCAGGACGATTCGGGGGCTTATAGTGGGTGGCAACCACTACCCCCTCCTTATGGCCACTAACGTTTGGGCGTTGCCTACAATAGCGGGCCGCCCCTGCCCGCTATCCTTCCCCCTCTCGCTCTCCCTCATCCAGGGCCTCAATGCCCCAATTATCAGTCTTATAGGCCTGCTCCCAGGCCTGTTGGTTATCCTCTCGCTCCCTAATGGCCCCTATAAACGCCAGCAGCGCTGTAGTGGCCTTTGGGTCCTGGAATAGGCGTGCTTCGGGGCACTGCTCGCTATCCTGCAGGGCCTTTACCCCCGCTTCGGCCAAGCCGGCATATAGTTTTTCCCGCTGGTGGCACCACTGTCGACAGTTTGTAAGAAGGTGTCTTACCGTCTCAGTCCCCCTAGAGCACCCCAAGCAATTAGGGAAGTCTCGGGCCTTAATTCGGTGCAAATAGGCCCCAATTGGTGCGTGGCCAGTCTTGAACTGGTAATATCGCCGCGCTAGGTGCTTGGGGGTGTTCGCCAACATTGGGCCAAGCTTCCATCCCCGGGGGGGATAGTAGGCCTGGCTTGCCCGCTGGGCACGCTTTGCAAGCTTTGCAGCAAGCCAGTTGGCCCTGGCAGCTCTATAAGCTTCGGTACAGGCCCGTTGAGCATGTGCCAGTGAGATGCCCGAGTATTTGCCTGTTCGGGGCTTCCCCGCAGCTTTCTTGGCGGCTTTATCGGCCTCTTCGTTGCCTGGGACCCCCTTATGGCCTGGCACCCAGCATATAGTAACCCTGCGGCCGGTGGCCTGCAGTTCCTTGGCTAGATCATGTGCCCGCAGCGCCAGGGCTTGGCCAGGGCCTGGCTGGGTATGCTGAAGCCTGCCTATAGCGGCTTGAGCATCGAGAAACACCCTAATTGGCCCTCTAAGATTCTCTGCCAGCGCCCACTCTAGGGCTTCGACTACTCCTATTAGTTCTGCATCAAAGACTTCGAAGCCTGCGCCCAGGGGAGCTAGGCGCGACCTCCAGGGGCCAATAAGTGGCTTATAAGCTACCGCAGCGCCTACGCGCTGATCGTCTAACCTGGAACCGTCTGAGTAAAGGTCAGTGTTCCCTATCCCACTTAGGGGGTCTGAGGCTAATTGCATAGCGGTTTCAGGGGAGTCTATCCTGAAATCTAGTGGTATAGACCTATTACCAGGCTCTATTGTACGCTCAAAGCCCTGGGAGGGGTCGGCGGTCAAGGCCTCTCGTAGCCTGCGGGCCAGGCCCATGCCCAGCTTCCAGGGGCCTCGGCGGGTTGGTGTTGCCCAAGCTCGGTCTTCTAGCGGCTGCTCTCCAGGCTGTGCATGGGCGTCTCCCTCCCTAAGCGTTATGGGGAGTATTTCTGCTGCTGGATGCCCCTGGGGAAGTCCTAGGAGTCTCAGGGCATACCGCCGCTGTTTACTATCTAATAGGGCCTCTGCTGGTTCCAAAGCTGCCTCCCTTATAAGCGGTCCTAATGGGGTGGACTTCAGCATGCCTGTGACTGCCCGGGCCTGGTTATTAATTAGGCCCTGCAGTCCTTCTAGGCAGTTCTTTTGCCCATGCCACCAAAGCTCGGCCCCATAAAGCGCCACTGACTGCGCGGTGGCCTTTTGGATTCGCCATGCCAGGCCTGGGGGGAGCCCCTGGGCCTTGCACAGTGCCCGCACTCGTCTTTCAGTATTTTGACCTTTTTGCAGGCGGTACTTATAGTGGGCTTTGAGGGTAAGCTTTGGATCTAGTAAGACCCCTAACCACCGGATGGCTGTTGGGGAGAATGCCACTAAAGCGTCTCCTACCTGCACCCTAGCTTCCTGGACCTGATTTTTATGTTCCCTGCTGGTGGCCCTAGAGAATAGGATGGCCTCTGTCTTTTTAGGGTCGAATTTGACGCTATCTGCCAGTCCCCACTCAATAGCAGCTTTTGCCGCTGCTTCTAGCTGCCTGCAGATCTCAGAGACCGAGCTTCCCTGGGCTACCAGGCCTATGTCATCGGCATAGGACAGGGCCTTGATCCCTGGCACCTGCTGTTCCATAGCCTGAAACACACCCCGGATATAGATAAGAAAGAGGATTGGGGAGACCGGTGAGCCCTGGGGCAGCCCTGAGTCAATAGGCTGTTCAGGAGCTTTATAACCGTCAATTACGAGGCTGACCCTTCTATTTGTAAGGAAGGATAAGGTCCACCTTATAAGGTCATTGTCCAGGCCTGCAGCTTCCATAGCCTCACTAAGCTTATAGGGGTCAACATGGTCGAAGGCCCCCATAACGTCAATAAAGATAGTGCCTGTGAGAAGCTTTTGAGTCCATCCCTCGTGCACTGTTTGCACGAGGCAGGCCACCGCGTCAATAGCCCCACGGCCCCGCCTGCACCCCATTTGTCCAGGGTGTAAAGCCCCCTGGGCCTCACACCAGTCCGCTATAAGGCCTGCAGCCAGCTTCTCAACAACCTTGCCCAGGCAGCTAAGCAAGCTTATCACCCTCCAGGCCTTCACCTGGGTGTAATCAGGCTTCCCTGGCTTCCGAAGTAGGATGCCTTTAGCGGTCTTCCAGGCCCCTGGGTGCACCCCAAGCCGAAAGCACTGCCTAGCCATCCCTATGATTCGGGGTGAGTCTAGTGCCCAGAGTAGCCGGCATGCTTTAAAATTGAGCCTGTCGGCCCCCGGAGCTTTCTTAATGCTCTGGCTGAATAGGGCCTGATGCACCCGCTCTGGCGTTATAAGCATGTGGGCCTGTCCACCTGGCAGCTCCCCAGGAGGGGAGCTACGGGGGGCGTTAGGAAATGCCATTTCCCTGATTAGGGCTTCTTTATCGGCCATGGTAGTGGCAGGGGGAGCCCCTAGATCCGGGCCTTGGAGTGCTGGGGTGGTGGGATTAGTCCGTGGCTTAGTGTACTGTAGGGCTATCCAACACCTATTAGGATCTCCTGGAGAAGGCTTTTCCAGGCCATCCCTAGGGCCTTTGGGAAAAGGGTTCCCAGTGGGGTTCGAATCTTTTTTCCACTCTTCCTTCCCCCCAGGGCCTCCCTCAGCAAGGAAGACCTCCCAGCAGGTCCTTTTAGCCGCCTTTATTTCATGGTAATAAGCGGTTCTTGCAGCCTTGAATTCGGTGTCGGTACAGGCATGGGCCTGCCACCGCTTGCGGGCTGCAGCCCATAAGCTCCGGGCTTGCCGCAGCTCTGGCTTCCACCACCGCTTAGAGCGTGCACAAAGCCGTACTGCTTTGGCATGCCTATCGAGTACGCTGGTTAGGGTGTCCTGCACCCAATTGGCCTCTCTAGCAAGGTCTTCCTCGGTGCATTGATCACTAAGAGGGGGGTGGCCTACAGCCTCTGAGGCCCAAGCTGCTGTGGCCAGCTTTAGGGCTTCCTCGTTTACCTGCAGAGCTTCTATCTGCCACCCAGTAATCTCCCCGGAGATTCCTCCTGGGGGGGGTTCTAGGGCTTCCCAGGCTAGGACGATAAGCTCATGGTCAGATGTTGTAGGCTTATCCTTATCCACCTCCCAGGCTTGCAGAGGCCCTAGGGTTGGCGAGGATAACGCTAAATCAATAATTGACACCCCCTCGGTCTTCTTATAGCGTGTGGCCTCCCCCAGTGGGTTATTAACATATAGTGAGTGCCGCTCTATAAGCTGTTCCAAGGGCTCAGCGTTAACCCGGCCCTTGGCCAGTGGGTTCCACGAAGGGCTATGGGCGTTGAAATCACCCACTAATAGGCACCTACCCACTATAAGCAGGTCCCAGTCTGCGTCCTCGATGGCCCGGCGTCGTCTAGGGAAGGCCCCTTGCCACCGGTAACTGGCCCCAATCCACACATCATAGCAGTTGACTATTCTAGTGCGTCGGGGGGCATGCCCGCTAATTATTGGTGCTTCCCATATGTCCAGGGCCTGTAAATAGGGGTGGTCTACTAAATCAGTGCGGTTCTCGACCCTAACCGCCCCTATAAGGTCTTTACGGATGGCCATAAGCACCCGTTGATCCCGCTTCTCCCCCCCTGGCCAGTACAGCAGATAGCCTGGGTGGGAGAAGTCATAAGCAATATAAGGCTCTTGCAGGCATATAATGCCTATTTGCCGCTCTATCCCCGCTTCTAGAGCCCCTAAGGTTGCGGGGTAGGTACGGCCGCAATTATGTTGAATAATCAACATTAATAGGGGCTGCAGCTCCAGGCGTTGGTGTTGGACACGGGGATGAGTACGGTAGGGGTGATGTCCCTGGGGCATCTTCCATAGCGTCATCGACCTCCCTAAGCTTTGGGGCTTGGGGGGCGTCCTGGGTAGTGGTTGGGGGAGAAGCCTCCTCAGCAACGCCTTCCCATTCGGTCCATTCAGGGGGGGGAGGGGGCATAACGACCTCTACGCCAGGGAAGCGCTTATGGAGTCGCCGGCGGGCCTCCCGAAGCTTGGGGCACCCCGGGGAATCAGCCTGGTGCTTCCCCCCACAGTTGCCGCATTTAGTGGGTGCATGCAGGCATGGGTGGCCTGTTTGGGCCCTGCAGTCTAGCACGTTGCAGGTGTGCTCTTGGGCTTCATGGGCGCCAGCACACACGGTGCAGAGTGGTGGTCGGGTGCCGCAGCCTCTATAAGTTCGGTGGCCAATGCCGCAGCATCGGGTGCAAACGGTGTCTTTACCCACTTCGTGATAGGGGCTGGTAGGGTGCCTGTTGCCCCCGAAGCGTACGCCCCGGGCGAGTAGCCTGCGGGCGTCATCTAGGCCTCCTACTGTTATAACGATAGTAGAGAAACGCTGCTTATTAGTCTGGATAGCCGCTATCGGCTTGATCCAGGTAGGGTTTCTCATTAGGGTGCATGTGCCCCCTAATTCAATTTCTTCCCTGGCTAGGCCTAGCCCTGAGGCGCTATAGCGGGCTACCGGCACCGCATGCACCTTAATCTTGTGCCACTGTTGGTCTGCTTCCACTGAGATGACTGCGGGGTCGACCCGGTGGCAGGCAGCCACTAATAGGTCCTTATAGGCTGGTAATAGCGAGCCTACGGTGCTTCCTTGGTCCAATAGGGCTGAGATAGCCCCTGATTCGGTGTAATTGGCGTCTATTACCCTGGCGAAGTTCGGGAAGCCTGCCTGGGCTAGGCAGCGGTTAAGCTGCAAGATGACATCGGCTTTAGACTTTCTAGGGGCGGTGCGGCCATTTTCACGCCTAAATATAAGCCTGCGGTCTCCCTTGTTGCTTCCGCGAATAGGCTTCAGGCTCCCTGGGTCCATTTGGACTTTTGGGGGCTGGTTCGGGGAGTAAGCCCGTTTTTTTGTAACGATTTGCCACTCCTGGGCATTGCTGGCCGCTATATCGGCCCACTGGGGGCCTGCTGCGGGCTTCACCCCAGGGGGTGGTTTTGATATCGGGGGTGAGGCTCTGCGTGGCTCTATGGGCTTAGCGGCCCTATTCGGGTTAGCTTGGGGGCCATGGGCGACCTCTGCAAACGTCGTCCCCTGGGATGGCAGAGGCTGTCGTGGGCCCTGGCGGTCGCCCCCTGACGATAGGGGCTTTAGGGGGTGGTTTGGGGCGTTCGGGGAGGCCTGTTGAGCTTCTAGGGTTGAGAAACGGCGCTCCAGAGCGCCCAATTGGCCTGTGAGGCGCTGCTCCATAGCCTCTACCAGAGAGGTCATATAGGCCTTCATAGCGGCCATCTCCGCGTGCAGCGCGCTATTGCTGCTTGCAAAGTGGCCTAATAAGGCCTGTTCCATGTCCTTGTAGGCTGGGCCGATTAGGGCCTTCATGGGGGCTCTTTCTGCCCCGTCAGGGCTGTGTTCCTGTAGTCTCTTCCCTAGAGTTTTAGGTGCTTCCTGGGAGCCTGGCACGCTGCTTAGGGGGGGAAACAACTCCCTAGGGTTGATTTCCAGGCTAGGCAAGAAGCCCTCGCTCTGAGGGACTGTTGCACTTGCCTCGGGGGGCGCTGGTGGTGCTGTCCCCGCTGGGGTGCCTATATAGGCCCCTACGGGGTTCACCAGACCTAGCGCCTGCCCCCCTGGGTCTAGGGGGTGGTTGTCGATATTGGGGAGTCCAGGGGCCATAGCGAAGCCCTGGATGCCTTCCAGTAGCATTGAATTTCAAAAGGTTGATTTTTGATTTTCCCGGCGGGTTTGCTATATTATAATAAGTATTATTATATTTTATTTTTATTTTTCTTATAACTAATATAGCTAGTACTTAGCTATAATCAACACTTTAATTAGAAATAGACTTTTCTTTATCTTAACCTTTTTATATTTAATATAGTCTATATAGTTATAATAAACATTTTATTAGTACTCTAACTTTAAATCTTTATTTATCTTTATTTAAAACCTAGAAATTTTATAAGTCAGCATAATAACAAAACTAAATATTATTAACAGACATTAATATAGCAAGAGTGCTAGCAATAATAATATAGAATAGTCTAGTTACTATTTAACTGTTAACCTTAAAGAACTAAAACTTAGAGATATTCCTAAGAGACTATTTAATAAAGATAAATTCCTTAAGCTTTACAAAAGCGACTCTAGAGATCTATTTAAAGATTTATTTTAATATCTTTCTATATAGAAGAAATAACTAGAAAAAACTTTTACTAAGTCTAATAATAATAACATAAAGAAAATCAACTTTATAAAAGAGGAGATTTAGAATCTTAAGAATAATCTAGCTGATTATTACTAGACTATATCTGAACTAATTACAGAGTATAATATTATAATTACTAATATCTTTCTAGCTAGGGAAGACTACAAGAAAAAGATTACTAAGCTGTTAGATAATTAGCTATTATTAAATAGAATTAATCTCAAGTATAAATTCTAGAAGATTAATGTTAAGAATAAGTTAGAAGCTAATATTAATTATTATTTAATAGCCCTAGCCTATATAGTATATATAAAGAGGATATATAAGAAAAAAATAGCTAATCATTTATTTCTATAATTCTAAAAAGACTTAGTATAATATTATTAAAATATTAATAATATCTTTAAATATCTAAAAATAATCTATATAGACAAAAACCGCGTGATTAATACAAAGATAGAACTCTATCACCTAGTAATAAAAGATTCCAAATTTCAGATCTTTTTATTAAAATTCATACTTTTTATCTAGAAAGCTGGTCTTATCTTATCAGAATAAAAAAAAGAACTTTATTACAAATTTTTATTTAATATACAGCACGCCATAATCAAGAAAAATATCAATCTAATAATATCATATCAGATCTTTATACAAAGATATTATACTACTATCAACTACCTTAAGCAGATTACTAAAAAGGAATAACACACCTATAGCTGTAGAATTAGAAGTAGCAAAGACCACAGCTAGAGAGGCTATTAATCAAATATCTCCAGAGAATTAAAGTCAAAGAATAAAACTCCTTAATTATAGCTCTTCTAAAAAGAAAAGAAGAAGCTAATAAATAAAAATAAATATTTTAATTATAAACTAAGCAGTCATTATATTAATAAATGCCTCTTTAAGAAGAAGGCTCCAGATTTAAAAGCTTTAAAAAAATAAAATAAAAATGATATAGACAAAAAATTAGAAAATATCTATATCTAGAAGAAGTCTTTTTCTTAGATATATTAAGTATAGATAATAAAGCTTTAGATCTTTCATAGCTAATAGAAAAAGAGAAGGATAATATAATTATATCTATTTAGCTAGCTAAAAATAGATATATAATTTATACTAAAGCTTTAGCCAATATTAAAGCTAATAGATTTACCTTTTTAGATATATTTTTAATAAAAAAGCTTACACAACACTTTCAGATATATACAATACCTATTTCTAAACCCTATAGAGTGAAAGAGTATAATAGAAAAACAGTAGAACTAGTTATATATTTTATAATCTTAACACTAATTATTAATAGCTAGATATAATAATATTTATCTTTTTTTTTAATACGACTAGACTGTCATAATGTTATTTTAGGTTATATATAACTAGAGAAGTATAATATATTAATAGATTATAAAAATTATTGTTTTTTATAGTCAGAGGATATATCTCTTAAAGATTAAATAAAAAAAAAATAGTTTATCTATATATTAAAGATAATACTAAGAAAAAATAGACTAGTCAATCTTAAACACCAAGCTGATATAGAATACTAAGATTAGTTAATAAAAAAACCTGTCCTACTCCTATAATTAGAACCTTAAAAAAAAATGTCTATAGTTATAGAAAAAATATAAAAAATATAATCAAAAATAGAACTATAGAAAATAAAGAAAGCTTTATAATTAGAGAATACTATAGAACTCTTTAATAATACTAAGAAAACATCATTAGTTATTAGTTTAACAAGAAACCCACATCGTCAACACTTAGAAAAAAAGATATATAGAATGGACATAATAATTATTAAAACTGCTAAATTCTATTATTATATAAAAAATAAGACTATAAATATCTTTATAATTAATCTTTATAAGATAAAGCAGGCACTAAAAATTAAAAAAAAAAAAAACAGCTAAATTAACTAAAAACAAGAAAATTAAGTAATAGCTATTAGATTGATATTATAAATTTACTAATATCTTCTTAAAGATCCGCTTAAACAAGTTATTAGTTTATTAGAAGTATAACCATAAAATTAAGTTAAATTAAGATCTAGAGTTAGATTATAGTCCTTTATATTAAATATTAAAAAAACAGCTCTAAACAGTCTAAGACTATATTATTAATAATCTAGATAAAGGATTTATTGTCTTTAGTAATATATTATTTACATCTTTAATCCTTATAGCCAAGAAAATCAATAATAGATTCTACTTCTATATTAATTATTATAAGCTAAATACTTTAACTAGAAAAGATCAATATCTACTGTTATTTATTAAAGAAATCTTTAAGCACTTAAGTAAGGCAAAGATCTTTATTAAACTAGATATTAGATAGAGATTCCACTGAATCTAAATACATCTAGATTTTATAGATCTAATTATCTTCTATTATTAATATAGTATTTTTAAGTATAAAATAATATTATTTAATCTTACTAATAGACTAGCAATATTTTAATAACTAATTAATAATATTTTTATAGACTATCTTAACTAGTTCATAATTACATTTATTAACAATCTATTAATATATAGCGAGAATAAGCTAGAATATAAGATATATATATAATAGATATTAAAGAGACTCTAAAAAGCAGGATTGCAAACCAATATTAAAAAATATAAGTTTTATATTATATTAACTAAATATCTAGGCTTTATTATTATCTTAGAAGAGATAGAGATTAATCTAGCAAAGATTAAGATTATCTTTTTCTAGAAAATATTAATAATAGTTTTAGAAATATAGTTATTCCTTGGTTTCTGTAATTTCTATTAGAAGTTTATAAAGATCTATAGCCAAACTATAAAGCTATTATATTATCTTATTTAAACAGACATTCTATTTATATAAAGTAAAGAATGCGAAGAAACATTTAATAGTTTAAAAAAGAAATTATTAGAAGTTTTAGTACTAGTCTATTATAATCTTAATTACTAAATCTATTGTCAATCGGTTCAACAACTCGTCACCAAGATGTGAATCGGGGTGGGTATTCTGCTAACAGAAGACAAGATGAGAACGTTATGTAAGGCAATCCTAGGATAAGTAGAGTACTATTATAATAATAAACTATAAAGTATATTGAAAAATAATAGTAGTATACTATTTACTTAAAAGAATAAAATATAATAAGCTAGATACATAATAATAAATAAATATTTTTATATAGTTAATTTTAAATATAACAAGCATAGTTAAGCTCTACTTAACTATATTATTGATATAGTTCCTTAGCATAGTCTTACTCTGTTAACTATATAGTTATATACTATAATATACTTTCACTGGTATAGTATATACATACTATTAGAGTGCATCTACACCAGGTGTACTTGCATAGAATAGGTAGTTCTATATTAAATATATTTATACTAAAATAGTGCAGCTATACTATTTAAGTATATATTTACTTAGTGTATTTTTATTAAACTAGTATATCTATACTATTCAGATTATATGAATTTCTATATAGTTACTTCTGTCTTTGTTTTTATAATTAGTAAATCTACTTTATAGGAGTTTTAGGCAGCTTGCTTATATAAGTAGCGTCTATTATTTATTAATTAGCTAAATGTTCATAATTCTTATAACAATCTCTTTCTTTAAAGGCTAGTGTTCTAATAGTCTCATAAATAGTCGCAGGCCCTTATTATTTAGGTAGGTTAATTTCTTTTTTATTAATATTCTTAATAGTAATATTCTAACTATATTATTAAAATAAAATATTAATAAGAATAATCTGTTTGCCTATATTATTAAAATTAAGATTATTTTTCTTTTTCTTTACCACAAGTATACTCTTTTAAGGAAGTTATATATTAAGTCAGAAATTTTAAAATATTACAGTAAATACATTTATAATAGTTATAATCATTATACTGAGATAATATTTTTAGATTTAGCTTAGAAAAAGTTATTGGCTGCTTAAAAAAAGATTAAGAAAGATAAGAAAATAATTCTAATAAAACTTTTTTATCTTAAGAAGTAGTAAAAACTACTTTAAAAATATACTAGTTAATTTATTTAAATAGATATTAAAGATATAGAGGAGTTAGAGCGTTTAAAAAAGAAAAAAAAGAAAAAATAGAAATAAAAAGCTAAATTATAAAAATCAAATAAGATAATTATAGTTATTATCTAAAAGTTTCTTATATTATCTAATAATAAGTTTGATTATATCTTCTTTAAGTTTTTTTCTAGCGAAATACTTAAATCTTTTTAGGGCAGTTTAAGTGCTTAACTGGTTTCTATAAATTATATTTAGGTCTATATCCTTTCTAACTAACTAGATAAAAGATTCTTTTATCTACTAATTTTTTTTTTAGAATATTTTTAACTTTATATTTGTTTTTAGTTGCTTCATTATTACTATTTTCTAGGTTTTTGGTTGATTTTAATAATAAAATATAGAATACTGAGTGCACTTTTATTTTTACTAATAGTTAAAGTTTATAATTATTATTAATAAATTTTTCTTGAATTATAAAAGATCTATATTTAATAATATTAAGTTTATTGCTTAGTCTTTTACTTAGAATATTAAATTTTTTCTATCTAATTGTTTGTTATAGTAAGTAAATTTTCTTTTTTTTTTTTAAAAATTAACGTGTTTTCGCACTTCTTATTATAGTAGATCTTTATTTAGTTTTTAGTCTACTTAATATCTTTTGATATTATCTAATAGAGTATCTATAGTTTATTAGTTTATATTATTATAGCTTTAGATAATCTTTCTTGTAGTACTTTAGACTATGTTATTCTTAAATATCATTTAAGATTCATAAAATATAGAATTTATTTTATTGTAGTATTTTCTATATTATTTAATATAAACTATATTAATAATAGTAGTTCTATCTAATTATCTTATTCTTAATCTAAATAATATCAAAAATATTATTTAACTATTTGAATTATTCTTTCAGACTAGCTATTAATCTATTAGTGATTTATAGTTAATAACTTATAATATATTCTATATATCTTTATAATTATTTATCAATATTTAGATATAAATAACTTATCTTAGTCTATAATAAGTTTATTTAATAATTTAGTCTATATAAAAACTTTTTATAGTATAAATTTTATATATTATTCTACTATTATATTTTTTAATGTTAGTTCTAAGATAATATATTTTATAAGTTAGTTAACTATTATTATAGTATTGATATAAATAACTTCTATTATTAAGTCTTTAGACTATGATAGTCCTTAGATAAAATTAATAGTGATATTTTTCTATACTTCTTCTAGTATTTCTAGTATTTATATTTTTTTAAAGGATTTATAGTATACTGCTTTATTTCTATTATATTTATTATAGTTTCTAATATAATTCTTAATCTTTTTTTATATATAAGGAAAGTAGAATATTTAAATAATTATTTTAATTATTCTTTCAACTTCTTGATGTTCTTTTGTAGGAGGATTGTGGTATTACTAAATGACTTCTATAGTTATATTCTGCGGTACTCTGATTATTTTATTCTATATTACTAAGCTTTTCTGAATATTTTTTATAATTTATCTGGCTTATAATTCTTTTTGTATTTTTTAATCTTTATTGGTTTCCTAATGTATTTATTTATAGAATAGATCATTATTAACAACTTTTATTGTGGTCGCAATGATTATATTGTAATTATAATATAGAACTTCTAATTTTTCTTATAGAATATTTATTTTAAAAGATTCTATCTTAATTATATAATCTAGTTATCTGTTTAATATGTCTATAGCTATATTTTGTTTTTCTAGAATATGTTTAATCTTGTAATTAAATTTAGCTAGTTCTTTAGTCTATTGTATTTATCTTCTAGATAATTCTTTTATTATTATAAAGTATTTTAAATTATAATAATTATTTTTAATAATTACTTTATATTTTACTTCTTAGAGATAGTATCATTATTATTAAAATGCTTAAACTATTACGAGTAATTCTTAGTTATAGATATTATAGTTAACTTCTATTAATATAAACTTTCTTAAGTAGAATATAATAATCTATATTTCTTCTTTTTTATTAATTTATTTATGGATTACTCTAAGAGTATATCTAGATATATTTATTTATAGAATGCTTTGTAATTTTAGATTAAATAGTTATAAGATTAATATAATTTTAATGAGTTTTTTAATATTTTTAAAAGATTGTTGTCTCTTTATTATCTAATTAAATAGTTTATCTTTTTTCAGTAGTTCTATCATTAGTGTTATAATATCTAAATATTTCTTAAGATATTATTAAATGTATCTGCTGGCTTTAAGAAAAGATTATATATTGTAAACATTTGTTAGAATTAGTTATTTAAGGATAGTGTCTAATTTTTCTTTTAGTATTTCTAGTCTGTTTATTATATATATTATTTCTAGATAGTTAACTTATATAGTGTTGAATTTATACTTTTTGATTTTAAAAGTTAATTCTATTTCTATAAGTTTTATTATAACTAGTTATATATAGTTATTATGTTCCTTGAAATCTTTTAAGTAGACTATAACATTATTGAAGTATACTATAATGAAGAGGTTAAGGTATTCTTATAGGATATAGATTATAAACCTCATGAATTCTGCTAGTAACTATTTAAGTTCTATAGATACTACTAGCCATTTATATAATCCTAAATCTATAAAGAATACTATTTTCTAGATATTATCATTTTTTATTTGTAGGTTGTAATATCCCTATTTAATATTAAATATTATTATAATTTTTACGCCTTGTAATAAATCTTTTTTTTATTCCTAATATGGTATTTTATTTATATTGTCTTTGGTCATATTATTTAATTTTTAGTAGTTAATGACTATTTATAGTAATCTATTATGTTTTAATATAAATATTACTTATATAGAAACCTTTACTTTTAATTCTCTAATATAACTAGCTGCTAAGAATTTCTTAATAAATTCTTTAGTAATTCAGAGTTTATTTTATAAGATTTATTATTGCTTCATTTGTAGTATCTATACTCTTATTTTAAAAGATATCTTTGCTTTATATTCTTTTTCATATTATAGTAGTTGATATTCTTTTTTTATAAATAATTCAGTAAAGTCTTGATATTTTTTTAGTAGCTTATCAAGCACTTTTTTCAGTTCTTTTTTATATATTTCTCTTAGTTTCCTTTATATTTTAATTTATTAGTCTATTTTATTTATTTTTTTAATATATTTTATCTTTAACTACTGATCTAGTTTAATCTCTATCTGCTCTGTTTATAGCATCTTTATATCTATTAATATTATCTTGTGTTTCTAGTCAATGACAGGATTATGTTTCCATAGCCATGTCATTCTAAGTATAATATTAAAATCTTTTTGCTCGAATAGGCTTAAATTTAGTTAGATACTTTCTTTGTGTTCTTTTAATTTAATTGTAATATTTTTAGTTTATTATACGAATCTTTTAATTATAATTTGTTCTTCAAAATTTTATATAGTATACTATAGATTTATTTTATATGTTTAGATCCTGTTTTTCCTGATGTATGCCTTGCTAATGTAATTTGCTAATGTTTCTAAGTTAAAGAGTAGCTTAGCTTTATGTCTATTGATTGTTTCTTTGATAATAATTACAGTTTCTCCTATCTTGATAGTTATAATAATAAGGTAGTGTCTTTTTTTATACCTCTTAAGGTATTGTTTCTATGATAGAATAATTTCAGTCTAATCTTTATTAGTGTAGATGACTTGTTCTTTATAGTATAGACATTTTTTTATATAACATTGGTCAGTTTTGATGTTATTATAGAAAAGATACTAAATTTCTTCTGTATAGCATTAATATTTATTCTAGCTCTTTAGATAGTCTAGAATAAGTTGATAGATAATTATTAATGCTATTAGCTTCTATTTATTTTTTTTCTTTTCTTTAAGATAAATCAGACATTTTAATTTATAATATTATATTTAGTGTATTTTCTTATAATAGTATCTTTTATATTATAGATAGTATATATATAAACATCTTTTAGTATGCCTAAACATTAGATAATATAATTATATTCCTTTGATAAGTGAGATATACTCAAATTTATTTACGAATATAATATTCTTTTTCCTATGTATATCATATTTATGAAATATCCATTTATGGTATTTTTTGTATTTAAGGATGTGTTGTCAGTATATCTGAATAGAGTCTTCTTAATATACTGATTTAGGTGGTTTATAACTATATTCTTATTTTGGTTCTTTGTAGTTGATTTCAAGGAATTTCTTTATTATTTTAGAGTCTTTATTATCTATTTCTGGTTTTTCTTTGCTTATTTCTAGAATTTTAATTCTTATTCTTAGAACTGTTATGTTAGTTCCTAGGACTAAATCCTATTCTTTCTTTATAATTAGTAGTTGTTTCTAGAATAATCTAATTATTTCATTTATTTAGTTAATCGCTTTTGCAGTGTTTTTTCTAAGATTAGTTATTCTTGTTAACTGTGATTATTATAAGATATCTAATTCTTAATCTAAGTCTTTATAGTTAACTTCCTTATCTTTTCCACTATCTCAAAATATTAGAGGATGTTGGCTTTCACTTTTTAATAAAAGATTATTAATACGCTATCTAATAGTTTTACTATATTGGTTTTTTTTATAAAATTCTCTAATTAGTCCTTTCTTTTAATCTTATTATAGATAAGGTTATACTTTTTTTAGATTAGTATCTTTTTCCTAGAATAGTTCCTTTTCTGAACTCTATCTAAGATGTTTTTTAGATTGTCTAAAGCTATCTTCTAGCTTAAAATTCTTAAGTATATTATATATTTCTTTTTTCAATATTGGTCTCTAGAAGTTCTTGACTTTATTAACTTATTTATTTTCTAATTCTTCTTTTTTATTATCTAAGAAGATTATAATTATCTGGTGTATAACCATAATTTATTAATAGACTATTATTATTTTCTAAGGGCTGATGTTACTGTTCTGTCTGTTTTACCTTAATTAGCACTGTTATATAAAGTGCTTTTTTTATTTATACTTATAATAAGCTTTATTTTCTTTATATTTAGCTATTTCTTTTTTATTAATTATATTATTAAGCTATATCTTAATATTACCGTCTTTATTGTACTGAATTCCTTATTTTACTGATATATTGATATACTAAAGGAATTCTCTAATTTTCTTCTATCTCTGAAACTTCTGTCGCTTCTGCTTAATCTTGAACAGTTTATTATTAATCTTAACTACCATCTTAATAAATCTATTAATGTTGTTAGGTTAGTTAAGTTTAATAAGTTTTGTCTAGATTTCTTCTTTAAGCATATTCTCAAAGATTATGATTTAAATAATATTATTATAGTATAGTGGTGTTACTATCTATTAGAATTTAATTACTAATTACTAAATAGATCTAGTCTATTATAAATATCTTAATTATCTTTTTATAGTCTATAGCTTATTAATATTTTTAAACACTTTTCTAAGTTTCTATTTGAATATACTATAGTTCGAAAATAGTTCTTTAGTAATAGTTTTCTAACTATTTTTATTAGTAGTATATAATTTACTTAGTATAGATTATATTTATTCTAACCCGCCGGGAAAATCAAAAATCAACCTTTTGAAATTCAATGCTACTGGAAGGCATCCAGGGCTTCGCTATGGCCCCTGGACTCCCCAATATCGACAACCACCCCCTAGACCCAGGGGGGCAGGCGCTAGGTCTGGTGAACCCCGTAGGGGCCTATATAGGCACCCCAGCGGGAACAGCACTACCAGCGCCCCCTGAGGCAAGTGTAACAATTCCTTAGAGCAAGGGCTTCTTGCCTAGCCTAGAAATTAACCCTAGGGAATTGTTTTCCTCCCTAAGCAGTATACCAGGCTTCTAAGAAGCACCTAAAACTCTAGGGAAGAGACTACAGGAACACAGCCTTGATAAAATAGAAAGAGTCCCTATAAAGACCCTAATCAGCCTAGCCTACAAAGATATAAAACAGGCTTTATTAAGCTATTTTATAAGCAGCAATAGCGCGCTATACGCGGAGATAGCCACTATAAAGACCTATATAATCTCTTTAGTAAAGGCTATAAAGCAGCGCCTTATAGACTAATTAAGTACTCTAAAGCACTATTTCTCAATCTTAAAAGCTTAACAGGCCTCTCCAAATACCCTAAACCACCTCCTAAAGCCTCTATCGTCAGAGAGCGACCACCAGGGCCCACAATAGCCTCTGCCATCCTAGGGGACGACGTTTGCAGAAATCGTCTATGGTCCCTAAGCTAACCCAAATAGGGCTGCTAAGCCCATAGAGCTATGTAGAGTCTTATTCTTAATATTAAAACCACCCTCTGGAGTAAAGCCCACAGCAGGCCTTTAGTAGGCCAATATAGCGGCTAACAATGCCTAAGAGTGGTAAATTATTATAAAAAAATAGGCTTACTCCCTAAACTAGCCCTTAAAAGTCTAAATGGATCTAAGAAGCCTGAAGTCTATTCGCAGAAGTAATAAAGGAGACCGTAGGCTTATATTTAGATGTGAAAATAGCTATACTGCTTTTAGAAAGTCTAAAGTCAATATTATCTTGCAGCTTAACCACTGCCTAGTCTAGACAGGCTTCCTAAACTTCACCAGGGTAATAGACGCCAATTACACTGAATTAAGGGCTATCTCAGCTCTATTGAACTAAAGAAGTACTATAGGCTTGCTATTACTAGCCTATAAGGATCTATTAGTGGCTATCTGCCACTAGATCAACCCTGTAGTCATTTTAGTGGAAACAGACTAATAGTAGTACAAGATTAAGATATATATAGTGCTAATAGCTCGCTATAGCGCCTTAAGGCTAGATCTAGCTAAAGAAGAAATTGAATTAAAGAGTATATGCATTTTAATAAAAAACCTTATCTGGATTAAGCTAATAACAGCTATTCAGATTAATAAATAGCGTTTCTCTACTATTATTATAATAGTAGAAGGCCTAGATGATGTCTATAGGCTACTTGTCTAAAGTGTATACTTTAAGGGCAACAAACACCTTATCAGTCCCTATCACAAAGTGGGTAAAGATACTGTTTATATCTAATACTATGGTATTAACTATTAAATTTATAGAAGCTATAGCACCTAACCACTACTCTATACTGTGTATGCTGACATTTATGAAGTCCAAAAGTATATCTATAATATGCTAGACTGCAGAGCCTAAACAGGCTATCTATATCTATATGTACCCACTAAATGTGGCAACTATAAAAGAAAACACCAAGCTAATTCCCTAAAGTGTCCTAAGCTTCAGAAGGCCTGCCAGTGACTCCATAAGCACTTCCTTAGTATAGAGATTGTTATGCCCCCTCTCTCTCTTGAATAGACTAAATAGAAAAACGTTATTAAGGAGGCTTTTTTTCTAATTATTACCCAGGACGCCCCCTAAGCCCCAAAGCTTAGGGAGGTTGATAATGCTATAGAAGATGCTTTAGAGATATCACCTTTACTGTATTCATCCTTATGTCTAATACTAACATCTGGAGCTACAGCCTCTATTAATGTTGATTATTCAATATAATTGCGGCCATACCTACCTTGTAATCTTAGAAGCTCTAGAAGTGGAGATAAAATAGTAAATAGATATTATATATCTGTAAGAGCCTTATATTATTTATAACTTCTTCTATCTAGGCTATCTGCTGTACTGGCTAGAGAAGGAGGAGTGGGATCAATAGATATTTATAGCTATCTATAAAGACTTTATAGGGGTGGTTAAGATTGAGAACTGCATTAATTTAGTAGACCATCTCTATTTACAGGCCCTAGACATATAGGAAATATTAATAATTAGCAGGCATGCCCCCTGACGTATTAGAATAGTTAACTATTATAATATGTGGATTAGGGCCAGTTACTAGTGATAAAGGGCCTTTTCTAGATAATACTAGGCTATCAAAGACGCAGACTAGGATCTACTTATAGTAGATAGATGCCTATTAGTGGGTGATTTCAACGTCTATAGCCCTTCATGGAACTCACTAGCCAAGGACTAGGTTAATGCTAAGCCTTTAGAACAGCTTATAGAGCGGCACTCACTATATATTAATAACTTACTGGGGGAGGCCACATGCTATAAGAAGACCGAGGGGGTGTTAATTATTGATTTAGTGTTATCCTCGTCAACCCTAGGGCCTCTGCAAGTTTGGGAGGTGGATAAGGATAAGTTTATAATATCTAACTATGAGCTTATCGTCCTAGCCTGGAAAGCCCTAGAACCCTCTCTAGGAGGAATCTCTAGGGAGATTACTAGGTGGCAGATAGAAGTTCTGTAGGTAAACAAGGAAGCCTTAAAGCTGGCTACAGTAGCTTAGACCTCAGAGGCTGTAGGCTACTCTCCTCTTAGTGATTAATGTACCAAGGAAGACCTTGTTAAAGAGGCTAATTGGGTGTAGGATACCCTAACCAGCATACTCGATAGGCATACCAAAGCAGTACAGCTTTGTGCACGCTCTAAGCGGTGATGAAAGCTAGAGCTACAGTAAACCTAGAGCTTATAGACTGCAGCCTGTAAGTGGTGACAGGCTTATGCCTGTACTAACACCAAATTTAAGACTATAAGAACCGCTTATTACTATAAAATAAAGGCGGCTAAAAGGACCTGCTAGAAGGTCTTCCTTGCTAAAAGAGGCCCTGGGAAGAAGGAAGAGTGGAAAAAGGGTTCTAACCCCACTGGGAACCCTTTTCCCAAAGGCCCTAGAAATAACCTAGAAAAGCCTTCTCTAGAAGATCCTAATAGGTGTTAAATAGCCCTACAATATACTAAGCCACGGACTAATTCCATTACCTCAGCACTCTAAGGCCTGGATCTAGAGGCTTCCCCTGCCACTACTATAGCTGATAAAGAAGCTTTAATTAGGAAAATAGTATTTCTTAACGCCTCCTGTAGCTCCTCTTTTAGGGAGTTGCCAGGTGGACAGGCCTATATGTTTATAATACTAGAGTGGGTATATCAGGCCCTATTCAGCTAGAGTATTAAGAAAGCTCTAGGGACTAATAGGCTTAATTTTAAAGTATACTGGCTACTCTGGGCACTAGACTTATCCTAAATTATAGGGATAGCTAGACAGTGCTTTTGGCTTGAGATATACCTAGGGGCCTAAAAGACCACTAAAAACATCCTACTTCAGAAGCTAGGAAAGCCTAATTACATCTAAGTAAAGGCCTAGAAGGTGATAAGCTTACTTAGCTGCCTAAACAAAATTATTAAGAAGCTGGCTACAGGCTTTATAGCAGACTGGTATAAGGCTTAAAAGACTTTATATTCTAGATAAATGGAGTACAGGCAGGGCTATAGGGCTATTAATATAATGGCCTACCTTGTGTAAATAGTATACAAGGGATAGACTTAAAAGCTTCTTACAAGCACTATTTTTATTAATGTTATAGGGGCTTTCAACTATATTAACCTCTATAAGCTTAGTGAGGCTATAGAAGCTGTAGGCCTAGATAATAACCTTATAAAGTAGACCTTATCCTTCCTTATAAATAAAAAGGTCAGTCTTATAATTAATGATTATAAAGCCCCTGAACAGCTTATTAATTTAAAGCTGTTCTAGGACTTACTGGTCTTCTTAATCCTTTTTTTTATTTATATCTAGGGTGTGTTTTAGGCTATAGAATAGCAGATGCTAGGAATCAAGGTCCTGTTCTATACTGATGACATAGACCTAGTAGCCTAAGGAAGCTTAGTCTCTAAAATCTGTAGATAGCTAGAAGCAGCAGCAAAAGCTACTATTGAGTAGGGACTGGCAGATAGCATCAAATTTAACCCTAAAAAGATAGAGGCTATCCTATTCTCTAAGACCACTAGTAGAGAACATAAAAATCAGGTCCAAAAAGCTAAGATACAGATAGAAGACGCTTTAATGGCATTCTTCTTAATAGCTATCCAGTGGTTAAGGATTTTATTAAATCCAAAGCTTATCCTTAAAGTCCACTATAAGTACTGCCTGCAAAAAAGTCAAAATACTGAAAGACGAGTATAGGTATTATACAAGGCCTAGAGGCTTCTTTTAAACCTAGTATAACGAATCTAAAAGGCTATCACGCAGTCAGTGGCGCTTTATAAGGCTAAGCTTTGATAATATAGGTAAAAGAACTGCCTAGAAAGACTATAGGACCTAATTAATAACCAGGCCTGGGCAGTTATAGATATACTGAAGTCCATCCTGTTAAGACTGCTTATAAGGGAGGCAGCTCTGGAACCAGCAGAGGCCCTATTAGATAGTAAATAGCGGTGGTATGCCCTGAGACTTCTAAGACTTCTCTAAGGGCATCCAGTAGTAGAAATACTCTCTATAATATTTAGGAAGAGAGACGTCTATGTATAATCTAGAGAGCAGCTACTAGAAGACCAAGCTTGGGCAATACCAATCCACCAAGACCCCTGGAAGCTGGGTATAGGCCTGGCCCGCAGGCTACAAGAGGCCTTGACCACCGATCCTTTCTAAGGCTTTAAGCGTACAATAGAGCCTGGTAATAGGTTTATACTACTAGATTTTAGGATAGACTCCTCTGAAACCATTATACAATTAGCCTTAGATCTTCTAAGTAGGATAGGGAACACCGACCTTTACTTAGATAGTTCTAGGTTAGATGATCAATGTATAGGCGCTATAGTAGCTTATAAGCTATTTATTAGCTTCTAGAGGTTGCGTCTAGCTCTTTTAGACGCAGGCTTCGAAGTCTTTGATACAGAACTAATAGGAGTAGTCAAAGCCCTAGAGTGGGCGCTGGTAGAGAATCTTATAGGGCCAATTAGGGTATTTTTAGATGTCTAGGCCGCTATAAGCAGGCTCCAGTATACCTGGCCTAGCCTAGGATAAGCCCTAGCGCTGCGGGCACACGACCTAGCTAGGGAACTATAGACCATCGGCCGCAGGGTTACTATATGTTGGGTGCTAGGCCATAAAGGGGTTCTAGATAATGAGGAGGCCGATAAGGCCGCTAAGAAAGCTGTAGGGAGGCTCTGTATAGGTAAGTACTCAGGTATCTTACTGGCTTATACCTAGCGGGTATGTATTAAGACTTATAATGCTATTAAGACTAACTAGCTTATTGTAAAGCTTGCAAGATATATTTAATAGATAGACTAGATCTATTAATCTTTTTAGGAATGGAAGTTTGATCTAATAGTAATAAGCACCTCTAAGTATCTAACACGGCGGTATTATTAATTTAAGACTAGCTATACCCTAATTGGGGCCTATCTGTACTGAATTAAGGCCTAAGATTTCTTTAATTGCTTAGGATACTCTAGGGGGACTAAGACAGTAAAACACCTTTTTATAAACTGTCGACAGTGGTGCTACTAGTAAGAAAAACTATATGCCAGCTTGGCTAAAGCGGGGGTAAAGACCCCACAGGATAGCGAGCAGTGCCCCAAAGCACACTTATTCTAGAATCCAAAGGCCATTACAGCGCTACTGGCATTTATAGAGGCTATTAGAGAGCAAGAGAATAACTAATAAGCCTAGAAGCAGGCCTATAAGACTGATAATTAGGGCATTAAGGCCCTGGATAAGGGAGAGCGAGAGGGGGAAGGATAGTGGGTAGAGGCGGCCCACTATTATAGGCAACACCTAAACATTAATGGCCATAAAAAGGGGGTAGTGGTTGCCACCTATTATAAGCCCCCGAATCATCCTGCGCATATAAGCGGCATAGGGTAAGGAAAGTGTAAGATACCTTAAAAGCCTGGATCCAATGGGGGTAGAGGCACCGGCTTATGGGGGGCAACCCCTATAAGCAGGCCTAATCCACACGAATCGCTGTCTGTCATAGCCTAGGGCTCGGTATAGACGTTAAATTTGATTAAATAATAATAATAATAATTATATTTATTCTGCTGTTATATCAGTAAAGTATAATACTATAAAGATTATTTTCTTTTTATTATTAGTAATCTGGTTAGCTTTAATATATATTTCTATATTAACTAAAAATGTTTTCAACTTAGATCTAGTTCTGTTAAAGATTATAGATTTTAATAATTTAATTTTATTGCTGGTTGTTCTAGCTTCGCTAGATAGTATAGCTATGACTTAAGCTTCAAGTTAGTTAATATAATCATTTTTTTTAGTAATTATAGTTTATAGTCTTTAGATATATTTATTTATTTAATTAATAACTCTTTCTAATATAGTAAATCTTTACTGAGTTTGTTTATTGGGTTTATTATTATTATCTTGATTAACTGGTCTTGCTTGTCTTGCAGATAGATATAGAGTTACTAGTTCTGCTGCTGGTGTATTGCTATTTTCTATTATGATTAGCTTGTTAATAAGATTTAATTGTTTATTTAGTTTTTAAAACTTTGTGTTATGAGGGTGTTTTATTGTCAATCAGTTCAATAACTTGTCACTAAGATATGAATTAGGATAGATATTCTGCTAACAGAAGATAAAATAAGAATGTTATATAAGGTAATCTTAGGATAAGTAGAGTATTATTATAATGATAGACTGCAAAATATATTAAAAAGTAATAATAGTATGTTATTTACTTAAAAAAATAAAATATAATAAACTAGATATATAATAGTAAATAAATATTTTTATATAGTTAATTCTAAATATAATAAGTATAGTTAAGCTCTACTTAACTATGTTATTAATATAGTTCCTTAGTATAGTCTCACTCTATTAACTATGCAGTCATATACTATAATATATTTTCACCAGTATAGTGTATATGCACTGTTAGAATATATCTACACTAAGTATACTTGTATGGAGTAGGTAGTCCTATACTAAGTGTATTTGCACTGAAATGGTGCAGCTATATTATTTAAGTGTATGTTCACTCGATGTATCTTCACTAAACCAGTGCATCTACATTATTCAGATTATATGAGTTCCTGTATAGTCACTTCTATCTTTATTTCTGTAATTAACAAGTCTACTCCATAGGAGTTTCAGGCAGCTTGCTTATGTAAGTAGCGTCCGCTACTTATCGATTGGCCGAGCGTTCACGATTCTTATGACATCTATATAGAAATAAACGCGTTAGATAGAGTAATAGCTGTAGTCCTATCTTAACTATATAAAAATAAGAAATAATATCTAATTGTATATTACTCTACATTAATAACCCTAGCTAAACATAATTACAATATCTATAATAAAGAACTACTAGCAGTAATAAAGACTTTAAAGAAATAAAAGTCTAAATTAATTAGACTAAGAAAATAGAAGTTCTTTAATATCTTATCAGATCACTAGACTCTTAAGTACTTTATAATTATTAAAACTCTAAACACCCAATAAACCCAATAATATAAGTTTTTAGAGGAATATTGTCAATCGGTTCAACAACTCGTCACCAAGATGTGAATCGGGGTGGGTATTCTGCTAACAGAAGACAAGATGAGAAGATTATATAAAGCAATCCTAAGATAAGTAGAGTACTATTATAATAATAGACTATAAAGTATATTAAAGAGTAATAATAGTATATTATTTATTTAAAAGAATAAAATATAATAAGCTAGATATATAATAGTAAATAAGTATCTTTATATAGTTAATCTTAAATATAGTAAATATAGTCAAGCTCTACTTAACTATATTATTAATATAGTTTCTTAGTATAGTCTTACTCTGTTAACTATATAGTTAATTTTTTACCCGCCGGGAAAATCAAAAATCAACCTTTTGAAATTCAATGCTACTGGAAGGCATCCAGGTAGTCTTCCGCACGACCCAGTAAAACCCAGACCCAACCCAGACCCAACCCAGACTGGGTTGGGTTTTGGGTCAAACATGTCGACCCAGTAATGGGTCTGGGTTGGACTGGGTAACCCAGTACTGGGCCTGGGGCCCCAAATTGGGTTACAAACATAACAAATATACCAAGAATTCTAATTGCATAACTTATGCATTTTGTAGTTGTATTTTTGAGTATTTACTTTACAGATTTATTAGGAAAAAAGGTAAAAGAAAAGCCTTTATTTAGAATTTACATATTTAACTAATGATATTCAAATATATCATCTTCCCGGCTCTTACGTTTCCGCCCTGATACCCGTGTCTGTGTACAGGTTGGTGGTAATGACGGTGAGCCTGGACTATCTGGTTCAGCAGCAGATAAGGAAGTCGTATCTAGTCCTATATCCTCCATTTCATTCTCTGGTCCATTTTCTAGCTCATCCTCTTGCTCCTCTGTATCACTAATTGGATTGATCTCATCCTTGTTAAGCTTCTCTTCCCTTTCTTCTTTCGCCGCCTCAAGCTCATCCTGTGAGAAGAATTTTTCAAGAAGCTTTGCTTCCTGTGCCTCTATATCGAATTTGGATGTACAAAGAAACATCATCAACTCCTCAATCGTCTCGGTCTTCATTCTCCCACGACGATAGTGACAAACATCTCGAGCAGTATTAAAGAGGCGTTCCACTCCTGCACCAGTGGCTGGGAAGGAGAGCGCATCTCGCGCAAGGGCGGCAATAGCTGGAAAGCGATATTGATGCTCTTTCCAAAAGATAAGTGGCCCAACAGAAACAGTATCTAGTTTAAGATTAGTGAACTAGCAATACATAGGTAGTGGATAATCACTGACCACTATCAAGATATTGACTAATTTCATCAGTCATCGCTCGTGGCTGTATATCCTTTCCATCAAGCATCTCCTCCAGCCTTGAGCTTGGTTGAGCTGCAGTGTGAGAGCTGTATGCATCCTGGCTTTGACTTTTTACTTGCGCTTGGTATGGGATGAGGGCTTGCTGAAAGGCGTTGCGATAGATATCTCGCCACTTCTGATCCCAATCGCTAGAGAGAAAGAATCTAAATTTATTCACTGGTGCAAGCATCGTACTGACGGCATAGATATGCCCTCGAATAGTATCGGTTTGAGCGTAGTACTCATCAAGCTTGGTCCGTCCAGCGTCCAGTGCGTCCAGCATTTGTTTCTTCCATGGGACACGCTTCCGTTGTAGCTGTGTCTGTGATCGCTCAAGATGATCAAAAAGTCGGTTGTAAATCTTGAACACATAGTGGGCAGTGACGTCTCGAGTCTTTGATAACTGGGTTGTATAATCGAAGAACGGCTCAGTGATACAGAGAAGATAGTCAATTTGGCGCCACTCGTGCTCGCTAAGTAGCATCTCCTCACAGTCATACTCTGCACAAAATAAAGAGAAGATAGCACGTAGCCGTTTGGCCCGGCGAAGCATAAGAAATGTAGAATTCCATCGTGTTTTCACATCTTGGATGGGAACAATCTTGACGTTTGTTGTCTGAAGATTGTAGAATGTCTCTCGGCGCTGGGGGCTTGCATTTATATAAATTGCAAGATAACGTACTTTGTTCAATGTAGAAGAGATCTGACATTGCTTCGCATTCTCTTGAACCAGCCTGGACTGACTCTCTGTCCACTTTGTCTCCGCGGATTCATTGGATGGAACTGCCTTAATCCGAACAAGAAGCTGATTAAGACTGAGCTGGATAACATGGGCAAGGCATGGTATTCGTGTAATAATGACACCATCTGATAAAGCTTGTTGGAGAGACGCAGCTAATGCCTTATTGTTTGATGCATTATCTGTGGTCAGCCCAAACACTCTATCTTCAATGTTGTTCTCTACCAGGGTTTCCATCAGAACACCACTTAAGTAAGACCCCGTATGTGTACCGTGAAGTGGCTTAAAACCAAGAAGCACCTCACGATAAACCCAATCACTGTCGATAAAATAACCAGTGATCGCCATAAATGCCTGCGAGAATGGAGATGTCCAACAGTCAAGCGCAATAGATATCTTTGAACCAGCAGGTAGCGTACGAAGAACCCGCTGCTGCCGGTCTTTGACCAAGCTCCCTAATCGGCGACGGATTGTATCGGCAGACGGGATCACTGGAGCGACAAGAGCAGAACGCGCTTTGTAGATAATCCGCTTAAATGATGGATGCTCGATGAGGTGGAATGGTAGCCGATTGAGAGTCAGGAATTGCAAGATATCGTCTTCCCAGTCCTCTTGTAAAAAGGGTATATCTGCTGAGATTTCGCCCTAGGAAGACATACCATAGATTAGTATCTAAGTATCGTTTCACAGTCTAAAACATACCTCTTTTTGGAGAAACTTTGTAATCTCTGCCTTCTTTCCCTTCTCCGACCGTAGGCACCCAGCTGTCTTCAGATGTTTCTGGATTGTTGATGTGCCGTGATACTGCGCTTTGCCGGAACTGTTCAGACTCAGGGAATAAGGATGCTCAAGAATCTTTCCACAGCGTTTGCACATGACCTTTGGTGTGCCATCTACACCCTCAGCAACCTGGTTGTAGCTATTCCAGATCACCGTGTGGCGATGTGAATCCCAGTTGATCTTTCTTTTCCGCCCATAGTCCGTCTGTAACCACCAGTCGATAAACTCGTTGTGTGACATCTTGTCGTAGAGAACAAACCTATTCCGGCGATCAGGTCCAACACGTATCAAAGAAGGAGGAACGAGGAGGTCATCTGGCCGGTGGAAGCCAGAATCAATTGTATGATGACTTGCGGATGGAGTGATTTGTTGCGTTGAGAGAGATGGAAGATCATCAATATCTCCACTATAAAGTGACGATGTGAAGTCGGAAAGCTGGCTTTGAGACATGACAAAAGATATGTAAGCATCACGAAGGGGAGAGGTAAAGGGAAAATATGAATAACATACTGAGATGGAAAAGCACTACAATTAGAAAAATGAGAAAAATGAGAAAGTCAAGTTAATTGATATGTCAGATGGAATGAATCCTTGTCCTCTCATTCATTGGTTTGGTATACTGATATTATGTGGACCTAATGCATTATCCCTGTAATAACCCAGTAATAGCCCAGAGACAACCCAGAGAACCCAGTCAAGGCCCAGTCAAACCCCAGTCAAACCCCAATTCCCACCCCAGTTTCCCCAAGCCTAGCCAAAAAAATTCATCCCGTCCTACTTTCAAAGTTGAAGCCTTCGACTTAAATGTAGATATCTAGGTATTCTGACAAGCGTCGGAATTATCAATAGAACGGTTTGATATTCTGACAACAGTAGAACATTTAAACAGTTCAATACATTCTAATATTCCCCGAAATATTTATTTGATTCATGTAGAAATGTATAATGTGTGAATATATGTTTAACATATATAACTACATCGGTACGACGATAGATGCGCATTTTCCCACCACACCGTAGATACGGCCTTTCCATGTAGAACGAGGCATTGTAAAAGATAAGCAACAGTGAATTCGATATGCCCTTTTCATATTTAAGAAATTCCTTAAAGATTTCATTGATTTCCTGGTAGAAAGTGTTCTATTTCAGTGTAAACATCAAAACGGGAAAAATGACGGCGTGTAATTTAAATAATTATACCATAATTTATGCCGGAACTGGGTCGAAATGGGTTATTTCTGGGTTTTCTGGGGCCCCAGTGACTGGGCCTGGGTTGGGCCTGGGTTATGAAGCTTCGACCCAGACCCAGACCGGGTTGGGTTTTGGGTCGTGACCTTCGACCCAAAATGGTTTATGCGGAAGTCTACATCCAGGGCTTCGCTATGGCCCCTGGACTCCCTAATATCGACAACCACCCCCTAGACCCAGGGGGGCAGGCGCTAGGTCTGGTGAACCCTGTAGGGGCCTATATAGGCACCCCAGCGGGGACAGCACCACCAGCGCCCCCTAAGACAAGTGTAACAGTCCCTTAGAGTGAGGGCTTCTTGCCTAGTCTGGAAATTAACCTTAGGGAGTTGTTTTTCCTCTTAAGCAGTGTGCTAGGCTCCTAGGAAGCATCTAAAACTCTAGGGAAGAGACTACAGGAACACAGCCTTGATGAGGTAGAAAGAGTCTTTATGAAGGCTCTAATCGGCCCAGCCTATAAGGATATGGAACAGGCCTTATTAGGCTATTTTGCAAGCAGCAATAGTGTGTTGCATGTGGAGATAGCTGTTATAAAGGCCTATATAACCTCTTTGATAGAGGCTATAGAGCAGTGTTTCATAGACTAATTAGGCGCTCTGGAGCGCTGTTTCTTAATTTTAGAAGCTTAATAAGCTTTCCTGAACGCTCTAAACCATTTCCTAAAGTCTTTATTGTTAGGGGACGACCGCCAGGGCTTATGATAGTCTTTGCTATCCTAGGGGATAACGTTTGTAGAGGTCACCTATGGTCCCTAAGCTAATCTGAATAAGGCCGCTAAGCCTATAGAGCTATGTAGAGCCTTATCTCTGATATTAAAACTATTTTTTAGGATGAAGCCCGTAGTAGGTTCTTAGTAGGCTGATATAGTGGTTAGTAATGTCTAGAAGTAGTAAATTGTTATAAAAAAATGGGCTTATTCCCCGAACCAGTCTTTAAAAGTCTAAATAGATCTAGAGAGTCTGAAGCCTATTTACGGAAGTAATAAGGGAGACTGCAGGCTTATATTTAGGTGTGAAAATAGCTGTATTGCTTCTAGAAAGTCTAAAGCTAATGTTATTTTATAGCTTAACTGCTATCTAATCTAGGTAGGCTTCCTGAACTTTGCTAGGGTAATAGATACTAATTACACTGAATTAGGGGCTATCTCAGCTTTATTAGACTAAGGAAGCACTATAGGCTTGCTATTATCAGTCTATAAAGATCTATTAGTGGCTACCTGCCACTGGGTTGATCCTACAGTTATCTTAGTGGAAGTAGATTAACAATAGTATAAGATTAAGGTGCATATAATACCGGTAGCCTATTATAGTGTCTTAGGACTAGGCCTAGCTAGGGAAGAAATTGAATTAGGGGGCATATGTATTCTAATAAGAAATCCTATCTAGATTAAGTTAATAGTGGCTATCTAGACTAATAAACAGCGTTTCTTTATTATTATTATAATAATAAAAGGCCTAGATGACGTCTATAGACTATTTGTCTAAGATATACACTTTAAAGGCAATAGGCATCCTACCAGCCTTTATCATAAAATGGGTAAAGACACTGTTTACACCTAATACTGTGGTATTAGCTACCGAATTTATAGAGGCTATGGCACCTAATTACCACTTTGTATTATGTATACTGGTACTTATAAAGCCTAAGAGTATATCTGTAATGTGCTAGACTATAAAGCCTAAACAGGCCATCTATGTCTATATATATCTACTAAATATAGCAACTGTAGAAAGAAGTACTAGGCTGATTCCTTAGAGTGCCTTAAGCTTTAAAAGGTCTATTAGTGACTTTATAAGCGTTTCTCTAGTATAGAGATTATTATGTCTCTTTTCTTCCCTGAATGGACTAAATAGGAAGGTATTACTGAGGAGGCTTCTTTCCTAATTACTACCTAGGACGCCTCCCAAGCCCTAAAGCTTAGAGAGATTGATGACGCTATGGAAGATGCCCCAGGGATATTACCTCTACTGTACTCATCTCTATGTTTAATACCAACACCTGGAGCTGCAGCCCTTATTAATATTGATTATTCAACATAATTATGGCTATACCTACCCCGTAATCTTAGAGGCTCTAAAAGCGGGGATAAAGCAGTAAATAGGTATTATATATCTGCAAAAGCCTTATATTGCTTATGACTTCTTCTACCCAGGCTATCTGCTGTACTGGCCAGGGGGGGAGAAGCGGGATCAACGGGTGCTTATAGCCATCTGTAAAGACCTTATAGGGGCAGTTAAGGTCGAGAACCGCACTGATTTAGTAGACTACCTCTATTTACAGGCCCTGGACATATAGGAAGCACTAATAATTAGTAGGTATGCTCCCTAACGCACTAGAATAGTCAACTGTTATAATATATAGATTAAGGCTAGTTACTGGTGGCAAAAGGCCTTCTCTAGATGATACCAGGCTATTAAGGACGCAGACTAGGACCTGCTTATAGTGAATAGATGCCTATTAATGGGTGATTTTAACGCTTATAGCCCTTTGTGGAACCTACTGGCTAAGGGCTGGGTTAATATTAAGCCTTTAGAATAGCTTATAGAGCGGTACTTACTATATATTAATAACCTACTAGGGGAGGCCACACGCTATAAGAAGACTAAGGGGGTATTAATTATTGATTTAATATTATCCTCGCCAGCCCTAGGGCTTCTGCAAGCCTGGGAGGTGGATAAGGATAAGCCTACAACATCTGACTATAAACTTATCGTCCTAGCCTAGGAAGCCCTAGAAGAACCCCCTCTAGGAGGAATCTCCAGAGAGATTACTGGGTAGCAGATAAAAGCTCTGCAGGTAAACAAGGAAGCCCTAAAGCTAGCTACAGCAGCTTGGACCTCAGAGACTGTAGGCCACCCCCCTCTTAGTGATCAATGCACTAAGGAAGACCTTGCCAGAGAGACCAATTAGATACAGGATACCCTAACCAGTGTACTTAATAGGCATACTAAAGCAGTACAGCTTTATACACACTCTAAGTAGTAGTAGAAGCTAGAGCTACAGCAAGCCTAGAGCTTATAGGCTATAGCCTATAAGTAATAGCAGGCCTATATCTGTACTAACACCGAATTCAAGACTATAAAAACCGCTTATTACTATAAAATAAAGACAGTTAAAAGGACCTGCTAGGAGGCCTTCCTTGCTGAAAGAGGCCTTAGGGGGAAAGAAGAGTGGAAAAAGAGTTCTAACCTTATTAGGAACCCTTTTCTTAAAGGCCCTAGGGATGATCTGGAAAAGCTTTTTCTAGGAGATTCTAATAAGTATTAAATAGCTCTATAGTATATTAAGCCATAGACTAATCCCATCACCCTAGCATTTTAAGGCCTGGATCTAGAGACTCTTCCTGCCACTACTATAGCCGATAAAGAAGCTTTAATCAGAGAAATGGTATTTTTTAATATCTTCTATAGCTCCCCTCCTAGGGAGCTGCTAAGTGGACAGGCTTATATGCTTATAATACTAAAGTGGGTGTATCAGGCCCTATTCAGTCAGAGTATCAAGAAAGCTCCAGGGGCTGATAGGCTCAATTTTAAAGTATACTAGCTACTCTGGGCATTAGACTCACCCTGAATCATAGAGATGGCTAGGCAATGCTTTCAACTTGGGATACACCCAGGGGCCTGAAAGACTGCTAAAGGCATCCTACTTCGGAAGCCAGAGAAGCCTGATTATACCTAGATAAAGGCCTGAAAGGTGATAAGCTTACTTAGCTGCCTAGGCAAGGTTATTAAGAAGCTAATTGCAGGCTTTATAGCAGACTGGTATAAAATCTAAGAGGCTTTATACCCTAGATAAATAAGATACAGGTAGGGCCGTGGGGCTATTAATATGGTGGCCTACCTCGTATAAATAGTGCATGAGAGATGGACTTAAAAGCTTCTTATAGGCATTATCTTTATTGATATTATAGAGGCCTTTAACCATATTGACCTCTATAAGCTTAGTAAAGCTATAGAAGCTATAGGCCTAGATAATAACTTTATAAAATAGACCTTATCTTTCTTTACAAATAGAAGGGTTAGCTTTATAATTAATAGTTATAAAGCCCCTGAACAGCCTATTGACTCAGAGCTATCCTAAGACTTATTGGTCTCTTTAATCCTCTTTCTTATCTATATCTAGGGTGTGTTTTAGGCTATGGAATAGCAGGTGTTAGGAATCAAGGCCCTGTCCTATACTGATAATATAGGCCTGGTAGCCCAGGGAAGCTTAATCTCTAAAATCTATAAACAGCTAGAAGCAGCAGCAAAAGCTACTATTAAGTAAAGACTGGTAGATAATGTCAAATTTGATCCTAAAAAGATAGAAGCTATTCTATTCTTTAAGGCCACTAGCAGGGAATATAAAAATTAGGTCTAGAAAGCTAGAATGCAGATAGGAGATATTTTAGTAGTATTCTTTCTAATAGCTATCCAATGATTAGGGGTCTTATTAAATCTAAAGCTTATCTTTAAAGTCTACTATAAGTACTGTCTGTAAAAAGATTAAAATACTAAAAGACAAGTACAGGTATTGTTCAAAGTCCAAGGGCTTTCTCCAGGCCTAACATAGCGAATCCAAAAGGTCATTACACAGTCAATAGCACTTTATAAGGCCAAGCTTTAGTAATATAGGTAAAAAAACTGTCTAGAAGAACTGTAGAACCTAATTAATAACTAGACCCAGGCAGTTATAGACATACTGAAGTCCACCCTGTTAGGACTGCTTATAAGGGAGGCAGCTTTAGAACCAGCAAAGGCCCTATTAAATAGTAAATAGCAGCAGTATACCCTAAGACTCTTAGAACTTCTCTAAGGATATCCAGCAGTAGAAATACTCCCTATAACATTTAGAAAGAAAGATGCTTATGCACAGTCTGGAGAGCAGCTATTAGAAGACTGAGCTTAGATAATACTAACCTACCAAAGTCCCTGGAAACTGGGCATAGATTTAGCCTATAGGCTATAAGAGGCCTTGACTGCTAATCCCTTCTAAGGCTTTAAGTATATAATAAAGCCTAGTAATAGGTCTATATCACTAAATTTCAGGATAGACTCCCCTGAAACCACTATATAATTAGCCTTAGATTTCTTAAATAAGATAAGAAACACCAATCTTTACTCAGATGGTTCTAGGTTAGATGATCAGTGTATAAGCGCTATAATAGCTTATAAGCCACTTATTAGCCCCTAGAGATCGTATCTAGCTTCTCTAGGTATAGGCTTCGAAGTCTTTAATATAGAACTAATAGGAGTAGTTAAAGCCCTAGAGTAGATATTAATAGAGAATCTTATAAGGCCAATTAGGATGTTTTTAGATGCCTAGACCACTATAAACAGGCTCTAGTATACTCAGCCTGGCCTAGGATAAGCCTTAGCGCTGTGAGCACACGATCTAGCTGGGGAACTACAGGCTACCGGCTGCAGGATTACTATATGCTGGGTGCTAGGCTATAAAAAGGTCCTAGGTAATAAGGAGACCAATAAGACTGCTAAGAAAGCTATAGGGAGGCCCTGTATAGGTAAGTACTCAGGCATCTTACTAGCCTATATCTGGTAGGTATGCACTAAGACTTATAGCACTATTAAAGCTAACTAGCTCACTATAAAACTTATAAAATATATCTAATAAATAGACCAGGCCTACCAATCTTTCTGGGGATGGAAGCTTGATTTAATAGTGGCAAGCACTTCTAAGCACCTGGTATAATGATATTATCAATTTAAGACTAGCCATATCCTAATTAGGGCCTATCTACACCAAATTAAAGCCTGAGACTCTCTTAATTGCTTGGGGTGCTTTAGAAGAACTAAGACGATAAAACACTTTCTTATAAACTGTCAACAGTGGTGCCATTAGCAAGAAAAACTATATGCCGGCTTGGCTAAAGCGGGAGTAAAGACCTCACAGGATAGCGAGCAGTGCCCTGAAGCATGCTTATTCCAGGATCCAAAGATCACTACAGCGCTGCTGGCGTTTATAGGGGCCATTAGAGAGCGAGAGGATAACTAATAGGCCTAGAAACAGGCCTATAAGACTGATAATTAGGGCATTAAGGCCCTGGATGAGGGAGAATAAGAAGGGGAAGAATAGCAGGCAGAAATAGCCCACTATTGTAGGCAATACCCAAACATTAGTAGCCATAAAGAGGGGGTAGTGGTTGCTACCCACTATAAGCCCCCGAATCGTCCTGCGCATATAAGCAGCATGGGATGAGGAAAGTACAAGATACCTTGAAAGCCTGGATCCAATAGGGGTAGAGGCACCGGCTTATGGGGGGCAACCCCTATAAGCAGGCCTAATCCACACGAATCGCTGTCTGTCATAGCCTAGGGCTCGGTATAGACGTTAAATTTGATTAAATAATAATAATAATAATACACTGAACAAAAAAAAATACTGAATATAGATACAGTATTTAGAGTATATATAAGACTATATCTATAATAATATTGTGGAAGTATAAGATAGATAGTAATAGTAAGCAAATAAATATAAACAGGAGATAGACTTTAAAATTAATAACCATATCTATATTAATAATAAAAGATAGAATACAGGATAATTAAGCAAGAAGCTAGGCTATTAGTCTAAAAAACTATATAAGATACTATATAAGATAGATTATATCTTTAAATTAGATTTACTATAGGGTATATAAGTGTACTATATCTTTTCTCTAAACAAGCTCTACTACACTACTTTAATCAAGCCCCTTGCTGGTTAACTAAAAAAGGAATATCCTAAGCTCTAGATTAATAGAAATTCAGAATAGGAAGTTAATAAGATCCTAGACTCTTAAATATATTAAAAGAAGCTATGCTATTAAATAAGCTAGCTAGACAGAAACCTAGATCTGGTATAATATCTAACAGAATACTTTTCAAATACTTTATTAGCGCTGAAATCATTCCATAATACTAACTCTGAAAAGCTAGATCCACCACATTAATTAGATATATAGATAAAAGTTATAGAGAAAGATTAATTTATTAAAAAGTATACAGATAATAATAGACTAATAACTAACACTTAAGGGCAAACGTTTCCAAAGGAGGAAGATAATGTGACAGCTAAACTTAAGGCTATTCCCAAGAATAGAAGCAGCCTTATAGCTGAATAGAAGACCTCAGGCAGAAAGGACATCAACCCTAATCTATAGTACTAGATCTAGGAATAGCCTCACCCCAGGGCCATAAGAGGTCAAGCTGGTTACCTAAGCATATGTCATAAGAATCGTGAATGCTCGGCCAATCGATAAGTAGCGGACGCTACTTACATAAGCAAGCTGCCTAAAACTTCTATAGAGTAGACTTGCTAATTGTAGAAATAAAGACAGAAATGACTACATAAGAACTTATATAATCTAAACAATGCGAATACACTAATCCAGTAAAAATATACTAAGTAAATATACACCCTAATGATATAGCTATATTATTTCTATATAGATATACTTAGTGTAGAACTATCCACTCTATACAAGTATACTTAGTGCGTATACACCATACTAGTAAAAGTACATTATAGCATATAACTGTATAGTCAACAGAATAAGACTATACTAAGAAACTATATTAATAACATAGTTAAGTAGAGCTTGACTATACTTGCTATATTTAAGATTAATTATATAAAAATATTTATTTACTATTATATATCTAGCTTATTGTGTTTTATTCTTTTAAGTAAATAGTATATTATTATTACTTTTTAACATACTTTACAGCCTATTATTGTAATAGTACTCTATTTATTCTAGAATTGCCTTATATAACGTTCTTATTTTGTTTTTTATTAGCAAAATACTTACTCTAATTCATATTTTAGTAATAAATTGTTGAACTGATTAATAATAAAACATCTTTATAATATAAAGTTTTGAGAACTAGATAAGCAATTAAACTTTATTAATAAGCTAATTATAGTAGAAAATAGTAATACACTAATAATAAGACTAGCAATTCTGTATCTATTTATAAGATAAGTAAGACTAGTCAATCAAGACAGTGATAATAAATCTAATAAATAAACTTAGCAAAGATTCATTATATTAGAAAAAGTCATTAATTAAATAAATAAATATATCTAAAGACTGTAAACTGTAATTATTAAAAAAGATAATTATATTAATTAATTTAAAGCTTAAGTTATAGCTATATTATCTAATAAAACTAGAATAGCTAGTAATAAGGTCAAACTATCAAAATCTATAATCTTCAACAGAACTAGATCTAAGTTAAAGATATTTTGGTCAATATAGAAATATATATTAAAGCCAACTAGATTATCAATAATAAAAAGAAAATAATCTTTATAGCATTATACTTTACTAATGCAGCAGTAGAATAGATATAATCTATACTAAGTGAATTATATACTATCAATAAAAATAGTTAGAGAATTATTATCAGGAAACTGTTTTTAAATTATAGTATATTTAAATAGAAATTTAGAAAAATATTTAAAAATATTAATAAGCTACAAACTATAGAAAGATAACTAAGATATTTATAATAGACTAGATCTGTTTAGTAATTAGTAACTAAATTTTAATAGATAGTAATATTATTATATTATAATAATACTATTTAAATCATAATCTTTGAGAATATACTTAAGGAAGAAGTCTAGACAGAATTTATTAAGCTTAACCAACTTAATAATATTAATAGATTTATTAAGATAATAGTTAAAATTAATAATAAACTATTTAAAATCAAGTAAAAGTAATAAGAGTTTTAAAAATAGAAAAAAGTTAGAAAATTCTCTTAGTATACCAACATATCAGTAAAGTAAGGAACCTAGTATAATAAGAATAGCGATATTAAAATGCAGCTTAATAACATAATCAGTAAAGAAGAAATAGCTAAATATAAAGAAAATAAAGCTTGTTATAAATATAGATAAAAAGAATACTTTATATAATAATACTAATTAAAATAAAATAAATAGAACAGTAATATCAATTTTTAGAAAATAATAATAGTCTATTAATAAATTATAGTTATATACTAGATAATTGTGACTTTCTTAGACAGTAAAGAGAAAGAATTAGAAAATAAATAAATTAATAAAGTTAAAGACTTTTAGGGATTAATATTGGAAAAAGAAATATATAATGCGCTTAAGAATTTTGAGCTAGAAGATAGCCCTGGATAATCTAAAGAATATCTTAGACAGAGTTTAAAAAAAGAATCATCCTAGAAAGAAGACATTAATCTAGAAGAAATATAATCTCATTTATAATAAGATTAAGAGAAAAGACTAATCAGAGAATCTTATAGAAAAGATTAATATAATAAAACTATTAAATAGTATATTAATGACCTTTTATTAGGAAATGAAAACTAACACTTCCTAATATTTTAAGATAGTAGAAAAGATAAAGAAGTTAACTATAAAGACTTGGATCAAGAATTAGACACTCTATAATAATCGTAGTTAGCAAAAATAACCAATCTTAGAAAAAATACTGTAAGAGTGATTAATTAAGTAAATAAAATAATCAGACTATTCCAAAAATGACCATTAATTATAAAGAAAAAATAGAATTTAGTTCTAAGAACTAATATAATGGTTCTAAAAACAAAAATTAAGATTCTAGAAATAAGCAAAGAAGAACCAGAAATAGATAATAAAGACTCTAAAATAATAAAAGAATTCTCTGAAATCAACTATAAAGAACTAAAATAAGAATATAGTTATAAACTATCTAAACCAGTATATTAGAAAGATTTTATTTAGATATACCAATAATACATCCTTAAATATATTTTATTTATTTATTTAATTATTTATTTAATCAAATTTAACGTCTATACCGAGCCCTAGGCTATGACAGACAGCGATTCGTGTGGATTAGGCCTGCTTATAGGGGTTGCCCCCCATAAGCCGGTGCCTCTACCCCCATTGGATCCAGGCTTTCAAGGTATCTTGCACTTTCCTCACCCCATGCCGCTTATATGCGCAGGACGATTCGGGGGCTTATAGTGGGTGGCAACCACTACCCCCTCCTTATGGCCACTAACGTTTGGGCGTTGCCTACAATAGCGGGCCGCCCCTGCCCGCTATCCTTCCCCCTCTCGCTCTCCCTCATCCAGGGCCTCAATGCCCCAATTATCAGTCTTATAGGCCTGCTCCCAGGCCTGTTGGTTATCCTCTCGCTCCCTAATGGCCCCTATAAACGCCAGCAGCGCTGTAGTGGCCTTTGGGTCCTGGAATAGGCGTGCTTCGGGGCACTGCTCGCTATCCTGCGGGGCCTTTACCCCCGCTTCGGCCAAGCCGGCATATAGTTTTTCCCGCTGGTGGCACCACTGTCGACAGTTTGTAAGAAGGTGTCTTACCGTCTCAGTCCCCCTAGAGCACCCCAAGCAATTAGGGGAGTCTCGGGCCTTGATTCGGTGCAGATAGGCCCCGATTGGGGTGTGGCCGGTCTTGAATTGGTAATACCGCCGCGCCAGGTGCTTGGGGGTGCTTGCCACTATTGGGTCAAGCTTCCATCCCCGGGGGGGTTGGTAGGCCTGGCCTACCTGTTGGGTGCGTCTTGCAAGCTTTGCAGTGAGCCAGTTGGCCTTGATAGCGCTATAAGTCTCGGTGCATGCCCGCCGGGCATGGGCCAGTGAGATGCCTGAGTACTTGCCTGTACAGGGCCTCCCTGCAGCTTTCTTAGCGGCCTTATCGGCCTCCTCGTTGCCTGGGACCCCTTTATGGCCTGGCACCCAGCATATGGTAACCCTGCGGCCGGTGGCCTGTAGTTCCCCGGCTAGGTCGTGTGCCCGCAGCGCTAGGGCTTGCCCTGGGCCAGGCCGGGTATGCTGGAGCCTGCTTATAGCGGCCTGGGCGTCTAAAAACACCCTAATTGGCCCTATAAGATTCTCTGCCAGCGCCCACTCTAGGGCTTCGACTACTCCTATTAGTTCTGCATCAAAGACTTCGAAGCCTGCGCCCAGGGGAGCTAGGCGCGACCTCCAGGGGCCAATAAGTGGCTTATAAGCTACTGCAGCGCCTACGCGCTGATCGTCTAACCTAGAACCGTCTGAGTAAAGGTCGGTGTTCCCTATCCCACTTAGGGGGTCTGAGGCTAATTGCATAGCGGTTTCAGGGGAGTCTATCCTGAAATCTAGTGGTATAGACCTATTACCAGGCTCTATTGTACGCTCAAAGCCCTGGGAGGGGTCGGCGGTCAAGGCCTCTCGTAGCCTGCGGGCCAGGCCCATGCCCAGCTTCCAGGGGCCTCGGCGGGTTGGTGTTGCCCAAGCTCGGTCTTCTAGTGGCTGCTCTCCAGGCTGTGCATGGGCGTCTCCCTCCCTAAGCGTTATAGGGAGTATTTCTGCTGCTGGATGCCCCTGGGGAAGTCCTAGGAGTCTCAGGGCATACCGCCGCTGTTTACTATCTAATAGGGCCTCTGCTGGTTCCAGAGCTGCCTCCCTTATAAGCGGTCCTAACGGGGTGGACTTCAGCATGCCTGTGACTGCCCGGGCCTGGTTATTAATTAGGCCCTGCAGTCCTTCTAGGCAGTTCTTTTGCCCATGCCACCAAAGCTCGGCCCCATAAAGCGCCACTGACTGCGCGGTGGCCTTTTGGATTCGCCATGCCAGGCCTGGGGGGAGCCCCTCGGCCTTGCACAGTGCCCGCACTCGTCTTTCAGTATTTTGACCTTTTTGCAGGCGGTACTTATAGTGGGCTTTGAGGGTAAGCTTTGGATCTAGTAAGACCCCTAACCACCGGATGGCTGTTGGGGAGAATGCCACTAAAGCGTCTTCTACCTGCACCCTAGCTTCCTGGACCTGATTTTTATGTTCCCTGCTGGTGGCCCTAGAGAATAGGATGGCCTCTGTCTTTTTAGGGTCGAATTTGACGCTATTTGCCAGTCCCCACTCAATAGCAGCTTTTGCCGCTGCTTCTAGCTGCCTGCAGATCTCAGAGACCGAGCTTCCCTGGGCTACCAGGCCTATGTCATCGGCATAGGACAGGGCCTTGATTCCTGGCACCTGCTGTTCCATAGCCTGAAACACACCCCGGATATAGATAAGAAAGAGGATTGGGGAGACCGGTGAGCCCTGGGGCAGCCCTGAGTCAATAGGCTGTTCAGGGGCTTTATAACCGTCAATTACGAGGCTGACCCTTCTATTTGTAAGGAAGGATAAGGTCCACCTTATAAGGTCATTATCTAGGCCTGCAGCTTCCATAGCCTCACTAAGCTTATAGGGGTCAACATGGTCGAAGGCCCCCATAACATCAATAAAGATAGTGCCTGTGAGAAGCTTTTGAGTCCATCCCTCGTGCACTGTTTGCACGAGGCAGGCCACCGCGTCAATAGCCCCACGGCCCCGCCTGCACCCCATTTGTCCAGGGTGTAAAGCCCCCTGGGCCTCACACCAGTCCGCTATAAGGCCTGCAGCCAGCTTCTCAACAACCTTGCCCAGGCAGCTAAGCAAGCTTATCACCCTCCAGGCCTTCACCTGGGTGTAATCGGGCTTCCCTGGCTTCCGAAGTAGGATGCCTTTAGCGGTCTTCCAGGCCCCTGGGTGCACCCCAAGCCGAAAGCACTGCCTAGCCATCCCTATGATTCGGGGCGAGTCTAGTGCCCAGAGTAGCCGGCATGCTTTAAAATTGAGCCTGTCGGCCCCCGGAGCTTTCTTGATGCTCTGGCTGAATAGGGCCTGATGCACCCGCTCTGGTGTTATAAGCATGTGGGCCTGTCCACCTGGCAGCTCCCCAGGAGGGGAGCTACGGGGGGCGTTAGGAAATGCCGTTTCCCTGATTAGAGCTTCTTTATCGGCCATGGTAGTGGCAGGGGGAGCCTCTAGATCCGGGCCTTGGAGTGCTGGGGTGGTGGGATTAGTCCGTGGCTTAGTGTACTGTAGGGCTATCCAACACCTATTAGGATCTCCTGGAGAAGGCTTTTCCAGGTCATCCCTAGGGCCTTTGGGAAAAGGGTTCCCAGTGGGGTTAGAACCCTTTTTCCACTCTTCCTTCCCCCCAGGGCCTCCCTCAGCAAGGAAGGCTTCCCAGCAGGTCCTTTTAGCCGCCTTTATTTCATGGTAATAAGCGGTTCTTGCAGCCTTGAATTCGGTGTCGGTACAGGCATGGGCCTGCCACCGCTTGCGGGCTGCAGCCCATAAGCTCCGGGCTTGCCGCAGCTCTGGCTTCCACCACCGCTTAGAGCGTGCACAAAGCCGTACTGCTTTGGCATGCCTATCGAGTACGCTGGTTAGGGTGTCCTGCACCCAATTGGCCTCTCTAGCAAGGTCTTCCTCGGTGCATTGATCACTAAGAGGGGGGTGGCCTACAGCCTCTGAGGCCCAAGCTGCTGTGGCCAGCTTTAGGGCTTCCTCGTTTACCTGCAGAGCTTCTATCTGCCACCCAGTAATCTCCCCGGAGATTCCTCCTGGGGGGGGTTCTAGGGCTTCCCAGGCTAGGACGATAAGCTCATGGTCAGATGTTGTAGGCTTATCCTTATCCACCTCCCAGGCTTGCAGAGGCCCTAGGGTTGGCGAGGATAACGCTAAATCAATAATTGACACCCCCTCGGTCTTCTTATAGCGTGTGGCCTCCCCCAGTGGGTTATTAACATATAGTGAGTGCCGCTCTATAAGCTGTTCCAAGGGCTCAGCGTTAACCCGACCCTTGGCCAGTGGGTTCCACGAAGGGCTATGGGCGTTGAAATCACCCACTAATAGGCACCTACCCACTATAAGCAGGTCCCAGTCTGCGTCCTCGATGGCCCGGCGTCGTCTAGGGAAGGCCCCTTGCCACCGGTAACTGGCCCCAATCCACACATCATAGCAGTTGACTATTCTAGTGCGTCGGGGGGCATGCCCGCTAATTATTGGTGCTTCCCATATGTCCAGGGCCTGTAAATAGGGGTGGTCTACTAAATCAGTGCGGTTCTCGACCCTAACCGCCCCTATAAGGTCTTTACGGATGGCCATAAGCACCCGTTGATCCCGCTTCTCCCCCCCTGGCCAGTACAGCAGATAGCCTGGGTGGGAGAAGTCATAAGCAATATAAGGCTCTTGCAGGCATATAATGCCTATTTGCCGCTCTATCCCCGCTTCTAGAGCCCCTAAGGTTGCGGGGTAGGTACGGCCGCAATTATGTTGAATAATCAACATTAATAGGGGCTGCAGCTCCAGGCGTTGGTGTTGGACACGGGGATGAGTACGGTAGGGGTGATGTCCCTGGGGCATCTTCCATAGCGTCATCGACCTCCCTAAGCTTTGGGGCTTGGGGGGCGTCCTGGGTAGTGGTTGGGGGAGAAGCCTCCTCAGCAACGCCTTCCCATTCGGTCCATTCAGGGGGGGGAGGGGGCATAACGACCTCTACGCCAGGGAAGCGCTTATGGAGTCGCCGGCGGGCCTCCCGAAGCTTGGGGCACCCCGGGGAATCAGCCTGGTGCTTCCCCCCACAGTTGCCGCATTTAGTGGGTGCATGCAGGCATGGGTGGCCTGTTTGGGCCCTGCAGTCTAGCACGTTGCAGGTGTGCTCTTGGGCTTCATGGGCGCCAGCACACACGGTGCAGAGTGGTGGTCGGGTGCCGCAGCCTCTATAAGTTCGGTGGCCAATGCCGCAGCATCGGGTGCAAACGGTGTCTTTACCCACTTCGTGATAGGGGCTGGTAGGGTGCCTGTTGCCCCCGAAGCGTACGCCCCGGGCGAGTAGCCTGCGGGCGTCATCTAGGCCTCCTACTGTTATAACGATAGTAGAGAAACGCTGCTTATTAGTCTGGATAGCCGCTATCGGCTTGATCCAGGTAGGGTTTCTCATTAGGGTGCATGTGCCCCCTAATTCAATTTCTTCCCTGGCTAGGCCTAGCCCTGAGGCGCTATAGCGGGCTACCGGCACCGCATGCACCTTAATCTTGTGCCACTGTTGGTCTGCTTCCACTGAGATGACTGCGGGGTCGACCCGGTGGCAGGCAGCCACTAATAGGTCCTTATAGGCTGGTAATAGCGAGCCTACGGTGCTTCCTTGGTCCAATAGGGCTGAGATAGCCCCTGATTCGGTGTAATTGGCGTCTATTACCCTGGCGAAGTTCGGGAAGCCTGCCTGGGCTAGGCAGCGGTTAAGCTGCAAGATGACATCAGCTTTAGACTTTCTAGAGGCGGTGCGGCCATTTTCACGCCTAAATATAAGCCTGCGGTCTCCCTTGTTGCTTCCGCGAATAGGCTTCAGGCTCCCTGGGTCCATTTGGACTTTTGGGGGCTGGTTCGGGGAGTAAGCCCGTTTTTTTGTAACGATTTGCCACTCCTGGGCATTGCTGGCCGCTATATCGGCCCACTGGGGGCCTGCTGCGGGCTTCACCCCAGGGGGTGGTTTTGATATCGGGGGTGAGGCTCTGCGTGGCTCTATGGGCTTAGCGGCCCTATTCGGGTTAGCTTGGGGGCCATGGGCGACCTCTGCAAACGTCGTCCCCTGGGATGGCAGAGGCTGTCGTGGGCCCTGGCGGTCGCCCCCTGACGATAGGGGCTTTAGGGGGTGGTTTGGGGCGTTCGGGGAGGCCTGTTGAGCTTCTAGGGTTGAGAAACGGCGCTCCAGAGCGCCCAATTGGCCTGTGAGGCGCTGCTCCATAGCCTCTACCAGAGAGGTCATATAGGCCTTCATAGCGGCCATCTCCGCGTGCAGCGCGCTATTGCTGCTTGCAAAGTGGCCTAATAAGGCCTGTTCCATGTCCTTGTAGGCTGGGCCGATTAGGGCCTTCATGGGGGCTCTTTCTGCCCCGTCAGGGCTGTGTTCCTGTAGTCTCTTCCCTAGAGTTTTAGGTGCTTCCTGGGAGCCTGGCACGCTGCTTAGGGGGGGAAACAACTCCCTAGGGTTGATTTCCAGGCTAGGCAAGAAGCCCTCGCTCTGAGGGACTGTTGCACTTGCCTCGGGGGGCGCTGGTGGTGCTGTCCCCGCTGGGGTGCCTATATAGGCCCCTACGGGGTTCACCAGACCTAGCGCCTGCCCCCCTGGGTCTAGGGGGTGGTTGTCGATATTGGGGAGTCCAGGGGCCATAGCGAAGCCCTGGATGCCTTCCAGTAGCATTGAATTTCAAAAGGTTGATTTTTGATTTTCCCGGCGGGTATATCTATTGGTTGAGCGTTATCGATTCTTATGACATGTACATTTACTTAGTGTATCTTCACTAGATCAGTATATTTGCACTATTTAGATTATATGAGTTCCTATATAGTCATTTCTGTCTTTATTTCCGCAATTAGCAAGTCTACTCTATAGAAATTTTAGGCAGCTTGCTTATATAAGTAGTGTCTGCTATTTATTGATTAGTTAAATGTTTATGATTCTTATAATAATCTCTTCTTTTAAAGGCTGGTGTCCTAATAGTCTTATAAATAGTTGTAGGCCCTCATTATTTAGGTAAATTAATTTCTTTCTTATTAACATTCTTAGTAATGATGTTCTAACCATATCATTAAAATAAAATATTGATAAAAACAATCTATTTACTTATATTATTAAAACTAAGATTGTTCTTTTTTTCCCTTATTTATTTATTTAATCAAATTTAACGTCTATACCGAGCCCTAGGCTATGACAGACAGCGATTTGTGTGGATTAGGCCTGCTTATAGGGGTTGCCCCCTATAAACCGGTGTCTCTACCTCTATTGGATCCATGCTTTCAAGGTATCTTACACTTTCCTCGCCCTAAGCCACTTATATGCGCAGGATGATTTAGAGGCTTATAGTGGGTGGTAACCACTATCTCCTCTTTATGGCCACTAATGTTTGGGCGTTGCCTACAATAGTAGGCTGTCTCTGCCTGCTATCTTTCCCTCTTTTGTTTTCCCTCATCCAAGGTCTTAATGCCCCAATTATCAGTCTTATAGGCCTGCTCCCAGGTCTATTAGTTATCTTCTTACTCCTTAATAGTCTCTATAAATGCTAGCAGCGCTGTAGTGGCCTTTAGATTCTAGAATAAATGTGTTTTAGGGCACTGCTTATTATTCTGTAAAGCCTTTATTTCTGCTTCAGCTAAGCCGGTATATAGTTTTTTCTGCTGATAGCACCACTGTTGACAGTTTGTAAGAAGATATCTTATTGTCTTAGTCTTCCTAGAGCACCCTAAGCAATTAAGGAAGTCTTAGGCCTTAATTTGATACAAATAGGCCCTAATTAGTATATAGCCAGTCTTAAACTAGTAATATCGCTATACTAGATACTTGGGGGTGTTTGCCAACATTAAGTCAAGCTTCTATCCCTAGGGGGGATAGTAGGCCTAGCTTACCTATTAAGCATACTTTACAAGCTTTACAGTAAGCTAGTTGGCCCTAGCAGCTCTATAAGCTTTAGTACAGGCCCATTAAGCATATGCCAGTGAGATATCTAAGTATTTGTCTGTTTGAGGCTTCCCTATAGCTTTCTTGGCGGCTTTATCAGCCTCTTCGTTGCCTAGGACCTCCTTATGGCCTGGCACCTAGTATATAGTAACTCTACGGCCGGTGGTCTACAGTTCTTTGGCTAGATCATATATCTGTAGCGCCAGGGCTTAGCTAGGGCCTAGCTGGGTATACTGAAGTCTATCTATAGTAGCTTGAGTATTAAGAAATATCCTAATTGGCTCTTTAAGATTCTCTGCCAATGCCCACTTTAGGGCTTTGACTACTCTTATTAGTTCTGTATCAAAGACTTCAAAACCTGTGTTTAGAGGAGCTAGACGCAACCTCTAGAGACTAATAAGTAGCTTATAAGTTATTACAGTACCTACGCGCTGATCATCTAACCTAGAACTATCTAAATAAAGATTAATATTCCCTATCCTACTTAGAGGATCTAAGGCTAATTATATAGCAGTTTCAAAGGAGTCTATTCTAAAATCTAGTAATATAGATCTATTATTAAGCTCTATTGTATACTTAAAGCCTTGGAAGAAGTTAGTAGTTAAGATCTCTTATAGCCTGTAGGCCAGGCCTATGCCCAGCTTCCAAGGGCCTTAGTGGATTAATATTGCCCAAGCTCGGTCTTCTAGTAGCTACTCTTCAGGCTATACATAGGCGTCTCTCTCCCTAAGCGTTATGGGGAGTATTTCTGCTGCTAGATGCCCCTGGGGAAGTCTTAGGAGTCTTAGGGTATACTGTTGCTGTTTATTATCTAATAGGGTCTCTACTGGTTCCAAAACTGCCTCTCTTATAAGCAGTCCTAATGGGGTAGATTTCAGCATACCTGTGACTGTCTAGGCCTAATTATTAATTAGACTCTATAGTCCTTCTAGATAGTTCTTTTATCTATGCTATTAAAGCTTGGTCCTATAAAGTGCTACTGACTACGTAATAGCTTTTTAGATTTGTTATATCAGGCTTAGAAGAAGCTTCTGGGCTTTGTACAGTGCTTATACTTATCTTTTAATATTTTGACCTTTTTGCAGGCAGTACTTATAGTGGGCTTTAAGAATAAGCTTTAGATCTAGTAAAACCCCTAACCATTAGATGGCTATTGGAGAGAATGCTACTAAAGTGTCTCCTATCTACACCCTAGTTTCCTAGACCTGATTTTTATGTTCCCTGCTGGTGGCCCTAGAGAATAGGATGGCCTCTGTCTTTTTAGGGTCAAATTTGATGCTATATACCAGTCTTTACTTAATAGTAGCTTTTGCCACTGCTTCTAGCTATCTGTAGATCTCAGAGACTAAGCTTCCTTAGGCTACTAGATCTATGTTATTAGCATAGGACAGAGCCTTGATTTCTGACATCTGCTATTCTATAGCCTAAAACATACCCTAGATATAGATAAGAAAGAGGATTAGAGAGATTAGTAAGCCTTAGGATAGCTTTAAGTTAATAGACTGTTTAAAGACTTTATAACCATCAATTATAAGGCTGACCCTTCTATTTATAAGGAAAAATAAAATCTATTTTATAAGGTCATTATCTAGACCTACAGCTTCTATAGCTTTACTAAGCTTATAAAGATTAATATAGTCAAAGGCCCCTATAATATTAATAAAGATAATATCTATGAGAAGCTTTTAAGTCTATTTTTTATACACTATTTATACAAGGTAGACTACTATATTAATAGCCCCATAGCCCTGCCTGCACCCTATTTATCTAGAATATAAAGCTTTCTAAGCCTTACACCAGTCTACTATAAGGCCTGCAGCCAGCTTCTCAACAATCTTACTTAGGTAGCTAAGTAAGTTTATTATCTTCTAGACCTTTATCTAGGTATAATCAGGCTTCTCTAGCTTCTGAAGTAGGATGTCTTTAGTAGTCTTTTAGGCCCCTGGGTGCACCCTAAGCCAAAAGCACTGCCTAGCTATCTCTATAATTTGGGGTAAGTCTAGTGCCTAGAGTAGCCAGTATACTTTAAAATTAAGTCTATTAGTCTCTAGAGCTTTCTTAATGTTCTAACTAAATAGGGCCTAATATACCTGCTCTAGTGTTATAAGTATATAGGCCTGTCTATCTAGCAGCTTCCTAGGAAGGGAGCTATAGGGGGTGTTAGGAAATACTATTTCCCTAATTAGGGCTTCTTTATTGGCCATGGTAGTAGCAGGGGGAGCCTCTAGATCCAGGCCTTAGAGTGCTGGGGTGATAGGATTAGTCCGTGGCTTAATATATTATAAAGCTATTTAACATCTATTAGAATCTCTTAGAAAAGACTTTTCTAGGCTATTCCTAGGGCTTTTAGGAAAAGGGTTCCCAGTGGAGTTTGAACCTTTTTTCCACTCTTCCTTCTCTCCAGGGCCTTTCTCAGTAAGGAAGACCTCTCAGCAGGTTCTTTTAGCTACTTTTATTTCATGGTAATAAGCGGTTCTTACAGCCTTGAATTTAGTGTTAGTACAGGCATAGGCCTGCCACCGCTTATGGGCTATAGTCTATAAGCTCTAGGCTTACTATAGCTCTGGCTTCTACCACTACTTAGAGTATATATAAAGCCGTACTGCTTTGGCATACTTATTGAGTATGCTAGTTAGAGTGTCCTGCACCTAATTAGCCTCTCTAGTAAGGTCTTCCTCAGTATATTGATTATTAAGAGAAGGGTGGTCTACAGCCTCTAAAGCCCAAGCTGCTATGATCAGCTTTAGGGCTTCCTTGTTTACCTGCAGAGCTTCTATCTGCTATCTAGTAATCTCCCTGGAGATTCCTTCTAGGGGGGGTTCTAGGGCTTTCTAGGCTAGGATGATAAGCTCATGGTTAGATATTGTAGGCTTATCCTTATCTACCTCCCAGGCTTGCAGAGGCCCTAGGGTTGGTGAGGATAATGCTAAATTAATAATTGACATCCCCTTGGTCTTCTTATAGCGTGTAGCCTTCCCCAGTGGGTTATTAATATATAGTGAGTGCCGCTCTATAAGCTGTTCCAAGGGCTCAGCGTTAACCCGGTCTTTGGCCAGTGGGTTCCACGAAGGGCTATGGGTGTTGAAATTATCTACTAATAGGTATCTACCCATTATAAGCAGGTCCTAGTCTGTATTCTTGATAGCTTGGTGTTGTTTAGGGAAGGTCTCTTGTCACTGGTAACTGGCTTTAATCCACATATCATAGCAGTTGACTATTCTAGTGCGTTGGGGGGTATGCTCGCTAATTATTGGTGCTTCCTATATGTCTAGGGCTTGTAAATAGGGGTGGTCTACTAAATTAGTGTGGTTTTCGACCCTAACCGCCTCTATAAGGTCTTTATGGATGGCTATAAGCACCTATTGATCCCGTTTCTCCCCTTCTGGCCAGTACAGCAGATAGCCTGGGTAGGAGAAGTCATAAGTAATATAAGGCTCTTGCAGGCATATAATGCCTATTTGCTGCTCTATCCCCGCTTTTAGAGCTTCTAAGGTTGTGGGGTAGGTATGGCTGTAATTATATTGAATAATCAATATTAATAGGGGCTGCAGCTCTAGGCGTTGGTGTTGGACATGGGGATGAGTATGATAGGGGTGATGTCTCTAGGGCATCTTCTATAGCGTCATCGATCTCTCTAAGCTTTGGGGCTTGGGGGGCGTCTTGGGTAGTGGTTGGGAGAGAAGCCTCCTTAGCAATGCCTTCCCATTCAGTCTATTCAGGGGGGGGAGGGGGCATAATGATCTCTACGCTAGGGAAGCACTTATAGAGTCGCTAGTAGGCCTTCTGAAGCTTAGAGCACCCTAGAGAATCAGTCTGGTGCTTCTTCCTATAGTTACCATATTTAGTAGGTGTATATAGATATAGGTGGTCTATTTAGACTCTATAGTCTAGTATATTGTAAGTATGCTCTTGGATTTTATAGACACCAGTATATATGATATAGAGTAGTGGTTGGATACTGTAGTCTCTATAAGTTTGGTAGCCAATGCCATAGTATTGAGTATAAATGGTATCTTTATCTACTTTGTGATAAGGGCTGGTAGGGTGCCTGTTGCCCCTGAAGTGTACGCCCTGGGTGAGTAGCCTGTGGGCGTCATCTAGGCCTTTTATTATTATAATAATAGTAGAGAAACACTATTTATTAGTCTGGATAACTGCTATTGGTTTAATCTAGATAGAGTTTCTTATTAAGGTATATATGCCCCCTAATTCAATTTCTTCCCTGGCTAGGCCTAGCCCTAAGGTACTATAATAGGCTATTAGCACTATATACACCTTAATCTTGTGTTACTATTAGTCTGCTTCCACTAAGATGACTGTAGGGTCAATCCAGTGGCAGGCAGCCACTAATAGGTCCTTATAGGCTGGTAATAGCAAGCCTATAGTGCTTCCTTAGTCTAATAGGGCTGAGATAGCCCCTAATTTGGTATAATTAGCGTTTATTACCCTGGCGAAGTTTAGGAAGCCTGTCTAGACTAGATAGCAGTTAAGCTGCAAGATGATATCAGCTTTAGACTTTCTAAAAGTAGTATAGCTATTTTTATGTCTAAATATAAGTCTATAGTCTTCCTTATTACTTCCGTGAATAGGCTTTAGGCTCCCTAGGTCCATTTAGACTTTTAAGGACTGGTTCAGAGAGTAAACCTATTTTTTTATAATAATTTACCACTCTTAGGCATTATTAGCCGCTATATCAGCCTACTGGGGGCTTGCTGCGGGCTTCACCCTAAAGGGTAGTTTTAATATTAAAAGTGAGGCTCTATATAGCTCTATAGACTTAACAGCCCTATTTAGATTAGCTTAGGGGCCATAGGCGACCTCTACAAATATCATTCCCTGGGATAGTAGAGGCTGTTATAAGCCTTAATGGTCGTCCCCTGACAATAAAGGCTTTAGAGGGTGGTTTGGAACGTTTAGAAAGGCCTATTAAGCTTCTAAGATTGAGAAACAGTACTCTAGAGTGTTTAATTAGTCTATAAGATACTACTCTATAGCCTTTACCAGAGAGGTCATATAGGCCTTTATAACGGCTATCTCTATATATAACACGTTATTACTGCTTATAAAGTAGCCTAATAAGGCCTGTTCTATATCTTTGTAGGCTAGGCTGATTAAGGCCTTTATAAAGGCTCTTTTTACCCTATTAGGGCTGTGTTTCTATAGTCTCTTCCCTAGAATTTTAGATGCTTCCTAGGAGCCTGGTACGCTGCTTAGGAGGGGAAACAACTCCCTAAGATTGATTTCCAGGCTAGGCAAGAAGCCCTTGCTCTGAGGGACTGTTGCACTTGTCTTAGGGGGCGCTAGTGGTGCTGTCCCCACTAGGGTGCCTATATAGGCCTCTATAGGATTCACCAGACCTAGCGCCTGCCCCCCTGGGTCTAGGGGGTGGTTGTCGATATTGGAGAGTCCAGGGGCCATAGCGAAGCCCTGGATGCCTTCCAGTAGCATTGAATTTCAAAAGGTTGATTTTTGATTTTCCCGGCGGGTAGCTAGAGCTATTTTTTTTTTTTTTTCCCTTACTATAAATATGCTTTTTCAAAGAAGTTATATATTAAATCAGAAATTTCAAAATATTACAGTAAGTGTGTTTGTAGCAATCATAGTTATTATATTAAAATAATATCTTCAGATTTAGCTTAAAAAAAGTTGTTAGCTGCTTAAAAAAAGATTAAAGAAGATAAGAAGGTAATTTTAACAAAACTTCTTTATCTTAAGAAGCAGTGGAAACTGCTTTAAAAATATACTAGTTAATTTATTCAAATAGATATTAAAGATATGGAAGAGTTAAAATATCTAAAGGAAAAAAAAAAAAAAGAATAGAAATAAAAAACTAAACTATAAAAATTAAATAAGATAATTATAGCTGTTATCTAGAAGTTTTTTATATTATTTAATAATAAATTTAACTATATCCTCTTTAAGTTTCTTTCTAGTGAAATATTTAAATCTTTTTAGGGCAGTTTAAATGCTTAACTAGTTTCTATAAATTATATTCAAGTCTGTATCTTTTCTAGTTAATTAAATAAAAAAATTTTTTATCTATTAATTTTCTCTTTAAAATATTTTTAATTTTATATTTGTTTTTAGTTACTTTATTATTACTATTTTCTAGATTTTTAGTTAGTTTTAATAATAAAATATAGAATACTGAGTACATTTTTATTCTTATTAATAGTTAAAGTTTATAATTATCGTTAATAAGTTTTTCTTAAATTGTGAAAGATCTATATTTAATAATATTAAATTTATTACTTAATCTCTTATTTAAAATATTAAATTTTTTCTATCTAATTATTTATTATAATAAGTAAACTTTCTTTTTCTTTTTAAAAATTAATACGTCTTTATATTTCTTATTATAATAAGTCTTCATTTGGTTTTCAGTCTATTTAATATTTTTTGATATTGTTTAATAAAGTGTCTATAGTTTATTAACTTGTATTATTATAGCTTTAGATAATTCTTCTTATAATATTTCAGACCATATTATTCTTAGATATTATCTAAGATTTGCAAAATATAGAATTTATTTTATTATAATATTTTTTGTATTATTTAATACAAACTATATTAATAGTAATAGTTTTATCTAATTATCTTATTCTTAATCTAAATAGTATTAAAAATACTATTCAACTATTTAAATTATTCTTTTGAACTAGCTATCAGTCTGTTAGTAATTCATAGTTAATAATTTATAATATATTCTATATATCTTTATAATTATCTGTTAATATTTAGATATAAATAACTTATCTTAGTCTATAATAAGTTTATTTAGTAATCTAATCTATATAAAAACTTTTTATAATATAAATTTTATATATTATTCTGCTATTATATTCTTTAGTATTAATTCTAAGATAATATATTTTGTAAGTTAATTAACTATTATTATAATATTAGTATAGATAACTTCTGTTACTAGATTCTTAGACTATAATAGTCTTTAGATAAAGTTAATAATAATACTTTTCTATGCTTCTTTTAGTATTTCTAATATTTATATTTTTCTAAAGAATTTATGGTGTACTATTTTATTTCTATTATATTTATTACAGTTTCTAATGTAATTCTTAATCCTTTTTCGTATATAAGGAAAGTAGAATATTTAAATAATTATTTTAACTATTTTTTTAACTCCTTGATATCCTTTTGTAGAAGGATTATAATATTACTAAATAACTTCTGTAGTTATATTTTACAGTACTCTAATCATTTTATTTTATATTACTAAGCTTTTCTGAATATTTTTTATAACTTATCCAGCTTATAATTCTTTTTATATTTTTTAATCTTTATTAATTTCTTAATATATTTGTTTATAAAATAGATTATTATCAACAATTTTTATTATAGTTGCAATGATTATATTATGATTATAGTATAGAACTCCTAATTCTTCTTATAGAATGTTTATCTTAAAGGATTCTATCCTAATCACATAATCTGATTATCTGTTTAATACGTCTATAGCTGTATTTTATTTTCCTAGAATATATTCAATTCTATAATTAAATTTAGCTAATTCTTTAGCCTATTATATTTATTTTCTAGATAATTCTTTTATTATTATAAAGTACTTTAAATTATAATAATTACTTTTAATAATTACTTTATGTTTCGCTCCTTAGAGATAATATCACTATTATTAAAATACTTAAACTATTATAAGTAATTCTTAGTTATAGATATTATAATTAACTTTTATTAATATAAACTTTTTTAAGTAAAATATAACAATCTATATTTCTTCTTTTTTATTAATTTATTTATAGATTACTCCAAGAGTATATCTAGATACATTTATTTATAAAATACTTTGTAATTCTAGATTAAATAGTTATAAGATTAATATAATTTTAATAAGTTTTTTAATGTTTTTAAAAAATTATTGTTTCTTTACTATTTAATTAAATAGTTTATCTTTTTTCAGTAGTTCTATTATTGGTGTTATAATATCTAAATATTTTTTAAGATATTATCAAACATATCTACTAGCTCTAAAAAAAGATTATATATTATAAATATTTATTAGAGTTGGCCATTTAAGGATAATATCTAATTTTTCTTTTAGTATTTCTAATCTGTTTATTATATATACTATTCCTAGATAATTAATTTGTATAATATTAAATTTATATTTTTTAATTTTAAAAGTTAATCCTGTTTTTATAAGTTTTATTATAACTAGTTATATATAATTATTATATTCCTTAGAATCTTTTAAGTAGATTATAATATTATTAAAGTATATTGTAATAAAGAGGTTAAAGTATTCTTATAGGATATAGATTATAAACCTTGTAAATTCTGCTGATAGCTATTTAAGTTCTATAAGCGCTATTAGCTATTTATATAGTTCTAAATCTATAAAGAATACTATTTTCTAGATATTATTATTTTTTATTTATAGGTTATAATATCCCTATTCAATATTGAATATTATTATGATTTTTGTACCTTATAATAAATCTTTCTTCTATTTCTAGTATAGCGCTTTATTTACGTCATCTTTAGTTATATTATTTAATTTTTAGTAGTTAATAACTATTTATAGTAATCTATTACATTTTAATATAAATATTGCTTATATAGAAGCCTTTGTTTTTAATTCTTTAATATAACTAGCTGCTAAGAATTTCTTAATAAATTTCTTAATAATTCAGAGTTTATCTTATAAAATTTATCATTACTTTACTTATAGTATCTATGCTTTTGCTTTAAAAAATATCTCTGCTTTATATTCTTTTTTATATTATAATAGTCAATATTCTTTTTTTATAAATAATTTAGTAAAGTCTTAATATTTTTTTAGTAGTTTATCAAGCACTTTTTTCAGTTCTTTTTTATATATTTCTTTTAATTTTTTTTATATTTTAATTTATTAGTTTATTTTGTTTATTTCTTTAGTATATTTCACTTTTAACTACTAGTCCAGTTTGATCTTTATTTACTTTATTTATAGTATCTTCATGTCTATTAACACTGTTTTATATTTCTAGTTAATAACAGGATTATGTTTCTATAGCTATATTATTCTGAATATAACATCAAAATTCTTTCATTTAAATAGGTTTAAATCCAGTTAGATATTTTCTTTGTGTTCTTTTGATTTGATTATAATGTTTTCAGTTTGTTATATAAATCTTTTGATTATGATTTGTTGTTCAAAATTTTGTATAGTATATTATAGGTTTATTTTATATATTTGGATTCTGTTTTTCCTGATATATATCTTGCTAATATAATTTATTAATGCTTCTGAGTTAAGGAGTAGCTTAGCTTTATATTTATTGATTATTTCTTTAATAATGATTATAGTTTCTTTTATCTTGATGGTTATAATAATAAGATAGTATCCTTTTTTATACCTTTTAAAGTATTATTTCTATAATAGAATAATTTTAGTCTAATTTTTATTAGTGTAGATAACTTGTTCTTTATAATATAGATATTTTTTTGTATAGTATTGATTAGTTTTGATACTATTATAGAAAGAGTACTAAATTTCTTCTATATAGTATTAATATTTATTCTAGCTCCTTAGATAGTCTAAGATAGATTAATAGATGATTATTAATACTATTAGCTTCTATTTATTCTTTTCTTTTTCTTTGAGATAAGTTAGACATTTTAATTTATAGTATTATATTTAATATATTTTCTTATAATAGTATTTTTTATATTATAGATAATATTATTATTATTATTATTATTTAATCAAATTTAACGTCTATACCGAGCCCTAGGCTATAACAGACAGTGATTCGTGTGGATTAGGCCTGCTTATAGAGGTTGCCCCCCATAAGCTGGTACCTCTACTCCCATTGGATCCAGGCTTTCAAGATATCTTGCACTTTCCTCACCCCATACCGCTTATATACGCAGGACAATTCGGGGGCTTATAGTGGGTAACAACCATTATCCCCTCCTTATAGCTACTAACATTTAGGCGTTGCCTATAATAGCGGGCTATTTCTACCCGCTATCCTTCCTCCTCTTACTCTCCCTCATCCAGGGCCTTAATGCCCTAATTATTAGTTTTATAGACCTGCTCCCAGGCCTGTTAATTATTCTCTCACTCTCTAATAGCCCCTATAAATGCTAGCAGTGCTGTAGTAGCCTTTAGATCCTAGAATAGGCATGCTTTAAGGCACTGCTTGTTATCCTATGGGGCCTTTACCCCCACTTCGGCCAAGCTGGCATATAGTTTTTTCTGCTGATGGCACCACTATCGATAGTTTGTAAGAAGATGTCTTACCATTTTAGTCTCCTTAGAGTATCCTAAGCAATTAGAGAAGTCTCAGGCCTTAATTCAGTGTAGATAGGCCTCAATTGGGGTATGGCCAGTCTTGAATTAGTAATATCACCGCGTTAAGTGCTTAGGAATGCTTGCCATTATTAGGTTAAGCTTCCATCCCCAGGGGGGTTGGTAGGCCTGGCCTATCTGTTAGATATATCTTGCAAGCTTTATAATAAGCTAGTTAGCCTTAATAGCGCTATAAGTCTTAGTGTATACCTGCTGGGTATAGGCCAGTAAGATGCCTAAGTACTTGCTTATACAGGGCCTCCCTACAGCTTTCTTAATAGCTTTATTAGCCTCCTCATTGCCTAGAACCTCTTTATGGCCTGGTACCCAGTATATGGTAATCCTATAGCCAGTGGCCTGTAGTTCCCTAGCTAGGTTATATGTCTATAGTGCTAAGGCTTGCTTTAGGCCAGGCTGGGTATACTAGAGCCTGCTTATAGCAGCCTAGGTGTCTAAAAACATCCTAATTAGCTCTATAAAATTCTCTGCTAATATCTACTCTAAGGCTTTAACTACTCCTATTAGTTCTATATTAAAGACTTTAAAGTCTATATCTAGAGGAGCTAGGCGTGATTTTTAAAAGCTAATAAATGGCTTATAAGCTACTACAGCGCCTACACACTAATTGTCTAATCTAGAACTATCTAAATAAAGATTGGTGTTCTTTATCCTACTTAAAGGGTCTAAGGCTAATTATATAACAGTTTCAAAGAAGTCTATCCTGAAATCTAGTGATATAGACTTATTACTAGGCTCTATTATACGCTTAAAGCCCTAGGAAAGGTCAGCAGTCAAGGCCTCTCGTAGTCTGCGGGCTAGGTCTATACCCAGCTTCTAGAGGTCTTAGTAGATTGATATTATCTAAGCTTAGTCTTCTAGTAGCTGCTTTCCAGGCTATATATAGGCGTCTCCCTCTTTAAGTATTATAGAGAGTATTTCTGCTGCTAGATACCCCTAGAAAAATCCTAGAAGTCTTAAGATATATCGCCGCTGTTTACTATTTAATAAGGCCTCTACTAGTTCCAAAGCTGCCTCCTTTATAAGTAGTCTTAATAAGATAGACTTCAGTATGCCTATAACTGCCCAGGCCTAGTTATTAATTAGACCTTATAGTCCTTCTAGGCAGTTCTTTTGTCTATACCACCAAAGCTCGGCTTTATAAAGCGCTACTAACTATGCAGTGGCCTTTTAGATTCGTTATACCAAACTTAGAGAGAGCCCCTGGGCCTTGCACAATGCCTGCACTTATCTTTCAGTATTTTAATCTTTTTATAGACAGTACTTATAGTAGACTTTAAAAGTAAGCTTTAGATTTAGTAAGATCCCTAACCACTAGATAGCTGTTGAAAAGAATATTACTAAAGTATTTCCTACCTACACCCTAGCTTCCTAGACCTAATTTTTATATTCTCTGCTAGTGGCCCTAGAGAATAGAATAGCCTCTATCTTTTTAAGATCGAATTTGACGCTATCTGCCAGTCCTTACTTAATAACAACTTTTACCGCTGCTTCTAGCTACCTACAGATCTCAGAGACCGAGCTTCCCTAGGCTACCAGGCCTATGTCATCGGTATAGAACAGGGCTTTGATTCCTGGCACCTGCTGTTCTATAGCCTAAAACACACCCTGGATATAGATAAAAAAGAAGATTAGAGAGACCAATAAGCCCTAGGGCAGCCCTGAGTCAATAGGCTATTCAGAGGCTTTATAACTATCAATTACAAGGCTGACCCTTCTATTTATAAGGAAGGATAAGGTCTATCTTATAAAGTTATTATCTAGGCCTGCAGCTTCCATAGCCTTACTAAGCTTATAGAGGTCAATATAGTCGAAGGCTCCTATAATATTAATAAAGATAGTACCTGTGAGAAGCTTTTGAATCTATTCCTTATGTACTGTTTGCACAAGGTAGGCCACTGCATCAATAGCCTTATAGCCCCGCCTGTATCCTATTTATTCAGGGTATAAAACCCCCTAGGCCTTACACCAGTCTGTTATAAGGTCTATAGCTAGCTTCTTAACAACTTTGCCCAGGCAGCTAAGTAAGCTTATCACCCTCTAGGCCTTCACCTGGGTATAATTAGGCTTCTCTAGCTTTCGAAGTAGGATGCCTTTAGCGGTCTTCTAGGTCTCTGGGTGCATCCTAAGCCGAAAGCACTGTCTAGCTATCTCTATAATTCAGGGTGAGTCTAGTGCCTAGAGTAGCTGGTATACTTTAAAATTGAGCTTGTTGGCCCCTGGAGCTTTTTTAATGCTCTGGCTGAATAGGGCCTGATACACCCACTTTGACGTTATAAGTATGTGGGTCTGTCTATCTAGCAGCTTCTTAGGAGGGGAGCTATAGGGGGCGTTAGGAAATACTGTTTCTCTGATTAGAGCTTCTTTATTGGCTATAGTAATGGTAGGGGGAGCCTCTAGATCTAGGTCTTAGAGTGCTGGGGTGGTGGGATTAGTCTGTGGCTTAGTGTATTGTAGGGCTATCTAACACCTATTAGGATCTCCTGGAGAAGGCTTTTCCAGGTTATCCCTAGGGCCTTTGGGAAAAGGGTTCCCAGTGGGGTTAGAATCTTTTTTCCACTCTTTCTTCCTTCCAGGGCCTTCCTTAGCAAGGAAGATTTCTCAGCAGGTCCTTTTAGCCGCCTTTATTTTATGGTAATAAGTGGTTCTTATAGTTTTGAATTTGGTGTCGGTATAGGCATAGGCCTGTTATTGTTTGTAGGCTGTAGTCTATAAGCTCTGGGCTTGCTGTAGTTCTGGCTTCTACTATCACTTAGAGCGTGCACAAAGCTGTACTGTTTTGGTATGTCTATTGAGTACGCTGGTTAGGGTGTCCTGCACCTAATTGGCCTCTCTAGCAAGGTCTTTCTCGGTGTATTGATCACTAAGAGGGGGGTGGTCTACAGCCTTTGAGGCCTAAGCTGCTGTGGCCAGCTTTAGGGCTTCCTTGTTTATCTGCAGAGCTTCTATCTGCCACTTAGTAATCTCCCCGGAGATTCCTCCTGGGGGGGGTTCTTCTAGGGCTTCCCAGGCTAGGACGATAAGCTTATGGTTAGATGTTGTAGGCTTATCCTTATCCACTTCTTAGGCTTGCAGAGGCCCTAGGGCTGGCGAGGATAACGCTAAATCAATAATTGATATCTCTTTGGTCTTTTTATAGCGTGTGGCCTCCCCTAGTGGGTTATTAATATATAGTGAGTGCTGCTCTATAAGCTGTTCCAAGGGCTCAGTGTTAATCTGGCCCTTGGCCAGTGGGTTCCATGAAGGGCTATGGGCGTTGAAATTACCCATTAATAGGTATCTACCCACTATAAGCAGGTCTTAGTCTGTGTTCTTGATGGCCTGGTATCGTCTAGGGAAGGTCTCTTACTACTGGTAACTGGCTCTAATCTACACATCATAGCAGTTGACTATTCTAGTGTGTTAGGGGGTATGTCTGTTAATTATTGGTGCTTCCTATATGTCCAGGGCCTGTAAATAGGGGTGGTCTACTAAATTAGTGTGGTTCTCGACCCTAACCACTTCTATAAGGTTTTTATGGATGGCTATAAGTATCTGTTGATCCTACTTCTCCTTCCCTGGCCAGTACAGTAGATAGCCTGGGTGGGAGAAGTTATAGGCAATATAAGGCTCTTATAGGTATATAATGCCTATTTGCTGCTCTATCCCCGCTTCTAAAGCTTTTAAGGTTACAGGGTAGGTATAGCTGCAATTATATTAAATAGTTAATATTAATAGAGGCTGCAGCTTCAGGCGTTAGTGTTAGACATGGGGATAAGTATAGTAGAGATGATATCTCTAGGGCATCTTTTATAGCGTTATCGATCTCTTTAAGCTCTAAGGCTTAGAGGGCGTCCTGGATAGTAGTTAGAGAAGAAGCCTCCTCAGCAATATCTTCTTATTCAGTCTATTCAGGGGGGAGAAGGGGCATAACAACCTCTATACTAGGGAAGCGCTTATGGAGTCATTAGTAGGCCTCCTAAAGCTTAGGACATTCTAGGGAATCAGTCTGGTACTTCCCCCTATAGTTGCCATATTTAGTAGATATATATAGATATAGATAGCCTGTTTAGATTTTACAGTCTAGCATGTTGTAGATGTATTTTTAGGCTTTATAGACGCCAGCATATATAGTGTAGAGTGGTGATTAGGTGCTATAGCCTCTATAAGTTTGGTGGCTAATGCCGCAGTATTAGATATAAACAGTGTCTTTACTTATTTTATGATAGGGGCTGGTAGGGTACCTGTTGCCTTTAAAGTGTATGCCCTGGGCGAGTAGTCTATAGACATCATCTAGGCCTTCTACTATTATAATAATAGTAAAGAAATGCTGTTTATTAGTCTAGATAGCTGTTATTGGCTTGATCTAGATAAAGTTTCTTATTAGAGTACATGTGCTCCCTAATTCAATTTTTTCCCTAGCTAGACCTAGCTTTAAGGCGCTATAGTAAGCTACTGGCACTATATACACCTTAATCTTGTGCCACTGTTGGTCTGTTTCCACTAAGATGACTGCGGGGTTGATCTAATGGCAGGTAGCCACCAATAGATCTTTATAGGCTGGTAATAGCGAGTCTATAATGCTTCCTTAGTTTAATAAGGCTGAGATAGCCCCTGATTCAGTATAATTAGTGTTTATTAACCTGGCGAAGTTTGGGAAGCCTATCTAGGCTAGGCAGTGGTTAAGCTGTAAAATGACATCAGCTTTAGACTTTTTAAAGATGGTGTGGCCATTTTTATACCTAAATATAAGCCTGCGATCTCCTTTGTTGCTTCTGTGAATAGGCTTCAGGCTCCCTGGGTCTATTTGGACTTTTAGGGGTTAGTTCGGGGAGTAAACCTATTTTTTTATAATAATTTATCACTCCTGGGCATTGCTGGCTGCTATATTAGCCTATTAGAGGTCTGCTGCGGGCTTTACCCCAGGAGATGGTTTTAATATTGGGGATGAGGCTCTGCGTGGCTCTATGGGTTTAGCGGCCCTATTCAGGTTAGCTTGGGGGCTATGGGCGACCTCTGCAAACGTCATCCCCTAGGATGGCAGAGGCTGTCATGGGCCCTGGTGGTTGCTCCCTGACGATAGAGGCTTTAGGGGATGGTTCAGGGTATTCAGGGAGACCTGTTGAGCTTTTAGAGTTGAGAAATGGCGCTCTAGAGCGCCCAATTGGCCTATAAGGCGCTGCTCTATAGCCTCTACCAGAGAGATCATATAGGCCTTCATAGCGGCTATCTCTGCGTATAGCGCGCTATTGCTGCTTATAAAGTGTTAGGGTCTTAGCCCCTGGGATACTCAGGCTTCGCTCTCATAAAATAACCGCACCTGGTCCGCACCTGATTCGCCATAAAAGAACCCCCTAACACTACACCAGATTCGCTAAAACACCCCCGGGACCCACACTCGCCTATATCAACATTCAACAATACAAATCTCTACAAACCTTTTCCTTTTCTTTTTCACATTTAAATCTACTCAATTCTTAGATCTACATAAGGCCAGTAAGACAGGACCTAGCCTATAACATTAGATTCAAACGTCTCACCCCCCTCCCCTATTTAAAAGGTCGAGAACGCGCCACTTTCCTCACCCAAAGGATTAAGCTATACAATCGCTTCTTATTCATTTAAATCAAGCCCCTAAGAACCATACCAACTCTCTTTATTCAGAGGATTGAATTATTATATCACTGCTTCTCAACGACCGAGTTGAGCATTGAGAAATTTCTCTATTATAACAAATAGCCTACTAAGAGATAGCCAGGACTAAAAAAGTATACCTTTAGAACTAAACCAGCTGTTATTAGAATAAATACAATAAATAAAACTTCTTCTAACAAATATATCTGTTTATCTATCATATATCAAAGGATAAGTTAATAATACAACCAAACCATCTATATCTAAGATCCCTACTGATGCTATATTATCAGTAACTTCTATGTACAATACAAACAAACCACACTACTCTCTTAACTATCTCAATAAATATGATAACTCTAATCATTTATAATATATACAGTTTGTGGTAATTCTATATATAAAATTAACAATCGATGTACTAGCAATCAAAGGATTATACAAATAACTATAATATATCTATAAACAATTGACAGAAAAGACCTAGATAAAAATCTATCTCTAAATACAGTTTCATAGAAATATAAATATAGTTACCCCTACTATACTAGAAGCTTTCTTTATATATCTTAATATACTATTCAAAGATCATCAACTTATAAAAAAAGCGAACCTTAAACTTAACCATATACAATAGAAGCACACCCCTTTCTAAGATTTTATTAGTAAATTTAAACAGATATTACTTCTTATAAAAGATCAATTATAGACTAATAACATAAAAATCTTACAACTAAAAACTATAATTAACCAAGAAATAAAGTATATAACTATTAAAAGCAATATACTAAAACAGTATAAAGCTTTCTATAAATATTTACACTAAGTAGCAAACAACTTTAAAAAACTAAAAAGAATTAATAACATCTAATCTCAATATAAATAGAACACTTCCCATCTACTTATAAAAAGAACCTCCCCTAATAGAGAACAGTCCTAAATCATAGACTAGACACCTATAGACCTATTAATTAATACTATTAAAATAGACAACTATTTTCAATACAGAAAACCAAGTTATATTATCCAATACTGTCCTAAATCTATATTACTCCATCAGGCGCCATCTCCAAGGAACTATAACAAGAAAAAACATAATACATTCATAAAAATATCTAATACTAGAATAAAAAAGAATAAAACCAAATTTAATACAGACTCAGATAACATATTAAAGTCAAAAGAGTAGCTCCTACACAAAATCACCCGCAGAAGCCAAAATATAAAACAGCTCATGACTTTAAGAATTTTAAAAAGATGGTTGGAAGATTTAACAGACCCCTATTTAATATAAACGCATAGTTAGACCATAGAACCAATGCTAATACTTTAATTGATAGTAGGTGCCTCACCTATAGGATTATCAAAGAGATCTTTGCTCGAAAGAAAAAGCTGAATTGTAGCGCTATTAAACCTAGACCTATTAAGAGATATGATGGTTCGGCACCTTAATATATTAAAGAAATTGCATGTATAACATTAGATATTAAAAGAAATATACAAGAGAAAGCCTACTTTTATATGGTTCCAAAGTGTGAATACAATATAATATTGGGTCTTTTATAGATAGAACACCAACATGTAAGAATTGACACCACTAAAGACCAACTAGAATTCAGAAATGGAATATCCATCAATAAAAAGAACCTGTTACAACCTAAGTACACCCCCTAACAGATCAATATAGCTACGGTGAACGCTTTGAAAAGAATATAAAGTAAGAAAAAAAAAGTCAATATATTTACAGTCTCTATATAGGATATTAAAAAAGCTCTAGCCCCAAAATCATAGACAGACCCAGAGAATAAGCTATCTAAGCATTACCACAAGTTTCTAGAACTATTTAACCCAAAAAAAACTAATAAGCTACTACTATTACATCTAAATATCAACTATTAGATTAAACTAATTAATACCAACACAAAAAAGCACAAGCCAGAGATACCATAAAACCCTCTCTATAATATATCACAGAAAAAACTGCTAATCCTATAGAAAACTCTCCACAACTTACTGTTAAAAGACTTCATATATATAAATAACTCATCTATTACAGCACCAATACTATTTATAAAAAAACCCAAAGAAAAACTATGCTTCTGCATTAATTATTAGGCGCTCAACACTATAACAAAAAAGGACTAATATCCACTACTATTAATATATAAAATCCTATAACAAATATCTAAAGCTCAATAATTTATAAAGCTTAATATTACAACAGCTTTCTATAAGATATATATTATTAAAGAAGATAAATAAAAGACAGCTTTCTAAACCAAATTTAGACTCTATAAATAGTTAGTAATACCTTTCAGCCTTATCAATATACTAAACACATTTCAACAATATATCAATTAGACCCTTCGCGAGTTCCTAAACAACTTTATATCTATCTATCTAGATAATATACTTATCTTTACAGAAGACAGCCGCGCACACCATCAAAAACAGGTAATAAGGATGCTAGAATACCTATATACTATAGAACTACAGCTAAATATCAATAAATACAAGTTCAAGATATAAATAACAAAATATCTTAGATTCATATTAGAAGCTAAAAAAAGAATCCAAATAGACCCCACAAAAATCTCTACTATTTTAGAATAGAAAGCCCTAACATATGTAAAAAACATACAATCATTTCTAGAATTTACAAATTTCTACCAACAGTTTATTCAAAGATATTCTAACATAATCCGTCCGCTGACAGAACTAACTAAAAAAAGAACTATCTTTATTTAGACCAAAGCCGCCAATAAAGCCTTCGAACAACTAAAGCAAATATTTATAAGTAACCCAATACTAATACAATTCAACCCCAAGCAGAATACAATCATAGAAGCCAACTCTTCAGAATATATCATAAAGAAGATATTATTACAATACAATAACAAAAGACTCCTATAAACCTGCACCTACTTCTTCCAAAAATATACACCCACAGAGTATAATTACAAGATCCACAATAAGAAGCTATTAGCAATAATAGCATATCTAAAGCAATAAAAACCTAAACTAATTAGTACTAAGGAGTTTACTATCCTAACCAACCATCAGAATCTTAAATACTTCATACAGCTCTGATAATTGAATAAAAGACAAATAAGATAAGCTGGTATACTCTTATACTTTAATTATAAGCTCTAATACCAGCTAAGGCAACTAGCTGCCAGACCTAATATACTATCACAACACTCACAAGATATACCCAATAGAATTAACAATGAACACCTAACATACCAAAATAAACATCTTATTAACCCTAACAAGGTACAAAAAGACTATCCAGAACAACCTCCCCAGGGTCACTTATCAAACACTACACCTAAACCCCATGTCCACACTACCCACATAAAGCACTTAACATCAATTAGAGAACAGTAACAACTAGCCAAAACCAAGGATAAGAATTATAAACAAATCAAAAAGGCCATACACCAAAAGCTCCCACAGTTCCCTCAAAACCTACAACTTCACATCATAATATCCAAATACACAATCAATACAACAGACCAGTTACTATTTCAAAACCAACAATAGATACCAAACAGCAAACCACTCCACACTCATATTATACAAGATACACACAACTCCTATCTCACCAGACACCCAGGCCGAAACATAACCTATATCATCATAGCCCAACAACTATATTAGCCAAACCTATCTAAAGATATCTGAAGGTTTGTAAATAACTATAACAAATATAGTACAAACACCATATAAAGACAACACCAACAAGAGTTATTAAAACCACTCCCTATTCCCTCACAAATATGGCGAGATATTAGTATAGATTTTATAGAGAAACTCCTAATATCCAACAGGAATACAAATCTCATGATAATTGTTGACTAACTAGGAAAAGGGATTATATTGATACTATATAAACATATAGATACTAAAACAGTAATATCAAAGTTCATTAACCGATTTATACGCGAACATAGGCTGCCTAGCAATATTATATCAGATCAGAGCACGCAATTTATTAATAATCTTTAGAAAGATATATATAAATATCTAAAGATCATAAAATAATTATTAACCATATATTATCCCTAAACTAATAGACAGACGGAATATATTAACTCTGTGATAGAAGAATACCTATAGAACTTCTATACCTACCTCTAAACCAACTAGAGCCTATTAACCACAATTACGCAACTTATAATAAATAGGCACAATACTACTATAACTAATATCAGCCTCTTCTTCCTAACCTATAGATACAACATTAAACCACTCTAGTTAGATAAAGCTATCCCCACATCTAAATAGTAAAGACCCGCTACTAAATATATAAACGATATAGTTATTAAGCTATAGTAGACCTTTGATATAGTATAGACTAAGTTTATCTTAGCATAATAGTAAATAGAAAATAGTACAAACTATTACTAAGAGACTCCTCTAGAGTATAAAATAAAATAGAAAGTATAATTAGATCTTTAGAATATTCAGACCAAATAACTTTTAAAGAAGCTAGACGCTCAACATACAAAATATACTATACTAAAGAAAGTAAGATCCTATACATACCAACTCAATATCCCTAGAACTATTTATAATGTTTTTCATACAACACTCCTCTACCCTATAGACACACATCCACTCCCTTTACAGACCCAACATAATTACTAGCCACCAGCGCACCTAGTAGAAGGCAATAAAAAATACCTAGTCAATAGCATACTCAACGAATGGACTATACATCAAGACCATGGATATATGAAGTAATACCTTGTCCATTAGACCAGATATACACAACCTACATAAGAACCTACCCAGTCTATAGAAGACACCAAAGCACTCAACCACTGGCTCCAACACCACAACACCCTTACCAAAAAGGGGAAGTAATATTAAGGTCTTAGCCCCTAAGATACTCAGACTTCGCTCTCATAAAATAACCACACCTAGTCCGCACCTGGTTCGCCATAGAAGAACCCCCTAACACTACACCAGATTCACTAGGGCGCCCCCAGGACCCACACTCACCTATATCAACATTCGACAATGCGAACCCCTACAAACCTTTTCCTTCTCTTTCTTATATTCGAATCTACTCAATTCCTGGACCTACATAAGGCCAGTAAGACGGGACCTAGCCCGTAACATAAAGTGGTCTAATAAGGCCTGTTCCATATCCTTATAGGCTGGGCTGAGTAGGGCCTTTATAGGGGCTCTATCAGCTCTATCAAGGCTATGGTCCCGTCGCCTCTTCCCCGGAGCTTTGGGGGCTTCCTGGGGGTGTAGGGGGGGGAACAGTTCCCTAGGTTCGATTTCTAGGTTAGGCGTGAAGCCCTCGCTCTGGGGGACCATTATACTGGCCTCGGGGGGCGCTGGCAGTGCTGTCTCTACTGGGGTGCCTATATGGGCACCCTCGGGGTTCACCGGGCCTAGCGCCTGCCCCCCTGGGTCTAGGGGGGCGTTGTCGATATTGGGGGGTCCTTGGGCCATAGCGAGGCCCTGGACACCGTCAAAAGGCATTGAATTTCAAAAGGTTGATTTTTGATTTTCCCGGCGGGATTTATAGATAATATATATATAAACATCTTTTAGTATATCTAAGTATTAGATAATATAATTATATTCCTTTAGTAAGTAAGATATACTTAAATTTATTTATAAATATAATATTCTTTTTTCTATATATATTATATTTATAAAATGTCTATTTATAGTATTTTTTATATTTAAGGATATAACCCGCCGGGAAAATCAAAAATCAACCTTTTGAAATTCAATGCTACTGGAAGGCATCCAGGGCTTCGCTATGGCCCCTGGACTCCCCAATATCGACAACCACCCCCTAGACCCAGGGGGGCAGGCGCTAGGTCTGGTGAACCCCGTAGGGGCCTATATAGGCACCCCAGCGGGGACAGCACCACCAGCGCCCCCCGAGGCAAGTGCAACAGTCCCTCAGAGCGAGGGCTTCTTGCCTAGCCTGGAAATCAACCCTAGGGAGTTGTTTCCCCCCCTAAGCAGCGTGCCAGGCTCCCAGGAAGCACCTAAAACTCTAGGGAAGAGACTACAGGAACACAGCCCTGACGGGGCAGAAAGAGCCCCCATGAAGGCCCTAATCGGCCCAGCCTACAAGGACATGGAACAGGCCTTATTAGGCCACTTTGCAAGCAGCAATAGCGCGCTGCACGCGGAGATGGCCGCTATGAAGGCCTATATGACCTCTCTGGTAGAGGCTATGGAGCAGCGCCTCACAGGCCAATTGGGCGCTCTAGAGCGCCGTTTCTCAACCCTAGAAGCTCAACAGGCCTCCCCGAACGCCCCAAACCACCCGCTAAAGCCCCTATCGTCAGGGGGCGACCGCCAGGGCCCACGACAGCCTCTGCCATCCCAGGGGACGACGTTTGCAGAGGTCGCCCATGGCCCCCAAGCTAACCCGAATAGGGCCGCTAAGCCCATAGAGCCACGCAGAGCCTCACCCCCGATATCAAAACCACCCCCTGGGGTGAAGCCCGCAGCAGGCCCCCAGTGGGCCGATATAGCGGCCAGCAATGCCCAGGAGTGGCAAATCGTTACAAAAAAACGGGCTTACTCCCCGAACCAGCCCCCAAAAGTCCAAATGGACCCAGGGAGCCTGAAGCCTATTCGCGGAAGCAACAAGGGAGACCGCAGGCTTATATTTAGGCGTGAAAATGGCCGCACCGCCCCTAGAAAGTCTAAAGCCGATGTCATCTTGCAGCTTAACCGCTGCCTAGCCCAGGCAGGCTTCCCGAACTTCGCCAGGGTAATAGACGCCAATTACACCGAATCAGGGGCTATCTCAGCCCTATTGGACCAAGGAAGCACCGTAGGCTCGCTATTACCAGCCTATAAGGACCTATTAGTGGCTGCCTGCCACCGGGTCGACCCCGCAGTCATCTCAGTGGAAGCAGACCAACAGTGGCACAAGATTAAGGTGCATGCGGTGCCGGTAGCCCGCTATAGCGCCTCAGGGCTAGGCCTAGCCAGGGAAGAAATTGAATTAGGGGGCACATGCACCCTAATGAGAAACCCTACCTGGATCAAGCCGATAGCGGCTATCCAGACTAATAAGCAGCGTTTCTCTACTATCGTTATAACAGTAGGAGGCCTAGATGACGCCCGCAGGCTACTCGCCCGGGGCGTACGCTTCGGGGGCAACAGGCACCCTACCAGCCCCTATCACGAAGTGGGTAAAGACACCGTTTGCACCCGATGCTGCGGCATTGGCCACCGAACTTATAGAGGCTGCGGCACCCGACCACCACTCTGCACCGTGTGTGCTGGCGCCCATGAAGCCCAAGAGCACACCTGCAACGTGCTAGACTGCAGGGCCCAAACAGGCCACCCATGCCTGCATGCACCCACTAAATGCGGCAACTGTGGGGGGAAGCACCAGGCTGATTCCCCGGGGTGCCCCAAGCTTCGGGAGGCCCGCCGGCGACTCCATAAGCGCTTCCCTGGCGTAGAGGTCGTTATGCCCCCTCCCCCCCCTGAATGGACCGAATGGGAAGGCGTTGCTGAGGAGGCTTCTCCCCCAACCACTACCCAGGACGCCCCCCAAGCCCCAAAGCTTAGGGAGGTCGATGACGCTATGGAAGATGCCCCAGGGACATCACCCCTACCGTACTCATCCCCGTGTCCAACACCAACGCCTGGAGCTGCAGCCCCTATTAATGTTGATTATTCAACATAATTGCGGCCGTACCTACCCCGCAACCTTAGGGGCTCTAGAAGCGGGGATAGAGCGGCAAATAGGCATTATATGCCTGCAAGAGCCTTATATTGCTTATGACTTCTCCCACCCAGGCTATCTGCTGTACTGGCCAGGGGGGGAGAAGCGGGATCAACGGGTGCTTATGGCCATCCGTAAAGACCTTATAGGGGCGGTTAGGGTCGAGAACCGCACTGATTTAGTAGACCACCCCTATTTACAGGCCCTGGACATATGGGAAGCACCAATAATTAGCGGGCATGCCCCCCGACGCACTAGAATAGTCAACTGCTATGATGTGTGGATTGGGGCCAGTTACCGGTGGCAAGGGGCCTTCCCTAGACGACGCCGGGCCATCGAGGACGCAGACTGGGACCTGCTTATAGTGGGTAGGTGCCTATTAGTGGGTGATTTCAACGCCCATAGCCCTTCGTGGAACCCACTGGCCAAGGGTCGGGTTAACGCTGAGCCCTTGGAACAGCTTATAGAGCGGCACTCACTATATGTTAATAACCCACTGGGGGAGGCCACACGCTATAAGAAGACCGAGGGGGTGTCAATTATTGATTTAGCGTTATCCTCGCCAACCCTAGGGCCTCTGCAAGCCTGGGAGGTGGATAAGGATAAGCCTACAACATCTGACCATGAGCTTATCGTCCTAGCCTGGGAAGCCCTAGAACCCCCCCCAGGAGGAATCTCCGGGGAGATTACTGGGTGGCAGATAGAAGCTCTGCAGGTAAACGAGGAAGCCCTAAAGCTGGCCACAGCAGCTTGGGCCTCAGAGGCTGTAGGCCACCCCCCTCTTAGTGATCAATGCACCGAGGAAGACCTTGCTAGAGAGGCCAATTGGGTGCAGGACACCCTAACCAGCGTACTCGATAGGCATGCCAAAGCAGTACGGCTTTGTGCACGCTCTAAGCGGTGGTGGAAGCCAGAGCTGCGGCAAGCCCGGAGCTTATGGGCTGCAGCCCGCAAGCGGTGGCAGGCCCATGCCTGTACCGACACCGAATTCAAGGCTGCAAGAACCGCTTATTACCATGAAATAAAGGCGGCTAAAAGGACCTGCTGGGAGGTCTTCCTTGCTGAGGGAGGCCCTGGGGGGAAGGAAGAGTGGAAAAAAGATTCGAACCCCACTGGGAACCCTTTTCCCAAAGGCCCTAGGGATGGCCTGGAAAAGCCTTCTCCAGGAGATCCTAATAGGTGTTGGATAGCCCTACAGTACACTAAGCCACGGACTAATCCCACCACCCCAGCACTCCAAGGCCCGGATCTAGGGGCTCCCCCTGCCACTACCATGGCCGATAAAGAAGCCCTAATCAGGGAAATGGCATTTCCTAACGCCCCCCGTAGCTCCCCTCCTGGGGAGCTGCCAGGTGGACAGGCCCACATGCTTATAACGCCAGAGCGGGTGCATCAGGCCCTATTCAGCCAGAGCATTAAGAAAGCTCCGGGGGCCGACAGGCTCAATTTTAAAGCATGCCGGCTACTCTGGGCACTAGACTCACCCCGAATCATAGGGATGGCTAGGCAGTGCTTTCGGCTTGGGGTGCACCCAGGGGCCTGGAAGACCGCTAAAGGCATCCTACTTCGGAAGCCAGGGAAGCCTGATTACACCCAGGTGAAGGCCTGGAGGGTGATAAGCTTGCTTAGCTGCCTGGGCAAGGTTGTTGAGAAGCTGGCTGCAGGCCTTATAGCGGACTGGTGTGAGGCCCAGGGGGCTTTACACCCTGGACAAATGGGGTGCAGGCGGGGCCGTGGGGCTATTGACGCGGTGGCCTGCCTCGTGCAAACAGTGCACGAGGGATGGACTCAAAAGCTTCTCACAGGCACTATCTTTATTGACGTTATGGGGGCCTTCGACCATGTTGACCCCTATAAGCTTAGTGAGGCTATGGAAGCTGCAGGCCTGGATAATGACCTTATAAGGTGGACCTTATCCTTCCTTACAAATAGAAGGGTCAGCCTCGTAATTGACGGTTATAAAGCCCCTGAACAGCCTATTGACTCAGGGCTGCCCCAGGGCTCACCGGTCTCCCCAATCCTCTTTCTTATCTATATCCGGGGTGTGTTTCAGGCTATGGAACAGCAGGTGCCAGGGATCAAGGCCCTGTCCTATGCCGATGACATAGGCCTGGTAGCCCAGGGAAGCTCGGTCTCTGAGATCTGCAGGCAGCTAGAAGCAGCGGCAAAAGCTGCTACTGAGTGGGGACTGGCAAATAGCGTCAAATTCGACCCTAAAAAGACAGAGGCCATCCTATTCTCTAGGGCCACCAGCAGGGAACATAAAAATCAGGTCCAGGAAGCTAGGGTGCAGGTAGGAGACGCTTTAGTGGCATTCTCCCCAACAGCCATCCGGTGGTTAGGGGTCTTACTAGATCCAAAGCTTACCCTCAAAGCCCACTATAAGTACCGCCTGCAAAAAGGTCAAAATACTGAAAGACGAGTGCGGGCACTGTGCAAGGCCCAGGGGCTCCCCCCAGGCCTGGCATGGCGAATCCAAAAGGCCACCGCGCAGTCAGTGGCGCTTTATGGGGCCGAGCTTTGGTGGCATGGGCAAAAGAACTGCCTAGAAGGACTGCAGGGCCTAATTAATAACCAGGCCCGGGCAGTCACAGGCATGCTGAAGTCCACCCCATTAGGACCGCTTATAAGGGAGGCAGCTTTGGAACCAGCAGAGGCCCTATTAGATAGTAAACAGCGGCGGTATGCCCTGAGACTCCTAGGACTTCCCCAGGGGCATCCAGCAGCAGAAATACTCCCCATAACGCTTAGGGAGGGAGACGCCCATGCACAGCCTGGAGAGCAGCCGCTAGAAGACCGAGCTTGGGCAACACCAACCCGCCGAGGCCCCTGGAAGCTGGGCATGGGCCTGGCCCGCAGGCTACGAGAGGCCTTGACCGCCGACCCCTCCCAGGGCTTTGAGCGTACAATAGAGCCTGGTAATAGGTCTATACCACTAGATTTCAGGATAGACTCCCCTGAAACCGCTATGCAATTAGCCTCAGACCCCCTAAGTGGGATAGGGAACACCGACCTTTACTCAGACGGTTCTAGGTTAGACGATCAGCGCGTAGGCGCTGCAGTAGCTTATAAGCCACTTATTGGCCCCTGGAGGTCGCGCCTAGCTCCCCTGGGCGCAGGCTTCGAAGTCTTTGATGCAGAACTAATAGGAGTAGTCGAAGCCCTAGAGTGGGCGCTGGCAGAGAATCTTATAGGGCCAATTAGGGTGTTTTTAGACGCCCAGGCCGCTATAAGCAGGCTCCAGCATACCCGGCCTGGCCCAGGGCAAGCCCTAGCGCTGCGGGCACACGACCTAGCCGGGGAACTACAGGCCACCGGCCGCAGGGTTACCATATGCTGGGTGCCAGGCCATAAAGGGGTCCCAGGCAACGAGGAGGCCGATAAGGCCGCTAAGAAAGCTGCAGGGAGGCCCTGTACAGGCAAGTACTCAGGCATCTCACTGGCCCATGCCCGGCGGGCATGCACCGAGACTTATAGCGCTATCAAGGCCAACTGGCTCACTGCAAAGCTTGCAAGACAAGACGCACCCAACAGGTAGGCCAGGCCTACCAACCCCCCGGGGATGGAAGCTTGACCCAATAGTGGCAAGCACCCCCAAGCACCTGCGGCGTATTACTATTACCAATTCAAGACCGGCCACACCCCAATCGGGGCCTATCTGCACCGAATCAAGGCCCGAGACTCCCCTAATTGCTTGGGGTGCTCTAGGGGGACTGAGACGGTAAGACACCTTCTTACAAACTGTCGACAGTGGTGCCACCAGCGGGAAAAACTATATGCCGGCTTGGCCGAAGCGGGGGTAAAGGCCCCGCAGGATAGCGAGCAGTGCCCCGAAGCACGCCTATTCCAGGACCCAAAGGCCACTACAGCGCTGCTGGCGTTTATAGGGGCCATTAGGGAGCGAGAGGATAACCAACAGGCCTGGGAGCAGGCCTATAAGACTGATAATTGGGGCATTGAGGCCCTGGATGAGGGAGAGCGAGAGGGGGAAGGATAGCGGGCAGGGGCGGCCCGCTATTGTAGGCAACGCCCAAACGTTAGTGGCCATAAGGAGGGGGTAGTGGTTGCCACCCACTATAAGCCCCCGAATCGTCCTGCGCATATAAGCGGCATGGGGTGAGGAAAGTGCAAGATACCTTGAAAGCCTGGATCCAATGGGGGTAGAGGCACCGGCTTATGGGGGGCAACCCCTATAAGCAGGCCTAATCCACACGAATCGCTCTCTGTCATAGCCTAGGGCTCGGTATAGACGTTAAATTTGATTAAATAATAATAATAATAATAACCAATAGATATGACAGCGGACGCTAGTTACATAAGCAAAGGTTATTAGATATTCTTATAGGGTAGAATCTCTGATTGTATCTATAAAGGAGGAAATACCTACACTTATATTCTGTATAAAATAACTCATCAGACAGAAGCCTATATTGTATAAAAAGGCTTTTTATACAAAAAGAGGTTCTATACAAAAGGAGATCCTATACAGAAAGAATCTCCATGCAAAAAGAGTCTCTATATGAAAAGGCCTATCTTATAGAAAACAAAGTATATAACTACATAGTTAATATAGTAAGACTATACTAGAATAGCTATAACTATAATATAGTCAAACAAAGCTTAACTATACTTGCTATATTTAGGACCAGCTATATAAAAACACTTATTTATTATTATATATCTAGCTTATTATGTTTTATTCTCTTAAGTAAATAATATATTACTATTACTCTTTAACATACTTTGCAGTCTATTATTGCGATAGTACTCTACTTATCCTAGAATTGTCTTATACAACCTTCTTATCTTATCTTCTATTAGCAGAATATCTATCCTAATTCATATTTTAGTAACAAATTATTGAACCAGTTGATAATAAAATACCTTTATAATACAAAGTTTTAAGAACTAGATAAGCAATTAAACCTTACTAATAAGCTAATTATAACAGAAAATAACAATACACCAGCAGTAGAACCAGTAACTCTGTATCCACCTATAAGATAAGCAAGACTAATTAATTAAGACAATAATAATGAACCTAATAAACAAACTCAATAAAGATTTACCATATTAGAAAAAGTCATCAATTAAATAAATAAATATATTTAAAAACTGTAAGCTGTAGTCGCTAAAAAAAACAATTATATTAACCAACTTAAGGCTTAAGTCATAACTATATTATCTAATGAAGCTAGAACATTTAATAATAAAGTTAAACTACTAAAACCTATAACCTTTGATGGAACTAGATCTAAGTTAAAGATATTTTTAGTCAATATAGAAATGTATATTGAAGCTAACTAGATCACTAATAATAAAAAGAAAATGATCTTTATAATATTATACTTTATTGATATAGCAGTAGAATAAATATAAATCTATACTAAATAAATTATACACTATTAACAAAAATAGTTAGAGAACTATTATTAAAGAACTATTTTTAAACTATAGCATATTTAAACAGAAACTTAGAAAAGTATTTAGAAATATTAATAAGTTATAGACTATAGAAAGATAACTAAGATATTTATAATAGACTGAATCCGCTCAGCAGTTAGCAACTAAATTCTAATAAATAATAATATTATTATACTATAATAATGCTATTTAAATCATAATCTTTGAGAACATGCTTAAGGAAGAAGTCTAGATAGAATTTATCAAACTTAATCGATCTAATAACATTAACAGATTTATTAAGATAGTGGTCAAGATTAACAATAAACTATTTAAGATCAAACAGAAGCAATAGAAGTTTTAGAGATAGAAGAAAGTTAAAAAATTCCTTTAGTATACCAATATATTAGTAAAGCAAAAAACCTAATATAATAAAAACAGCGATATCAAGATATAGCTTAATAATATAATCAGTAAAGAAGAAATAGCTAAATATAAAGAAAATAAAGCTTGTTATAAGTGCAGATAAAAAAAATACTTTATATAATAGTATTAATTAGGGCAAAATAAACAGAACAGTAACATCAGCCCTTAGAAAATAATAACAGTCTATTAACAAATTATAGCTATACATCAGATAATTATGACCCCCTTAGACAGTGAAGAGAAGAAGTTAGAAAATAAATAGATTAATAAAATCAAGGACTTTTAGGGACTAATATTAGAAAAAGAAATATACAATGCGTTCAAGAATTTTAAGCTAGAAAATAGCCTTAGGTAATCTAAGAGATATCTTAGATAAAGTTTAGAAAAGAAACCACCCTAGAAAAAAGATATTAATCTAGAAGAAGTATAATCTTACCTATAACAAGGTTAAGAGAAAGAACTAATTAGAAAACCTTATAGAGAAGACCAATATAGCAAAACCATTAGATAGTATATTAATAACCTTTTATCAGGAAGTGAAAGCCAATATTTCCTAATATTTTAAGATAGTAGAAAAAACAGAGAAATTAATCACAAAGACTTAGATTAAGAACTAGATACCCTATAATAATCATAGTTAGTAAGAATAACCAATCTTAGAAAATACACTGCAAAAGTGATTAACTAAGTAAATAAAATAATTAAATTATTCTAAAAACGACCACTAATTATAAAAAAGAAATAGAATTTAGTCCTAGGAACCAATACGACAGTTCTAGGAACAAGAATTGAGATTCCAGAAATAAGCAAAGAAGAACTAGAAATAGATAGTGAAGACTCCAAAATAACAAAGGAATTCCTTGAAATTGACTATAAAGAACTAAAACAAGAATATAGTTATAAACCATCTAAACTAGTATATTAAAAAGATTCTATTCAGATATATTAATAATATATCCTTAAATACAAAAAATACCATAAGTAGATATTTTATAAATATAATATACATAGGAAAAAGAACATCGCACTTATAAATAAATTTGAATATATCTTACTCATTAAAGAAATATAGTTATACTATCTAATATTTAGGTATACTAAAAGATATTTATGCATATACTACCTATAATATAGAAAACACTATTATAAGAAAATACACTAAACGTAATGCTATAAATTAAAATATCTGACTTATCTTAAAGAAAAAGAAAAGAATAAATAAAAGCTAATAGCACTAATAATTATCTATTAACCTATCTTAGACTGTCTGAAGAGCTAAAATAAATATTAATGCTATACAGAAGAAATTTAATATCTTTTCTATAATAGTATCAAAACTGACTAATACTATATAAAAAAATGTTTATATTATAAAGAACAAGTCATCTACACTGATAAAGATTAGACTGAAATTGTTTTATTATAGAAATGATATTTTAAAAGATATAGAAAAAAATACTATTTTATTATTACAACTATTAAGATAGAAGAAACTATAATCATTATTAAAAGAATAATTAATAGATATAAAGCTAAACTACTTCTTGACTTAGGAGTATTAATAAATTACATTAGCGAAGCATACATCAGGAAAAACAGGATCTAAATATATAAAATAAATCTATAGTATACTATATAAAATTTTAAAAAATAAATCACTATCAAAGGATTTATATAACAAACTAAAAATATTATAATTAAATTAAGAGAATATAAAGAAGATATCTAACTAGATTTAAGTCTATTCAAATAAAAAGATTTTAATATTATACTTAAAATAACATAGCTACAGAAATATAATCCTATTATTAACTAGAAACACAAGACAGTATCAATAAACCTAAAGATACTACGAATAGAGTAAATAGAGATTAAACTGAATCAACAGTTAAAGATAAAATATGCTAAAGAAATAAACAAAATAAACTAATAAATTGAAATATAAAGAAAATTAAAAGAAATCTATAAAAAAGAACTGAAAGAAGTACTTGATAAGTTATTAAAAAAATATCAAGACTTTACTGAATTATTTATAAAAAAAGAATATCGACTATCACAGTATAAAAAAAAATATAAAGCAGAGATATCTTTTAAAATAAGAGTATAGATATTATAAGTTAAATAATAGTAAATCTTATAAGATGAACTTTAAACTATTAAAGAATTCATTAAGAAATTCTTAGCAGCTGGTTATATTAGAGAATTAAAAGTAAAGGCTTCTATACAGACAATATTTATACTAAAATGTGATAAATTACTATAGATAATCATCGACTACAGAAAACTAAATAATATTATTAAAGATGATATAAATAAAGCACTATATTAAGAATAAAAAAGAGATTTATTGTAAGGTGCAAAAATTATGATAATATTTAACATTAAATAGGGATACTATAACCCGCCGGGAAAATCAAAAATCAACCTTTTGAAATTCAATGCTACTGGAAGGCATCCAGGGCTTCGCTATGGCCCCTGGACTCCCCAATATCGACAACCACCCCCTAGACCCAGGGGGGCAGGCGCTAGGTCTGGTGAACCCCGTAGGGGCCTATATAGGCACCCCAGCGGGGACAGCACCACCAGCGCCCCCCGAGGCAAGTGCAACAGTCCCTCAGAGCGAGGGCTTCTTGCCTAGCCTGGAAATCAACCCTAGGGAGTTGTTTCCCCCCCTAAGCAGCGTGCCAGGCTCCCAGGAAGCACCTAAAACTCTAGGGAAGAGACTACAGGAACACAGCCCTGACGGGGCAGAAAGAGCCCCCATGAAGGCCCTAATCGGCCCAGCCTACAAGGACATAGAACAGGCCTTATTAGGCTACTTTGCAAGCAGCAATAGCGCGCTACACGCGGAGATGGCCACTATAAAGGCCTATATGACCTCTCTGATAGAGGCTATGGAGCAGCGCCTCACAGGCCAATTAGGCGCTCTAGAGCGCCGTTTCTCAACCCTAGAAGCTCAACAGGCCTCCCCGAACGCCCCAAACCACCCCCTAAAGCCCCTATCGTAAGGGGGCGACCGCCAGGGCCCACGACAGCCTCTGCCATCCCAGGGGACGACGTTTGCAGAGGTCGCCCATGGCCCCCAAGCTAACCCGAATAGGGCCGCTAAGCCCATAGAGCCACGCAGAGCCTCACCCCCGATATCAAAACCACCCCCTGGGGTGAAGCCCGCAGCAGGCCCCCAGTAGGCCGATATAGCGGCCAGCAATGCCCAGGAGTGGCAAATCGTTACAAAAAAACGGGCTTACTCCCCGAACCAGCCCCCAAAAGTCCAAATAGACCCAGGGAGCCTGAAGCCTATTCGCGGAAGCAACAAAGGAGACCGCAGACTTATATTTAGGCATGAAAATGGCCGCACCACCTCTAGAAAGTCTAAAGCTGATGTCATCTTACAGCTTAACCGCTGCCTAGCCTAGGCAGGCTTCCCGAACTTCGCCAGGGTAATAGACGCCAATTACACCGAATCAGGGGCTATCTCAGCCCTATTAGACCAAGGAAGCACCATAGACTCGCTATTACCAGCCTATAAGGACCTATTAGTGGCTGCCTGCCACCGGGTCGACCCCACAGTCATCTCAGTGGAAGCAGACCAACAGTGGCACAAAATTAAGGTGCATGCGGTGCCAATAGCCCGCTATAGCGCCTCAGGACTAGGCCTAGCCAGGGAAGAAATTGAATTAGGGGGCACATACACCCTAATGAGAAACCCTACCTGGATCAAGCCGATAGCGGCTATCCAGACTAATAAGCAGCGTTTCTCTACTATCGTTATTACAGTAGGAGGCCTAGATGACGCCCGCAGGCTACTCGCCCGGGGCGTACGCTTCAGGGGCAACAGGCACCCTACCAGCCCCTATCACGAAGTGGGTAAAGACACCGTTTGCACCCAATGCTGCAGCATTGGCCACCGAACTTATAAAGACTGCAGCACCCGACCACCACTCTGCACCGTGTGTGCTGGTGCCCATAAAGCCCAAGAGCACACCTACAACATGCTAGACTGCAGAGCCCAAACAGGCCACCCATGCCTGCATACACCCACTAAATACAGCAACTGTAGGGGGAAGCACCAGGCTGATTCCCCAGGGTGCCCCAAGCTTCAGGAAGCCCACCGGCGACTCCATAAGCGCTTCCCTAGCGTAAAGATCATTATGCCCCCTCCCCCCCCTGAATAGACTGAATGGGAAGGCGTTGCTAAGGAGGCTTCTCCCCCAACCACTACCCAGGACACCCCCCAAGCCCCAAAGCTTAGGGAGGTCGATGACACTATGGAAGATGCCCCAGGGACATCACCCCTACCGTACTCATCCCCATGTCCAACACCAACGCCTGGAGCTGCAGCCCCTATTAATGTTGATTATTCAACATAATTGCGGCCATACCTACCCCACAACCTTAGGGGCTCTAAAAGCAGGGATAGAGCGGCAAATAGGCATTATATACCTGCAAGAGCCTTATATTGCTTATAACTTCTCCCACCCAGGCTATCTGCTGTACTGGCCAGGGAGGGAGAAGCGGGATCAACAGATGCTTATAGCTATCTATAAAGACCTTATAGGGGCGGTTAGGGTTGAGAACTGCACTAATTTAGTAGACCACCCCTATTTACAGGCCCTGGACATATGGGAAGCACTAATAATTAACAGGCATGCCCCCCGACGCACTAGAATAGTCAACTGCTATGATGTGTAGATTAAGGCCAGTTACTGGTGGTAAGGGGCCTTCCCTAGACGACGCCGGGCCATTGAGGACGCAGACTGGGACCTGCTTATAGTGGGTAGATGCCTATTAGTGGGTGATTTCAACGCCCATAGCCCTTCGTGGAACCCACTGGCCAAGGGCCGGGTTAACGCTGAGCCCTTGGAATAGCTTATAGAGCGGCACTCACTATATGTTAATAACCCACTGGGGGAGGCCACACGCTATAAGAAGACCGAGGGGGTGTCAATTATTGATTTAGCGTTATCCTCGCCAACCCTAGGGCCTCTGCAAGCCTGGGAGGTGGATAAGGATAAGCCTACAACATTTGACCATGAGCTTATCGTCCTAGCCTGGGAAGCCCTAGAACCCCCCCCAGGAGGAATCTCCGGGGAGATTACTGGGTGGCAGATAGAAGCTCTGCAGGTAAACGAGGAAGCCCTAAAGCTGGCCACAGCAGCTTGGGCCTCAGAGGCTGTAGGCTACCCTCCTCTTAGTGATTAATGTACCGAGGAAGACCTTGCTAGAGAGGCCAATTGGGTGCAGGACACCCTAACCAGCGTACTCGATAGGTATGCCAAAGCAGTACGGCTTTGTGCACGCTCTAAGCGGTGGTGGAAGCCAGAGCTGCGGCAAGCCTGGAGCTTATGGGCTGTAGCCTGTAAGCGGTGGCAGGCCCATGCCTGTACTGACACCGAATTCAAGGCTGCAAGAACCGCTTATTACTATGAAATAAAGGCGGCTAAAAGGACCTGCTGGGAGGCCTTCCTTGCTGAGGGAGGCCCTGGGGGGAAGGAAGAGTGGAAAAAGGGTTCTAACCCCACTGGGAACCCTTTTCTCAAAGGCCCTAGGGATGATTTGGAAAAGCCTTCTCCAGGAGATTCTAATAGGTGTTGGATAGCTTTATAGTATACTAAGCCATGGACTAATCCCACTACTCCAGCACTCCAAGGCCCGGATCTAGAGGCTTTCCTTACCACTACCATAGCCAATAAAAAAGCTCTAATCAGGGAAACGGCATTTCCTAACGCCCCCCATAGCTCCCCTCCTAGGGAGCTACTAGGTAGACAGGCCCACATATTTATAACGCTAGAGCGGGTGTATCAGGCCCTATTTAGCCAGAACATCAAGAAAGCTCTGGAGACCAATAGGCTCAATTTTAAAGCATGCTGGCTACTCTAGGCACTAGACTCGCCTTGAATCATAGGGATGGCTAGGCAGTGCTTTCGGCTTGGGGTGCACCCAGGGGCCTAGAAGACCGCTAAAGGCATCCTACTTTGGAAGCCAGGGAAGCCCAATTACACCCAGGTGAAGGCCTAGAGGGTGATAAGCTTGCTTAGCTGCCTGGGTAAGGTTATTAAGAAGCTGGCTACAGGCCTTATAACAGACTAGTGTGAGGCCCAGAAGGCTTTACACCCTGGATAAATGGGGTGCAGGCGGGGCTGTAGAGCTATTAACGCGGTGGCCTGCCTTATATAAACAGTGCACGAGGGATGGACTTAAAAGCTTCTCATAGGCACTATCTTTATTGATGTTATAGAGGCCTTCAACCATGTTGACCTCTATAAACTTAATAAGGCTATAGAAGCTGCAGGCCTAGATAATGACCTTATAAGGTAGATCTTATCCTTCCTTACAAATAGAAAGGTCAGCCTCGTAATTGACGGTTATAAAGCCCCTAAACAGCCTATTAACTCAGGGCTGCCCCAGGGCTCACTGGTCTCCCCAATCCTCTTTCTTATCTATATCCAGGGTATGTTTCAGGCTATGGAACAGCAGGTGCCAGGAATCAAGGCCTTGTCCTATGCCGATGACATAGACCTGGTAGCCTAGGGAAGCTCGGTCTCTGAGATCTGTAGGCAGCTAGAAGCAGCGGCAAAAGCTGCTATTAAGTGGGGACTGGCAAATAGCGTCAAATTCGACCCTAAAAAGATAGAGGCCATCCTATTCTCTAGGGCCACCAGCAGGGAACATAAAAATCAGGTCCAGGAAGCTAGGGTGCAGGTAGAAGATGCTTTAGTGACATTCTCCCCAACAGCCATCTGGTGGTTAGGGGTCTTACTAGATCTAAAGCTTACCCTCAAAGCCTACTATAAGTACCGCCTGCAAAAAGGTCAAAATACTGAAAGATGAGTGTGGGCACTGTGTAAGGCCCAGGGGCTTCCTTTAGGCCTGGCATAGTGAATCCAAAAGGCCACCGCGTAGTCAGTGGCGCTTTATGGGGCCGAGTTTTGGTGGCATGGGTAAAAGAACTGTCTAGAAGGACTGCAGGGCCTAATTAATAACTAGGCCTGGGTAGTCACAGGCATGCTAAAGTCTATCCTGTTAGGACCGCTTATAAGGAAGGCAGCTCTGGAACCAGCAGAGGCCTTATTAGATAGTAAATAGCGGCGGTATGCCCTGAGACTCCTAGGACTTTCCTAGGGGCATCCAGCAGTAGAAATACTCCTTATAACGTTTAGGGAGGGAGACGCCCATGCACAGCCTGGAGAGCAGCCACTAGAAGACCGAGCTTGGGTAACACCAACCCGCTGAGGCCCCTGGAAGCTGGGTATGGGCCTGGCCCGCAGGCTACGAGAGGCCTTGACCGCCGACCCCTCCCAGGGCTTTGAGCGTATAATAGAGCCTGGTAATAGGTCTATACCACTAGATTTCAGGATAGACTCCCCTGAAACCGCTATGCAATTAGCCTCAGACCCCCTAAGTGGGATAGGGAATACCGACCTTTACTCAGACGGTTCTAGGTTAGATGATCAGCGCGTAGGCGCTGCAGTAGCTTATAAGCCACTTATTGGTCTCTGGAGGTCGCGCCTAGCTCCCCTGGGCGCAGGCTTCGAAGTCTTTGATGCAGAACTAATAGGAGTAGTCGAAGCCCTAGAGTGGGTGCTGGCAGAGAATTTTATAGGGCCAATTAGGGTGTTTTTAGATGTTTAGGCCGCTATAAGCAGGCTCTAGCATACCTGGCCTGGCCCAGGGCAAGCCCTAGTGCTGTGGGCATATGATCTAGCCGGGGAACTACAGGCCACTGGCCGCAGGGTTACTATATGTTGGGTGCTAGGCCATAAAGGGGTCCTAGGCAATAAGGAGGCCGATAAGGCCGTTAAGAAAGCTGCAGGGAGGCCTTGTACAGGCAAGTACTCAGGCATCTCACTGGCCCATGCCCGGTGGGCATGCACCGAGACTTATAGCGCTATCAAGGCCAACTAGCTCACTGCAAAGCTTACAAGACGCACCCAACAGGTAGGCCAGGCCTACCAACCCCTCTAGGGATGGAAGCTTGACCTAATAGTGGCAAGCACCCCCAAGCACCTAATGCGGCGGTATTACCAATTCAAGACTGGCCACACCCCAATCAGGGCCTATCTGCACCGAATCAAGGCCTGAGACTCCCCTAATTGTTTAGGGTGCTCTAGGGGGACTAAGACGGTAAGACACCTTCTTATAAACTGTCGACAGTGGTGCCACCAGCGGGAAAAACTATATGCCGGCTTGGCCGAAGCGGGGGTAAAGGCCCCGCAGGATAGCGAGCAGTGCCCCGAAGCACGCCTATTCCAGGACCCAAAGGCCACTACAGCGCTGCTGGCGTTTATAGGGGCCATTAGGGAGCGAGAGGATAACCAACAGGCCTGGGAGCAGGCCTATAAGACTGATAATTGGGGCATTGAGGCCCTGGATGAGGGAGAGCGAGAGGGGGAAGGATAGCGGGCAGGGGCGGCCCGCTATTGTAGGCAACGCCCAAACGTTAGTGGCCATAAGGAGGGGGTAGTGGTTGCCACCCACTATAAGCCCCCGAATCGTCCTGCGCATATAAGCGGCATGGGGTGAGGAAAGTGCAAGATACCTTGAAAGCCTGGATCCAATGGGGGTAGAGGCACCGGCTTATGGGGGGCAACCCCTATAAGCAGGCCTAATCCACACGAATCGCTGTCTGTCATAGCCTAGGGCTCGGTATAGACGTTAAATTTGATTAAATAATAATAATAATAATAGGGATACTATAATCTATAGATAAAAAATAATAATATCTAGAAAATAGTATTCTTTATAGATTTGGGACTATATAAATAGCTAGTAGCGCTTATAGGACTTAAAAGGCTACTAGTAGAATTTGCAAGATTTATAATCTATATTTTATAAAAATACTTTAACCTCTTTGTTATAGTATACTTTAATGATATTATAGTCTACTCAAAAAACTTTAAGAAATATAATAATTATGTATAACTAATTATAACAAAACTTATAGAAATAGAATTAACTTTCAAAATTAAGAAATATAAATTCAACACTATATAAGTTAATTATCTAGGAATAATATATATAATAAATAGATTAGAAATACTAAAAGAAAAATTAGATACTATCTTTAAATAGTTAATCTTAATAAATATTTATAATATATAATCTTTTCTTAGAGCCAGCAGATATATTTAATAATATCTTGAGAAATACTTAGACGTTATAATACCAATAATAGAATTACTAAAAAAAGATAAACTATTTAATTAAACAGCAAAAAAACAATAATTTTTTAAAAATATTAAAGAACTTATTAAAATTATATTAATTTTATAACTATTTAATCTAGAATTACAAAGTATTTTATAAATAAATGTATCTAGATATACTCTTAAAGCAATCTATAAATAAATTAATAAAAAGAAAGAAATATAGATTATTGTATTCTACTTAAGAAAGTTTATATTAATAAAAATTAACTATGATATCTATAACTAAGAATTACTTATAATAGTTTAAATATTCTAATAATAGTAATACTATCTCTAAGAAATAAAATATAAAGTAATTATTAAAAGTGATTATTATAATTTAAAATACTTTATAATAATAAAAGAATTATCTGGAAAATAAATATAATAGACTAAAGAATTAGCTAAATTTAATTATAGGATTAAATATATTCCAGGAAAATAAAATATAGCTATAGATATATTAAGTAAACAACTAGATTATATAATCAGAATAGAATTCTCTAAAATAAACATTCTATAAGAAGAATTAGAAGTTCTATGCTATAATTACAATACAATCATTGCAACCGCAATAAAAGTTATTAATAATAATCTATTCTATAAATAGATATATCAGGAAACCAATAAAGATTAAAAAATATAAGAAAAATTACAAGCCAGACAAGTTATAAAGAATATCTAGAAAAGCTTAGCAATATAAAATAAAATGATTAGAGTACTGCAGAATATAACTATAGAAGTTATTCAGTATTATCACAATCCTCCTATAAAAAGACATCAAGGAGTTAAAAAAACAGTTAAAATAATTATATAAATATTCTACTTCTCTTATATCCAAAAAAGGGTTAAAAATTATATTAGAAACTATAATAAATATAATAAAAATAAAGCAGTATACTATAAACCTTTTAAAAAAATACAAATATCAGAAGTACTAAAAGAAGTATAGAAAAGTATCACTATTAACTTTATCTAAGGACTACTGCAGTCTAAGAACCTAGTAACAAGAGTTATCTATATTAATACTATAATAATAGTTAACTAACTTACAAAATATATTATTCTAGAACCAATATCAAAGAATATAATAGTAGAATAATATACAAAACTTATATTATAAAAAATTTTTATATAGACTAGATTACTAAACAAACTTATTATAGACTAAGATAAGTTATTTATATCTAAATATTAGTAGATAATTATAAAAGTATATAGAATATATCATAAACTATCAACTATAAATCACTAATAGACTAATGGCCAGTCTAAAAGAATAATTCAAACAATTAAACAATATTTTTGATACTATTTAGACTAAGAATAAGATAACTAGATAAAACTACTACTATTAGCACAGTTTATATTAAATAATATAGAAAATGCTATAATAAAATAAGTTCTATATTTTATAAATCTTAAATAATATCTAAGAATAACATAGTCTGAAGTACTATAAAAAAAATTATCTAAAGTCATAATAATATAAATTAACAAACTATAGATATTTTATTAAATAATATCAAAAGACATTAAGTAAGCTGAAAACTAAATAAAGATCTATTATAATAAGAAACGCGAGAATACGCTAATCCTAAAAAAAGAGAAGAAAGTTTACTTATTATAATAAATAATTAAATAGAAAAAGTTCAATATTCTAAGTAAGAGACTAAGTAATAAACTTAATACTATTAAATATAGATCTTTTATAATTTAAGAAAAACTTGCTAATAATAATTATAAACTCCAACTACTAGTAAAAATAAAAATATATTTAATATTTTATATCTTATTATTAAAATTAATTAAAAACCTAGAAAATAGTAATAATAAAGCAACTAAAGATAAATATAAAATTAAAAATATTCTAAAAAAAAAATTAGTAAAAGAAAAAATCTTTTACTTAATTAACTAGAAAAAATACAGACCTAAATATAATTTATAGGAACTAGTTAGGTATTTAAACTGTCCTAAAAAGATTTAAATATTTTACTAGAAAGAAACTTAGAAAGGATATAGTTAAACTTATTATTAAATAATATAAGAAACTTTTAGATAATAACTACAATTATTTTATTTAATTTTTATAGTTTAGTTTTTTATTTTTATTTCTTCTCCTTCTTTTTCTCTAAACACTCTAACTTCTCCACATTCTTAATATCTGTTTAAATAAATTAACCGGTATACTTCTAAAGTAGTTTCTACTACTTCTTAAGATAAAGAAGTTTTATTAGAATTATTTTCTTATTTTTTTTAATCTTTTTTTAAGTAGCTAACAACTTTTTCTATACTAAATCTGAAGATGCTATCTTAATATAACAACTACAACCGTTACAAACGCACTCGCTGTAATACTTTGAAATTTCTAATTTAATGTACGACTTCCTAGATAGGGTATACTTATTACAAGGGAAAAAAAGAATAATCCTGGTTTTAACAATATAGGTGAACAAATTGTTTTTATCAATATTCTGCTTTAACGACATGGTTAGAACATCACCACTAAGAATATTAACGAAACCAAAACTAGCTTACCTGTGCGATGGGGGCATGCGATTATTTATGTGACTGTCGGGACGCCAGCCTTCAAAGGAGGGGATTATTATAAGAATCGATAATGCTCAACCAATAGATGTGACAGCGGACGCTAGTTACATAAGTAAAGGTTATTGGATATTCTTATAGGGTAGAATCTTTAATTGTATCTGTAAAAGAAGAAATGCCTATATTTATATTCTATATAGAATAACTCATCAGATAGAAGCCTGTATTGTATAAAAAAGCTTTCTATATAAAAAAAGGTTCCGTATAAAAGAAGATCCTGTATAGAAAGGATCTCTATATAAAAAGAGTCTTTATACGAAAAGGCCTATCTTATAGAAAACAAGATATGTGACTATATAGTCAATATAGTAAGACTATGCTAGAATAACTATAACTACAATATAGTTAAGCAGAGCTTAATTATGCTTGCTATATTTAAGACTAACTATATAAAGATACTTATTTACTATTATATATCTAGCTTATTATGTTTTATTCTTTCAAGTAAATAGTATACTACTATTACTTTTCAACATATTTTGCAGCCTATCATTATGATAGTACTTTACTTATCCTAGGATTGTCTTACACAACCTTCTCATCTTGCCTTCTGTTAGCAGAATACCCACCCCGATTCACATCTTGGTGACGAATTGTTGGACCGGTTGACAGTACACCTTAATAGTGTGACTATATTATTTCTATATAGATATACTCAGTATAGAACTACTTACTTTATATGAGTACACCTAGTGTACATGTATTATACTAGTGAAAGTATATTATAGCATATAACTATATAGTCAATAGAGCGAGACTATGCTAAGGAACTATATTAATAATATAGTTAAGCAAAGCTTAACTATACTTGCTATATTTAAGATTAACTATATAAAGACACTTATTTACTATTATATATCTAGTTTATTATATTTTATTCTTTCAAGTAAATAGTATATTACTATTACTTTTCAACATACTTTACAGCCTATCATTGCGATAGTACTCTACTTATCCTAGGATTGTCTTACACAACGTTCTCATCTTGTCTTCTGTTAGCAGAATACCCACCCCGATTCACATCTTGGTGACGAGTTGTTGAACCGATTGACAATAATAAGTAAATAAATATAGATAGAAAATAGATTTTAGAGTTAGTAACCATGTTTATATTAGTAATAAAAAATAAGATATAGAATAATTAGGTAAAAAGCTAGACTATTAGTCTAAAAGATTATATAAGATATTATATAAGATAGAATATGTTTTTAAATTAAATTTGCTATAAAATATATAAATATACTGTATTTTTTTTTTAAATAAGTTTTATTGTATTATTTTAATTAAATCTTTTATTAGTTAATTAAAGAAGGAATATCCTGAGCTTTAGATTAATAAAAATTTAAAATAGAAAGTTACTAAAATTCTAGACTTCTAAATGTATTAGAAGAAGCTATGTTATTAAATAAGCTAGTTAGATAGAAATTTAAATCTAGTATAGTATTTAGTAGAGTACTTTTTAAATATTTTATTAATACTGAAATCATTTTATGATACTAATTTTAAGAAATTAGATTTACTATATTAGTTAGATATATAGATAAAAGTTATAAAGAAAAATTAATTTATTAAAGAGTATATAGATAATAATAGATTAATAATTAATACTTAAAAGCAAATATTTCTAAAAAAAGAGGTAATATGATAGCTGAATCTAAGGCTATTCTTAAAAATAGAAGCAGTTTTATAGCTGGATAGAAGGCTTTAGATAGGAAGAGTATTGTTAGGGTCCTAGCCCCTGGGATACTCAGGCTTCGCTCTCGTAGAATAACCACACCTGGTCCGCACCTGATCTGCCATAGAAGAACCCCTTAACGCTACATCAGATTCACTAGAGTGCCCTTAAAACCTATACTCACCTGTATTAATAATGCGAACCTCTGCAAACCTTTTCTTTTTCTTTCTTATATTCAAATCTACTTAATTCCTAGACCTATATTAGGCCAGTAAGACGGGACCTAGTTTATAATATTAGATTTAAACATTGTTCACCTTTCCTATTTAAAGGATCAAGAACGTGCTGCTTCTTTTACTTAAAGAATTAAGCCTATATAATTACTTTTTATTTATTTAAGTTAAGCTTTTAAGAATTATACTAACTTTTTTTATTTAAAGGATTGAATTACTATATCACCGCTCTTTAATAACTAAGTTAAGTATTAAGAAAATTCCTTATTATAATAAATAGCCTATCAAGAGACAGTCTGAACTAAATAGATATATTTTTAGAACTGAACTAGCTGTTATTAGAATAAATATAGTGAATAGAACTTCTTCTAATAAATATATCTACTTGCCTATTGTATGTTGAAAGACAGATTAATAATATAACTAAACTATCTATATCTGAGATCCCTACTAATGCTATACCATTAGTAATCTCTATATATAGTATAAATAAATCACACTACTCTTTTAACTATCCTAATAAATATAACAACTATGATTATTTAAAATATATGTAGTTTATAGCAATCCTATATATAAAATTAACGGTCGATGTACCAGTGATTAGAGGACTGTATAAGTAATTGTAGTATATTTATAGATAGTTGGTAGAAAAGGCCTAGATAAAGATCTATCTCTGGATATAGCTTTATAGAAATGTAAATACAGTCACTCCTACTATACTAGAAGCTTTCTTTACATATCTTAATATACTATTTGAAGATTATCAACTTATAGAGAAAACAAATCTTGAACTTAACTGTATATGATAGGGGTGTATCTCTTTCTAGGACTTTATTAGTGAATTTGAATAGATATTACTTCTTATAGAAGGTTAATTATAGACTAATAACGTAAAAATCTTATGGCTGAAAACCGCGATTAACTAAGAAATAAGGCATACAACTGTTGAGAGCGATATGCTGAAGTAATATAAAGCTTTTTATAAATACTTATATTAAGTAGTGAATAACCTTGAAAAACTAAAAAGAATTAACAATCTTCAGTCCTAATACAAACAGAACATTCCCTATCTACTTATAAAAGGAATCTCCTCTAACAAAAGACAGCCCCAAGTTATAGACTAGATATCTGTGGGTCTGCTAATTAATACTATTAGAATAGATAACTGTTTCTAATATAGAAAACTAGGCTATATTGCCTAATACTGCCCTAAATCTGCACTACTCTGTCAGGCACCATCTCTAAGGAACTGTGGCAAGAAAAAACACAACAAGCCTATAAAGATATCTAACACCAAAGTAAAGAAGAATGAGACTAAATCTAATACAGGTTCAGATAGCACACCAGAATTAAAAGAGTAGCTCCTATATAAAGTTGTCTATAAGAGCTAAAATATAAAACAGCTTATAACTTTAAGAATTTTAAAAAGATAGTTAGAAAGTTTGATGGACCCCTATTCAATATAAATGCATGGTTAGACCATAGAACCAATGCCAATGCTTTAATTAATAGCGGGTGTCTTATCTACAGGATTATTAAAGAGACCTTCACTTGAAAAAAAAAGCTGAATTATAGCACTATTAAACCTAGACCTATTAAGGGATATGATAGTTCGGTATCTCAATACATCAAGGAAATTGTATGTGTGACACTAGATATTAGAGGAAATATACAAGAGAAAGCCTACTTCTATATAGTTCTGAAGTGTGAATACGATATGATATTGGGTTTTCTATGGATGGAACACCAACATGTGAAAATTAATACTGCTGGAGGCCGATTAGAATTTAGAAACAGAATATCTGTCAATAAAAAGAACCTGTTACAACCTGAGTACCTCCCCTAATAGATCAGTACAGCTGCGGTAAACGCTTTGAAAAGGATGCGAAGCAGGAAAAAGAAGATTAATATATTTATAGTCTTTATATGGGATATTAAGAAGGCTTTAGCTCTAAAACTATAGGTAGACTTAGGGAACAAACTATCTAAGCATTACTATAATTTCCTGGAATTATTTAATCTAAAAGAAGCTGACAAGCTATCACTATCATGTCCAAATATCGACTATTAGATCAAACTAATTAACATTGACGCGAAGAGGCGCAAGCTAGAGATACTATAGAGTCCTCTCTATAATATATTACAGGAAGAACTGCTAGTTTTATGGAAAACTCTTTATGATTTATTGTTAAAGGACTTTATATGTGTAAGCAACTTGTCTACTATAACACTAATACTGTTTATAAGGAAATCTAGAGGAGGACTGCACTTCTATATAGATTATTAGGCGCTCAACACTATAATAAAAAGGGACTGATATCCACTACTATTAATACATAAGACTCTACAATAAATATCTAAAGTCTAATAATTTATAAAGCTTAACGTTATAATGGCTTTCTATAAGATATATATTGCCAAAGGAGATAAATAGAAAATAGCTTTTTAAATTAGATTTAGACTCTATAAATGGCTAGTAACACCTTTTAGCCTTATTAATACACTAAGTATATTTTAATAATACATTAATTAGACCCTTCACAAGTTCTTAGATGACTTTATATCTATTTATCTAGACGATGTGCTTATCTTTATAAAAGATAGCTATGCATACTATCAGAAATAAATAATAAAGATGCTAGAATATTTATATATTATAGGACTATAACTAAATATTAATAAATACAAGTTTGAGGTACAGACAATAAAATATCTTAGATTTATATTAAAAACTGGAAAAGGGATCCAAATAGACCCTGTAAAAGTCTCTACTATTTTAGAATAGAAAGCCCCAACATATATAAAAAATATGTGATTATTCCTAAGATTCGTAAATTTCTACCAACAGTTTATCTAAGGATATTCCAACATAATCTGCCTGCTGACAGAACTAACTAAAAAAAGAACTATTTTTATTTAGACCAAGGCTGCTAATAAAGCCTTCAAACAATTAAAGCAAATATTTATAAGCAACCCAATACTAGTATAATTTGATCCTGATTAGGATATAATCATAGAAGCTGACTCTTTGAGATATATTATAAGGGGGATATTATCACAATACAATAACGAAGGACTTCTATAAACCTATACCTATTTTTCCTAAAAATATACACCCGCAGAGTACAATTATAAGATCCATAATAAAAAGCTATTGGCGATAATAATATATCTAAAGCAATAAAAACCTAAACTAATTGGTATTAAGGAGTTTACTATCCTAACTAACTATTAGAATCTTAAATACTTTATACAGCTCTAATAGTTAAATGAAAGGTAAATAAGATAGGCTAATATACTCTTATACTTTAACTATAAGCTCTAGTACCGGCCAAGATGACTAGCTGCTAAATCTAATGCACTATTATAACACTCGCAAGATATATCTAATAGGATTAATAATAAACGTCTAGTATACTAAAATAAGTATCTTATTAATCTTAACAAGATATAGAAAGACTATCTAAAATAACTTCCTTAAGGTCGCTTATCGAATATTGTATCTGAATTCTATATCTACGCTATCTATATAGAGCACTCAATATTAATTAAAGAACAATAGCGACTAGCCAAAACTGAGAATAAGAATTATAAATAAATTAAAGAGACTATATGTTAGAAGTTCTTATAGTTTTCTTAAGACTTACAACTTCATATCATAGTATCTAAATATATAATTGATGCAGCGGACTGGTTACTATTTCAAAACCAATAATAGGTACTAAATAGCGAACTACTATGTATTTATATTATACAAGAGATATATGACTCCTATTTTACTAGATACCCAGGTCAAAATATGATCTATACCATTATAGCCTAACAACTATATTGACTGAACCTATCTAATAATATCCGAAGGTTCATAGATAACTATGACAAATGTGGTGCAAACACCGTATAGAGACAACGCTAATAAGGATTATTAAAACCGCTCCCTGTCCCCTCGCGAATATGGCGAGATATTAGTATAGATTTTATAGAGAAACTCTTAATGTCCAACAGAAATACAAATCTCATAGTGATCGTTGACCAACTAGGAAAAAGAATTATATTGATACTATACAAACATATAGATACCGAGACAGTAATATCAATATTTATTGATCAATTCATACACAAACATAGGCTACCTAGCAGTATTATATCAGATTGGGGCATATAATTTATTAATGACCTTTGGAAAGATATATATAAATGTCTAAAGATCACAAGACGATTATTGACCGCATACTATCTCTAAACTGATAAACAGACAGAGCATGCTAACTCTATAATAGAAGAATATCTATAGAACTTCTATATCTATCTCTAAACTAACTAGAGCTTACTAACCATAACTGCATAATTTATAATAAATAGATATAATATTACTATAACTAGTATCAGCTCCTTCTTTCTAATCTATAGATATAATATTAAACTATTTTAGTTAGATAAAGCTACTTTTATATCTAAGCAGTAAAGACCTGCTGCTGAATATATAAATAATATAGTTACTAAGCTATAATAAACCTTTTATATAACATAGACTAAGCTTGTCACAGCGCAGCAGCGAATAGAAAATAGTATAAATTATTACTAAGAGACTTTTTTAAAATATAAAATAGGATAAAAGGTATAATTAGACCTTTAAAATATTTAGACTAAATGATTTTTAAAGAAACTAGATATCTAACATACAAAATATACTATACTAAAAAAAATAGAATCTTATATATACTGACTCAATATCTTTAGAACTATTCATAATATTTTTTATATAATACTTTTTTACCCTATAGACATATATCTATTCTCTTTATAGACCTAACATAATTATCAACCATCAGTATATCTAGTAAAAGGTAATAAAAAGTACCTAGTTAATAGTATACTCAATAAATAGACTATATATTAAGACTATAGACATATAAAGCAATACCTTATCTATTAAACTAGATATATACAATCTACATAGGAATTTACCTAATCTATAGAAAATACTAAAACACTTAATCACTAGCTTTAACACCACAATATCCTTACTAAAAAGAGGAAATAATATTAAGGTCCTAGTCTTTAAGATACTTAGGCTTTACTCTTATAGAATAACCACATCTGATCTATATCTGATCTGTTATAGAAAAATCCTTTAATATTATACCAGATTCACTAGGGTATCTTTAAGACCCACACTCACCTATATCAATAATGCGAACCCCTATGAATCTTTTCCTTCTCTTTCTCATGTTCGAATCTACTCAATTCCTGGACCTACATTAGGCCAGTAAGACGGGACCTAGCCCGTAACAAGTATCAACTTTAATCTATAGTACTAAATCTGGGAATAGTCTTATTCTAGGGCTATAAGAGATTAAGTTAGTTATCTAAGTATATAAGATAAAATCTTTCTATAGGTCCTAGTAGTTAGATTCTTTTCCTATGCTTGTTGTTTTAGAGAATCGCACCTCTAGATAGGAATCGAATATCTTTGGAAAAGGCACGTCACAAATATAGCTAATAAAATAATTATTAAAAAATAACTATACTTACTATATTCAGAATTTATTATATAAAAATATTTAATTATTAATATATATTTAATTTATTTATATTTTATCTTTATATTAATTAGATCTATACTTTATTCTATTTATTAATAAATTATCTTTAAATATTCTCTTATTTATAAGAGATATTTCTCTATCTAACTCTAGTTACTGATATCTTTATCTTATTCAGCAGAATACTACCAACGAACACCTATTCTGGTAAAGAACGGTTGATACGTTTTGACAGCGTTGTTGATTCTTGTGACAAAAGCGTACATATAGTTGGTTTGTAACACGACCCTAAACCGACCCAAATGGGTATGGGCCGGTTCGGGAAACGGTTCACCGGCCCGAAAATGACACCCTAATATAGCTCTTAACTATTGAAATATTATTTTAATTATTAATATAAAATATCAAATTATTATACTAACACTAAAAATTTTTATAATTTATTGGTCACATAGACTTCTACAGTCTATATTATAGCTTTCTTGATTTATTTATATTTATTAGAAGCTATAGTTATGGATAAATAAGTATTATTGTTGAAAAACACGAAAAATTGACGTTAAGCCAAAATTGACATTGAGCCGGTGCGCACCCGAAGCGGGAGCGGTGGGTGCGCAGGTGGCACGATTACTTGAGTATTTTATATAGCCGAACCCAAAGATATGTTGTATTTGGTCTGTGAATTCGCTCTGACCTCAGATGAAATATGATAAATGAATGGTTATCATTGTGGTTCCTGTTCTGTTAATAAATGATATTCTACCCTAGTGCTTACTACTGCTCTGAATGTACAAAACGTCCAGTTCATTAACATGACCTGATTGATCGGAAAATCTTATTTGGAGTGCTCATGAGATATAATTTTGATCTCTGAATATCAGATTGCTCAGAGTTGATAACTTGAGTAATCAATTGATGTTAATTTTACATCGCATATTCATAATAAATCTCCTCGACTTAATGCTTTTCAATGACAGGCAATAGCAAAGTTGATGTAGTAGCCCCGCCGGTATAGATCGTCGTCGTTCCTCCGTATACCTCAGCCGGTCGGTCCTCAGGATTATTATGCAACCACGGACCCGAACCTCTCGATTCCCACTCTGCGACGGGTGCATTAGGCGGGAGAGGTCTCTCAAAATCCTTACCACCTATCTGCAACGAAATCTGGAAACCAGCTGGCAAGATGATATGTGTTGGCCAAATCTCTATATCAAGCTCGTAGATCTGACCAGGTGTAAGAGGCTGGATCTCGTCATGTGTGTGGTATGGTCGATATGGCAAACTGAGTTTAGTATCAAGTTTGCGATGAGATGCGCGAAGCCATCCCTGAGCAAGGGGCGTGTGCGGATCAATAGTGCCTGGGAACTCTACCTCTCTGCCGTCTGGTGAGAAGGCCTGTAATGTTAAGAAGAAATCAGCGTCGATGGTCGAGGACGAGATGAATAGCTTCGCTGCCAGTGGGCCAGTTATCTCAGTCTCCTGAGTGAGCGGAGCTGACATGAACATCACGGGTTCGCCTAGAGCTTCAAACGCGATACTACTCTGCTGAACTGGAAACTGCCATGATAGAGCCTTTTCTGAAACCTCAAAGTAGATGTTTGTCCACCGTGTCGATCGTAAAGGCCACTCGGTCTCTTTACGAAGCTCAAATTTGGTGCTAAATGGCCGTCTTAAATGGAGTAGCACGGGGGACTCTTGGTCCCATCCATTATCAATTCCCTTGAGGAAGTGGTCCAGGAATCGTCTTTGCATTTCTATCTTTTCATCAAGGTAGAACCACTCCTCGTGCCTACCAGGGTGAATCTCTAACCATTTCTTAGTTGATGCGGCTTGAGTGAATGCTTCGTAGTTTCCTCGAGCGTGAAGGCCAAACCCAGCAACATTAGCCGCACTGAGGAAAGGTATTGTAATTTTAGACCAATTGGCGGAGCGTCCACGGTAATATTCACTGTCTAAAGGATGGCTCAAAATGTCCCTCTCAAGATCAGCATAATTTGCAGCTAACTCACCCTCTGAAAGCTGCTCTGGGCCAGTAGCAAGTTCCTTAAGCCATGGATCCAATTGGCCTTTGCTATTTCCATGCTGATTTGAGAGAACTTGACGTCCATACCATTTGCCAATGAATGCAGTAGAAGCAATTCCACCATGTCGGCATATGTCACGGTAGAAATCCCCTGCACCTTCCCACGGGACGATCGCGGCTAAATGAGGTGGTTGCAAGGAAGCCACTAGCCACTGCGAGATGGCGTAGTAGGAAATGCCCAGTAATCCAACTTTACCAGTGCTCCAAGGTTGGCGTGCTGCCCATTCGATAGCCTCATAAAAATCCTTGGTCTCACGCGGTGAATAGACATCGAGGAACCCTGGAGTTCTTCCCGCTCCTCTGGAATCGATACGAATGCAAACATATCCCCAAGTGGTCCAAAGCTCCGGGTCAACAGTCTCCCATGTCATGTATGACTTTGTAGAGTCTGGAAGAATGTTGGGGTGAGTTTCTAGAAGCCAAGCCCATTGACGAGCGTAAGGGCCACTTTTGTATTCCACTCCTTTTCCGTACGGGCCATGTGTCATAATAACCGGTGAAGGCTCTCCACCATCAGGCCTGAATATATCGGCTCGGAGGACAAGTCCATCGTCTGAAGGGATACCCACGTCACGTTCGATGATCATCTTGCGTATGAAGTTCTGAAGCTTCTTTGGTGAAATTGAGCAAGGTATTACAGAGCCTTCTGTGTAATATTTAACAGCGTCAGTGTGTGATCGTGTGAATGGGTGACCTTCATCTCAGTACCAACCTATCTTCGATCACTGACTGCTTATAAGCAGTTTCAATATTTTCAAGACACGAAATTTCCCAGCACTGATAGTCGGATATTTTCGGACTCGAATTCAATGTTCAGTGGCAGTTTCCGTGATATCGTTCAATGTTAGAATTCCGACCCAATTGAATCTATGTAGTGACCGAGGGGGGTGGTTTTCTTGCTTGGTGGTAGCTTGAGGATATGTTATTTATAAAATTTTAGCAGGACCTTTTTAATCCCGAATTAAATAAATCGTTGGTAACTGTGTGACCCCCCAATTGGATGTATTTATTGACCGAGAGCAGTGGATTCTTTCCTGGGGGGTATGAGTTGTGTTTCCAAACCAAGTTTCCTACAACGACTTGAGATAATTAATAATGATAGATTTAGTTAAAGGCTAAACGCCACAGATCTCGGTTGTATAATATATTTAATTGGCCACAATGGGATCCACATTCGCGGAGATAAAGAATACACGGGGATATGAAATATAGTTTGAACTTTAACCAATAGGAAAATAGAAGGTTTATGTAGGCCCACACCTTTTTCACCCCTTCTGCCGCCCGCGTCTTACATGCTTGGCTGGCCGGGCTCAGCGGGGCTCTGGAAGGATTCGTAATTATTATCCTAACAAGGCAATAATCTTCTAATGAAACTTACTATCAAATTTGTCACTAGCCTGCACGCTTAATATCAGGGTAGGTGCGCAGTCACTTTGGGTTGAGGAACAAATTGCCACTTGTGCAAACTTTTTAGGCGTCGTCTCAAATGGCGGCTGTGCCATGGCTGACAAGATGCGTGCGGGCTTTTGTATGGGAAACTCAAATAAAAAATGCACAACGTGACAGCTCCCAGTGGGTTGTTGCCAGAGGGGCTTCCAGCTGATGGAAACTAGGGCGCCGGTGACACTGGAGACTGCCACGTAAACGCCCCCCAAAATACGGTGCGTCGTGTGCACAAGGTCGCCTGGAGGGAAAATGAGCAGGGGTTAATCAACGTATGGGGGTGGGGTATGGAGGCCTAGGCCCTACAACTCCCCCGCAACGCGCCCTAGCAGGCCCGGAGACGAGATACAAGTGAGTTAATAAAGAAATTAGCATGGTGCGAGTATTTTGAAAGCAATACATTTCGAAGAAGTAAATTGAATAACAATACACTGAGCATAGGAGAATAGAGAAACTTGATTTGTTATCCTGACTAGATTTGGCAAAATCCTTAGCTAAAGTCTTCGAATTGAAGCCAGGAGGAAGAACGTGAATACCACATCAATTGATGTGATAATATTCGTGTAATAGAAGTACTTTATGGATAGAGTGTTGTCTAATCAAGAGATAATTCAAATCGCTTGGGGCTGCTTAAAGATTCGCCATAGCGTTGAACTGTTTCTAAAAACGTTGTCTAGACTGAGAATACAACACGCTTCTAAGAAACTAGGTTGCTCTTTTGTCTGGCTTCTCCTTCAAACGACTGCGAATAACTTGCGGTTTTGTGCGATTCGGGCTCCAGTCAATAAAATACCTCCCAGGAGAAAGCTCACACCGGAATAAATCGACAAGGACAAGTAACCGTACTTTCCAGCAAGCTCTCCGCTTATAGGGGTCCCAGCCAGAGAACTAGTTAATTCGTCAGCCTTTGCACTTGTAGTCAACGTAATGCACAGATTCGAGGCCTTACGAGACTGATATGGATGCCATGATAGCTCCGAAGGTCACTCCACGATTATGAGGGGTTGAAAGCGATGTGACACACGCTATCTGAAGGGCAAAAGTGCTCTAAACAAGGTTACTTAACGTCAGCAAACTTCTATTGTGACAACAAGAATCAAAAGAAGGCGCGCATACCCCTTCGAGAAATCCATAAGCGATAGCGAAAATGACCAGCCCGGCTACGGAGTTTACGGTCGTCCAGCATAAAACCAAAATCCCCGCAGCAGCAAGTGTGAATATAAGGGTGTTGAAAGGTCCACAACGATCCGAAACCATTCCCATAGAGATGCGACCAACGAAAGAGAAGGCATTGACGACGGAAACGATATAGAAAGACAAACTGGACGAAAACCCTTTGAAAAGAGAATACGAACTGATGTAAAATAATGGCGAGAGCATGCCAAAGTATACAACAAACAGGGCTAGACAAGTGAGTTGCACCGCTGGCTTCCGGAGTACGGAGAAATCTACTTCCCGTTTATAGCTCACAGGTGCATCAACTTGCTCGCATTCCTCGGCTAATGCCTTCGGTGTCTGTTGGCTCGCAAGGTTCTTAGGATCTCCTTCATTCATGGGTTTGGCATCCATGTTCGGGGGCGGACGAACAAAGACACAGGTAACGGAAAGAAGGGTAAGGATTATGAATCCCACGATTCGCATCGTCCACTCAAACTTCAGATTTGGGTTACTCAACATTTTTTCAATTGCGATGGGCAAGACGGTTCCGGCAACAGCAGCACCAGAGAGGATTATACCCATTGCAGTCCCAGTCTTCTTTTTGAACCATTGACTGGCGTACACAGTCGATGGACAGAATACCAAGGCCATTGAAACCCCGAGAAGAACACCTTGAGCTAGAATGAATTGGTAGAACTTGGTGCACAAAGAGGTTAGCATTAGTGCGAGGACTATGCCCACGGAGCCAATATAGATCATTATCTGTTAAAGGAATTAAACACAGTCACATGAACCCTAAGAGCAGTCGACTTACCTTTCCCCCAAATTTGTCAACAAGCAAGCCGACCACGAATGTTCCACTGTAGACACAGGTAACGCTAATGGCTCCCAGCCAGGAGATGGTGAATTGGGTCTCATTTGATAGCTCGTTTTTTTTATAATATGCCACAAAGACTCCAAACAGGCTATTGACTCCTACAGTAGCGAACTGTGCAAAGAAGCCACCAAGGACGACGAGACAAGCTTGTGGCCTACAAAGTTGTCATCAGTTGGTGTCATTTCAAAAGAATAAAGAAGGGGAAACCTACGTAAATTCTGTTCCCAATCTCCATCTGGACTCCATGTTTTATTCTTTTTACGGCTTGAGGCCTGTTGTATCTGTCGTAATATGGACAAGTTGAAATTTGTTTGTGTTTGTTTTGAGCTCTCGGTGTAGAAGATGAATGACGAACAAACATTCTGTCTCGACTGAAGCGATGCGTTCTTTTTAGCAAGATGATCATGATAGAGAATAATGATAACCCCACAAAGTAAATTTCATCACTTGACCTTTTTGGAACGACTGTTACGGTCAAAGCTTACCCTAAGTGCACAGCCGGGGTATTCTCCGGATCTACGTAGTACGGAGTACAGCTAGGGGATTCGGGGAACCGTTGGTGGAGTTGGAGGAGAGTTCATGCGCGCGCCGGCCAATTACATCCACTTAATGGCCGAGCAATGTGGATTGACAATGACTCAATTCCATGGCTTAGCATTGTTATTCAGCATTAATAATAAATCAAATTTTCATCTTCACCTAGGTGCCATTTTAGTACTGGTGTCATTGTTTTTCGACGAAGAGCCCACTGCTCTCGGTCTTTGGATGTATCCGATTAGGACCGGCACTCTAACAAAACTGTTAGGTTTCGGCTCGGAATTCTGAATCTTGCAAATGAGAGTAACTCAATAATTAAGATTTTAAAACTTCGTGAAGCCACGGTTCTTTGGAGAAGTCACAACAGACACGATAACTATTCGGCTACCACTATTGTAGCGCATAATTGGCAGCCAACAGCTATACTCTAATGTTCAAATTCGTGACTGCCATATTTTTCACTGTTTCGACCTGAAAAAGAACAACTGTTTCTTTCAGCGACTCCCAAAGATGTAAATTGAAATTAAATCCAGATCCTCAGTGCCTTGGTGACATATCGCAGAACTGATCTTTGAATTTAATGAGTTGTTTAGTTATAGCTGTAATCTGCAGCCACGTCTTCTACTATACATATGAAAATTTCAACCCCCTTCTACTAAACGCTTCCAAAAGGTATGCCAAATCTTCTGAGGGCTTTGAACAGAACTGGCGCATAACATACGATGTAAGTGTCGCAACTATTGCTGTTCCAAAACTTTTATGTGCACAATCAAGCATCGAATCAGATATTCTCTGCGCGTAATGGCTGCGTCGGAGCGTAGCGCAGGTAAGCACTGATTGCTGGTTCTCACAATGAGCAAGAGGTAAATCGAAATTGCGGGCCAAGCTATCCTGTGACCCATTGGCATGAGATAGACTGGAATCTAACACGGTAGATTCCTGCATCTGAAAAGAATTCAAATCCATAGCATCTGAAGTCTGCAATGCTGCAGTAACTGTTGTATAGATAATTACCATCCCAAGCCAATAAAGAAGAACCAGAGGTATGATAGACTCATTTCTGAATGTTATTCTTCCATTGGTGGCATTTATTCCATTCGAAACTGGTGTTGCCTGTATCAAAAATAGCGGTTCATTAACCTCATCAGTATCCAATTTCTGGTACCATTGCATCAGTTCTTCTTCGATATTTAACGCTTTAAACAGCAGACTAGAGGCTTGTCTGTGAGATTCTGCTTGGTTAGAAGACTTGAACCGTTCAAATTCGTCGACTAGGCTGGGTATTTTAAATAAGATATCGAGAAGTTGATGATACATATTTGAGGACATTTCTGTACCTGGTCGTACCGTTTCTGAGAGTGAAACGTCACAGCGACCCGCACAAGCGGCCAAAAACTAGATTCTACTATCAGAGCTTGACATACAACAGAAGAAGAGAGGGAATGGATAACGATGAGAAACTCACAGCAACGGTACGAAGTCGATAGAGATCATGGCCTGTAAGTGATAGATCTGATGAGCGGCACTGGTTGGCAAATTTACAAGCCGCGCTAACGTGGATAATCCACGATTGTATATCACCAGGTACACAAGTGTAAAGCTCATACATAGCCAAGATCATAGCAACATGGATAAAATCATGAGGATTTATGACACGATCATAAGCGCACACTTTTTGGATAGCCGTAGTATAGTATTGTCTACTAGTGGCAAGGAGATAGCTGTCCTGTTGTGACATAGCGACGTGTGTGAGAGTTAAAGCGAACACCGAGGCATCAATGATCGTAGATTTTGACTCTAGTAATGTTGGGAGAATCTCGGCCCAGGAGACCGACGTCATATATGTTTGTATACCTGACCATTTTGGCGGCAGATAATCTCTCAAAAAGGACGAGAGAAGTTGATCTTGATACTGCCGTGCCGTGAGGCGTTGTTCATCAGGAATAGATCTATTTTGGGTCCCCGGAATCGTACTAGGACAAATCACTATTTATGCATACAATAGATGGGTACAAAAATGAGCAAGAAGGAACTTACTACTGTGGATACCCCTTACAGCGTACTGTTGACATATGACACCGAATGCATTCGGGCCTCGTTTTATCGCACTGGAAACAATGTTAGCAATCGGCAGCATACCAAACGCCTAGCCCTATCTCTTCAAGCACTGACTTTGACTTTCCTCATAAGGCATGTTCGACAACTTTGGGATTTCCATGAACTTCTCCCCATGCTTTGTAAGTGCCACTACCTGCACTTGGTGAGATTATATTTCTGTTGCGTGGTTATAATCTTGCTAACCGACAACTCAACTTGATTACTAGCCCAATGAATCTTCAAGAGCGTACGTATATCGTGGTATAATATGGTTTTCGACTTCGGTCTTTGTCCCGATTTTTACTCGGGCCCGATCGGAATCGGAATTTCTCATACACCGCCCCAACCAATCATTATCCATGGCTATGCGGGTACAGACTGGCTGCCTTCTCAACAGTCAGTCCCCTTGGCAAAAAGTATCAACCGTTCTGTCAATCGGTTCAACAACTCGCCACTAAGATGTGAATTGGGGTGGATATTCTATTAACAGAAGATAAGAGAGAATATTATATAAAATAATTTTAAAGTAAAGTAAAATACTGTTATAGTAATAATAATATTATTGTTATTTTTTAATCAAATTTAATGTCTATACTTGTCATGGGACCACAGGGCCAGGCTGAGTTAGCTCTGTTGCCATATGAAGCCATATTAGTAGAGCTATATTCGTTATCTTTATATCTTTTTACTACCTATTAACTAGTATTAAATAATATAAAGTTATAATAATAAATAATCTTTTATTATTAGAAATTTTTAGATTTTTTAGTATTTATAGATTATTATAAATAAAAATCTATTTTTTTTTATAATTTAGTTTTTTAATTAATTATTATTCTAATTAAATTTATAACTAAACCTTTTATTTATTTTTTTATTTTTATATTATAATATTATTGTTGGTGCGCACCCTTTCTGCTGTCACGAGAATCGGCAATGCTCAGCTAATTGATAGAAGTAGTAGATGCTACTTATATAAGTCAGGCTACTCTAAATCTATAATAGACTTATATAAATAGTTATAGAAAAATAAGAAAAAGTTATATAATAATAAAGATAGAATATTATTATTATTATTATTTAATCAAATTTAACGTCTATACCGAGCCCTAGGCTATGACAGACAGCGATTCGTGTGGATTAGGCCTGCTTATAGGGGTTGCCCCCCATAAGCCGGTGCCTCTACCCCCATTGGATCCAGGCTTTCAAGGTATCTTGCACTTTCCTCACCCCATGCCGCTTATATGCGCAGGACGATTCGGGGGCTTATAGTGGGTGGCAACCACTACCCCCTCCTTATGGCCACTAACGTTTGGGCGTTGCCTACAATAGCGGGCCGCCCCTGCCCGCTATCCTTCCCCCTCTCGCTCTCCCTCATCCAGGGCCTCAATGCCCCAATTATCAGTCTTATAGGCCTGCTCCCAGGCCTGTTGGTTATCCTCTCGCTCCCTAATGGCCCCTATAAACGCCAGCAGCGCTGTAGTGGCCTTTGGGTCCTGGAATAGGCGTGCTTCGGGGCACTGCTCGCTATCCTGCGGGGCCTTTACCCCCGCTTCGGCCAAGCCGGCATATAGTTTTTCCCGCTGGTGGCACCACTGTCGACAGTTTGTAAGAAGGTGTCTTACCGTCTCAGTCCCCCTAGAGCACCCCAAGCAATTAGGGGAGTCTCGGGCCTTGATTCGGTGCAGATAGGCCCCGATTGGGGTGTGGCCGGTCTTGAATTGGTAATACCGCCGCGCCAGGTGCTTGGGGGTGCTTGCCACTATTGGGTCAAGCTTCCATCCCCGGGGGGGTTGGTAGGCCTGGCCTACCTGTTGGGTGCGTCTTGCAAGCTTTGCAGTGAGCCAGTTGGCCTTGATAGCGCTATAAGTCTCGGTGCATGCCCGCCGGGCATGGGCCAGTGAATAAAGATAGAATATAATTATAATATTATTAATTATTATAGATGAAAGAGTATTACTGTTATAGAAATAGTAAATAATAGTAGTAATAAATATTACTTTATAGTAGAAATCTATTATTAGATAATATTTTAAAATAATGTAGTAAGATTATGGTATTGCAGTGGGGGAAACCCACTGCATTGGCACCTTCGGGAGGGTGGTTTCCCCGGTGGCCGAAGGAGATGTATTTATATCTAAGCATTAAGCAGATAAATAGTAAAAAAGACAGCGAATAGATATTTAGCATAGCTAGTGTAGAGAAAAATTAATTTAATTATTATTTAAAAGTGTTTTATTAGTCTATTTATATATATCTTATCTATATAAAAGAAATGATAGTTTAATATACACTTTACTATATCTTATATTAGTCCTTTTATTAAAATATTTATATCTTCTATTATATTATTAAAGCTTGATACAGAGAGATTTTATATAATCTATATATTAAATATAGTAAAAGTTTATTAATTATCTAATAACAGGATTAGAGATATCAATTTAATCCTAAAAAAATTAGAAAAGAAAGAAAAAAAATATTTTTAGATTGCTAGTCTAAATTCTTTGCTGAATTAAGAAAGAATTAGCTTAGAGCTGAAGCTATTAATAGATTACATAGTTATTAATCTTAAAAAAAAAATGTTATTACTGGTTAAAAATGATAATAAAGAAGTCTTATCTAATAAAATTAAAAAATAAATAGAAATCTAGTATATCTTGATAAAAGGAGCTAAAACACTAGATTTATAATATTTACTAAAAGACTTAATTATAGAAAATAAAATAGTTAATTTATCTACTAAAATAGACAGTAATTATATTTTTATAGTAGTAGTAGTTATTATTATTAATTTTATTATTAAAGAATTTTTTTAAGATGTCTTCTATAAAAAAAAAATAGACTGTTATTTATAAAGATTTTAATTATTATTATATTTATAGAGATTATAAATTTGATTTATAGTATACAGTAAGAGTTTTATTAATATAAATAAAGAGTATTAAAAATATCTTTATTTCTAAAATATTATTTTAAAAATTAGACTCTATTAATATATTATTATTTAAAAAACTACTACCTATTTTAGAAGAGATGATTTAGTATTTTTTTATAACTATATCTCTAGATAAGCTAGTAAAAAGACTATTATTATCTTTAAATTAATATCTAAAATATATTTAATTAGTATTACTAAGAAGAAAAAGAATAAGAAAATATAAATTTAAAAAAAGAAATTTAATAAGTACTAATTAACTTTTTACGGGGGTAAAGGCCCCGCAGGATAGCGAGCAGTGCCCCGAAGCACGCCTATTCCAGGACCCAAAGGCCACTACAGCGCTGCTGGCGTTTATAGGGGCCATTAGAGAGCGAGAGGATAACTAACAAGCCTGGGAGCAGGCCTATAAGACTGATAATTGGGGCATTAAGGCCCTGGATGAGGGAGAGCGAGAGGGGGAAGGATAACGGGCAGAAGCGGCCCACTATTATAGGCAACGCCCAAACGTTAGTAGCCATAAGGAGGGGGTAGTGGTTGCCACCCATTATAAGTCCCCGAATCGTCCTGCGTATATAAGTGGCATGAGGTGAGGAAAGTGCAAGATACCTTGAAAGCCTGGATCCAATGGGGGTAGAGGCACCGGCTTATAGAGGACAACCCCTATAAGCAGGCCTAATCCACACGAATCGCTGTCTGTTATAGCCTAGGGCTCGGTATAGACGTTAAATTTGATTAAATAATAATAATAATAATACTAATTAACTTTAAAGTAGAAGCTATTATAATATATTTATATTTAACACATCTAAGAATCCTAAGATAGATATAAAGCTAGAATAATAAGTTTTAGAGATAAATAGATCTTGTAAAGTGTTTGGTGTCTGAAAGACTTATATATGAGGGAGTTGGAACCTACTGGGATCCGAGGGGGTTCCTACTAGGAGTCGAGGCAGTATATAAAGTAAATAGATATGGGTTATATTGATATAGAATAAACCGCTTGAGCTCCTTCGTCTGGGGAAAAAAATTCTCAAGTTTATAAGCCTGATCTAAATAAGATCTTACTTCCTAATAGGGTTATATTCCACGAGTATAAGGGGTAGATACATCCTTTTTAATGTATCATTTATAATATATCAACTTAATCTTCAGAGGAAATATAGGCCTTTGTAAGCTAGATCAAGCATTTCTAAGCCTAGCACTTTACAATCCATCCTTTCTGGAAGAGATTGTCCTCAAGACCTTGTATATATAGGTTAGGAATAACCCTATTATCTGATATAGTGGTTGCTACAGTAGCTGGCTAATTAAAATAAAAAACATTATAGTTTCCTGATTTAAAAGATGGTTTAATATAGTAGTAGATAGGTCTATCTATGTATATATTAATATATAGAAACTTTAAAATTAAATATAGAATATTCTTTATCTATATATAGCAATATCTTGGTATATGCTCTTTATTGATTTTCTTATTAATTAGTTTCAAGTTAAAAGCTATTATAGATATTTTATTAATCTAAAATTATAGTATTTCTTAGAATTAAGCTTTTTTTTTTATCTTATTCTGCTTCTATATCTGCTAGTAATAGCTCTCTACACTTTTAAGCCTATTTATCTCCCAGTTCAGGTATATATTAACCTATCCTGACGTTATTATAGAAAATCTTAATCTATTATAGGCCCTCAGGCTTTACTTATCATAGCTACAGTACTTGCTGCCCTGCTTTAGTAAATACTTCCTTAAGAGACTTCTAGTTAGCTTTAAGTCAGTTCCTAGTAGAATAGTATATGTGACGGCTGAGCCTGAGGCTATCCCCAAGGGTAGGAGCGGCCTCGTGGCCGGATGGGAGGCCTCAGGCAGGAAGGGCATCAACCCTAACCCGCGGTGCCAGATCTGGGGATAGCCTCACCCCGGGGCCATAAGGGGTCAAGCTGGTTACCTAAGCACACAAGATAAAACCTTCCCGCAGGTCCTGGTAGTTAGATTCCTTTCCCATGCTTGTTGTTTTAGAGAATCGCACCCCTAGATAGGAATCGAATATCTTTGGAAAAGGCACGTCACAGTATAATGCTTTAATATTCTAAGTTACTATAGTTATCTTTAAGACTTCTTATAATAGATATCCAGTAGTTATTAAATTATTAGCTAATAGATTTAAATAATAAAAGAATGTTTTTACTCTTCTTACTATTACTACTAAAAAGCTTAACATACTCTTTATTATTATAAATAGTTTGATATAGGCTTTTTTAAATCAACCTTAGTTTCCTTCTTCTAGTAGGCTCTATCTTAAAGTCTAGATAGATAGTATATATAATAGATATTAATAAATATATCTAATTTTTAAGAAGATTTAGATTTGTTATTTCTTAAGTCTAATACTGATATAATTAATTATCTTAAATCTAGCTTTGCTAAAAATGTTACTTCAGTTTCTTTAACTAAAAATATAGTAAAGGATACTGATAAAACTTTTTATTATATACAGGCTATCTTTAAAATATCTATATTAGTAGCTTTTACCCTAGATATCTTTAATATTCTTCTGTCTGGCGACTAGCTAGATTTTTTAGAATATTATAATCTTTAATCTAGGGCTTCTTTGTATATACTCAGAGTATATAGTCTATATCAATTAACCAGTCAGAAGTTAGCTTAATTAATAAGGGTCCTTTCTATATACTTTAATACTATTCTTATAGTAGATAAACATTTAGTACTTTAGTAAAGCCATCTCTATTTATATTATATAAAATTAATAGACTGCTATTAGAATTTCTATATACAGTGTCTACTAATAGAAAAATATTATTATTATTTCTATTTAAAAGTAAAATATAATTCTATATTAAATTTATAATTAGCCTTATTCTATATTATATAAATAATATTCTGTTTAGATATATCTCTAGAAGCTATCTAAACAGCCACTGATTAGATTTAGATTATCAAAGAAACGCTCTATAAAGAGCTATCTTTATTACTCTTTCAATTATAGATTCACTTATTAGGACTATCTAAGTCAGACTGAGTCGCAGCATTAGAAACCCATCTTAACCAGATTAAAGATATTATAAGCCAGATTCTTTAAATCTTGAATTAGTAAGTAAGTATAATCCCTTTTTAATATTTATTTTTAATAGGGCTTTTGCCTAGTCTAGTACTAATAGTAATAGAATGAATATTTTGGTATTACATCTACTACTGTCTCTGCTGCTCCTGCTTTCTCTACCGTTTACCACTATGGTGATGTTTTGTGAAGTTCTTCTATATAGAGTGGTCCTTCAGGATAATAGTTTAATTTTAGTGATTAGTTTTCTTTTATTTTTTTTTTTTTAAATAATAAAATCTTCTTTCTTATTATGCAACTTTCTCGTAAAATCCTCATTAAACCTAAAACCCAGTCGGAAAAATAGGAAAAGTGATTCTAAAGCATAGCTAGCTCCCTCTTATAGTCAAGTAATAATCTTTATTGATGATGCTAAAGGGTATAGTAAAGATGAAAAGATCATTTTTATATACTAAGACAGTTCTGAGTCGGAGCCTTTGTAGCTTCTAGTTAGCTTTAGATAGAAAGCCTTAAAATAATGAAAACTAAAAAACCTATTCTTAGGAAAAGGGTCTATCTTCTTTTTACTTTATAGATTACTAACTGGTAATATTCTTTAAGAAGTTCTTTTACATTGCTAAAGTCTTCTTTATCTAACTATTTATTTTTATAAGAAGGATATTTAAGCTATTTTACTAAGTACTTAGTTTATCCATAATAGATGTAATAATTAATAATAACTTTGATTTCTTATTCTTCTTTGTTATTTATAATAATTATTTATAGTTCTTATTCACTTTCTTCTTCTTTCTGTGGATAATATGGTTCTAATAAAGAGACATAGAAAACAGAATAAATTTGATATTAATTCACCAGTAGTCAGAGCTAATAAGCTTATTTTTCTATTTTTTCAATAATCTTAAAGCTTTTTTTATATAGAAAGTCAAGCTTCTTATTTAGTTTAAAGGATTTAAGGTTTTTCATAGATAACAGCACTTAGTTATCTACAATATATTCTTTTAGTTGATAACGTTTATTATAATAGATAGCTTATATCTAGGTTGCTTCTTTAAAATAAAGCTTTACCTATTTCCTAATTTCTTTTAATTTCTTAACGCGCTCTTACGTCAATTAAACTATAGAAGATTCAATATAGTTATCAAAAGAAGGCTTTAAGTTGAAGCTAACTAGACTCCTAAATAAGGTCATTCTAGTACTTACATATTTCAAGTTATTATAAACAAATTAAACTATTAATAAATATTATACTTAATTATCTTGTTACTGGTTTATATAGTAGTATAGATAATATTCTATAACCTAGTTTAATCTCTCTATCTAGCTATCTGTCTACAGGTAGAAAACAGTACTTAATTATTGCTTAATTCCAAACTAATATATTAATTCAGACCAGAATCTACTAGTAAAAAACAATTTTTAGTTAATAATAATGCTATCCAGATAGCTATAGATATTAAAAACTCTCTTAGTTATTATATCTACAAGTTTTTTAACATTAATACTCTTCTTATAAGGAATATAGATACCCAGTTTAGTAAAGCAGTTAATAACAACCAATATAGAGTTATAAACTTTTTTCTAAAGTCTACTCAAAGACAGGTCTATAATAAAATCTATAGACAAGCTTTTACTCAGTCCTGATAGAACTAGTAATAATTATAATTAATTATAAGGTCAGTGCTTTTATATCTTTATAAACTGATATATCTTATAAATATAAATATACTTATCTATATTTTAGTTCATCCTAAGCCAATAATACTTTTAATTTATTAAATTAAAAATTCTTTAACACTAAAATAACCTATATATAGATAATTATAATATAACTTTATGAATTTATTCTATAGAGCTATATCCTCTGGTATATATATCCTTTTATAGTAATATAGAAGACTATTTTTAGTATTCTAAACTATCTTTAAGTTTTTAACTTAGTTTCTAGTTGTCTTTAAGTTGTTTTCAACTTAGTTTCTAAATAGATTCCTAATTACTTTTAAATTGTTTTCAACTCGGTTCCTAGATAAATCTATTAATTTAGATTTAGAAATCCTATCTACTAAAACTATTTTCTATTAAAAAAAGGTATCTTTTTTCTATAGTTTCTATACTAGGTCTATAGTTAATAATATTAAAAAGCTAAAAATATCCTTAGCTTGTATTATTCTAAGTATAAGTCTTCTCTAACAATAATAAGCTCTAGAAACCTAACTATCTATATATAAATCTGTACTAGGACTCTTTTTTTAGAATAAACTTATCCTACTAAGACTATTTTTTAAAGATATTAAGCTTATTAATCTTATACCAGACTTTAATATATTTAATTTTAATTTATATTATAAAGTTAGTAATAATCTAATATTTTCTTCTCCTTTTCTATCTTTAAAAAAGTCTAGATGTTAGGATAGAGTATTTAAAGAATTCTTTATTCCAAGCTTATATTTAATCTTAAAATCATAAACTGCTAAAAGCTAAGCTTATCTAGCCTATTTTACATTTAACTTCTTCGCAGTAAAGAAATAAGTTAAATTATTATAGTCTATCTATATCCTAATAAAGTGCTTGCTATCTTCAAGATAGTAATATTATTTCTAGAAAATAAATATAATTATTTCTAATTCTTAGTTATATACCAGCTAATAACATTTTATCTTACTATACTTTTAGTTTAAGAAAACAACTAGATGCCAGTATATTCAGTTTCTAATTAGTTCTAAATCAGAGCTGATCTAAATCTTAATAAGATCTGTATTAGAGCCTAGTTATAAAAATATAGCTTCTTTTCTAATCTTTAAGGTATCTGTAATAATTTTAATTTTTTTCTTTAGATCAAAGTATCTTATTACTAAAAATTTTTTAAAAATATTATAAAGCTTTTTAAAAGCTTTCTTTATTTCTAGAGTTAGTTTAAATCTATAAGTCCCTATTTTAAGATCTTCTTTAAATATCTTAAACAGCAGTGCTGTTATAATTAAAAAACTTCTTATAAATTTTCTAAAGAATCTAATAAAGTCTAAGAAAATTTAGATCTTCTTTATAGACTTTGGTTTAGGCTAGTTCTAAATAACTTTAGTTCATTCAGTATTCATCGAGATTCCTTGCTTATTAATAACATAATTTAAGAATTTTATTCTTTATTAATAAAAACTACATTTTAAAGCTTTTATATATAGCTAATAGTCTTTAAGTCTCTATAGAATCTATTTAATATACTTTATATATTCTTCTTCTAATTATAAATAAATTAGGATATTATTAAAATAAATAATTACAAAATTATTAATAAAGTCTTTTAAGACATCATAAATATAAAATTAAAAGGTTATAAGAATATTAGTTAATCTAAATAACATAACTAAATACTTATAGTGCCCATACTGAGTTTAGAAAGCTATTTTCCACTTATCTCTATGCTTAATTTTTATCTAGTAATATACATCCTAAAAATTAATTTTAATAAAATATTTAGATCTTATTAATTGGTCTAGCATCTCATCTATCTTTAGTAATAGATAATGGTTTTTAACTATAATCTTATTAAGATTATAATAATCTATATAGATATATAAAGAGCTGTTTATTTTCTTTATAAATAAAATAGATACATCAGCTAGATTTGTTAATTCTTAGATCTAATCTTTTTACTATATCTCTTCTAGATATATATATAGATGTTCTAATTCTTTTACTAAATATAGATAAAGAGGTCTATAAGAAGGACTCTTTATATCTAGTTATAAAATAATCTTATGATTGATATTCTTAGAAAGTAGAGTTGCTGCTTTCTTTTCTAAAAATATATTAATATACTTGTTATAAATATCTAGAAGTTTTTTTTCTTTTAGTTCAACTATTTCTATAGATAGAAAGAATATAGTTATTATTTTTACTAGTAGTTTAAAGTATTAAAAGACCCGCCGGGAAAATCAAAAATCAACCTTTTGAAATTCAATGCTACTGGAAGGCATCCAGGGCTTCGCTATGGCCCCTGGACTCCCCAATATCGACAACCACCCCCTAGACCCAGGGGGGCAGGCGCTAGGTCTGGTGAACCCCGTAGGGGCCTATATAGGCACCCCAGCGGGGACAGCACCACCAGCGCCCCCCGAGGCAAGTGCAACAGTCCCTCAGAGCGAGGGCTTCTTGCCTAGCCTGGAAATCAACCCTAGGGAGTTGTTTCCCCCCCTAAGCAGCGTGCCAGGCTCCCAGGAAGCACCTAAAACTCTAGGGAAGAGACTACAGGAACACAGCCCTGACGGGGCAGAAAGAGCCCCCATGAAGGCCCTAATCGGCCCAGCCTACAAGGACATGGAACAGGCCTTATTAGGCCACTTTACAAGCAGCAATAGCGCGCTGCACGCGGAGATGGCCGCTATGAAGGCCTATATGACCTCTCTGGTAGAGGCTATGGAGCAGCGCCTCACAGGCCAATTGGGCGCTCTGGAGCGCCGTTTCTCAACCCTAGAAGCTCAACAGGCCTCCCCGAACGCCCCAAACCACCCCCTAAAGCCCCTATCGTCAGGGGGCGACCGCCAGGGCCCACGACAGCCTCTGCCATCCCAGGGGACGACGTTTGCAGAGGTCGCCCATGGCCCCCAAGCTAACCCGAATAGGGCCGCTAAGCCCATAGAGCCACGCAGAGCCTCACCCCCGATATCAAAACCACCCCCTGGGGTGAAGCCCGCAGCAGGCCCCCAGTGGGCCGATATAGCGGCCAGCAATGCCCAGGAGTGGCAAATCGTTACAAAAAAAACGGGCTTACTCCCCGAACCAGCCCCCAAAAGTCCAAATGGACCCAGGGAGCCTGAAGCCTATTCGCGGAAGCAACAAGGGAGACCGCAGGCTTATATTTAGGCGTGAAAATGGCCGCACCGCCCCTAGAAAGTCTAAAGCCGATGTCATCTTGCAGCTTAACCGCTGCCTAGCCCAGGCAGGCTTCCCGAACTTCGCCAGGGTAATAGACGCCAATTACACCGAATCAGGGGCTATCTCAGCCCTATTGGACCAAGGAAGCACCGTAGGCTCGCTATTACCAGCCTATAAGGACCTATTGGTGGCTGCCTGCCACCGGGTCGACCCCGCAGTCATCTCAGTGGAAGCAGACCAACAGTGGCACAAGATTAAGGTGCATGCGGTGCCGGTAGCCCGCTATAGCGCCTCAGGGCTAGGCCTAGCCAGGGAAGAAATTGAATTAGGGGGCACATGCACCCTAATGAGAAACCCTACCTGGATCAAGCCGATAGCGGCTATCCAGACTAATAAGCAGCGTTTCTCTACTATCGTTATAACAGTAGGAGGCCTAGATGACGCCCGCAGGCTACTCGCCCGGGGCGTACGCTTCGGGGGCAACAGGCACCCTACCAGCCCCTATCACGAAGTGGGTAAAGACACCGTTTGCACCCGATGCTGCGGCATTGGCCACCGAACTTATAGAGGCTGCGGCACCCGACCACCACTCTGCACCGTGTGTGCTGGCGCCCATGAAGCCCAAGAGCACACCTGCAACGTGCTAGACTGCAGGGCCCAAACAGGCCACCCATGCCTGCATGCACCCACTAAATGCGGCAACTGTGGGGGGAAGCACCAGGCTGATTCCCCGGGGTGCCCCAAGCTTCGGGAGGCCCGCCGGCGACTCCATAAGCGCTTCCCTGGCGTAGAGGTCGTTATGCCCCCTCCCCCCCCTGAATGGACTGAATGGGAAGGCGTTGCTGAGGAGGCTTCTCCCCCAACCACTACCCAGGACGCCCCCCAAGCCCCAAAGCTTAGGGAGGTCGATGACGCTATGGAAGATGCCCCAGGGACATCACCCCTACCGTACTCATCCCCGTGTCCAACACCAACGCCTGGAGCTGCAGCCCCTATTAATGTTGATTATTCAACATAATTGCGGCCGTACCTACCCCGCAACCTTAGGGGCTCTAGAAGCGGGGATAGAGCGGCAAATAGGCATTATATGCCTGCAAGAGCCTTATATTGCTTATGACTTCTCTCACCCAGGCTATCTGCTGTACTGGCCAGGGGGGGAGAAGCGGGATCAACGGGTGCTTATGGCCATCCGTAAAGACCTTATAGGGGCGGTTAGGGTCGAGAACCGCACTGATTTAGTAGACCACCCCTATTTACAGGCCCTGGACATATGGGAAGCACCAATAATTAGCGGGCATGCCCCCCGACGCACTAGAATAGTCAACTGCTATGATGTGTGGATTGGGGCCAGTTACCGGTGGCAAGGGGCCTTCCCTAGACGACGCCGGGCCATCGAGGACGCAGACTGGGACCTGCTTATAGTGGGTAGGTGCCTATTAGTGGGTGATTTCAACGCCCATAGCCCTTCGTGGAACCCACTGGCCAAGGGCCGGGTTAACGCTGAGCCCTTGGAACAGCTTATAGAGCGGCACTCACTATATGTTAATAACCCACTGGGGGAGGCCACACGCTATAAGAAGACCGAGGGGGTGTCAATTATTGATTTAGCGTTATCCTCGCCAACCCTAGGGCCTCTGCAAGCCTGGGAGGTGGATAAGGATAAGCCTACAACATCTGACCATGAGCTTATCGTCCTAGCCTGGGAAGCCCTAGAACCCCCCCCAGGAGGAATCTCCGGGGAGATTACTGGGTGGCAGATAGAAGCTCTGCAGGTAAACGAGGAAGCCCTAAAGCTGGCCACAGCAGCTTGGGCCTCAGAGGCTGTAGGCCACCCCCCTCTTAGTGATCAATGCACCGAGGAAGACCTTGCTAGAGAGGCCAATTGGGTGCAGGACACCCTAACCAGCGTACTCGATAGGCATGCCAAAGCAGTACGGCTTTGTGCACGCTCTAAGCGGTGGTGGAAGCCAGAGCTGCGGCAAGCCCGGAGCTTATGGGCTGCAGCCCGCAAGCGGTGGCAGGCCCATGCCTGTACCGACACCGAATTCAAGGCTGCAAGAACCGCTTATTACCATGAAATAAAGGCGGCTAAAAGGACCTGCTGGGAGGTCTTCCTTGCTGAGGGAGGCCCTGGGGGGAAGGAAGAGTGGAAAAAAGGTTCGAACCCCACTGGGAACCCTTTTCCCAAAGGCCCTAGGGATGGCCTGGAAAAGCCTTCTCCAGGAGATCCTAATAGGTGTTGGATAGCCCTACAGTACACTAAGCCACGGACTAATCCCACCACCCCAGCACTCCAAGGCCCGGATCTAGGGGCTCCCCCTGCCACTACCATGGCCGATAAAGAAGCCCTAATCAGGGAAATGGCATTTCCTAACGCCCCCCGTAGCTCCCCTCCTGGGGAGCTGCCAGGTGGACAGGCCCACATGCTTATAACGCCAGAGCGGGTGCATCAGGCCCTATTCAGCCAGAGCATTAAGAAAGCTCCGGGGGCCGACAGGCTCAATTTTAAAGCATGCCGGCTACTCTGGGCACTAGACTCACCCCGAATCATAGGGATGGCTAGGCAGTGCTTTCGGCTTGGGGTGCACCCAGGGGCCTGGAAGACCGCTAAAGGCATCCTACTTCGGAAGCCAGGGAAGCCTGATTACACCCAGGTGAAGGCCTGGAGGGTGATAAGCTTGCTTAGCTGCCTGGGCAAGGTTGTTGAGAAGCTGGCTGCAGGCCTTATAGCGGACTGGTGTGAGGCCCAGGGGGCTTTACACCCTGGACAAATGGGGTGCAGGCGGGGCCGTGGGGCTATTGACGCGGTGGCCTGCCTCGTGCAAACAGTGCACGAGGGATGGACTCAAAAGCTTCTCACAGGCACTATCTTTATTGACGTTATGGGGGCCTTCGACCATGTTGACCCCTATAAGCTTAGTGAGGCTATGGAAGCTGCAGGCCTGGATAATGACCTTATAAGGTGGACCTTATCCTTCCTTACAAATAGAAGGGTCAGCCTCGTAATTGACGGTTATAAAGCCCCTGAACAGCCTATTGACTCAGGGCTGCCCCAGGGCTCACCGGTCTCCCCAATCCTCTTTCTTATCTATATCCGGGGTGTGTTTCAGGCTATGGAACAGCAGGTGCCAGGGATCAAGGCCCTGTCCTATGCCGATGACATAGGCCTGGTAGCCCAGGGAAGCTCGGTCTCTGAGATCTGCAGGCAGCTAGAAGCAGCGGCAAAAGCTGCTACTGAGTGGGGACTGGCAAATAGCGTCAAATTCGACCCTAAAAAGACAGAGGCCATCCTATTCTCTAGGGCCACCAGCAGGGAACATAAAAATCAGGTCCAGGAAGCTAGGGTGCAGGTAGGAGACGCTTTAGTGGCATTCTCCCCAACAGCCATCCGGTGGTTAGGGGTCTTACTAGATCCAAAGCTTACCCTCAAAGCCCACTATAAGTACCGCCTGCAAAAAGGTCAAAATACTGAAAGACGAGTGCGGGCACTGTGCAAGGCCCAGGGGCTCCCCCCAGGCCTGGCATGGCGAATCCAAAAGGCCACCGCGCAGTCAGTGGCGCTTTATGGGGCCGAGCTTTGGTGGCATGGGCAAAAGAACTGCCTAGAAGGACTGCAGGGCCTAATTAATAACCAGGCCCGGGCAGTCACAGGCATGCTGAAGTCCACCCCATTAGGACCGCTTATAAGGGAGGCAGCTTTGGAACCAGCAGAGGCCCTATTAGATAGTAAACAGCGGCGGTATGCCCTGAGACTCCTAGGACTTCCCCAGGGGCATCCAGCAGCAGAAATACTCCCCATAACGCTTAGGGAGGGAGACGCCCATGCACAGCCTGGAGAGCAGCCGCTAGAAGACCGAGCTTGGGCAACACCAACCCGCCGAGGCCCCTGGAAGCTGGGCATGGGCCTGGCCCGCAGGCTACGAGAGGCCTTGACCGCCGACCCCTCCCAGGGCTTTGAGCGTACAATAGAGCCTAGTAATAGGTCTATACCACTAGATTTCAGGATAGACTCCCCTGAAACCGCTATGCAATTAGCCTCAGACCCCCTAAGTGGGATAGGGAACACTGACCTTTACTCAGACGGTTCCAGGTTAGACGATCAGCGCGTAGGCGCTGCGGTAGCTTATAAGCCACTTATTAGCCCCTGGAGGTCGCGCCTAGCTCCCCTGGGCGCAGGCTTCGAAGTCTTTGATGCAGAACTAATAGGAGTAGTCGAAGCCCTAGAGTGGGCGCTGGCAGAGAATCTTAGAGGGCCAATTAGGGTGTTTCTCGATGCTCAAGCCGCTATAGGCAGGCTTCAGCATACCCAGCCAGGCCCTGGCCAAGCCCTGGCGCTGCGGGCACATGATCTAGCCAAGGAACTGCAGGCCACCGGCCGCAGGGTTACTATATGCTGGGTGCCAGGCCATAAGGGGGTCCCAGGCAACGAAGAGGCCGATAAAGCCGCCAAGAAAGCTGCGGGGAAGCCCCGAACAGGCAAATACTCGGGCATCTCACTGGCACATGCTCAACGGGCCTGTACCGAAGCTTATAGAGCTGCCAGGGCCAACTGGCTTGCTGCAAAGCTTGCAAAGCGTGCCCAGCGGGCAAGCCAGGCCTACTATCCCCCCCGGGGATGGAAGCTTGACCCAATGTTGGCGAACACCCCCAAGCACCTAGCGCGGCGATATTACCAGTTCAAGACTGGCCACGCACCAATTGGGGCCTATTTGCACCGAATTAAGGCCCGAGACTTCCCTAATTGCTTGGGGTGCTCTAGGGGGACTGAGACGGTAAGACACCTTCTTACAAACTGTCGACAGTGGTGCCACCAGCGGGAAAAACTATATGCCGGCTTGGCCGAAGCGGGGGTAAAGGCCCTGCAGGATAGCGAGCAGTGCCCCGAGGCACGCCTATTCCAGGACCCAAAGGCCACTACAGCGCTGCTGGCGTTTATAGGGGCCATTAGGGAGCGAGAGGATAACCAACAGGCCTGGGAGCAGGCCTATAAGACTGATAATTGGGGCATTGAGGCCCTGGATGAGGGAGAGCGAGAGGGGGAAGGATAGCGGGCAGGGGCGGCCCGCTATTGTAGGCAACGCCCAAACGTTAGTGGCCATAAGGAGGGGGTAGTGGTTGCCACCCACTATAAGCCCCCGAATCGTCCTGCGCATATAAGTGGCTTGGGGCGAGGAAAGTGCAAGATACCTTGAAAGCATGGATCCAATGGGGGTAGAGGCACCGGTTTATAGGGGGCAACCCCTATAAGCAGGCCTAATCCACACGAATCGCTGTCTGTCATAGCCTAGGGCTCGGTATAGACGTTAAATTTGATTAAATAAATAAATAATAAATAAAGTATTAAAATATTTTAATTTTAATTTTAATAGATAATTCTTTACTTTTTTAAAATTACCACTTTTGTCTGTATTAGATAAGGATTATAAGATCTTTATTCTAAAGCTAAGTCTTTTTTAGAATAGCTTTAAATCTAGTTATATTGATTATATAGAATTATAGAGAATAGATTTTTTCTTTTTTCTTTATATTAATAATTATAGTATTAAGATTAAGAATAGCAAAGCAAATAATAACCTATCTATTAATAAATTTAATAAATTATTCTAGATTCTAAATTAGCTTCCAGCTAGCTTTAAGTAGAAATCTATATAATATAAAATTCCTATTTACTCTAGTATTAAGTATAGTAATTATCTTAGATCTTACTTTAGAAAGATTCAATTTTATATAAATTAATATAATAAAGTTCTTTAAGTCTTTTTCTTTCTTTAAACTAATAACTATAGATAGTCTTTATTAAATTTACTCTTTATTAGACTATTTCTTAGTCTCTTTTTCTTTTTTTATATAGGTAGCATTTAGTTTTAAGAGTAAAATTAGATTTTTTTTAATAATTTTAGTAGCTTTATACTTAATAGTATAATAGCTAGTATAATTATAATAATAGTAAATTATTATTAACTTATTTTTATTTTTTAAAAAAGATTTCTACTTCTTCTAAGATTTTTTTTAATTATTATAATCTAATCTATATTTTCGCTTCTAAGTTGGCTTTAAATTAGAACCTTCTTGGTTCTAAGTCGGACCTTAGCCTCTAAAATAATTATTATTCTTATTTTTAGCTTTTTTTTCTAATCTCTGCTTTTACTTCTTGATTTAATATAATTATTAAACAGTAATAATTAGATCTAAAAGCTTTACTAGAAGAATATCTATTCTTATAATATCTAAATAGATCTTTAACAACAGCTTTACTAGGAAGATTTAATATTTAAAAAGATCTTTAATTAGTAAAAACCCGCCACTTTCTTCTCTCACTTTCTCATAGAGAATTGAGAATTTAGAATAAAAAGCCTTAAGATCTTATTTATTTAACTATATTAAACTTAATAAAGCTATAATACTATTAATTTTTTAATTTTAAAGAGATTTAATCTAATTCTTTAACCAGATTTAGAAATTATTAAAGATAAAAAATTATAAATTAATTAAATTTTTCTTCTTTTTCTATTAAATACAATAATCTCTATCAAGCTAAGCAGTAATATATTAAACTTTACTTACTTCATCAAAATAGAACTAAAGACAACTTAAGATATTATTTTCCACATCCTCAATCCATTCTTTAAATTCCTTGATTGATTTTAAAGCAAAGCGCTTAAGGTCTAGAATCTTAGTATTATAATATTTACTAGTAGTCGCGTGCAACAGTCTAGTGATTCTAAGTTTTTATATAAAGATCTACAGTATCTCTATAGTTATATTAACCTATAGAATAGCTTATAGAGGTAATTCTTCAGAAGTTATATCCTATGCTAATTCAGTACTGATATAGTCCTAAATCTCTTCTTCTTTATATATAAATCCTAGATTAGAAACTAGAACAGTTCCTGGTTTATCTAGTATTAGAGAAGTCATGTCTTGTGTAATTACCATTATCTTAGAATCAATTTAGATCTTCGTGGAAACAGTTTATAATGTAAAGTATTTAGTATCTAAAAGACTTATATATAAGAGAATTAGAATCTACTAAGATCCGAGAAGATTCCTATTAGGAGTTGAGGCAGTATATAAAGTAAATAGATATAGATTATATTAATATAGAATAAACCGCTTGAGCTCCTTCGTCTAGAGAAAAGAGTTCTCAAGCTTATAAGCCTAATCTAAATAAGATCCTACTTCCTAATAGGATTATATTCCACGAGCATGAGGGGTAGATGCATCCTTTCTAATGCATTATTTGTGATATATCAACTCAACCCTCAGAGGAGATGCAGGCCTTTGTAAGCCGGATCAGGCATTCCCGAGCCTGGCACTTCACAGATCTATAATTTCTTTTATATAGTATATATCTACTAAAATACTAATAAATATAGTATATATACTAATACTGATATTTTAGATAATAGATATACTATATTTTTTTAAAAAAGAAATGTTATATTTTTTAATAAAATTTAAACTAATATATAAAAGCTATAGTATATTATAGAAAGATCTTATAATAAACTTGTTATTAGACTATTATAGTCTTTCTATTAATTAATAGATTAAAACTCTAAGTAAATATAAATTTAAAAGATAGAAAGTATTATATATATAGTTAAAAAAAAATTTTTATTAAAATAATATCAAGTAAATTATTTATTTTTAAAAAATTTTAAACAGCTATTCTAATAAATAGAAATCTTAGAATATAAATATAGTATTATATCTATATAAGTATATATTAATCTCTAAATAGATTCTAGATCAAGATTTTATTGATAGGTTAATATATTATAATTAATTTTTATATAGACTTCCTAAAATGCTACATGAGAAGATATTAGATAAAACTAATATAGATACTGATAACCTCTATGATATCTTATTTGACTAATTATAGAAAATAGCTTAGAAATTTAAAAAAAAAAAAAATTATTAGAAGGACCACTACAGACATAATATTAGTTAAAAATTATTATAATTTTATTAAATAGATGAACTAACACTAAAATTATAATCTCACTAAAGCTATATAACCTTTGAATTAATTACTAAGAAAGCTATTTCTAAGAATCTCTCTTAAAAGATTCCTATAAGTAGGGCTATCTATAAGGAGTAATTGAATATAGAAAAAAGATTCAATATTCTAATTAAGCAAATATTAGTATTAATATTAGTTTTTACCGTAAAGACTAGAAATACTAGTAGTTTATTTATAGAAAATTAGAAAGATTAGAGTCTTAATTTTAATAATGGGCTATAAGTAACTAGAGGAATTCTAAAAAAAAAACTTTATACTAAATATAGACTAAGATAGCTATTACTACTATAGGAAATTAGGATATATATAGTTTAGTTATAAACTTTTTAAAGATAATATTAAGATTAGATATTACTATTAAAATTAAAATAGATAGTTATATATTAAATTAATTAATAATACTAAACTAATAATTTAGATTAATTATAGAAAGCTAAAATATAAATATATATAAAAAGACTATAATATATTCTAGAAAGCCAAGCAAGTGTCATAAGAATTGTGAATGCTCAGCCAATCGATAAGTAGTGGACGCTACTTACATAAGCAAGCTGTCTAAAACTCCTATAGAGTAGAATTGCTAATTATAGAAATAAAGATAGAAGTGACTATATAGAAACTCATATAATCTAAATAATATAGATATATTAATCTAATAAAGATACACTAAGTAAATATATACTCTAATAATATAGCTATACCATTTTTATATAGATATACTTAGTATAGAACTATCTACTCTATATGAATATATCTAGTATAAATATATTCTAACAATACACATGTACTATACTAATGAAAATGTATTATAATATATAACTATATAGTCAATAGAGCGAGACTATGCTAAGGAACTATATTAATAATATAGTTAAATAGAGTTTAACTATACTTATTATATTTAGGATTAACTATATAAAGATACTTATTTACTATTATATATCTAGCTTATTATATTTTATTCTCTTAAGCAAATAGTATATTATTATTACTTTTCAATATACTTTGTAGTCTATTATTGCGATAGTACTTTACTTATCCCAGGATTGTTTTACGCAATGTTCTCATCTTGCCTTCTGTTAGTAGAATACCCACCCTGATTCACATCTTGGTGACGAGTTGTTGAACCGATTGACAGATCTAATTTAGTATAAGAGTAAAACACAATCAAACTAAATATATATTAGTAAATAAGTGTCTTTATATAATAAATCCTAAATATAATAAATATATCTATCTCTATAGTAGTTACTCTATTAGCTATATTTATTAAAATATATCTAATATATCCTTAGCTTAATAACAGCTCTATTAGCTATATTATCTGTATGATCACATAACTCTATCATGTTAATCTTTTTATAACTACCCATGTAAGTACCTGTGATAGCTTTACTTAGATAAGTAGCGTCCGTAGACCTATCGATTGGCTGTAGTTAATTGAATCTTCTGACAATATAAAGCTATTAAAACTATTAAAAAGAATCTAATTTCATCTTTAAAACTAAATACTACCCATATAAAAAAGAAAAAAAAGACTAAGAAATAGTCTAATAAAGAGTAAATCTAATAAAGATTACCTATAGTTGCTAATTTAAGAAAAAAGAAAGATTTAAAAAACTTTACTATATTAATTTATATAAAATTAAATCTTTTTAAAGTAAAATCTAAAATAACTATTATACTCAATACTAAAGTAGATAAGAATTTTATATTATATAAATTTCTACTCAAAGCTAGCTAGAAGCTGATTTAGAACCTAAAATAATCTATTAAATTTATTAATAGATAAGTCACTACTTACTTTACTATCCTCAACCTTAACACTATAATTATTAATATAAAGAAGAGAGAAAAGAACTATTCTCTATAATTCTATATAATTAATATAACTAGATTTAAAGCTATTCTAAGAAAGATCTAGCTTTAGAATAAAAATCCTATAATCTTTATTTAATATAGATAAAGATAATAATTTCAAAAAAATAAAGAATTATTTATTAAAATTAAAATTAAAATATTTTAATATTTTAAACTATTAATAAGAATAATAACCATATTCTTTCTATCTATAAAAGCAGTTAAACTAAAAAAAAAAAAAAATTCTAAACACTTATAATAAATATATTAATATATTCTTAAAAAAAAAAACAGTAATTCTATCTTCTAAGAATATTAATTATAAGATTATTTTGCAATTAAATATAAAGAATCCTTCTTATAAATCTCTTTATCTATATTTAGTAAAAGAATTAAAACATCTATATATATATCTAAAAAAAATATAGTAAAAGAGTTAGATCTAAAAATTAATAAACCTAGTCAGTATATCTATTTTATTTATAAAAAAAATAGATAGTTTTTTATATATCTATATAAATTACTATAGTTTTAATAAGATTATAGTTAAAAACTATTATTCTCTATTAAAAATAAATAAGATATTAAATTAATTAATAAAATCTAAATATTTTACTAAAATTAATCTCCGGGATATATATTACCAGATAAAAATTAAGTATAAAAATAAATAGAAAATAGCTTTCTAAACTTAGTATAGATATTATAAATATTTAGTTATATTATTTAGATTAACTAATATCTTTATAATCTTTTAATCTTATATTTATAATACCTTAAAAGGCTTTATTAATAATTTTATAATTATTTATTTTAATAATATTCTAATTTATTTATAATTAAAAAAAGAATATGTAAAATATATTAAATAGATTTTATAAAAATTTAAAAACTATTAACTATATATAAAAATTTTAAAATATAATTTTTATTAGTAAAAAATAAAATTCCTAAACTATATTATTAATAAATAAAAAACCTTAATAGATACTAAATAAACTAAAGTTATTTAGAACTAGCCTAAACTAAAGTCTATAAAGAAGATCTAAGTTTTCTTAAACTTTACTAAATTCTTTAAAAAATTTATAAGAAACTTTTTAACTATAATAGCACTATTATCTAAGATACTTAAAAAAAGATCTTAAAATAAGGACTTATAGATTTAAACTAACTCTAAAAGTAAAAAAAACTTTTAAAAAGTTTTATAATACTTTTAAAAGTCCTTCAGTAATAAGATATTTTATTTAAAAAAAAAAATCAAGATTATTATAGATATCTTAAAGATTAAAAAAAAAACTATACTTTTATAACTAGGCTCTAATACAGATCTTATTAAATCTAAATTAGTTTTAACTTAGAACTAATAAAAAACTAAGTATACTAGTATCTAGTTACTTTCTTAAACTAAAAATATAATAAAATAAAATATTATTAGCTAATATATAACTAGAAATTAAGAATAATTATATTTATTTTTTAGAAATAATATTATTACTTTAAAAATAATAAGTATTTTATTAAAATATAAATAAACTATAATAATAATTTAACTTACTTCTTTACTATAAAGAAGTTAAATATAAAATAAACTAAATAAGCTTAGCTTTTAATAGTTTATAATTTCAAAATTAAATATAAATTTAGAATAAAGAATTTTTTAAATACTTTATCTTAATATTTAAACTTTTTTAAAGATAAAAAGAGAGAAAAAGATATTAGATTATTACTAATTTTATAATATAAATTGAAATTAAATATATTAAAATCTAATATAAGATTAGCAAGCTTAATATCTTTAGAGAATAATCCTAGTAAAGTAAATTTATCTTAAAAAAAAAACTTTAATACAGATTTGTATATAGATAATTAAATTTCTAGAATTTATTATTACTAGAGAAGATTTATACTTAAAATAATACAAACTAAAAATATTTTTAGCTCTTTAATACTATTAACTATAGATCTAATATAGAAGCTATAGAAAAAAGATATCTTTTTTTAGTAGAAAATAGTTCCAGTAAATAAAATTTCTAAATCTAAATTAATAGACTTATTTAAAAACCAAGTTGAAGATAACTTAAAAATAACTAGAAACTAAGTTAAAAACTTAAAAATAGTTTAGAATACTAAAAATAGTCTTCTATATTATCATAAAAAAATATATATACTAAAAGATATAGTTTTATAGAATAAATTTATAAAGTTATATTATAACTATCTATATATAGATTATTTTAATATTATAAAAACTCTTAACTTAATAAATCAAAAGTATTATTAGTCTAAAATAAACTAAAATATAGATAAATATATTTATACTTATAAGATATATTAACTTATAAAAATATAAAAATATCAACTTTATAATTAATTATAATTATTACTGGTCTTATTAGAACTAAATAAAAACTTATCTATAGATTTTATTATAAATCTATCTCTAAGTAGACTTTAAAAAGAAGTTTATAACTTTATATTAATTATTATTAACCACTTTATTAAGCTAGGTATCTATATTCTTTATAAAAAAAATATTAATATTAAAAAACTTATAGATATAATAATTAAAAAAATTTTTAATATCTATAATTATCTAGATAGTATTATTATTAACTAAAGATTATTTTTTATTAGTAGATTTTAGTTTAAACTAATATATTAATTTAGAATTAAGTAATAATTAAATACTGTTTTTTTATCTATAAATAGATAGCCAAATAGAGAGATTAAATTAAATTATAAAATATTATCTATATTATTATATAAACTAATAATAAGATAACTAGATATAATATTTATCAGTAGCTTAATTTATTTATAATAACTTAAAATATATAAGCACTAAGACGACTCTATTTAGAAATCTAGTTAGTTTTGATCTAAAGCTTTCTTTTAATAACTATATTAAATCTTCTATAATTCAATTAACGCAAAAGCGCATTAAGAAATTAAAAAAAATCAAAGAATAAATAAAGCTTTATCTTAAAGAAATAACTAAAATATAAGCTATTTATTATAATAAACATTATCAATCAAAAAAGTATACTGTGGGTAACTAAATATTATTATCTATAAAAAATCTTAAATCCTTTAGGCCAAATAAGAAGCTTAACTTTCTATATAAAAAAAACTTTAAGATTATTAAAAGAATAGAAAAGTAAACTTATTAGCTCTAACTATTAATAAATTAATATTAAATTTATTCTATTTTCTATATCTTCTTATTAGAACTATATTATCTATAAAAAAAAAATAATAAATAGAAATTATAGATAATTATTATAAATAATAAAAAAGAATAAGAAATTAAAGCTATTATTAACTATTATATCTATTATAAATAAATTAAGTACTTAGTAAAATAGCTTAAATATCTTTTTTATAAAAATAAATAGTTAGATAAAAAAGACTTCAATAATATAAGAAAACTTTTTAAAGAATATTATTAATTGATAGTCTATAAAGCAAAAAAAAGATAGACTTTTTTTTTAAAAATAAATTTTTTTAATTTTTATTATTTTAAGACCTTTTATCTAAAGCTAATTAGAAGCTATAAAAGCTCTAATTCAGAATCAACTTAGAACTATCCTAATATATAAATACAATCTTTTTATTTTTTATTATACTCTTTAGCATCACTAATAAAGATTATTACTTAGTTATAAAAAAGAACTAATTATATTCTAAAATTATTTTTTTTATTTTTTCTATCAAGTTTCAGATTTAATAAAAATTTTATAAAGAAATTATACAATAAAAAAAAATTTTCATTATTTAAAAAATAAAAAAAACCAATTACTAAAACTAAACTATTATCTTAAAGAACTATTTTATATAAAAAGACTCTATAAAATACTATTATAGCAGCAGATAATAAGAAAAGTAGAAGTAATAAAGATAGCAATAGATATAATATTAAAATATTTATTCTATTACTATTAGTACTAGACTAGATAAAAATCTTATTAAAAGTAATACTAAAAAAAGATTATACTTATTTACTGATTTAAGATTTAAAGAATCTAGTTTATAATATCTTTAATTTAGTTAAAACAGGTTTCTAATACTATAACTTAGTTTAATTTAGATAATCTTAGTAAATCTATAATTAAAAAAATAATAAAAATAGTTCTTTATAGAGTATTCTCTTAATAATCTAAATCTAATTAATAGCTATCTAAATAGCTTCTAAAGATATATCTAAATGGAATATTATTTATATAATATAAAATAAGGCTAACTATAAGTTTAGTATAGAATTATATTTTATTTCTAAATAGAAATAGTGATAATATTTTTTTATTAATAAATACTATATATAAAAATTCTAATAGCAGTCTATTAGTTTTATATAATATAAATAGAAATAACTTTATTAAAGTACCAAGTGTTTATTTATTTTAAAGACAGTATCAAAGTATATAAAAAAGATTTTTATTAATTAAACTAATTTCTGATTAGTTAATTAATATAAACTATATATTTTAAATATATATAAAAAAGCCTTAGATTAAGAGTTATAATATCTTAAAAAATCTAACTAGTCACTAGACAAAAGGATATTAGAAATATTTAAAATAAAAGCTACTAATATAGATATCTTAAAAATAGTCTATGTATAATAAAGAGTCTTATTAATATTTTTTATTATATTTTTAGCTAAGGAAGCTAAAGTAATATCTTTAATAAAGCTAAATTTAAGATAATTAACTATATTAGTATCAGACTTAAGGAATAATAAGTCTGAATCTTTCTAAAAATTAGATATACTTATTAGTATCTATTATATATATTATCTATCTAGGCCTTAAAACAGAGCCTACTAAGAGGAAGAAATTAAAATTAATTTAAAAAAATTTATATTAAATTATTTATAATAATAAGAAGTGTATTAAGTTCTTTAATAATAATAATAAAAAAAGTAAAAATATTCTTTTATTATTTAAATCTATTAATTAATAATCTAATAACTATTAAATATTTATTATAAGAAGTTTTAAAGATAATTATAATAACTTAAAATATTAAAGCACTATACCATTCTACTAAAAACTAACTCAAAGCTGACTAAGAGTTTCTTAAAAAAGCACTTACTAGAGTAAAATAGTAAGTATTATAATCATAATAAATAGAATCTAAGGACCTATAACAGGTTAAGATATTCTATAATAATATCAAGATAGATTAATATACACCTAAATTAAGAAATAAACAGGTTTAAAGATATAGAGAGCTATTATTAATAAATATAAAAATAGAATAAAATAAAGAAAAAAGCTTAATTTTAAAAACCATTATAATTTAAATTAGTAATATGTTTATAATAGCTTTAAACTTAAATCAATTAATAAAGAAATTAACTAAAGACATATATCAAGATATTACTATATATAGATAAAAAATATTCTATATTTATTTTTAGAGTTTCTATATATTAATATATATATAGATAGATCTATCTACTACTATATTAAACTATCTTCTAAATTAGGAAACCATAATATCTTTTATTTTAATTAGCTGGTTACTACAGCAACTACCATATTAAATATAAAATTATTTTTAATCTATATATATAAGATCTTAAGGACAATCTTTTCTAGGAAGAATAGATTATAAAATACTAAACTTAAAAATATCTAATTTAGTTTATAAAAATCTATATCTCTTTTAAGGATTAAGTTGATATGTTATAAATAATATATTAAAAAAGATGCATCTACTTTTTATATTTATAGAATATAATCTTATTAGAAAGTAAGATCTTATTTAGATTAGATTTATAAGCTTAAGAATCCTTTCTCCCAGATAAAGAGGCTTAAACAGTTTATTTTATATCAATATAACCTATCTCTATTTACTTTATATACTGTCTTAATTCCTAGTAGGAACCTCCTCAGAGCCCAGTAGATTCCAACTCCCTCATATATAAGTCTTTCAGACACCACCCACTTTACATTATTAACTAAAAAAAAAGAATTTAAGATATATAAATCACTTAAAATAATTACTTAAACCAATAAGAAAATAGATTATAGAATAAAGCTGAAATTAAAAAAAAATTATATAAAAAAGAATTTATAAAAATTATAAAGAAATTACTAGAAAAATATTATAACTATATTAAATTATTTATAAAAAAATAATACTAAATTCTAATATATCTATCAGAATACAAAATAATAATTAAACTAAAGCCTAAGACTTAATTTAAATAAGTTAAATAGAAATAAAAATCAAAAAATAAATAAAAAGCTAAAAATAAATTTATTAATATTTTTTATCTAGCTAGATATTTACAAGAATCTAGCTTAGTAAATTTAACATAAAATCTTTATATACTTAAGAAAAACAGAATAAAGAGAGTAGTATATAACTATTAATAACTAAATAATCAGATAATTAATAATATAAATAAGGTATTATATTAAAAATAAAAAAAAAAGATTTATTATAAGGAGTAAAAATTATAATAATATTTAATATTAAATAGAGTTACTATAACCTATAAATAAAAAAAAAGATATTTTAAAAACAGTTATCTTTATAGATAAAAGATTATATAAATAAATAGTCGCACTTATAGGATTAAAAAATTTATTTATATAATTTATATAATATATAATATATCTATTAAAAAACTATCTAAACAAATTTATAACGATATATTTTGATAATATTATAGTTTTTTTTTAAGACTCTAAACTATATAATAGCTATATACAAAATATTATAAATAAGCTAATAAAGATAGGAATCATATTAAAAATTAAAAAGTATAAATTTGATATAACTATTATTAAATATCTAGAAATAATTTATTTAATAGAAGGACTATAGATTTTACTAAAAAAAGTTGATATAATTATTAATTAGTCTATACTAATAGATATTACTAGAATATAAAGATTTTTAGAAGCAAGTGGTTATATATAAAGATACTTAGAATAATATACTAATATTACAAAACTAATAACTAAACTATTAAGAAAAAAAGAATAATTTAAATAGAAAAATAAACAACAATAAGTATTCGACAAAATTAAGGAACTTATTAAAGAAACACCAATCTTATAGCTATATAATTTAGAACTCTAAAGTATAATATGATCAGATACTTTAGAATTTGCTCTAGGACTTGTATATAAATAGATTAAAGAAAATAATAAATAAGTCATTATTATATTCCATTTATGACAGTTTATAAAATATAGAATGAAACTATAATATCTATAATTAGGAACTATTAGTAATTATTAAAGTATTTAAATATTAAAAACATTATCTCTAAGGAATAAGATATAAAGTTATTATGAAAAGTGATTATTACAACCTGATCTACTTTATAATAATAAAAGAATTCTCAGGACAATAAGCTAGATAGGCTGAATATTTAGTATGGTTTAATTTTAGGATTAAATATATTAAAGAAACTTAATAGATAACTTGATTATTCTATTAGTATTAAACAACTAAAAATAAATATATTATAAAAAGATCTAGATAGGATCAGATATAATAAAAAAGTAATTCTAGCTATAACTATTATAGTTAATAAATCAGAATTTGAATAAAGATTTAGAGAAGTGACAAGAAATAATAATAGAATTTAGAAGGAATTAGAAACTGGAACTCTATCACTGAATAAAGGATTTATATTATGGAACAACTAAGTTATGATTCTAGTAAGAATAGTTATAAAATTATTAAAAAAAATTATGATCTGCTAAATAGAGGACACTAAAGAGCTAAAAAAATATTTAAAGAAATATAATAAGTATACTATTATTCTAATATTATTAAAAAAGTGGTTGAATATATCTGTAGATATAATAAATATAATTAAAATAAATTATTATAATATAAGCTATATAGAAAAATAAATATTATAAATATATTAATATAAGTATAAGAAAATATTATAGTTAATTTTATTTAAAGATTATTATAATCTAAAAATTTAGTTACTAGAGTCATCTATACTGATATAATTATTATTATAGATTGACTTATAAAATATATTATTCTTAGTCTAATATTAAAAGATATAACTATAGAGTAATATATAATATTAATATTTAGAATAGTATTTAATTAGACTAGGTTATTAATAGAAATAACTTTAGACTAAGATAAATTATTTATATTAAAATATTAACAGACTATTACAAAGATATATAAAATAATATATAAATTATTAACTACTAATTATTAATAGATTAATAGTTAGTCTAAAAGAATAATTTAGATAGTATAGTAATATCTAAAATACTATTTAGATTAAAACTAAGTAAATTAAATAGAATTATTATTAATTACATAATTTATTCTAAATAATATAAAAAATATAATAATAAAATAAGTACTATATTATATTAATCTTAGATAATATTTATAAATATTATAGATAGATATTTTAAAAAAAAGATTATTAGAATAAATAATAATTAAAGAATAATATATATAAATATTATACTAAAATATATTAAAAAATATCTAATAGATAGAACTAAAAATAAAGATATATTATAATAAGAAGTATAAGAATATATTTATTCTTAAAAAGAGAAAAAAAGTTTATTTATTATAATAAATAATAAAGAATAAAAAATTTAATATTCTAAGTAAAAAACCTAGCAATAAACTTGATATTATTAAATATAGATTATTTATAATTAAGAAAAAACTTATAAATAATAATTATAAACTCTAACTACTAAATAAAATAAAGATATATTTAATATTCTATATTTTATTACTAGAACCAATAATAAGTTAGTATAAAAATTATAATAAAATAAAAGAAAAAGAATATAAAGTTGACTAGATAATATAATAAAAAATAGAAAAAAAAAAAATTATATCTTATTAAGTAAAAAAAATATTCTAAAAAATATAATTTATAAGAATTAATTAGATATCTAAATTACTTAGATAAAATTTAGGAATATTATTAATAAATTAGTTAAAAAAGATTAGATTAAAAAGATCTATATTATTAAGATTAAAAGAAAACTTTTTAAAGATAGCTATAATAGCTTTATTAGTTTTTTATTATTTAGCTTTTTTCTTAAGTTTTTTTTTATATTTTCTTTTTTTTTTCTTTTTTAATTACTTTAACTCTTCCATATCTTTTATATTAGTTTAAATAAATTCTCTAGTTAACTTTATATTCTTTTTTCTTTATTTTATTATAATTTTTGTACTAATTTACTATTGATTCTAGTAATAAGATATAGAATATTAGATATATTTTTATTCTATTTAGTAGTTAATAATTAGATTAAATTACTTTAACTAACCTATTTTAATAATTATATTATAATATTTTAAGTTAAGAGATATAATATTGAAAATAATCTTTATATAGTAGTTATTTAATTTAATTATTATATTATTAATTTTTTATTAATATTTTTTAATAATAATTTTTTTATTAGCTTTAATAATCTTTATTTATTTATTAGTCTGCTTAAATAATAGATTATATTATTTTATAAAATTTTAGTTAATATAATTTCTGGTTATTTCTGAATCTACTAAGATTCTAGTTTTATATTTATTAATTATTGTTTTTAATATTATTAAGTTTCTATAATATTCTATAGTAATAGAAATCTAATATTATTATTAGTATTATTTTTTATATTATTAAATATTTTTAAAATAGGTTTTCTATTATTCTTTTGTTTTTATATAGATTTTTTTATATATTAAATATTCTATTGATTTATATTGTATATTGGTAAGATTATAATAGAATAGATATCTAATTTCAGTTTTTATATAGTTGTATTGATTATAATCTAGTAGATATCTAAAATATAATATATATAAGATTTTTAATATTATTAGAATCTATTTCTATTAATTTTTAATTTTTTAATATTTTTTATAGTTTAGATTAAAATATAATACCTAGTCTATTCTAATATAGATATTTTTTCTATAGTTTAGATAATATTTATATATATAGTTCTGAATATATTTTTAAGCTTTATTATATAGACTTGTTTCTTTTAATTATAATAATTATTTATATTCTTCTGCTATTTCTATATTGCTTTTTCTATATATTAGATATTTATTATATATCTATTTATAGTATTTTAGATAGTTTTAAATGTGTTATTACTATATCTATATAGATTTTTTTTAGTATATTATTTTTAATACTTAATAATTATATTTACTAATTTTTTTCTATTTTTTTTTTTATAGTTGTATTTTTATTTCTAAGCTAGTTTTTTTTTTAAACTCTATTATAAGTGTTTTTTTAATAATTTAAAATAAAACTATTCTTTTATAAAAATTTTTATAAATCACTTTTTTAATAATTTTTTAATATCTTTTTTTATTTAATAGTTTATTTTAATTATCTTTTATTTTTAATAATACTATTTTTAGATATTTATAGATTTTTTATAATTATTATAATTTTTTTTATTAAGTTTTAGTTTTTTTATTATTTAAGCTTTATCTATATTATTTTTTAAAATAATTTTTTTTTTATATCTATAGTATACTTTTTTTTTTTTTTTTCTTTTTTTTTTAGTAATAATAATATTAAGTTATATTTTAATATCTCTATTTTTATTATACTAAGAATGTTTAAATTAAAAAGTATTTAATTAATATTTTTTTTAATAACAATTTTTTTTTTTAGTTATTTATTATATTATTATAAATTAATATAGAATACTATTTTTATTATATTATAGAATATTTTTAGTTAAGACTATATTATTATAATTATATTTTTAATACTTTTCTTAAGATCTCTATAAAACTAGTTTTAATATCCTTAATTACTATATTTTAGATTATTAGATATCTAAAGATATTTTAATATATATTTTTTAACTAATCTAACTTATTAAATATTTTATATTTTATAAATAATAATTAGTTTTTTATTAATAGTTCTATATAGTTACTTAAGTTTATTTTTAGAGTATTTATAAATAATTAAATTATTTTTAATAAAGCTTATTTAATATTGTTATTTAATTAGCTTTCTATATATAGAATAAACTATTTTATAATATCTTTAGTTAAGAAATTAGAGACTATTAAACTTTATTAAATTCTTCTTTAATATATATAAAATTATTTATAAAGTAGATTTTTAGTTATATAAAAAATTAATTAAAGATTCTAAGCTCTTTTAAAAAAAATTTAATGTTTCTAATTTATAGAGTTTTATTATTTATAATAATTTATTGGATAATTAACTATTTAAGCTGCTTAATTCTTTTCTATAACTATTATTGGGTATTTCAGTAGAAGTTATTTTAGTATTTCTATTTAAAGTAATAGTATTTTTTATTATTATTAATATATTCTTAAGAAATAACTATATCTTTTTTTAATATTTTAATTATTAAGATATTTTATTATTAAAATATATTAACTATTCTTTACTAAAATAAATATTTATTAGTAATATTCTATTAAATAAGATAAAGATTATAATAACTATAGTTTAAATAAAGAAATATCTCTTATAAATAAAAATATATTTAAAAATAACTTATTAATAAATTAGATAAAGTATAGATCTAATTTAGTATAAAAATAAAATATAATTAACTAAATATATATTAATAAATAAGTATCTTTATATAATAAAATCTTTATTATAGCTATTAAAGTCTTTACTTAGATAGTTATAATATCTTTATTATATTTATTATATTTATTATATTAATTACTATAATTACTTTAATAGTTATATGACTCTATAGCCTTAATCTATCTATAACTATCTATGTAAGTTCTATAATAGCCTTGCTTAGGTAAGTAGCATCCGTAGGCCTATCGATTGGCTGTAGTTAATCGAATCTTCTGACAAGTTCTATATAAAATCTATGTCAGGGCTTTGGCGTAGTGGAAAGCGTCAAGGGACCCCTCCTGTTTAGTATCAATACTATTAATCAGTTATATAGATTCAATTCCTATCTCTAATATTTCTTTTATTTTCTACATTTAGCACTAGTCTATTTAGAGACTAACTTATTATATAACTAAAAATTAACTTTAAACTCTAAATTAAAAGTACTTTTAATAGGATTTTTTTATTAATTAATCTAAATAGGTGAATCTTAATATATAAATTTATTAGATAATAGATAAATAATTAATAAGAATAATAAACCTTATAATCTATTAATTACTATTTTAAAACTAGTTTTTATAATATTATTAGCTATAAAAAAAATATTTAAGTCTCTATATAAATTCTACTAAATTAGTTCTAAATTATTCTAACCTATATAAATATATATTAAAAAAAAGAAAATATAGTCTCTAAGTAGAGTAAGAATCTCTATAATATATTAATTTTAAATGTATTAGGTAATAACCTAATTAGAAAAAATCTAATCTTTTTAGAGTTAGCATCCGTCATATTCCTCATGCGATCAGTATGGACGTTAAGTCTGATTAAATAAATAAATATAAAATCTATTAATTAAAAACTAGATTAATATTAAATCTCTAAAATATTTTATTAAATAATATTTACTATATATAAATAATCTATTAAAAGAAATTATATATTATAAAAAAACTAAAAAGATATTAATTCTTAATTTAATATTATTATTATTAATTTTAAAATTACTATAAGTCTAAAAAATTAATAAAAATAAATTTATAATATTAGACTATAAATTTATTATTTTAGATTAAAAAGCTCTAAGAGAATTTTTTTTAGAAAAAATCTCTAAAAAAACTATTAGATAGTAAATAAAAATTCTATAAATAAATAAAAAAGTTTTAAAGCTAGCTATAATAGCTTAGATTTTAAAAATTATATATATATATTTTTTTTGAAAGATTAATATACTAAAAAAGATCTTATTAAAAAAGCTAATTAAATATAGAATATCTTAACTAATATATTTAATAGATATATTAAAATAATCTAGCTTTATATATACTTTAAAAAGTAATAAAAATTAAAGCTATAATAAGTTTAAAATTTATAGATTATAGTCTATAAATAATAATAAGTTTATATTTATATTGATACTAAATTTAAAATAATAACTATTTATTATTAAAAAATAAAAACTATAAAAAGATATATTAAAAGATTTTTCTTATTAAAAAACATATTTAAAAAAAATTCTAATTTTATTAAAAATCTTTTTTGAAAAAAATATAATCTAAGAAATTTATTTAATAAAATAACTTCTATAGATAATATTACTAAAAAAAATCTAAAAAAGCTTTTTTTAAAAGATTTTAATAGATATTAGATAATTTTATAATATATTAAACTACTAAGTAATCATATTATCTTAATTTTTTAAAATCTAAAACTAGAGATTTTTTTTATTATTATAATAATTAATGAAAAAACTTTAATTAAAAAGATAGTCTTCTTAATAGTTTTTTAAAGTTTTTTTAAAGAGTTATTAAAAAGATAGATCTATACATTTATAATAGTAGAATAAATATATTAGATCTTATTTAGCTTTCTAGAATATTAAGAAAATCTTAAAAACTAATAAGTTTAATTTTAAAATATATTAATTATTCTAAATAATTGATTTATTTTAAATTATAGAAATAACTAGATAATATTTTTAATTTAAAATATATTTAAAAACTTCAAAAATTATTAAAAATATTTTATTTTAAAAGTTAGATAAGCTTAATTGTATCTAGATAAAAATCTAAAAAATAATAATTTTATTTAATTATCTAAATAAGATTATTAAAAAACTAATTATAGACTTTATAATAGATTAATATAAAATTTAAAGAATATTATATTCTAAATGAATAAAATATAGATATAGTTATAAAATTATAAATATAATTATCTATTTTATATAAATAATATATAAAAAATAAACTAAGAAACTGTTTATAGATATTATATTTATTAATATTATAGAGATTTTTAATTATATTAATCTTTATAAGCTTAGAAAAGCTATAGAAACTATAGACTTTAATAATAATTTTATAAAATAAATCTTATTTTTTTTTTAAAAATAAAAAGATTAATTTAATAATTAATAATTATAAATTTTATAAATAGTTTATTAATTTAGATTTTTTTAAAGATTTAATAGTCTTTTTAATCCTATTTTTTATTTATATCTAGAATATATTCTAGACTATAGAATAATAAATATTAAAAATTAAACTTTTATTTTATACTAATAATATAAATTTTATAGTCTAGGAAAACTTAATCTTAGAAATCTATACATAGCTAGAAATAGTAATAAAGACTACTCTTAAATAAATATTAATAAATAATATTAAGTTTAACTAAAAAAATTAAGATTATTCTATTTTTTAGAACTATTAGTAGAAAGTATAAAGATTAAATCTAAAAAATTAAAATATAAATAGAAAATATTTTAATATTTTTTATTTTTTATTTTTATAGTGACTATTTAATAGTTTAAGGTTTTACTAGATTTAAAGTTTACTATAAGTATTAAAAATATAACCCGCCAGGAAAATCAAAATCTAACTTTTTGAAATTCAATACTTTTTAATAATATCTAGAGATTTACTATACCCTTTAGAAGCCTTAAATCGGATAAAAGCCTTCTAGATCTTAAAAGACAGGAACTAGATTAGATAATCTTTTTAAATATCTCTATAGATTGTCTAGATAAAATAACTCTATCTATATTTTTTAAAATTATTATAATAATTCTTTAAACTAAAAATCTTTTTTTTAATTTAAAAATTATTTTTAAAAGCTTTTACTCTATATTAAAAAATATTCTTTAAACTAAAAAACCTAAAAAGGTCTTAAAAAAAATTATAAAATTATAATCTTAAAAACTTATAATAAATTCTAAGTCTTTATTTAATAAAATATAAAAAAATATAAAAAAAGTATTATTAGAATATTTTATAAATATAAATAAAATTATATTTATAAAATTTAAAAATATAAAGACTTATATAATTTTTTTAATATAAAATATAGAATATTATATTATAATATATCTAGATATTATTAAAAAATATTTAAAGATTTAATTAACTTTATAAATATTTTTAAATATTTTAAACTAAATCTTAAAGCTTTTATTAAAAAAGAAAAATTATTAAAGCTAATAATAATTTTAATAATTTTATAAAATAATATTTATTAGCTTAATTTAAAATACTAAACCTATAGAATTATATAAATTCTTATCTATAATAATAATTCTAAGCTCTTTACTCTAGACTGCTTTAAAGTATTCTAAATCTTTTTAATAAATAAAAATAGCTATAGTTAATATCTATAAATAATAAATAATTATTAAGAAGTGCTAGATTACTTTTAAAAAAAATTTTAAGACATAAATCACGTTAAAAAGCTTAAAATCTATCTATAAAAATAATAAGAAAGACTATAGACTAGGGTGACCGCTGGGATGGGAGAGTCCCGTCTCAAGAATTTAGTCTTATTTAGGAAAGTAAGGCCCCCAGTAGGACTCCTAAATAGAAAGGCCTTAGAACGGGATTCTCTAAATTAAGACTTAGAAATCTTAGTAAAAATATTAAATAAAAAAACTATAAAATAAAATTTCTTAAATTAAGACTTAAAAATTCCTAATAAAAGTTTTAATTAAAAAGATAAATAATATAAGATTCTTAATTTAAAAAAATAGATAAAATAGAAGTTTTAATTTAAAATAAATTAAAATAAAAATTTTATAAAACTATTTTACTTTTAATTTTAAATTAATTTCTTAATTAAATTAATAAATTGTATAAATGTTATATAATATAAAATTACTAATTAATTATTTTTTAAACTAAACTTAATTAAAATAAAATTTATTTATTTTAAAATCTTTATAATAAATTTATTTTTTAATATTTTTAATTAAAAATTTATTATTATATTTTTTTATATGTATTTTTTATAATATAAAAATTTTATATTTATATATTAAAAATAAAATTTAATAATAAGATTTTTAGTATTTTTTTATTATTTAAAAAAATTTAAAAAAATTATATATTTTTATATTAATCTATATTAAAATTTTAATTAAATCTTTTTAAATTTATTATAAAAATAAAAATTTTTAAAATTTTTGATTTTTAATTTAATATAATATAAGAATATATAATAGAATAAAATATATAATTTTTAATAAAAAATATTAAGATTTAAAGCTATTATATACTTTTTAATAATTTATATAATAATTTTTAAGACTTTTTTATTTATAACTCTTCTATTTCTTATTTAAAATAATTCTAAATTTTAAAATAGTTCTACTAGATTTTACTTAGAAGTTTTATATTTTAAATAAAAAAATTTTAAATTCTAAGATAGTTTTATTAAGTTCTATTTAAAAGTTTTATAGCTTAATTAGAAAAGTTTTAAATCTTAAAGTAGTTCTACTAGACTCTATTTAAAAGTTATAAGTCCTAAGACAGTCCTGCTAGGCCTTTTTAGGAGTCCTGTGGGTCCCGCCAAGACTCCCGGGGGACCCGGCGGGACTCCCAACGATCACCCTACTATAGACTTATATTTAAATATAAAAATAACTATATTATCTTTTAAAAATTTAAAGTTAATATTATTTTATAGCTTAATTATAATTTAATATAGATAGATTTTCTGAACTTTATTAAAGTAATAAATATTAATTATAATAAATTTAAAACTATTTTAATGTTATTAAATTAAGAAAGTACTATAAACTTATTATTATTAATTTATAAAGATCTATTAATAACTAACTTATATATTATTAAATAAACTTTATAGTTATTTTAATAAAAATAAATTAATAATAATATAAAATTAAGATATATATAATATTAATAACTTATTATAGTAGTTCTAAACTTAATCTAGCTAGAAAAGAAATTAAATTAGAAAGTATTCATATTTTAATAAAAACTTTATTTAAATTAAGTTTATAATAGCTATTTAGATTAATAATATTTTAGAGTTATTATCTTTATTATATTTATTTTTATATTTAATATTAATGCTTAAAGTTATAGTTTTTATTAATATTAATTATTTAATATAACTATAGCTATATTTATTTTATTATTATAAAGACTTTAAAAATAAGAATAAAAAAATAAATAAATATTATATATCTATAAAAGCTCTATATTAATTATAACTTTTTATATTTAAACTATTTATTTTACTAACTAAAAAAAAAAAAGAAAAATTAATAAATATTTATAATTATCTAAAAAAAATATTATAAAAATAATTAAAATAAAAAACTTTATTAATTTAATAAATTATTTTTATATATAGGCTTTAAATATATAAAAAATATTTATAATTAATAAATATATATCTTAATATATTAAAATAATTAATTATTATAATATATAAATTAAGATAAAATATTAATAATAAAAGATTTTTTCTAGATAATATTAAGCTATTAAAAATATAAATTAATATTTATTTATAAAAAATAAATATCTATTAATAAATAATTTTAATATTTGTAGCTCTATATAGAATTTACTAATTAAAAACTAAATTAATATTAAATTTTTAAAGTATTTTATTAAATAATATTTATTATATATAAATAATCTATTGAAAGAAATTATATATTATAAAAAAACTAAAAAGATATTAATTATTAATTTAATATTATTATAAGTCTAAAAAATTAATAAAAATAAATTTATAATATTAGATTATAAATTTATTATTTTGTGACGTGCCTTTTCCAAAGATGTTGATTTCTATCTTGGAGTACAGTTCTCTAAAATAACAAACATAGGGAAGAAATCTAACTATTAAGACCTATAGAAAAGTTTTACCTTATATACTTAGATAACTAACTTAATCTTTTATAACTCTAAAATAAAGCTATTTTTAGATTTAATATTATAGATTAAAGTTAATACTTTTTCTATCTAAGACTATTTTCTATCTAAAACTTCTATCCAGCTTTAAGATAACTTCTATTTTTAGAAATAATCTTAGTTTTAGTCTTAGCTATTATATTACTCTTCTTTTTAGAAATATTTATTTTTAAATATTAATTATTATTTTATTATTATTTATATAGACTTTAATAAATTAATCTTTCTTTATAATTTTTATCTATATATTTAACTAATATAGTAGACCTAGCTTCTTAAGATTAATATTATAGAATAATTTTAATACTAATAAAATATTTAAAAAATATTCTACTAGATATTATATTAAATCTAGATTTCTATCTAGCTAACTTATTTAATAATATAGCTTCTTTTAATATATTTAGAAGTCTAGGATCTTATTAACTTTTTATTTTAAATTTCTATTAATCTAAAGCTCAGGATATTTTTTTTTTAATTAACTAGTAAAAAGCTTAGTTAAAACAGTATAACAGAGTTTATCTAGAAAAAAGATATAATATACTTATATATTTTATAATAAATCTAATTTAAAAATATATTTTATTTTATATAGTATCTTATATAGTTTTTTAAACTAATAGTCTAGCTTTTTACTTAATTATTCTATATCTTATCTTTTATTATTAATATAAATATAGTTATTAACTCTAAAGTCTATTTTCTATCTATACTTATTTACTTATTATTACTATCTATCTTATACTTCTATAATATTATTATAGATATAGTTTTATATATATTTTAATACTATATTTATACTTAGACTTTCTTCTTATTTAATATATAGTTTCTAGGCAATATTAATAATACCTAATTAAATAATATCTAAAAAGTATAATCCTTTTCTATCTTAAAAAAAGATATTTCTATAGATTTCTATAGTAATAATACAGCTATAAAATTAATAATTAATAAATATTTTAATCAGTTATTTAATATAAAATTAATATATAGTTATAGCCATTATTAAAAATATTAATTTATTATCTTTATTTATTTATCTATTTAGATATACTATACTGTTAATAGCTTTATCTTAATATAAAAGATTTAGTACACCTTTTCTTAAAACTTAAAAATAAATTAGTCTCTTTAATCTAATATAATATTATCTAATAAACCTATCTATAAAAAAATATATTAAATCTATAATTTTATTATATCTCTAGCTATTACCTTTTTATAGTATAATATAAAGACTAGTTTTTTAATTAAGCAGTTAATAATAATAAAAATATTATTAAATCTTTATTTATCCTAGAATAGTTCTATAAAATTTATTAATAAATACTATTAAGATTATACTAGAATAAATAATAATTAAAAAAATTTTAAAGCTTTATTTCTATATATATTTATTCTTTTATATATTTTATAATTATCTATATACTAATTTATATTATTACTTTATACTTTCTAGTAGAACTATTTTTAGGTTAGCTTTAGCATCTTTATACATCCTAAATATATTATTATAGATTATTAATATACTTTATCTAATAGTTATACTTATAAATTATCCTTTTTAAAAATATAAAGTTATTTATTAAAAAAAAATTATTTTTTAATTATCTTATAGCTTTCTTCTTTCTTTAAAAATAAAATTTTAGTATTTTTCTTAATTATATATTCCTTATTAGCCATTAGTATCTTAGTAATAATATTATTCTTTATAATTAAAATAACTAGTTCTATATATACTATCTTAAATATAATTTTATTATTAATTTTATATTATAATAATAACGTTCAGTTCTAATAATTAAGATTTTTTATTTTTTCATCTTCTCTCTAGATAAGAATATTTATTAATATATTTACTTTTTCTAATTAGTATCTAAGTATAAAATAATATTCTTTTAAAAACTTATACTATTAAACTTATTAAATATTTAAAGTTTTAATAGTTATAAAATACTTAAAAATCTAATAATTTAATAAAATATTAAAAAACTCCTATTCTTTTAATTTAATTAATTTAGATTTTTATTTTTTTAAAACTTTTATTATTACTAATAGTTTCTTGTTATAAATATTATAATTATACTTAACTAAAATTATTAATATAGAATAATATATAACTAGATATTATTTCTTATTTTTATATAGTTAAAATAAAACTATAGTCATTACTCTATTTAATATATCTATTTCTATATAGATTTAGTGATTAAAATTATAATAAACTAGTATTAGAGCTTCTAATAATTTCTTTTTTAGATTTTTAAATACTTCTTCGCACTCTTTACTCTATATAAATAGAATATTAATTTAAGTAAGATAATATAATAGTCTTATAATTTAGCTATAGATCTTTATAAATTTTTAATAAAAGTTATAGAAATTAAGAAATAACTATATTTTTAAAATTATTATTAATATTTTTTAAAAAAAAATAATTTTAATCTTTATTAAATCAATCTCTATCTTCTTTAAGATAATAATAAAGCCTAACTAGATACTTAATTAATATAATATAAAACTTATATTTTTTAATACTAGCTTGTAGTTTTATCTCTTAAAGTTTTTTTAATATCTATTATATATATATCTTATACTTTAGCTTATTCTTACTATATATTAATAGATTGTTAATAAATATAATCATAAACTAGTTAAGATAGTTTATAAAAATATTATTAATTAGTTATTAAAATATCACTAGTCTATTAGTAAGACTAAATAGTATTATTTTATACTTAAAAATATTATATTAATAATAAAAAATAGTCAGATCTATAGAGTCTAAGTATATTTAGATTTAATAAAATCTCTATCTAATATCTAGCTTAATAAAGATCTTTATCTTATTTAAGTATTTAAAGACTTTTTTAATAAATAATAATTAATATAAAAATAAAATTTACTATTAATTTTTTTAGTTATAAAAATTAAAGATATAAATAATATATTACTAAGAATAATAAATCTTTTATCTAGATTATTAAGAATATAGTCTTAGACTATTTAGAGCTATTTCTTTAACATTTAATATAAAGAATTATAATCTAATTTTAGATCTTAATTTAACTTAATCTTATAATTATATTTCTAGTAAATTAGTAACTTATCTAAATAGATTTTTAAAAAGATATTAATAAACTTATAATACTAATCTAATAGCTACTACTTAATCTTTTTATTTTTAGTTTTCAGTGTCTATTTTATCTTATAAAGATTAGTTATAAAAATATCTATAGTCTTATTTTTTATATAATAATAAAATCTAGTAGTTCTAATAATTGCTATATTTATTCTATATATTCTTTTTTCTAAATATTAGTAATATAGATTTCTTATTAAACTAATAATTAATAATATTTTTTTAATATTATTAAAGAGTTCTATAGTGTTTTTTAATTATAAAACTTTTTTTATTTTCTATAGTTTTATTTTTGATTATATTTTTTATATTCTTTTTATAACTATAAATACTTTCTTTTAAGATTTTAATTATAAGAATAGAATAGATTTTTTTATTAATTAATCTTAATATTCTATATTAGCTTAGTATTTAAGATTAATTAGTCTATTTTTTTTTAGTATTATCTTTAGTATATAAATAAATTATTCTTTTTTTATTTAATCTTTGAAAGATATATTCTTTAGTTATAATTAATTTTATTATTTTTTTATTATATCTTCTTACTTTATAAGATTTAGAAATAGATATTATATATATTTAAAAATATCATATAAACTTTTTTATTAAAAATATATCTAAAAAAATAAATCTATTAGTTCTAATATTAATTAAAACTTTAATATAAATTAAATATCTATTTTTAGCTAGCTAAATAGATATAATTATATTATTTTTCTCTCTTTCTATTAGCTGTAAGAGATCTAAAACTTTATTATCTATACTTAATATACTTAAAAAAAAATTTTTTTTTAGATATAGATATTTTTTAACTCTTTATCTATATTATTCTTATTCTATTTCTTTAAAGCTTTTAGATCTAGAGTTTTTTTCTTAAAAAAGTATTTATTAGTATAGTAATTATTTAATTTATAATTAAAATATTTATTTTTATTTATTAGTTTCTTTTTTTCTTTCTAGAAGAGTTATAATTAAAAAACTTTATTTTTTAGCTTTAATCTTTTAGAAATATTTAATTAATAGCTTTTTTAGCTATAATCTTTACCTATTTCTAATTCTATAGCTATAGATATGTTGTTTTTTTTCAGTAATCTATTTAAAATAATTAATAATAATATAATATTCTTATATAAAGATCTAGTATAATATTATTAGATTAATACTTTCTTTAATTATAGTATACTGTATATTAAATACAAGTTTATAATAAAATTCTTTTTTTTATTTTAATAAAACAAGGCCAGCTTTCTAGATAAAAAATATAAATTTTTTATTACTAAGTAATAAAATTCTATCTTTATACTGATTATATAGTTTTTATCTATATAAATTATTCTTAAATGCTTAAAGATATTATTAATATTTTAATAATATTATACTAAATTCTTCTAGAATTATAGTAGTTAGCTATTTCTTTTTTATATATCCTTTTTACATATATTATATAGACTAAGATTATTAGATAATGTGACGTGCCTTTTCCAAAGATATTCGATTCTTATCTAGGGGTGCGATTCTCTAAAACAACAAGCATAGGAAAGGAATCTAACTACTAAGACCTGCGGAAAGGTTTTATCTTATATGCTTAGGTAACTAGCTTGACCTCTTATAACCCTAAGATAAGGCTATCCCTAGATCTGGCACTGTAGGTTAGGATTGATATCCTTTCTATCTAAAGCCTTTTATCCAGCCATAAGGCTACTCCTACCCTTAAGAATAGCCTTAGATTTAGCCATCACATCATTTTCCCCTTTTAGAAACGCTTGCCCTTAAGTATTGATTACTAATCTATTATTATCTATATACTCTTTAATAAATTAATTCTTCTCTATAGCTTTTATCCACGTATCTAACTAACACAGTAGACCTAGCTTTTTAGAATTAATATCATAGAACAATTTCAGTGCTAATAAAGCATTTAAAAAGTATCTTACTAGATACTATATTAGATCTAAGTCTCTATCTAGCTAGTTTACTTAATAGTATAGCTTTTTTTAGTGTATCTAGGAGTCTAAGATCTTATTAACTTCTTATTCTAAATTTCTATTAACCTAGAGCTTAGGATATTTTTTTTCTAGTTAATTAGTAAAAGGCTTAGTTAAAGCAGTACAGTAGAGCTTATTTAAAGAAAAAATATAGTACATTTATATATTTTATAGTAAAGCTAATTTAAAGATATATCCTATCTTATACAGTATCTTATATAGCTCTTTAAACTAATAGTTTAGCTTCTTATTTAATTGTTCTGTATTCTATTCTTTATTATTAATATAGACATAGTCACTAACTCTAAAGTCTATCTTCTATCTATGTTTATTCACTTACTATTGCTGTCTGCCTTATACTTCTATAATATTATTATAGATATAGTTCTATATATACTCTAAACACTATATCTATACTTAGACTTTCTTTTTATTTAGTATATAGCTTCTAGGCAATATTAATAATACCTAATTAAATAATATCCAAAAAGTATAACTTTTTTTTATTTTAAATAAAGATATCTTTATAGATTCTTATAGCAGTGACACAGCTATAAAGTTAATAATTAATAGATACTCTAACTAGTTATTTATTATAAAATTAATATATAACTATAGCTACTACTAAAGATACTAATTTACTATCTCTATTTATTTATCTATCTAGATATATTATACTGTTAACAGCTTTATTTTAATATAAAAGATTTAGCACGCCTCTTTTTAAAACTTAGAAATAAACTGGCCTCCTTAATCTAATATAATACTATTTAGCAGGCCTGTCTACAGGAAAATATACCAAATCTATGACTTTACTATATCTCTAGCTGTCACCCTCTTATAACATAGTATAAAGACTAGTTTTTTAGTTAAGTAGTCAATAGTGACAAAAATATTATTAAATCCCTGTTTGTTCTAGAGCAGCTCTATAAAATCTATTAATAAATGCTGCTAAGGTTATATTAAGATAGATAGTAGTTGAAGAAGTCCTAGGGCTCTATCTCTATATATATTTATTCTTTTATATGTTTTGTAATTATCTATATACTAGTTTATATCATTACTTTATATTTTCTAGTAGAACTATTCTTAGACTAGCTTCAGTATCTTTATATATCCTAGGTGCGCTATTACAGGTTGTTAATATATTTTATCTAGTAATTATACTTGTAAATCATCTTTCTTAAGAATATAGAGTTATTTATTAAAAAAAAGTTGTTTTTTAATTACTCTATAGTTCTTTTTTTTCTTTAAGAATAAGATTTTAGTATTTTTCTTAACTATATATTCTTTATTAACCACTAACACCTTAGTAATAATATTATCCTTTATAGTTAGAGTAACTAGTTCTGTATATACCATCTTAAATACAATCTTATTATTAATTTTATACCATAGCAATAACATTTAGTTCTAGTAGTTAAGATTTTTTATTTTTTCATCTTCTCTCTAGATAAAGATGTCCACCAATACATTCATTTTTCTTAGTTAGTATCTAAATATAAAGTGATATTCCTCTAAAAACTTATACTATCAGGCTTATTAGGCATTTAGAGCTTTAATAGTTATAAAGTACTCAAGAGCTTAATAATTTAATAAAATATTAAAGGACTTCTATTTTCTCAGTTTAACCAATTCAGACTTCTATTCTCTTAGAGCCTTTATTACTGCTAGTAGTTCTTTATTATAGATATTATAATTATATTTAGCTAAGATCATTAATACAGAATAGTACGCGATTAAATGCTATTCCTTATCCTCATACAGTTAAAATAAGACTGCAGTCACTACTCTATCTAATATATCTATTTCTATATAAGTTTAATAATTAGAGTTATAATAAGCTAGCACTAGAGCTTCTAATAATTTTTTTTTCAGACTTTTAAATATTTCTTTACACTCCTTACTCCATATAAATAGAATGTCAGTTTAAATAAAATAATATAATAGCCTTATAGTTCAGCTATAGGCCTTTATAAACTTCTAATAAAAGTTATAGAAACTAAGGAATAACTATACTTCTAAAACTATTATTAACATCTTCTAGGAAAAGATAATCTTAATCTTTACTAGGTTAATCTCTATCTTCTCTAAGATAATAATAAAGCCTAGATACTTAGTTGATGTGATATAGAACTTATATTTTTTGATATTAGCTTACAGTCCTGTCTTTTAGAGTCTTTTTAATACTTATCGCATATGCATCTCATACTCTAGCTTAATCTCGCTGTATATTAATAGATTATTAATAAACGCAACTACAAACTGGTCAAGATAGTTTATAAAGATATTGTTAATTAGTTATTGAAATATCACTAGTCTATTAGTAAAACTAAATGGCATTATCTTATATTTAAAAGTACTATACTAACAACAGAAGATGGTTAGATCTATAAAGTCTAGATGTATTCAGATTTAGTAGAACCCTTATCTAATATCCAGCTTAGTAAAGATCTTTGCTTTATTTAAGCGCTCAAAGACTTCCTTAATAAATAATAGTAGATATCAGTCTTTTCTAGTTAAAGTATTCAGCTTATAGTAATTAATATAGAAACAGAATCTACTATCAGCTTTCTTAGCTATAAGAATTAAAAATATAAATAATATATTATTAAAGATAATAAATCCTTTATCTAGATTATTAATAATATAGTCTTAAGCTGCTTAAAGCTGTTCCTCTAATATTCAATATAAAAGACTATAATTTAATTTTAAGTCCTAATTTAACTCAATCTTATAGTTATACTTCTAGTAAACTAGTAACTTATTTAAATAGATCTTTAAAAAGATATTAATAAATTTATAATACTAATCTAATAGCTGCTACTTGATCTCCTTACTTTTAATTAATTTAGCTATTTTTTTTTTCTTAATTTTTAGTGCCTGCTTTATCTCGCAAAGACTAGTTATAAAGATATCTATAATCTTACTTTTTATATAATAATAGAATTTAGCAGCTCTAATAATTACTATATCCATTCTATACATTCTTTTTTCTAAGTATTAACAATATAGGTTTCTTGTCAAACTAATAACTAGTAATACTTCCTTAGTACTACTAAAAGATCTTATAGCGTTCTCTAATTATAAAGCTTTCTCTATTTTCTATAGTTTTATTCTTAATTACATCCTTTACGTTCTTCCTATAACTGTAGACGCTTTCTTTTAGGATTTTAATTATAGAAGTGGGATAGGTTTTTCTATCAATCAATCTCGACACTCTATATCAGCTTAGTACTTAAGATTAACTAGTCTATTTCTCTTTAGTATTATTTTTAATATACAGATAAACTGCTCTTTTTTTATTTAATCTTTAAAAAACATATCCTCCGGCTATAAAAGATGATAATTCCTATAATCTATTAATATATTATATTTCTCTAGCTACATATAATCTAAAATAATATTATGATAGTCTAGTTATATTAAAAGAAAGAGTAGATATCGCTATATCTAGCTATTAATAACCAGTATTAAGATTATAAAATGTATAACTAGTTTCATTATCTTCCTATTATACCCTCTCACTCTATAGAGTTTAGAAATAGGTACTGTATATATCTAAAAATATTATATAAGCTTCTCTGCTAAAAATATATCTAAAAAAACAAATTTATTAGCTCTAGTATCAGCTAAAGCTTTAATATAAATTAAATATCTATTCTTAGCTAACTAAATAGATATAGTTATACTATTCTTCTCTTTTTCTATTAGCTGTAAAAGATCTAAAGCTTTATTATCTATACTTAATGTACTTAAGAAAGAGACTTTTTCTAAATATAGATGTTTTTTAACTCTTTATCTATATTATCCTTATTCTATTTTTTTAAAGTCTTTAGATCCAGAGCCTTCTTCTTAAGGGGGCACTTATTAATATAATAACTACTTAGTTTATAATTAAAGTATTTATTCTCATTTATTAGCTTTTTCTTTTTTTTCTAAAAAAGCTATAGTTAAGGGGCTTTATTCTTTAGTTTTAATTCTTTAAAGATATTCGACTGGTGATCTTCTTAACTATAGCTTTTACTACTCTTAATTCTATAGCTGCAGGTATATTGTTTCTTTTTAGTAATCTGCTTAAGACGGTTAGCAGTAGTATAGTATTTTTATATAAAGGTCTAGTATAATACTATTAAGTTAGTACTTTTCTTAATTATGGCGCGCTACATATTAAATAAAAGTTTATAGTAAAGTTCCTTTTTCTATTCTAATAGGATAAGACCAGCTTCCTAGATAAAAAGTATAAATTTTAATAAAAAGATCTAAAACTTCAAATCTTTTATTACTAGACAACAGAGTTCTATCTTTATATTAATCACGTGGTTTTTATCTATATAGATTATTCTCAGATACTTAAAGATATTATTAATATCCTAATAATATTATACTAAGTCCTTTTAGAATTATAAAAGTAAGTAATTAGCTACTTTTTCTTTATATATCCTCTTCACGTACGCTATATAGGCCAGGGCTGTTAGATAATAGTCAGTATTGGCTTCTAACTTGTTCTTAACATTAATCTTTTATAATTTATATTTAAGATTGATTCTATCTAATAATAGCTAACTATCTGGCAGCTTAATAGTCTTTTTCTTATAATTTTTTCTAGCTAGAGAGGTATTAATAATTACAGTATCATATTTTATAATTAGTTTGGATATAGCCTGGCAATAGTTAGTTAGATTGCTTTTAAGATTCTAAATCTCTTTTTTTATAGAGTCGATTTTCTCTATATTATTATTATTAAACTTAGTAAGAGCCTCTTCTAGTCATTTCTTCTGCATAGAAAGGTATTAAAATAAATCTTTAAATAAGCCTTCAGGGTCGCTTCTGTAAAGCTTAAAAAATTTATCCTTATTAAGTAATCCCTCAGAAACATCTCCAAGCTTTAATTCTTTGAGGTTAACAGTTAAACGGCGACTAGACTATTCTATATTATTATTACTAGTACTCTCGCTATATTAATATCTATTAGCAGTACTTAGTCTTATTATTATACTAGCTTATAAGATTTCTAGGTTTTAAATAAAGGTAAATGAAGATTCAGGATTAGAATGCTAATAAAGCATTTATTATAGCTATACAGACTGTGCTGAATATAAAGAGGTTGAGATAAAAAAAAGTCTATCTTTAACTAGAGTACTGATTGCAGCTGAATATTAGCTATACTAGTTATAAGAAAAACAAAGATAAAATATAGTAATACTTATTGTAATATAATATGCTTTTTCTAAAAATATTTAATTTTTATCTAAAGGTATAATTCTTTAAAATAACAAACATAGAAAAGGAATCTAACTACTAAAACCTGTAGAAAGGTTTTATCTTATATGCTTAGGTAACCAGCTTGACTCTTTATAGCCCTAGGATGAGGCTATCTCCAGATCTGGCACTGTGGATTAGGGTTGATGCCCTTCCTGCCTGAGGCCTCCCATCTGGCCACAAGGCCGCTCCTACCCTTGGGGATAGCCTCAGGTTCAGCCGTCACAGATAATAATTAATATTAGCTTCTAATTTATTCTTAATATTAATTTTCTATAATTTGTACTTAGGATTAATTTTATTTAATAATAGTTAACTATTTAATAGCTTAATAATCTTTTTTTTATAGTTTTTCTGAACTAAAAAGATATTAGTAATTATAATATTATATTTAGTAATTAGTTTAGATATAGCTTAATAATAATTAATTAAATTATTTTTAAGATTCTAAATCTTTTTTTTTATAGAGTTAATTTTCTTTATATTATTATTATTAGATTTAGTAAAAGTTTTTTCTAGTTATTTCTTCTATATAGAGAGATATTAAAATAAATTTTTAAATAGGCTTTTAGGATTACTTCTATAAAGCTTAAAGAATTTATTTTTATTAAGTAATCCTTTAGAAATATTTCTGTCAGAAGATTCGATTAACTATAGCCAATCGATAGGCCTACGGACGCTACTTACCTAAGCAAGGCTATCGCGGGTACTTACACGGGTAGTTATGGGAAGATTGACGCGATGAAGTCACATGACCATGTAGATAACATAGCCAACAGAGCCGTTATTAGGCCAAGGATATGTTAGATATGTCTTGATAAACATAGCCAATAAAGCAACTACTATAGAGATGGATATATTCACTATATTCAGAATTTATTATATAAAAACACTTATTTATCAATATATATTTAGTTTGATTGTATTTTATTTTTATACCAAATTAGATCTATACTTTATCTAGCTTATCAACAAATTATTCTTAAATATCTTTCTATTTACAAGAGATATTTCCCTTCCGACCTTAGTTATCTACGTCTTTATCTTATTCAGCAGAATACTACTAATGAACACTCATTTTAATAAAGAACGGTTGATATATTTTAACAATAAAACATCTTAACAAATAAAGATATTAAGGAAGGTATAGTTATCTTTTAGAAATATATTAACAATAGTAGGAAATACTACTACTTTAAATAGAAATACCGAAATAGATTCCACTGGAATATCCCAGCAGCAGTTATAGAAAAAAATTTAATAGCTTAAACAGCTAATCACCTAATAAGTTGCTATGAATAGTGGAACTCTATAAATTAGAAAAATCAAACCCTTCTCAGAAGAACCTAGAACCCTTGATTAATTCTTTATTTAGATGAGAATCTACTTTACAAATAATCTCGCACGCATCAAAAGAGAATCTGATAAAGTCTTAATAACCTCCAGTTTCCTAACTAGAGATACTATGAAGTAGTTCACTCTATATGTAAAAAACTAGTTGAATAATAACACTAAACAAGCTCTACTAGAAATAATTCAGCTATTCGTGAGTTTTAAGTATTTTAGAGATAAGCTCAAGCAACTATATAGAATTATTAATAAAAAACTAGTTGTTATTTATAAAATATAAAATATCTGACAAGTTAGGTCTATTAAAGAATATATATTAAAGTATTTCCAGGTATTTAATAACCTAAAGTATAGTGATTAAAGGTATTAAGATTAATTCTATAAAGACTTTAAGGAAAGCGTTAAGAATATAATTGTAATAATACAGCCTCAACCAGAAACATTCCGCGATATAATAGAAATAGTATCCTGTATTAATTTATAATAATATAATAAATAACTCAAGAAGAAAAATGGCTATTAAAGAAGATATTAGTTAAATACTTCTTAATTTAGACGCCTTTAGTACGATAAAGATAGAGATATTAAAATACAACTTAACACCATTGTTACTAAGAAAGAAAAAGAAAAAAGAAAGAAAGAAAGAGCGTATTATAAATATAGAAAGAAAAGCTATTTTGTGAAATAATACAGATAAGACTCAAGCGATAGAAAGGCCAACTGGAACTTAATAGAAAAAATTACAATGATTATAGAAAATCTATAAATGTCTAAGGATAGTACCGCTAAGAACAACAATAGTTAAGAAAAACTATTAGATAAGAAATAATACCAAAGAATTATTGAAAAAGGATTTATAAGAATCCTTATAGAAAGAGAATTTTGTCCTGAGTTATCAGAAGGACGCTTATAACAGAGTTTTAAGGAAGAACCAGCTCAGGAAAAATGTTCTAAGCAAGGTATTAGTATCAGAACAGAAGAACCTCACAGAGAAGATTAGTATTTATAAAATACTAATAATTTCTTATCATACTAAAGCATCCTAGAAGGTATAATGGTATAGGACAATAAAGATTAGACAAATTATAAAGATCTAGATTGAGAAAACAATATAGTCAATAAATTTAACAAAATAAGAAAAGAAATCTATAAAATACTGAAATACGACTATAAGAAAGAATAAGAAAAAGTTAGTAAATATAACTACCAATCATCAAGAGTAGTATACTGAGAAGAATCTATACAAATGTAGTAATAACACATTCGGATTTACCTAAAGTGTTATAAATAGACACACAATAAATATCTAATATATAGAAAAAGCAACATAGAAACAGCAGAAGAATATAAAAGATTATTACAATTAAAAAGAATAAGTTTATACAATGAAGCTTGAGGATATATTTAGAACTATATATGTAAATATTACCTAAGCTATAAAGAAAACATCCACGCTGGAATAGACTAGATATTGTGTTTTAATCTAAACTATTAAAGGTATTAAAGGATTAAAAATCAATAAAGATAGATTCTAATAACACTAAATATCTTGTACACACTATACTTTAAATACCCACTGGACTATAACTAATACAACTATGTGAACACTGAAATTAGATATTTATTCCATTATAACCTCACCAGCGTATAATGTAAATTAGTAGAATGTTTATAACATAAGAGAATCTATACAGAAACAGAAGAATAATGAAAAGCCTACTTTAGAAGTGTTCAATAATATAAAAAGCAACACCAATAATAGTACTAGATTTCTGTTACTATAGAATATCACAGAAACTTGATAATATTAGAGATAATAATCAACAAATATAAAGCTAGAATCCTAGTGGATTTAGAAGCAATTAGAAATTATATCGACTAGAAATTTATAAAACAATATAACCTGCTATTTAAGCAGACCAATAAGTGGATAGAGATTATTAGAGCTAATAGAGAAATTATTATTAAAGAATATAAACAGAAGATTGGTAATATAATGATTAGATTAAATAATTACTATACAGGGATTACTTTCAATATTGTATCTCTTAACTTGAAATACTATGACGCGATTGTGGGAATAAGTTGGTTAAAGTAGTTTAATCTAATTATTAACTAGGAACAGAGAAAAATTATTATTAAAAGAGAAGAACTCTGAATATATAAACCACTCAAAATAATCGCCCAAACTAATAAAAAAATAGATTATAGAACAAAACCGAAGCCAAAAGAATTATATAAAAAAGAACTCGCAGAAGTTATAAAAAAATTATTAAAAAAATACTATAACTATACTGAATTATTTATAAAAAAAAAATATTGAATTCCAATATATCCACTGGAATATAAAACAATAATTAAGCTAAAGCCTAAGACTCAATTTAAATAAGTCAAGTAGAAATAAAAGTCAAAAGATGAACAAGAAACTAAAAATAAATTTATTAATATTTTTTATCTTGCTAGATATTTACAGAAATCTGGCTTGGTAAATTCAGTATGAAATCTTTATGTACCTAAGAAAGATAAAATAAAAAAAGTAGTACACGACTATTGACAACTAAATAGTTAGATAATAGATGATGTAAATAAGGCATTATATTAAGAATAAAAAAGAGATTTATTACAAAGAGCAAAAATTATAACAATATTTAATGTTGAATAGGATTACTATAATCTATATATAAAAAAAGAAGATATCTTAAAAATAGTTATTCTTATAGATAAAGGATTATACAAATAGATAGTCGTATTTATAGGATTGAAAAATCTATCTATATAATTTGTACGATACATGACATACCTATTAAAAGACTATCTAAATAAATTTATGGTAGTATATTTTGATAATATTATAGTCTTTTCTAAAAACTCTAAACTACATGATAGCTATGTACAAAGTGTTATAGATAAGTTAATAAAGGTAGGAATCACGCTAAAAATCAAGAAGTGTGAATTTAATATAACTACTGTTAAATATTTAGAAATAATCTACTCAATAGAAGGACTATAAATTCTATTAGAAAAAGTCAACATAATTATTAACTGGTCTACGTCAACTGATGTCACTAGAATCTAAGGATTTTTAGGAGCAAGTGGTTATATATAAAGGTATTTAGGATAATATACTAACATCATAAAGCCTATAATAAAAATGCTGAAAAAAGAACAACTATTTAAATGAAAAAATAAATAATAATAAGCATTTGATAAAATTAAAGAACTTATTAAAGAAGCATCTATTCTTTAGCTATATAACCTAGAACTTTAAAGTATAATATAACTAGATGCCTTTAGATTTACTTTAGAATTAGTATACGAATAGATCAAGGAAAGTAAAGAAAAAGTTATTATTGTATTCTATTCATGATAATTTATAATAATAGAATGAAATTATAATGTATATAACTAAGAACTGCTAGTAATTATTGAAGTATTCAAGCACTGGAGACACTATTTTTAAGAAACAAAACATAAAATAATTATAAAAAATGATTATTATAATCTAATTTATTTTATGATAACAAAAGAGCTTTTAAAAAAATAAACTAGATAGACTAAATATTTAGCACAGTTTAACTTTAGGATTGAATATATCAAAAGAAAAGAAAATGTTATAGTAGATGCCCTCAGCCGACGATTAGATTACTCTATTGGCATCGAACAACCAAAGACAAATATTTTACGAAAAGATTTAGACAGAATCAGATATAATAAAAAAGTAATCCTGGCAACAACCGTCATAATTAATAAAACTAAATTTAAATAAAGATTTAAGAAAGTAACAAGAAATAATAATAGAATTTAAAAAAAATTATAAGTTAGAATATTATAACTAAACAAAGGATTTATACTATAGAATGATTAAATTATAATTTTATTAAAAATAATTACTGAAGTTATTTAAGAAAATTATAATCTACTAAATAAAGGATACTAAGAAATTAAGAAAATACTTAAAGAAATACAGCGAGTATACTACTATCCTAATATTATTAAAAAAGTGACCAAATACATCTGTAAATATAATGAATGTAACTGAAATAAACTATTATAATATAAACTATATAGAAAAATGAATATCATGGATATATCAACATAAATATAGGAAAGTATTATAGTTAATTTTATTTAAGGGCTATTACAGTTTAAAAATCTAGTCACTAGAGTCATCTATACTAATATAATTATTATTATAGATTGACTTACAAAATATATTATTCTTAGTCTAATATTAAAAGATATAACTGCAGAATAATACGCGATATTAATACTTAGAATAGTATTTAATTAGACCAGATTACCAACGGAAATAACTTCAGATTAAGACAAGTTATTTACGTTGAAATATTAATAGACTATTACAAAAATATATAAAACAATGCATAAATTATTAACTGTTAATTATTAATAGACTGATGGCTAGTCTAAAAAGATGATTTAAATAGTATAATAATATCTAAAGCATTACTTAGATTAGAATTAAGTAAATTGAGTAGAATTATTACTAATTATATAATTCGTCCTGAATAATACAGAAAATATAACAATAAAATAAGTACTATATTATATTAATCTTAGACGATACTTATGAATATTATGGATAGATATCTTAAAAAAAAGAGTATTGGAGTAAGTAGCAGTTAAAAGATAATATATACAAATATTACACCAAAGTATGTTAAGAGATATTTAATAAGTAGAATTAAAAATGAAAATATATTACAATAAGAAGTATAAGGATATGTCTATTCTCAAAAAAAAAAAGAAAGTTTACTTACTACAATAAATAATAAGAAATAAAAAATTTAATATTCTAAATAAAAAATCTAGTAATAAACTTGATGCTATTAAATATAGACTATTTATAATCAAAAAGAAACTTGTAAATAATAATTATAAACTCTAGCTATCAAACAGAATAAAGATATACTTAATATTCTATATCTTATTACTAAAACCAATAGTAAGTCAGTATGAAAATTATAATAAAGTAGAAAAAGAAAAATATAAAATTGACTAGATAGTATAACAAAAAATAGAAAAAGGAAAAATATTATATCTTATTAAGTAGAAAGAATATTTTGAAGAACATAATTTATAAAAATTAATTAGATATCTAAATTACTTAGATAAGATTCAGAAATATCACTGATAAGTTAATCAAAAAGGACTAGGTTAAAAAGATCCATATTATTAAGATTAAAAAGAAACTTTTTAAAGACAGCTATAATAGTCTTATTAACTTTCTACTGCTTAATTTCTTTTTTTTATTTCTTTTTATGCTTTTTTTCTTTTTCCTTTTCTAGTCGCTCTAACTCTTCTATATTTTTTATATCAGTTTAAATAAATTCTCTAGCTCATTTTTAGAGAAGATTATCTTGTTTGTTAAGATAATCAAGTTTAGTTATTATTTCAACTATTTGCTTATAGGTTTCTTTCTGTTAAGTATAAATCTTTTTCTAGACTGCTAAGAGCTTCTTCTAGATAAGATTAAATAAAGCTATCTTAACATACTTATAGTAATTAAAACTAATACACTTATTATAATAATTTAAAATCTTAGATTTAATGTACATCTTTCTATATAAAGTATAACAACGATAAGGGATTAATAAGATAACATTAGACTGTTTGATTTAGGTGTGAAGGTTATTCTTATTTATATTTTTCTGTAATGATATAGTTAGGATATCACTACTAAGAATATTAATAAGATTGAAACTAGTTTATCTATGTGATAGAGGTATGTGACTATTTATATAACTATCAAGATACTAGCTTTTAGAGAAGGGGATTATCAGAAGATTTAATTAACTATAGCTAATTAATAGGCCTATAGACACTACTTATCTAAACAAAGCTATTATAGGTACTTACACAGATAGTTATAGAAAGATTGATACAACAGAGTTATATAACTATATAGATAATATAACCAACAGAGCTGTTATTAGGCCAAGGATATATTAAATATGTCTCAATAAATATAGCCAACAGAGTAACTACTATAAAGATGGATATATTCACTATATTTAGGATTTATTATATAAAGACACTTATTTATTAATATATATTTAGTTTGATCATGTTTTATTCTTATATTAAATTAGATCTATACTTTATCTAGCTTATCAACAAATTACTTTTAAATATCTTCCTGTTTACAAGAGATATTCCCCTTCCGACCCTAGTTACCTACGTCTCTATCTCATTCAGCAGAATACTACCAATGAACACCTATTCTGGTAAAGAACGGTTGATACGTTTTGACAATTTCTAAGCTTTAGTTTTTTAAGGTTAATAATTAAATAGTAACTAGGCTTTTTTATATTATTATTATTAGTGTTTTTATTATACTAATATTTATTAATAGTATTTAGTTTTACTATTATACTAGCTTATAAGATTTCTAAATTTTAAATAAAGATAAATAAAAATTTAGAATTAAAGTGTTAATAAAATATTTATTATAGCTATATAGACTATATTAAATATAAAAAGATTAAGATAAAAAAAAGTTTATTTTTAATCAGAATACTAATTATAGCTAAATATTAACTATATTAATTATAAAAAAGATAAAGATAAAATATAAAAATATTTATTATAATATAATATACTTTTTTAAAAATATTAATTTTTATCTAGAAATATAATTCTCTAAAATAATAAGTATAGAAAAAGAATCTAATTATTAAAATCTATAAAAAGATTTTATTTTATATATTTAAATAACTAGCTTAATTCTTTATAATTCTAGAATAAAGCTATCTCTAGATCTAGTATTATAGATTAGAGTTGATATTTTTTCTATCTAAGGTCTTCTATCCGGCTATAAGGCCGCTTCTACCCTTGGGGATAGCCTTAGGTTCAGCTGTCACAAGTTTAGAATATTTTTTTTTTAGTTAACTAGTTAAAAGCTTAGTTAAAGTAATATAGTAGAACTTATTTAGAAAAAAGATATAGTATACTTATATATTTAATAATAAATCTAATTTAAAAATATATTTTATTTTATATAATATTTTATATAGTTCTTTAGACTAGTAATCTAGCTTTTTATCTAGTTATTCTATATTTTATTTTTTATTATTAATATAAATATAGTTATTTATTTTAAAATCTATTTTTCTTTTATGTTTATTTATTTATTATTATTATTTATTTTATAACGTATTTTATAACCCCCGTCGGCCACATAAGCCATCTCGGCCACCCGCCCCACAAAAAATTATTATATCGACAAAAATGGAATAAATAATCAGAATTACTATATAATTTCTATGTCAAATTGTTCAGACAGTACATGCGAATATGCCCGATTTGTTTACAATTAGAACAGGTCCGCGGTGCGCGCCTGCGTGTTCCTGAAGCCACTTCCGGATTAAAAAGTTGTAGAGCTTCCTGGGCTGTCAACGCTGCTGCAGTGATTTCACGATCCTTAAAGACTGTCAAAATCCCTGATCAGTCAATTAGACGACCTCTTATTATATATTTTTGCTTTTAGTGATAATTCGCTGCTTGTAGATCATAGTTTTCTTATGCCAGAATAATAGCAGAATTCATTGCTAAAAAGTATCCTTTTATCAACTGGTCTAACGCGCGCCTGGTGGGTGAATTTGAATCAGTAAAACGTTATCTTATAAATCGATCTATCGTCCTCGCCTGGCGGGCCAAATTTTTGATGTTTTTTGGTGTTTTTGGGGACTAATTTGCACTAGAATAAATAGGCTGTACTAGGGGGGGTAGGTGTTCGCAATTAAATGTTAAGCTTCGATAGTACATGTTCTGGGTTGAATGGAGAAATACCAGTTACTGTAAAGCCGCTCTTAATATTTTATATAGAATAGGCTTTATCTCAAATTTCCAAATATATCATCAAAAAATCGTCTTTATCGATATAGTTGACGCTGCAGCGCATCCGGTTTTCGACCGCACGTCTATATAATCGCTTGAGAACTGCAAAAACATCCACATCAAGCGGCTGAAGTAGATAAGATGAGTGTGGCGGCATATATACAGGAATAATGTTATTCTGGGTGCAGTACTGGTCGAATAAAGATATAAAATAACTGCTATAGCTATCAAGAACCAGCATACGGTATCTTCCAGTTGTAATTAGTCTTGTACAAGGATCAAAAATCTTTTAAAGCCATTCAATCCCAAGTTTATTAGATATCCAACCGTTTGGCGACTCAGTAATTAACTAATTAGAGGATAAGCAGGATAAATTATACTAGTTAAGCAGTTTATTAACTAATTTCAATATAATAAAAGTAATATGATTCTATGTGTACTTATATATTCTACAGCTGTGACCTATTTCTGATTCCCAGGCTGCACTAGACAAGGTTTTCCTTTGTGATCAAAGCTGCATATAACTTTTGCAGTAGAAATGATCTCTATAATAAACCTAGTTTTATCAAAATTCTAAATATCATCTTTAATAATCCTATACTCGGTAAAAGCGCGTGTAAAATCATCAAAAAAGCCACTTATAATTATTAGATCCTCGTATAAAGCGCGCTTATAGTTATATTTACGAATGTAATAAGTCTTAAGGTTTTACTAGCATCTTAAATAATTGCTTATCTAGTATTTACTAACGGTAGGTAGTGAGTTAATAGAATCGTGTTTAATAAATAAGCAATTAGCTATAAGCTCTACCATCAAAGGCCTAACGGGGCAGCCACGCTTATCTATAGAAATAATCCACTCGCGAAGCGATATTTCCTTGGTTTCTGATAATTTGATATTGTGGGCGTGCTTATATGAGCGTTGAAAGCGACTGCTATATCTATCTTAAAGCGTTGATCTTGGAATGTTAAAAAGGCGCGCCGCTTCGCGCATACTAGTGATTTGGCCTTTTTTTAACGTATTTACAGCAAGCTGAAGTCTACCCTCATCGTTTAAAGGATTTTTTGCAGCGTTCTGAGGCATATTGCTGTGTTGGTGCGATTTTCAAATATGTGTAGGGTGGAAAGTGGGAGAAAATTGAGAGGGTGGCCGAGATGGCTTATTTATTTATTTATTTATTTAATCAAATTTAACGTCTATACCGAGCCCTAGGCTATGACAGACAGCGATTCGTGTGGATTAGGCCTGCTTATAGGGGTTGCCCCCCATAAGCCGGTGCCTCTACCCCCATTGGATCCAGGCTTTCAAGGTATCTTGCACTTTCCTCACCCCATGCCGCTTATATGCGCAGGACGATTCGGGGGCTTATAGTGGGTGGCAACCACTACCCCCTCCTTATGGCCACTAACGTTTGGGCGTTGCCTACAATAGCGGGCCGCCCCTGCCCGCTATCCTTCCCCCTCTCGCTCTCCCTCATCCAGGGCCTCAATGCCCCAATTATCAGTCTTATAGGCCTGCTCCCAGGCCTGTTGGTTATCCTCTCGCTCCCTAATGGCCCCTATAAACGCCAGCAGCGCTGTAGTGGCCTTTGGGTCCTGGAATAGGCGTGCTTCGGGGCACTGCTCGCTATCCTGCGGGGCCTTTACCCCCGCTTCGGCCAAGCCGGCATATAGTTTTTCCCGCTGGTGGCACCACTGTCGACAGTTTGTAAGAAGGTGTCTTACCGTCTCAGTCCCCCTAGAGCACCCCAAGCAATTAGGGGAGTCTCGGGCCTTGATTCGGTGCAGATAGGCCCCGATTGGGGTGTGGTCGGTCTTGAATTGGTAATACCGCCGCGCCAGGTGCTTGGGGGTGCTTGCCACTATTGGGTCAAGCTTCTATCCCCGGGGGGGTTGGTAGGCCTGGCCTACCTGTTGGGTGCGTCTTGCAAGCTTTGCAGTGAGCCAGTTGGCCTTGATAGCGCTATAAGTCTCGGTGCATGCCCGCCGGGCATGGGCCAGTGAGATGCCTGAGTACTTGCCTGTACAGGGCCTCCCTGCAGCTTTCTTAGCGGCCTTATCGGCCTCCTCGTTGCCTGGGACCCCTTTATGGCCTGGCACCCAGCATATGGTAACCCTGCGGCCGGTGGCCTGTAGTTCCCCGGCTAGGTCGTGTGCCCGCAGCGCTAGGGCTTGCCCTGGGCCAGGCCGGGTATGCTAGAGCCTGCTTATAGCGGCCTGGGCGTCTAAAAACACCCTAATTGGCTCTATAAGATTCTCTGCCAGTGCCCACTCTAGGGCTTCGACTACTCCTATTAGTTCTGCATCAAAGACTTCGAAGCCTGCGCCCAGGGGAGCTAGGCGCGACCTCCAGGGGCCAATAAGTGGCTTATAAGCTACTACAGCGCCTACGCGCTGATCATCTAACCTAGAACCGTCTGAGTAAAGGTCGGTGTTCCCTATCCCACTTAGGGGGTCTGAGGCTAATTGCATAGCGGTTTCAGGGGAGTCTATCCTGAAATCTAGTGGTATAGACCTATTACCAGGCTCTATTGTACGCTCAAAGCCCTGGGAGGGGTCGGCGGTCAAGGCCTCTCGTAGCCTGCGGGCCAGGCCCATGCCCAGCTTCCAGGGGCCTCGGCGGGTTGGTGTTGCCCAAGCTCGGTCTTCTAGTGGCTGCTCTCCAGGCTGTGCATGGGCGTCTCCCTCCCTAAGCGTTATAGGGAGTATTTCTGCTGCTGGATGCCCCTGGGGAAGTCCTAGGAGTCTCAGGGCATACCGCCGCTGTTTACTATCTAATAGGGCCTCTGCTGGTTCCAGAGCTGCCTCCCTTATAAGCGGTCCTAACGGGGTGGACTTCAGCATGCCTGTGACTGCCCGGGCCTGGTTATTAATTAGGCCCTGCAGTCCTTCTAGGCAGTTCTTTTGCCCATGCCACCAAAGCTCGGCCCCATAAAGCGCCACTGACTGCGCGGTGGCCTTTTGGATTCGCCATGCCAGGCCTGGGGGGAGCCCCTGGGCCTTGCACAGTGCCCGCACTCGTCTTTCAGTATTTTGACCTTTTTGCAGGCGGTACTTATAGTGGGCTTTGAGGGTAAGCTTTGGATCTAGTAAGACCCCTAACCACCGGATGGCTGTTGGGGAGAATGCCACTAAAGCGTCTCCTACCTGCACCCTAGCTTCCTGGACCTGATTTTTATGTTCCCTGCTGGTGGCCCTAGAGAATAGGATGGCCTCTGTCTTTTTAGGGTCGAATTTGACGCTATCTGCCAGTCCCCACTCAATAGCAGCTTTTGCCGCTGCTTCTAGCTGCCTGCAGATCTCAGAGACCGAGCTTCCCTGGGCTACCAGGCCTATGTCATCGGCATAGGACAGGGCCTTGATTCCTGGCACCTGCTGTTCCATAGCCTGAAACACACCCCGGATATAGATAAGAAAGAGGATTGGGGAGACCGGTGAGCCCTGGGGCAGCCCTGAGTCAATAGGCTGTTCAGGGGCTTTATAACCGTCAATTACGAGGCTGACCCTTCTATTTGTAAGGAAGGATAAGGTCCACCTTATAAGGTCATTATCTAGGCCTGCAGCTTCCATAGCCTCACTAAGCTTATAGGGGTCAACATGGTCGAAGGCCCCCATAACATCAATAAAGATAGTGCCTGTGAGAAGCTTTTGAGTCCATCCCTCGTGCACTGTTTGCACGAGGCAGGCCACCGCGTCAATAGCCCCACGGCCCCGCCTGCACCCCATTTGTCCAGGGTGTAAAGCCCCCTGGGCCTCACACCAGTCCGCTATAAGGCCTGCAGCCAGCTTCTCAACAACCTTGCCCAGGCAGCTAAGCAAGCTTATCACCCTCCAGGCCTTCACCTGGGTGTAATCGGGCTTCCCTGGCTTCCGAAGTAGGATGCCTTTAGCGGTCTTCCAGGCCCCTGGGTGCACCCCAAGCCGAAAGCACTGCCTAGCCATCCCTATGATTCGGGGCGAGTCTAGTGCCCAGAGTAGCCGGCATGCTTTAAAATTGAGCCTGTCGGCCCCCGGAGCTTTCTTGATGCTCTGGCTGAATAGGGCCTGATGCACCCGCTCTGGCGTTATAAGCATGTGGGCCTGTCCACCTGGCAGCTCCCCAGGAGGGGAGCTACGGGGGGCGTTAGGAAATGCCGTTTCCCTGATTAGAGCTTCTTTATCGGCCATGGTAGTGGCAGGGGGAGCCTCTAGATCCGGGCCTTGGAGTGCTGGGGTGGTGGGATTAGTCCGTGGCTTAGTGTACTGTAGGGCTATCCAACACCTATTAGGATCTCCTGGAGAAGGCTTTTCCAGGTCATCCCTAGGGCCTTTGGGAAAAGGGTTCCCAGTGGGGTTAGAACCCTTTTTCCACTCTTCCTTCCCCCCAGGGCCTCCCTCAGCAAGGAAGGCCTCCCAGCAGGTCCTTTTAGCCGCCTTTATTTCATGGTAATAAGCGGTTCTTGCAGCCTTGAATTCGGTGTCGGTACAGGCATGGGCCTGCCACCGCTTGCGGGCTGCAGCCCATAAGCTCCGGGCTTGCCGCAGCTCTGGCTTCCACCACCGCTTAGAGCGTGCACAAAGCCGTACTGCTTTGGCATGCCTATCGAGTACGCTGGTTAGGGTGTCCTGCACCCAATTGGCCTCTCTAGCAAGGTCTTCCTCGGTGCATTGATCACTAAGAGGGGGGTGGCCTACAGCCTCTGAGGCCCAAGCTGCTGTGGCCAGCTTTAGGGCTTCCTCGTTTACCTGCAGAGCTTCTATCTGCCACCCAGTAATCTCCCCGGAGATTCCTCCTGGGGGGGGTTCTAGGGCTTCCCAGGCTAGGACGATAAGCTCATGGTCAGATGTTGTAGGCTTATCCTTATCCACCTCCCAGGCTTGCAGAGGCCCTAGGGTTGGCGAGGATAACGCTAAATCAATAATTGACACCCCCTCGGTCTTCTTATAGCGTGTGGCCTCCCCCAGTGGGTTATTAACATATAGTGAGTGCCGCTCTATAAGCTGTTCCAAGGGCTCAGCGTTAACCCGGCCCTTGGCCAGTGGGTTCCACGAAGGGCTATGGGCGTTGAAATCACCCACTAATAGGCACCTACCCACTATAAGCAGGTCCCAGTCTGCGTCCTCGATGGCCCGGCGTCGTCTAGGGAAGGCCCCTTGCCACCGGTAACTGGCCCCAATCCACACATCATAGCAGTTGACTATTCTAGTGCGTCGGGGGGCATGCCCGCTAATTATTGGTGCTTCCCATATGTCCAGGGCCTGTAAATAGGGGTGGTCTACTAAATCAGTGCGGTTCTCGACCCTAACCGCCCCTATAAGGTCTTTACGGATGGCCATAAGCACCCGTTGATCCCGCTTCTCCCCCCCTGGCCAGTACAGCAGATAGCCTGGGTGGGAGAAGTCATAAGCAATATAAGGCTCTTGCAGGCATATAATGCCTATTTGCCGCTCTATCCCCGCTTCTAGAGCCCCTAAGGTTGCGGGGTAGGTACGGCCGCAATTATGTTGAATAATCAACATTAATAGGGGCTGCAGCTCCAGGCGTTGGTGTTGGACACGGGGATGAGTACGGTAGGGGTGATGTCCCTGGGGCATCTTCCATAGCGTCATCGACCTCCCTAAGCTTTGGGGCTTGGGGGGCGTCCTGGGTAGTGGTTGGGGGAGAAGCCTCCTCAGCAACGCCTTCCCATTCGGTCCATTCAGGGGGGGGAGGGGGCATAACGACCTCTACGCCAGGGAAGCGCTTATGGAGTCGCCGGCGGGCCTCCCGAAGCTTGGGGCACCCCGGGGAATCAGCCTGGTGCTTCCCCCCACAGTTGCCGCATTTAGTGGGTGCATGCAGGCATGGGTGGCCTGTTTGGGCCCTGCAGTCTAGCACGTTGCAGGTGTGCTCTTGGGCTTCATGGGCGCCAGCACACACGGTGCAGAGTGGTGGTCGGGTGCCGCAGCCTCTATAAGTTCGGTGGCCAATGCCGCAGCATCGGGTGCAAACGGTGTCTTTACCCACTTCGTGATAGGGGCTGGTAGGGTGCCTGTTGCCCCCGAAGCGTACGCCCCGGGCGAGTAGCCTGCGGGCGTCATCTAGGCCTCCTACTGTTATAACGATAGTAGAGAAACGCTGCTTATTAGTCTGGATAGCCGCTATCGGCTTGATCCAGGTAGGGTTTCTCATTAGGGTGCATGTGCCCCCTAATTCAATTTCTTCCCTGGCTAGGCCTAGCCCTGAGGCGCTATAGCGGGCTACCGGCACCGCATGCACCTTAATCTTGTGCCACTGTTGGTCTGCTTCCACTGAGATGACTGCGGGGTCGACCCGGTGGCAGGCAGCCACCAATAGGTCCTTATAGGCTGGTAATAGCGAGCCTACGGTGCTTCCTTGGTCCAATAGGGCTGAGATAGCCCCTGATTCGGTGTAATTGGCGTCTATTACCCTGGCGAAGTTCGGGAAGCCTGCCTGGGCTAGGCAGCGGTTAAGCTGCAAGATGACATCGGCTTTAGACTTTCTAGGGGCGGTGCGGCCATTTTCACGCCTAAATATAAGCCTGCGGTCTCCCTTGTTGCTTCCGCGAATAGGCTTCAGGCTCCCTGGGTCCATTTGGACTTTTGGGGGCTGGTTCGGGGAGTAAGCCCGTTTTTTTGTAACGATTTGCCACTCCTGGGCATTGCTGGCCGCTATATCGGCCCACTGGGGGCCTGCTGCGGGCTTCACCCCAGGGGGTGGTTTTGATATCGGGGGTGAGGCTCTGCGTGGCTCTATGGGCTTAGCGGCCCTATTCGGGTTAGCTTGGGGGCCATGGGCGACCTCTGCAAACGTCGTCCCCTGGGATGGCAGAGGCTGTCGTGGGCCCTGGCGGTCGCCCCCTGACGATAGGGGCTTTAGGGGGTGGTTTGGGGCGTTCGGGGAGGCCTGTTGAGCTTCTAGGGTTGAGAAACGGCGCTCCAGAGCGCCCAATTGGCCTGTGAGGCGCTGCTCCATAGCCTCTACCAGAGAGGTCATATAGGCCTTCATAGCGGCCATCTCCGCGTGCAGCGCGCTATTGCTGCTTGCAAAGTGGCCTAATAAGGCCTGTTCCATGTCCTTGTAGGCTGGGCCGATTAGGGCCTTCATGGGGGCTCTTTCTGCCCCGTCAGGGCTGTGTTCCTGTAGTCTCTTCCCTAGAGTTTTAGGTGCTTCCTGGGAGCCTGGCACGCTGCTTAGGGGGGGAAACAACTCCCTAGGGTTGATTTCCAGGCTAGGCAAGAAGCCCTCGCTCTGAGGGACTGTTGCACTTGCCTCGGGGGGCGCTGGTGGTGCTGTCCCCGCTGGGGTGCCTATATAGGCCCCTACGGGGTTCACCAGACCTAGCGCCTGCCCCCCTGGGTCTAGGGGGTGGTTGTCGATATTGGGGAGTCCAGGGGCCATAGCGAAGCCCTGGATGCCTTCCAGTAGCATTGAATTTCAAAAGGTTGATTTTTGATTTTCCCGGCGGGTCCTAATCTTAAGGATTTCTATATGAAAAGAGTCTTCATACAAAAAGACCCACCTTATAGACTTAGATATATAACTATATAGTCAATATAATAAAACTATACTAAGAAACTATATACTGATATAATCAAGTAAAGCTTAATTATATTTACTATATTTAGGATCAGCTATATAAAGATATTTATTTACTATTATATATCTAGCTTATTATGTTTTATTCTCTTAAGCAAATAGTATACTATTATTACTCTTTAATATACTTTATAGCCTATTATTATAATAATACTCTACTTATTCTAGGATTGCTTTACATAAACTTCTTATCTTGCCTTCTATTAGCAGAATATTTATTCTAATTCATATCTTAGTAACAAGTTATTAAACTAATTAACAATAAAACATTCTTATAACACAAAGTTTTAAGAACTAGATAAGTAATCAAACCTTACTAACAAGCTAATCATAGCAGGAAATAGCAATGTATTAATAGCAGAACTAGTAACTCCACACCCACCTACAAAATAAGCAAGACCAGTTAATCAAGACAGTAATAATGAATCTAATAAACAAACTCAGCAAAGATTCACTATATTAGAAAGAGTCATTAATTAAATAAATAAATATATTCAAAGACTACAAGCTATGGTCACTAAAAAAGACAATTATATCAATCAACTCAAAGCTCAAGTCATGGCTATACTACCTAACAAAGCTGGAACAGCTAGCAACAGGGTCAAGCTACCAAAATCCATAACCTTCAACAGAACTAGATCTAAATTGAAGACATTCTTAGTCAATATAGAAATATATATTAAAGCCAACCAGATCACTAATAATAAAAAGAAAATAATCTTTGTGGTATTATGCTTTACTAATATAGCAACAGAATAGATATAGTCTATACTAAGTAAATTATATACTATCAACAAAGATAGTTAAGGAATTATTACTAAAGAACTGTTTTTGAACTATAGCATATTTAAATAGAAACTTAAAGAAACGTTTAGAAATATTAATAAGCTATAGATTATAGAAAGATAACTAAGATACCTATAATAAACTAGATCCACTTAGCAGTTAGCAACCAAATTCTAATAGATAGTAATACTACTGTATTATAATAATACTATTTAAATTATAATCTTTAAGAATATGCTTAAGAAAGAAGTCTAAACAGAATTTATTAAACTTAACTGACCTAATAATATTAATAGATTCATTAAAATAGCAGTCAAGATTAATAATAAACTATTTAAGATTAAATAGAAGCGATAGAAGTTTTAGAAATAGAAAAAAGTTAAAGGATTTCTTTAATATATTAATATATTGGCAAAGCAAGGAATCTAATATGACAAAGATGGCAATATTAAGATGTAGCTCAATAATATAATCAGTAAAAAAGAAATAGCTAAATATAAAGAAAACAAAGCTTATTATAAGTACAGATGAAAAGGACACTTTGTACAATAATACTAATTAAGATAAAACAAATAAAACGGTAATATTAACCCTCAGAAGATAACAATAATCCATCAACAAATTATAGCTATATACCAGACAATTGTGATCTCCTTAGACAGTAAAAAGAAGAAGTCAGAAAATAAATAGATCAATAAAGTCAAAGACTTCTGGAGACTAATATTAAAAAAAGAAATATACAACGCGCTCAAGAATTTCAAGCCAGAAGATAGCCCTAGGCAATCTAAGAAACACTTTAGACAGAGTTCAGAAAGAGAACTACCCCAGAAAGAAGATACTAACCTAGAAGAAGCGCAACCTCATCTATAACAAGATCAAGAGAAAAAACCAATTAAAGAACCTTACAGAGAAGACCAATACAGTAAAACTACTAGACAACATATTGATAACCTTTTATCAGGAAGTGAAAACCAATATCCCCTAATATTTCAAGATAATAGAAAAGACAAGGAAGTTAACCATAAAGACTTGGATTAAGAATTAGATACCCTGTAACAATCATAATTAGTAAAAACAACCAACCTTAGAAAAGACACTACAAGAGTGATCAACCAAGCAAATAAAACAATCAGACTGTTCTAAAAACGACCATTAATTATAAAGAAAGAATAGGATTTAGTCTTAGGAACTAATATAATAGTTCTAAGAATAAGAATTGAGATTCTAGAAATAAGTAAAAAAGAACTAGAAATAGATAGTAAAAACTCTAAAATAACAGAGGAATTCCCTAAAATTAATTACAAAGAACTAAATCAAGAATATAGTTACAAACTACCTAAACCAGTATATTAAAAAGACTCTATTCAGATATACTAATAATATATCCTTAAATATGAAGAATACTATAAGTAGATATTTCATAAATATAATATATATAGGAAAAAAAATATCACACTTATAAATAAATTTGAATATATCTCATTTATCAAAGGAATATGGTTATACCACCTGATGCTTGGATATACCAAAAGATGTTTATGCATGTACTATCCACAATATAGAGAACACCATCACAAAAAAATACACTGGACGCAATACTATAAGTTAAAATATCTGACTCACCTTGAAGAAAAGGAAAAAAATAAATAGAAGCTAATGACATTAATAATTATCTATTAACCTATCTTGGACTGTCTGAAGGGCTGGAACAAATGTTGATGCTATATAGAAGAAATTTAGCATCTTTTCTATAATAGTATCAAAACTGATCAGTACTATATAAAAAAATGTCTATACTATAAAGAATAAGTTATCTATATCAATAAAAATTAGACTAAAATTATTCTATCACAGAAACAATACCTTAAAAAACACAGAAAGAGACATCACCTTATTACCACAACCATCAAGACAGAAGAAACTGTGATCATTATTAAAGAAACAATCAACAGATATAAAGCCAAACTACTCCTTGACTCAAGAGCATTAATAAATTATATTAGCAAAGCATATATTAGAAAAAATAGGATCTAAATATATAAAATAAATCTATAATATATTATATAAAATTTTAAAGGACAAATTATAATTAAAGAATTTATATAATAAACTGAAAATATTATAATCAAATCAAAAAAACATGAAGAAGATATTTAACTAGATTTAAGTCTGTTCAAGTAAAAGAATTTCAATATTATACTTAGAATAATATGGCTACAGAAATATAATCTTATTATTAACTAGAAATATAAGATAGTATTAATAAACTTAAAGATGCTATAAACAGAGCAAATAGGGATTAAACTAAACCAGCAGTTGAAAATAAAATATACTAAAGAAATAAACAAAATAGGCTAACAAATTAAAATATAAAAAAAACTAAAAAAAATCTATAAAAAGGAACTGAAGAAAATATTCAACAAGCTACTAGAAAAATATTGAAACTTTATCGAATTATTTGTAAAAAAAGAATATCAACTATTACAACATAAAAAAGAATATAAAACAGAGATACCTTTCAAAATAGAAGCATAGGTACCATAAGTGAAACAATAACAAATCTCATAAAATAAACTCTAAACTACTAAAGAATTTATTAAGAAATTCTTAGCAGCTGGTTACATTAGAGAATCAAAAACAAAGGTTTCTATATAAGCAATATTTGTACTAAAACATAATAGATTACTATAAATAGTCATTGATTACTAAAAATTAAATAATATAACCAAAGACAACACAAACAAAGCGCCATATTAGAAATAGAAAAAAGATTTATTATAAGGTATAAAAATTATAATAATATTTAATATTAAATAGGAATACTATAATCTATAAATAAAAAATAATAATATCTAAAAAATAGTATTCTTTATAGACTTAGGACTATATAAATAGTTAATAGCATCTATAAGACTTAAATGGCTATTAGCAGAATTTATAAGATTTATAATCTATATTCTATAAGAATACTTTAACCTCTTTGTTATAGTATACTTTGATGATGTTATAGTCTACTTAAAAGATCTAAAGGAATATAATAACTATATATAACTAGTTATAATAAAACTTATAGAAATAGAATTAATTCTTAAAATTAAGAAATATAAATTTAACACTATATAAGTTAACTATTTAGAAATAATATATATAACAAACAGACTAGAAATACTAAAAGAAAAATTAGATATTATCTTTAAATAGCTAACTTTAATAAATATCCACAATGTATAATCTTTTTTTAGAGCTAGTAGATATATTTAATAATATCTTAAGAAATATTTAGACATTATAATATTAATAATAGAATTACTAAAAAAAGATAAACTATTTAATTGGATAGTAAAAAGACAACAATCTTTTAAAAATATTAAAGAACTCATTAAAATTATATTAATCTTATAACTATTTAATCTAGAATTATAAAGTATTCTATAAATAGATATATCTGGATATACTCTTAGAGTAATCTATAAACAAATCAATAAAAAAGAAGAAATATAGATTATTATATTCTACTCAAGAAAGTTTATATTAATAGAAATTAATTATAATATCTATAACTAAGAATTACTTATAATAGTTCAAGTATTTTAACAATAATGATACTATCTCTAAGAAGCGAAATATAAAGTAATTATTAAAAGTGATTATTATAATTTAAAGTATTTTATAATAATAAAAGAATTATCTAGAAGATAAATATGATAGGCTAAAGAACTAGCTAAATTTAATTATAGGATTGAATATATTCTAAGAAAATAAAATATAGCTATAGATGTATTAAACAGACGACCAGATTACATAATTAGGATAGAACCCTCTAAGATAAACATTCTATAAGAAGAATCAGGAGTTCTATACTATAATTATAATACAATCATTATAACTATAATAAGAATTATTAATAATGATCTATTCTATAAATAAATACATTAGGAAACCAATAAGGATCAAAAAATATAAGAAGAATTACAAGCCGGACAAATTACAAAAAATATTTAGAAAAGCTTAGTAATATAGAATAGAATAATTAGAGTACCATAGAATATAACTATAGAAGTCATTCAGCGCTACTATGATCCTCCAATAAAAAGATACCAAAGAGTTGAAAGAACAATTAAAATAATTACCTAAACATTCTACTTTCCTTATATCCAAAAAAGAGTTGAAAATTACATCAGAAACTACAATAAATATAATAGAAACAAAACAGTATACTATAAACCCTTTAGAAAAATGCAAATATTGGAAGTACTAAAAGAAGCATGGAAAAATATTACTATTGACTTTATCTAAGGACTACTGTAGTCCAAGGACCTAGTAATAGGAGTTATCTATACTAATATCATAATAACAGTTAACTAACTTATGAAATATATTATCCTAGAACCAATATTAAAGGATATAATAGTAGAATAATATGTAAAACTTATATTATAAAAAGTTTTTATATAGACTAGATTACTAAATAAACTCATTATAGACTAAGACAAATTGTTTATATCCAAATATTGATAGATAATTATAAAAGCATACAGAATGTATTATAAACTATTAACTGTGAATTACTAATAGACTAATGGTTAATCTAAAAGAATAATTTAAATAATTAAATAGTATTTTTAATACTATTTAGACTAGGAATAAGATAATTAGATAGAACTACTACTATTAGTATAGTTTGTATTAAATAATATAGAAAATACTATAATAAAACAAGTTCCACATTTTACAAATCTTAAATAATACTCAAGAATAATATAGTCTAAAGTACTATAAAAAAGATTATCTGAAATCATAATAATATAAACCAATAAACTATAGACACTCCATTAGACAATATCAAAAGATATCAAATAGACTAAAAACTAAATAAAGACCTACTATAACAAAAAATACAAGGACACGCCAATCCTTAAAAAAAAAAAAGAAAGTTTACTTATTATAATAAATAATTAAATAGAAAAATTTTAATATTCTAAATAAAAAACTAAGTAATAAACTTAATACTATTAAATATAGACTTTTTATAATTTAAAAAAAACTTACTAATAATAATTACAAACTCTAATTACTAATAAGAATAAAAATATATCTAATATTTCATATCTTATTATTAGAACTAATTAAAAATCTAGAAAACAGTAACAACAAAGCAACTAAAGATAAATATAAAATTGAAAATATTCTAAAGAGAAAATTAGTAAAAAAAAAAATCTTTTATTTAGTCAGCTAAAAAGGATATAGATCTAAACACAATTTATAGGAACTAATTAGGTATTTAAACTGTCTTAAAAAGATTTAAGTATTTTACTAGAAAGAAACTCAGAAAAAACATAATCAAACTTATTATTAGATAATATAGGAAACTCTTAGATAGCAGCTATAATTATCTTATTTAATTTTTATAGCTTAGCTTTTTATTTCTATTCTTTTTCCTTTTTTTCTTCTAAATACTCCAATTTCTCTATATCCTTAATATCTATCTAGATAAATTGACTAGTGTGCTTCTAAAGCAGCTTTTACTATTTCTTAAAATAAAGAAGTTTCGCTAAAATTACTTCCTTATTTTTTTTAATTTTCTTTTAAGTAGCTAACAACTTCTTTTATACTAAATCTAAAGATGCTATCTTAATATAGCGACTATAACCGCTGTGAACACACTCACTGCAACGCTTTAAAATTTCTGATTTAATATATAACTTCCCTAAGAGAGCACACTTGTGGCAAGAGAAAAGAAGAATAATTCTAATTTTAATAATATAGGCAAACAAATTATTTTTATTAATATTTTGCTTTAATGATATGGTTAGAACATCATCACCAAGAATATTAATGAAAAGGAATCAGCCTATCTATACAATGGGGACCTGTGACTATTTATGTGACTATCAGGACGCCAGCCTTTAAAAGAGGGGATTATCATAAGAATTAATAACGCTTAGCTAATAGATATAATAATAGACGCTAATTATATAAGCAAAGGTTATTAGATATTCTCATAAAATAGAATCTCTGATTATACCTAAGAAAAAAGAAATGCCTATACTTATACTCTTACATAGAATGACTTATCAAACAGAAGCCTATATTATATAGAAATGGTTTCTATATAAAAATAGACTCTATATGAAAAGAGATCCCATACAAAAAGGATCTCCACGTGAAAAGAGTCTTTATATGAAAAGACCTACCTTATAGACTTAGACATATAACTATATAGTCAACATAATAAGACTATACTAAGAAACTATATATTGATATAGTCAAGCAGAGCTTGACTATACTTACTATATTTAGGATCAGCTATATAAAGATACTTATTTATTATTATATATCTAGCTTATTATATTTTATTCTTTTAAGTAAATAGCATACTATTATTACTTTTTAACATACTTTGCAGCCTATCATTGCAATAGTACTCTATTTATCCTAGAATTACCTTACATAAACTTCTTATCTTGTCTTCTATTAGCAGAATACCCATCCCAATTCACATCTTGGTGACGAGTTGTTGAACCGATTGACACAAGGTTTCTTACTTATCAATAATATAGCCTAGGAATTTTACTTTCTATTAATAGAAATTACATTTTAAAGCTTTTATATATAACTAGTAGTCTCTGAGCCTCTATAGAACCTATTTAATATACTTTATATATTCTTCTTTTGATTATAAATAAATCAGAATATCATTAAGATAAATAATTACAAAGTTATTAATAAGGCCTTTTAAGGCATTATAAATATAAGATTAAAAGGTTATAGGGACATTAATCAACCTAAATGGCATGATTAAATACTTATAGTGCCCATACCAAGTTTAGAAAGCTGTTTTCCACTTGTCTCCGCGTTTGATTCTTATCCGGTAATATGCATCCTAGAAGTCAATCTTAGTAAAATATTTAGATCCTATCAATCAGTCCAGCATCTCGTCTATTCTTAATAGAGGATAACAGTTTTTGACTATAATCTTATTAAGATCATGATAATCCACACAGACATGTAAAGAGCCATCTACTTTCTTTACAAATAAAATAGGTACACCGGCTAGACTTATTAATTCTTAGATCTAATCTTTCTACTGTATCTCTTCTAGGTATGTGCGCAGGTGTTCCAATTCTTTCGTTAAGCATAGATAAAGAGGTCCATAAGAAGGGCCCTTTGTATCTAATTACAAAATAATCTCATAATTAATATTCTTAGGAGGCAGGGTTGTCACTTTTTTTTCTAAGAATATATTAGTGTACTTGTTATAAGTGTCTAGAAGTTTTCCTTTTTCTAGTTTGACTGCTTTTATAGATAGAAGGAATATGGTTGCTGTTCTTACTAGTAGTCCAAAATATTGAGGTGTTTTAATTTTAATTTTAATAGACAATTCTTTACTTTTTCAAAATTACCACCTTTGCCCGCGCTAGGTAAGAATTATAGGATCTTTATCCTAAAGCTAGGTCTTTCCTAAAATAGTTTCAAATCCAGTTATATTGATTATATAGAACCATAGGGAATAGTTCTTTTCTCTTCCTTTTATATTAATAACTATAGTATCAAGATTGAGAATAGTGAAGTAAGTAGTGATCTGTCTATTAATAAATTTAATAGGTTATTCTAGGTTCTAAGTTAACTCTTAGCTAGCTTTAAGTAGGAATCTATATGATATAAAATTCTTATCTACTTTAGTATTAAGTATAGCAGTTATCTCAGATCTTACTTTAGGAAGGTTTAATTTTATATAAATTAGTATAGTAAAATTCTTTAAGTTTTTCTCTTTCTTTAAACTAGTAACTATGGGCAGTCTTTATTAGGTTTACTCTTTATCAGACTATTTCTCAGTTTTTTTTTCTTTTTTTATATAGATAGTATTTAGCTTTAGAGATAAAATTGGATTCTCTTTAGCAGTTTTAGTAGCTTTATATTTAGTAATATAATAGCTAGTATAATTATAATAATAGCAAGTCATTATTAACTTGTCTTTATTCTTTAAAAAAGATTTCTACTTCTTCTAAAATTTCTTTTAGTTATTATAATCTAATTTATATTTTTACTTTCGAGTCAGCTTTAAGTTGGAATCTTCTTAGTTCCAAGTCAGACCTTGGCCTCCAAAGTGATTGTTATTCTTATTTTTAGCTTTCCTTTCTAATCTCTATTTTTGCTTCTTGATTTGATATAATTATTAAGCGGTAATAATTAGGTCTAGAAGCTTCACTAGGAATATATCTATTCTTGTGATATCCAAATGGATCTTTGGCAACAGCTTTACCAGGAAGATTTAATATTTAAAAAGGTCTTTAGCTAGTAGAGATCTATTACTTCCTTCTCTTGCTTTCTCATAGAGAATTAAGAATTTAGAATAAAAAGCCTCAGGGTCTTGTCTATTTGACTATATTAAACTTAATAAAGCCATAGCGCTGTTGATTTCTTGGTTCTAGGGAAACTTAATCTAGTCCTCTAACCAGATTTGGAAATTATCAAAGGTAAAAGATTGTAAGTTAATCAAACTTTTTTTCTTTCTCTATTAGATGTGGTGATCTCTATTAAGCTAAGCAGTAGTATATTGGATTTTACTTGTTTTATTAGGATAGGATTAGAGATGACTTAAGATATTATTTTTTATATCCTTAATCTATTTCTCAAATTCCTTAATAGATTTAGAAGCGAAGCGCTTAGAGTCTAGAATCTTAATATTACAATGTTTGCTAATGATTGCGTGCGACAGTCTAGTGGTTCTAAGTCTTTATATAAGGGTCTACAGCATATCTATAGTCATATTAATTTATAGAACAGCTTATGGAGATAAATCTTCAGAAATTATATCCTACACCGGTTCAGTACTGATATAGTTCTGAGCCTCTTCCTCCTCATACACAAATCCCGGGTTAGGAACTGGAACAGTTCTTAGTTTATCCAGTGTTAGAGAAGTCATACCTTATATAATTATCATTATCTTGGAGTCAATTCAGATCCTCATGGAAATGGTTTATAATGTAAAGTGGGTGGTGTCTGAAAGACTTATATATAAGGAAGTTGGAATCTACTAGGCTCTGAGGGGGTTCCTACTAAAAGTCAAGGCAGTATATAAAGTAAATAGAGATAGGTTATATTAATATAGAATAAACTGCTTAAGCCTTTTTATCCTAGAGGATGGGGTCTCAAGCTTATAAGCCTGATCTAGATGAGATCCTACTTCCTAACAGGGTTATATTCACCAAGCATAAGGGATAGATGCATCCTTTGTGATATATCAACTCAACCCACGGAGGATATGCAGGCCTTTGTAAGCCGGATCGGCATCCCCGAGCCTGGCACTTCACAGCAAAGATATTTATTAAATTAAATATATAGCAAGATTTTTATTATATTAGAATAAGTTTAGAGTCAGAGGACTTAATAATCTTCTAATATTAATATAGAATATATAAGTATAAAGTAATACTTTTTAGATTAATAAATAGACTAATAATTTTTCAGTAACTAGTAAATAATATCTTTATAAACTGTTTTAATAAGTTTCTAGTAATATTTATTAATAATCTACTGATTTATAGTAAGAATAAGCTTAAGTATTAAATATATATAAAATTCATACTAAAAAGACTAAGAGCAGCTAGGCTGCAGGCTGTAATCTATAAATATGAATTCTATATTAAAACTATATAATATCTAGAATTTTTTATCACGTTAAAAGAAATTAAGGTTAATCTAACTAAGATTAATACTATCTTAAAATAGATAGCTCTAAGAACTATATAAGAAATATAATTATTTTTAAGATTCTATAATTTCTACTAGAAGTTTATACAGAAATATAATTAGATAGCTAAACCCTTAAATTACCTAACTTAGATAGATATCTTCTTTATCTAAAATAGCGACTGCGAACTAACATTTAAAAAACTAAAGAAGTTATTAATTAAGGCTTTAGTATTATATCATTACCAATTAAAGTAATTAACATAGGTAGAAATAGATATCTTTAATAGAATAGTTATAGTAGTCTTATCGCAGTGTTATAAGAATAATAAATAATATCTAATAGTATTCTACTCAGCAATAATAATACCAGCTAAGAAGAATTATAATATTTATAATAAAAAGATGTTCATAATTATCAAAGCCTTAAAAAAATAGAGATCTAAATTAATAAAGCTTTAAGAGAAGAAACAATTTAAAATCCTATCTAATTACTAAGCTCTTAAATACTTTATATCTATAAAATCATTAAACGCCCAATAGATAAGATAGTATAAATTCTTATATAAGTTTTACTTCACTCTAAAATATTGACTAGGCAAAGCTAATATACTTATAGACATCTTAACCTAATAATATAGTAATAAAATAGACAATCTAGATTATTAGAAAAAGATTCTACTCCTAAAAGAAATCTTAGATAATAGAATTATTAAAGAGCTAAACTATAGAAAATATCTATAAATTAATAACCTAGAAGTAGAAGTCTACATAGTTATAACTAGAACTAATTTAATATCTTACACTATAATAACTAATAAATAATATGCTGCTATAGCTAAAGCAAAAAAATAAATAGAATATTTAGGAAAAAACTAGTAAATTATTAATAAAATAATATTATTTAAAGGCTGTTTATATATTCTTAAGAAAGGAAATCTACGCATATATTTATTAGATAAGATCTATTATTAACCATCTACTGCCTATTCTAGAAGAATAAAAACTTAGAGCTTAGTTAAAAAACATTATTATTAAAAATTATAAAATAAGGATATGAACTATTATCTAAATAACTATATAATATATAAGTAGATAAATACTTAAAGAAATCTGTCTTTTAGATTACTAAATCTATTACTTATCTTAGATTAATCTTAATAATATATCTTAATAGATTTCATAACTTATTTATAGAATTATAAAGAATATAATATAGTATTTATAATTATAGACTAACTTAATAAAATACTAGTATTAATATTTTATTAAAAAAAGATTATAGCTAAAAAAATAGTCTAGTTATAATTAAAGAATATATTCTATTAAATAGAACCCCTTAACTCTATTATATTAAATAAAGATAGTTAATTTATATTAAAATTCTAGTTAGAGGTATACCGCTACTTTAGAATCAAGCTAAAATTATTAACTGCCTATTATTTTCAGACTAATAAATAGACAGAGATCACCAACTAATATTTATTATAAAAGCTAAGAGTATTTATAAACCATATACAGAATAACTGATTAGACTGGTTATTAATAATAGATTATACAGTAACAACCCTACCTTAAGAGTTAATTAGACTATCGCTATTTATAGTCAAGAAAAGATACTAGCCACATATCTTATTTGATTAAAAGTTATTTAAATTACCAAAAAAACTAATTCTGAATAAAAAGAATACTAAGTTATAGTTAGATTAAATATATAATATCTAGGAAATAATAAGGATAAATTTCTAGAAAAGTTAGAAATAATAGCAATTAATAGCTAATAAAAAGCACTGACTACTTAACTTTAATATAGATAATTATATTATAATTATTATAAAGTACTGAGAAATAGAACAGTCTAGTAGAAAGCTAGATATCTAAATAAATAGTCTATACTAAATCAAGAAGCGAATTAACAACTTTTTTAAACTAAAATTACTAGATAGGATTAATATATATTCTGTATTCTTATTAAAAAAATTAAAATAAGTAATAACTACAAAATTATTATTAAGACAGCTAGAAGAGTTAATAGAGCTTATTAAGATAAATAGATAGAATAAGTAGATAGTTAAAAAAATATTAAATATCTAAATATACTAGAAAAAGCTTTATTACTAGATAAAATAGTTAGGTCATAACATCAATATAGAGTAATATCTAGCTAGAAATTTCAAGAATATTTCTATTATATTAAAAGAATACTATAACTACTACCCAGAGAAGCTAGAACTACTAAAATATCTCTAAAAATAATTAAAAACAGTAGAGGAGGATAGATTTATGCTAAATAAAAAAAATAACAGTATACTTAAAGGTAAATATAGTCTAGAAGAGAGGATAATATAATAATTCTAACTTAGGTCTTAGAAACCAGCAGTGACAGTCTAAGGCACTACCAGGAAAAGGAAACCGAGAGTAGTACTAAAATAGAAATAATCTCATGTAGAATTATAAAAGAAATAGACTGACATACACAAAGAAATATTTTTTATATAACTAACAGAAAAAGTTCTTTCTCTTCCTCTTTTCCTTCTCATGTTTAGTTTTCTCGTTGCAGAGTACTCTTAGAGGATAGGAATCGACTCGTCGTCACAATTTTCTAGTTTCTATAAAAACTATACAGTATCTTTATATATTTAAGATTTTTCTAGATATTTCTATAACTTTTCTTAGATAGACTACAGGACTTTTATTATAAAAAACTTTATATACTATTCCTTACTATATTATATATCTATCTAATCTTTAAAAATTTGTAAATAGTAGGTAAATTCTTATATTAATTAACTCTTTAACTATCTAATATTATTATAATCCTATATAATAACAATATAAAGAAGCTTAAGATTATAAAATAATCACTATAGATATATTTTAAAGTTTTTCTAAATAATAAAATTTAGTTCTTTCTTCTTCTAGTATATATTAAAGTTAAGAAATTGCTTAGAGCTTAAATTATCTAAAGCTTCATTAATTTTATAGTATAGATATTAACTATACTATTTTAGATATCTATTAAACCATGATTTTATATATTCTATAAATGTCTTGAGTTTAGTTAAAGATTTCCTACTATAAAGATATTTTATTTTAAATCTTAAAAGACACTTTTTTATAGAAATTATATTAGTTTAAAGTCTTTTTTTTCTATAAATACTGTTATTAGAGATTTTAGTATCTTAGTTCTTATATATTAATACACTATATAGCTGCGCTTAGATTTATAAAATCTATTATTTTAAATTTATAATATAAAGCTCTTAGTCTAGCTAAATTTTTATAGCTTTAAATTTTTCTATTAATATATCCTCCAGTTTCTATTTTAAGAATAGTTATATTATCTTTAGATCTAGGTCTTTACTGGTAGAGTAATTCCTTTCTAATTCTACTATTGGTTCTTCCTTATTACTATATCTATCTAGTGTTTCTAATATACTAGGTTGAATTTCTGCTGCTGATATAGAATATTTAGTAGTATTAATAGAAATAGAGATATTTCTAGTAGTAATTATAATTCTGATATTTGCTAGTCTTCTTTCTAAAGATAAAAAGTAATTAGAATATAAGAATATTATATAAAGAATAAGTAAGAATTAGATTTAATAGTAAAGTTATAGTTTATTAGATAGTTAAACTAATTATTAATCTTTAGTAATCTCTATATAAAGGTCAGAATATATATATCGCTTTATTAGTGGCTTAGCAATCCTCTGTAAAGCTAGTATAGCGAGGTGCAGCATCTGGTGCGTCCTGAAGGTCTCACGGCCTCACATCTGATAAGTTATTCTATATAGAGTATAAGTGTAGGTATTTTCTTCTTTATAGGTATAATCAGAGATTCTACTCTATAAGAATATCTAATAATCTTTGTTTATATAACTAGCGTCCACTGTCACATCTATTGGTTGAGCGTTATCGATTCTTATGACATCTCTATATAATATCCTCAAAACTTATTTATCAATATATATTTAATTATTCATATTTTATTCTTATATTAAATTAGATATATATATTATCTTACGTATCAACAAAGTTACTCTTAGCTATTATCTTATTTATAGGATATAGCCTTTACACTCTTTAGTTTACCTACAATCTCTATCTTATTCGGCAGAATACTACCAACGAACACCCATTCTGGTAAAGAACGGTTGATACGTTTTGACACTCCTATAAATAGGTCTAGTTTATATAAAACACTGTCTGTTATAGCCTAGGGCTTGGTATAGACATTAAATATGATTAAATAATAATAATAATAATAATAATAATAATAATAATAATAATAATAATAATAATATTCTTCCATCTACTGTGAGGCCGATACATCCACCCCACGCCACACTGCGGATGCACTAGCCTCACAGGGTTATAATCCTTTGCCAAGCCACTACTACCCGAGACCACATATATTATTATAGCACACCTTTGGGGAATTATATAAAGACCAGTTTAATACTATATGGGACCATATATTTATTATTATTCCGAACGTTTGCCTGCTCTCCGAGAATAATCCTCACATCTACTAAAATTACTGATATCTCTATGTCTTATCGGCAGAATACTACCAATGAACACCATTCTGGTAAAGGACGGTTGATATGATTTGACAATATCACACAACACCTGTCAGTTATCGTGATGGTACGGAGTATCGAGATCATCACAATGGCGTCCCAACACATCCTAGCCACGCCGCCCTCCAAAGACGCCATGCTCAATTCCTTCCTCGAAATCACCCGCAACTACAAGGGCGTCTTTGCCGCGTGCAACCTCGAGGCGGAAATGCCCCTGCTTTGGAACCTCGCATGCAGGGAGCCGCCCGCCGTGTTCGCGGCCGTCAACGCCCACTTTTCAGCCCAAGTACACGCTTTTTTCAACGCACTGCACGACCTCGAGGACATGGCAGACAAACCGTCCTCGGACGACCTGGAACTCCTCCGTCGCGACGAATGGCTTCGGCCCATCATCAGCATCACCAACCAGTCTTTCCACAACCCCGAAGACTGCGTGCACCGCTGCTACCACACTCGCCGCCTCACTGTCCAAAACCCGGACAGCCTACCTCTCCTCAACCGCGTCATCCAACTGCGCATCTTCCACGAGGAGGCTTACAACCAAGATACGGCCAACATGCGGCCCGTCTCCATGCGCACGCCCCTCGAACTCGCCACCCGCCTCCCTCGCCTTCGCGAGCTAGAGTGCCCCTGGCTATGGGAGCGTTTTCCCATTGCCTTCACATCTCGGGCAATGCGCAGAATTACCCGCGTCTGGGAGGGTCCTTGGCGCGATGCCCGCGTCGAGTTCGGGCGGGGTGTACGCCATGTCATGCCCTTGTTGCCGTCCTCCCTCACCAAGGTCCGTCTCTGGTTCTGGCAGACCAACGCCTATGGGAATGAGGACCAGGCGGTGCAGATGCCTGACCTTGTCGGCGCGTCGTCGCCGCCGACCAATGAGTTTGAAGACATGGACCCTGTGTCTGTTGGGCTGCGAGACCTGGGGAGTCACCTGGAGGAACTAGACGTCATCGCGCTCATCACCCCCGATCTTTTCCATTCTAGTGGTGACGGTTTGTTATGGCCGCGAATGCTGCATCTCAAAGTAGAATTCCACCCCTGTGCGCCTAACGGCAGCTGGTACTTTTCCGGCCCGAGAGGCGAGAATCCCCACGTAACAGGATTCGCCATCATAAGAGAGGAGCACTACCCGCCTGAACGCCCGGAATACGACGACGAGACGCACGCCTTGTGGGATGACGAGGAGGATGAGTACTGGGGTGACGATGGCATATACGAACACTACTCGCCCGATATGTTCCGCATACGCCCCATCGTGGAGCGCATCAACCCTTTGCTCTTAGCGTTTGCCTTATCTCTGCAACGGCAAAAGATGCCCTCCCTTCAAGACGCTGAGCTATTTACGTGGCTTACGTGGCGGCCCTCGAAGGACCGGGTGCAAGAGTATGAAGGGAGTGCTGAGGTGCCTCCTACTTCAGGTGGAGACGAGACGGTGATGTTCCGATGGGGGGTGAGATACGATGCGCCTAAAGGAGGTGAGAAAGGAAAAGTGACGTGGCAGGTCGGTGAGGACTGGAGGCCGGAGGAAGAAGTCATTGCGGCGTTTGAGGATCTTGTGGGCGGGGAGGAGGAGAACATAGAGTGGAAAGTGTTTGAGTTTATGGAGGAGAGGGAGCAAGATGTGGAAGCCTTTATCCCGTGAGACCTAGCTAGGTAGTTAACTATTACAGAATTAACAGGACAGGCTGGTAGCACAGACTCACTTCTTTTCAACGTGCTAGCGAAAGGCCGACAGTTACGCTTACATACAGCTACCGGCAAGCACGAAAGAAAACATTCCTTTTCTTCAATCGATCCTTGTCTGGACATGGTCGACCCCTCGCGCAGCCGCAGCCGCTCGGCCAGGCACTTGTCGCAGTCGTCGGGTCGCACCTGGTCCGCGGTGTTGCTAATGTAGTTGAAAGGGCTAATAGCTGATACCGGGATGCGAGAAGGCCGCAACTGGTCCGCAGTAACGCCCCTCGTCGTTCTTGAGGCAGGCATTCTGAAAGTAGAACTCCAGGAATATGGACAGCCGCGGCCTCGACCTCAAGATCGACCGTGATGGTCTGGTTGCTGCACCCGGTCTGTACTGATGACCGCCATGTATCCAGGGCGGATGACTGCTTAATGTTATATATTATATACATATGCCGGAAGTCAGAGTCTTCAATGTTGTATAGATATATCAATTGATAGATAAGTTAGGCTTTATTATCTGATAAACCAATAGAAGACTATTACCTAGCTATTTTATAACCTTGCAAATTATAATTATTTGATAGAACATTTATTGCCGCCGCAAGAACCCTCTTGTCAGTCTGTTTGCATTCGCTCTGATTGGCTATGCAAACATCCTGTGGAGGAAGACCATGACCTCCATGACGTTCCGAGGGTGCAACTATCACTACCTCCAGAGCTCACTCTTCATCCGGTTTGTTGATGAATAGGTCTTGATGCTCCACGCTGCGGGTTTGAGTGTTTCTTCCGTCGCTCGCCTCGCATTTGATCTTCCTGTCGGCGTCGATCGTTTTCAGCAACGACTGGTGAACCGAACCGGATTTTTCGGGCATGGGTTCTAAAGTGGACAGCGTTGCGATTGGTGTTTCAGTGATGGTCGGCCTGAGAGGCTTGTGCTGGAAGCTCACTGTTAGAAGTGATGCTTTCATTGCCTCCTAGGCTGGATCGTTTCCACAATCGAGCAATTAAACCTATACACCCCGTCGTAATGTCTTAGAGGGCTAGCTTTCTAGTAGCACAAAGACATCTTACTTATCTGGTTCTAATTGGGCCAGTGTAGCGGCTTGCTCATATGCCATATACTTATCTTATTAAGTAGAGAAAATTCTTACTCTATAGCAGGTGCATTAAAAGTAGGAGCTCTTAGTATAGCTATTTTTCTTCTTATTATTAAAGATACTCTTGCTTGATCACTTATTCTTTTATCTTTCTATAGATGGACTTATTCTATAGTAATCACCTTTTATTCTAGCTCTTCTCATATAGCTCTTTCTCCTACCTCTTAGTATACATATTTTTATTTAGCTATAAATACTTTTTTTTCCTTCTCTTTTTATTAGAAATGTTTCTGTTAAGCAGCTTGCTCCTCTGCTTCTCCCTACAAACAATATTGCTCCGCGGCGTCTGATTTTTGTTGTAGGTATTCCTCTTTTGCAACTGCCGCAGCCTGTGCCTCTGCTCCTCTCTGTAGACGCGCAATATCCACCTCGGCTATAGTTCGATCTTGAGCTTCATTCTCTGCACACGATGCTAATCCTGACGCTGGACCGATGACTTCGTGGCACTGCCGAGGCGCAGTACTGCATTTGTGCGGCTTACGTCCTTATCCGGTGGATGCGATACGAGCTTTATATTATTGTGGCGCATAAACATCAGGGAACACGTGGAGCGACGGCCCACACCGAGCTACGAGGTTTTAGTACTACTAGTATAGACCAAGGCAGATTTCCTCGGAAACCGCCTTATCGGTGAACTGACCTGATTAGTGCTTAAGGACCTTTGATAAACATCGTATAAAGAGTCATTTAACCATGTACCCAAAACTGAGGCGATACCCCCCCTTCTATTTTTCTCTCATGCCACTAAATACAGTTTCATAACTTTCATTACTAGCTCGGAATGTCTCGCATTCAACGCCTTGGTTTGGGTGCTCATCCCCCCAAACAAGATATTAACCCAGAACCAGTACTAGATGCAGCATGGTCGCTAGTCGGTCCAGGAAAAGGCACACTTCGGGAGAGCCTTGAAGAGCTATACTGGGAAGGAGTGGAAAACGAGCTTGAAAACATAATTCACACTTTGAAAGTATGGCAACAGCCTCAGTTTGCGGGCGTGACTGTACCGGACGAAGACGATGATTTCATCCATGGCTTTGACACGTTTGTGGATCAAGTTAGCGAAGAGGCGCGAGAATTCGCCAATAGATATGGTCAGTACAAGACTCGCTTCAGTGCTAAAGATCTCGAGATAATTAACCAGTAATTTCAGATAAAAAACAAAATAACAAGAATGATGAGCATACGCCTGGGCTTCCTGATTATGCTAAATACTCGGACACATTACAAGAGGCTGCAATCGACCGCAGGGCAGAATACATAAGCTCCAAGATAAAGTCTTCCGTAAGAGAAACAATTGATGGTATGTATAGTTCAACGGTATAAACCCAAATATCTTGATATTAACCACAAAACAGATATTCTAGATCTATCTAGGGACGAAAAAAGAGCTTGGATGCTACTTCAGGCCACAGGTATGTTACCGTTTTCTCACCCTTAACATACAGCTCAAACGCTTAAATATCGAATATCAGGCTTCCTTGATATTGAAAAGCTTCTAGAACATCAACCTCAAGTAAAAAAAAAAAGAGCTATTCCCCAGCGTAGGTGACTTGAAAATTCCCGAAATCTGGTTCGAAGCTTCTAACAGAATAAGCAGTTTCTTTGTCACATTTTGATGAAAAAAGTATGCCTTTGTTCCAACCTATGCATTGTCAACGCTCAGGATGCAATGCTATTATTAGTGGAAGCATGTTTACCTCCCACAATCCGGGCGAACCTGGAGTCATCTGCGAGGATTGCTACTGGAAATTCTACTATGGCAAAGAATCCTATTCCAAAAAGTACAAACACTGTATTTTGCCGACGGCGATTACACCGGAAGTGAGCAGGAGAATCTGTCAGTGCGAAGGGGCCAGTGGCAATGAAACGGCACCATTCCCAATTGATAAAAATGCCAACCATGCAAAAGTGGCTGGGAACGCAGCCATGCAATGCGATCTGCTCAAGCTCAAAGATGCCATCGCCCAAGCTAAACAAACAGGCTTTGAACAAAATGAACGGGCTGAGGGGGGCACGTTCTCGCGATTGCTTTTCAAGTTTGCTTCCCAAAGGACACAAAGTATAAAAAGTGAAAACATACCGGACCGACAGGAAGCATCCAAATTGAGGAATATCAGACTGAGGAGAAGTTATAAAAATTCAGCTACTTTAGACCCGCATAAGGATTTTGGTATCCCGACCTTTCTCAGAAAATGTGCTGAAAAAGACCCGTTTGGTGACATTCACATGGCACTTCGCATTGGGCCGCTCATTATAGAGAATGGTGTATCGCAGTAAGCTTGCTTCCAATAATGATCTCTGTAAATTCTACTAAAAAAAATCAAATCATAGCAGCAAGAATGGCGCACTCATCTCACTTAGGGAGATGCCCGTCTTCCACCAGCGATCCGATCGGGAAACCCATACACGAAGGTTAGCAATCGCAGGCTCTAGTGGTCGAAATCTGTGGGAGCAAGTCTGCCCTGCTAGAAGTGCTAGGAATTACAAAGTAGTTATGAAGCAAGTTGTCGGTGCTCCTTTTAGTAGCCTGCTTCCCCGAGACCCAGAGATTGACATAGTCCATGAAATCTTGATCGCAAGCAAGGGACATCCAGAAAAGAACGATATTTCCCGGTCAACCCTTAAAAGGGTGCTAGAGAAGGTCAAGGTGATTCTTCAAAGTCGCGTTGCGATCTACCTTGACAGTATCACGGAAAGGCTTTTGAGCTCAGAGACTCGTATCGCCTGGGATGCCTTGAAAAACAACTGCAATGCGTTCTGCAACTCACTTATTAGTCGCCGCATCTTTGAACCGCTGGTGCATGGGCCGAAAACACTCCGAGGCCTCGAGGAATCCGAACCTCTATATCTGATGAGCTTCGTATGCCCTGATGAGGGTTACGTGCAGCCAGTAATGAGGACCGAATATGACGTTCCTAGCGGGCTTACACAAGAGTACATGCTACGATTTTTCTTTGGCCGAAATAATGAAGCCGACATAATCGACACTTGCCAGGAATACTGGTACGATTGGGGTGCTCTGGGGGGCCCGCTGTATAAGTACCAGGATATTTTCCCCTGGGACTGCACTGAGGCGTACGGACGCTATCCAGTTTGCTGCGGCGACTGTAACCTTTCAAAGCATATTTGGGCATTCCCATATGACTCATGGTCCATGGTGTCACACCATTTGGCGCGCGATAGACACATGTACGCCCCAAATACGTTGCCCCAGGATACCTCTGCGACAAGCCCCTATTCTCACCTTACTTCGGAAGCCTGGATGCGAAACCGGTTACAGGTGTTGAGTGCCTCGGCCATTCTATGCCGTGCAGCAGCAGCCATGTCCAAAACGGCAGCATTTCACGCCACAACAGCCTGGCTACATTCCTCAGGGCCAGAATCGGGATCTAGACTATTAGCCCTACATCCATCGCTAGCCCGTGTCAAACTTGGTGGCATCCATCGCGCTCAGCCGTTTAGCCACTACTTTGAAGCTGGGCAATCCGACCAATACTTCCTCGCCGAATGGGCTTTGTTTTCGAGGGCCGAGCAGATAAAGGACTATGAGAGAATGAGAAACGAGCGCATGAAGCTCACAGAGCTTAAGCATTTAAGGGCATCGGAATCTGTAGGAACTGGCCTGACCTACTTTGGTCAGCGCAGAGGACGCGATTTTCGATACATAATAAAGGAGGACACGGCGATTTCCTATACGGATGCAGGATTTACAAGTCATGCTGCTGGCGCAGTCCCTGGCGGAGTATGTGCGGTAAAATGCGGGTCAAACTGTCAAACTGGTTGTGGAAGCAACAGTGCTTGTGGGAGTAGTGGCGGCGAGCATGGAGGCGGACATAGCGGTGGGCACAGCGGTTGTGGGAGCAGCAGCGGTGGTGGAGGGAGTAGTAGCAGTGGTGGAGGAAGTAGTAGCTGTGGTGGAGGAAGTAGTAGCTGTGGTGGAGGAAGTAGTAGTAGTTGTGGAGGAGGAAGTAGTAGTAGTTGTGGTGGTGGTGGAGGAGGATGAGGTAGTAGTTGTAGAGGCGGTTGATTCTATATCGGTTTGCTGGATGACTATTTCGGACTTACCACTGCGTTATATATGTCTAAATGAGCATCGAGACATATATTACATGACCTGCGTGAATTTTACGGGCATTCTGCATTGAAAACTCTTCAATTTGGCTATTTTGGTCGTCTATCTACACACATATTATATTATCGATTGGCCTAATCAGTTGACAATCTTGGACGGAGGATATAAACCAGCATGGGAGTAGACTGGGTGCGTGGGCCTACCGACCCTCCAAGTTAACATAGTTCACGTGGAAGTCATTATTAAATATTAGTGTACTATTTCGCTAGCATTGAGCGCTTTCTTTCTAGAGTGTCGTTTAACAATCAACTATAGCCCCAAGATAGTACTATAAGCGGTGGCTGTGCTAGCCCGGCTCCGCCCGAGAAATGAGCCTTGTCTCTCTACATAGCCTTGTGGGTATATACCGATTCTCTAATACGGTCTTAGTCTTTTTATTAAGTTGGCGATGCCATCTCATCTGTTGAAATAAACAAAGTGGACACCCAATATCAAATACTCCGGTCAACAATGGCCCTTCTTCTCCATTCCGACATAAATGCTCTCCACAAGGCAAGCAAGGCCAAATTGATCCATATGAAGATTCAGCGTGAGAGGCGTGAGAGTGAGAAGAACTATGAATATGACTTTTCAGGATTGCAGTACCCAGGAGAGACAGATGGATCTGGGCTACCGTTGATCCCTTCACCTAGTCTTTTCAGTTCTCTACATTCAACAACAGCCGATAGCCCATGGTTAGTTGAGCACGGTATACCCACAGTGGCGCATTGTGCTACGCATCTGGAGCTTCTCGAGGTATTCTTTGCATTACGCAATAAAATTATAAATTCCGAACAATTGGACAATACTTTCGGAGTGAAAGTGGTGGCGAAAATTGTGTACAGAAGGAAATACGATTCTACGACAAAAGGATACGTCTCTCGACGAACCACATTGCGAGATGATTCAATCAAATTTAGAAGAAGGGAGAAATGGTCCTATTACCTGTCCATTGCTGTCGAACGTTTCAAATTTTGGATTGAGAAAGCCGACAAAGCTATGTTTGAAGAGTGGCGCTCATCATCCAAAAAACCCGCCCTACCATGTTTACCTCCATTGGGTAGGTTGGCAAGCTATCTACTACGGAAAGAAAAATAAGCTAATCGATGCATGGATAGATGTGCTTATGGTTTGGCACGCTTTTCTACTTAACCCTATAGACTTTGATTCTTACTGCGGAGATCATAGCCTCTACGCAATTCGCCAGATACAGTTTCCGTGGGTGCAAATTGTGAGTCTAAGACCCCAGATTTGTTTGTGCTCTTATTAACCACTGACTGTGAACAGCACAATTCCATAGATACAGATGAATGGACGTACGAGGTTCCTCTGGGGGCAAACGATTGGACCACCAAGGTCGCGAACATGGAGCCAGATCTTTTTGTTTATCTCCAACAGACCGGCGCAATACCAAAATCCATATCTAGGACATTGAGAAAATATGGCGACAGCAATGTACCTATCGGGAGTATGTGGGACTACTTAAGAGGCTTTGGCCTGAGTCGGAGAGAGGAAATTTTTCTCGATCTTTTACTCAATATTCAAATGAAAGATAAAACAAGCGAGCGTTTGATAGGTAATGTCCTGCGCCAAGCTTCTTTTGTGGACAAGATGCACGATCATCTGTGGATCTGCAGCCCGGCTGCTGAGGGAACTCTTTATCGCGCAATCGCCCGATACCATAAGTTTCTCAAGCTCTTCCAGCTCTACCCTGGGAATATCCTGGTACCGACTCTCGACATCGATCTTGTTTGGCATACACACCAATGTTCTGCCGCGTTTTACGAAAACTCGATGCGGGAACGTACAGGCCGCTATATTGACCATGACGACAAGATCGGGAAGACAGCGCTAGATAGTGGAATAGATGAAACGCAGAAATTATTCCGCCTTCGGTTCGGCCAGGAATACTCGCTCTGCTTATGTTGGGACTGTGAAATGACATTGACGATGTTAGAGAAACTCGAGAAAAACTCGGCCCTTTTCCAAACTGACAGCATCGGGTCTATCGTGGAGCATGTGCAAAAACATGTAGAGTATCACCGATCTGTGGAATTAACCAGGCGTAGGGGTAGGGGGGCATCATAGAATACGGCATGAAAAGCCGCTCTTTGTATAGCAAGTCGAATCTATTTTCTATCCCCCAATTCCCTAAATCTACCACTGGTGTACCTTCAGTCCTACCTCACCGGTATTTCCGGCGTTGGGGCCGGTTAAGTATTACTCAAGGAATGAAATCCTCTTGCAGAAAACCCACAAGCAAAAAAGTGGTATACTGACTGGCCTGCCTGATATGAGTATATCTTGGCGTCTTTTTGCATTCACGCAAGTGGATGCAGAGTGAAAGAAAGTGCTTCAAGAGCGCCTGGCGCATATGATGATACAAAGACTCTTTGGAGTGACCCGTTAGCTCTTGAACAGCATCCTGATCTGGATGATAAAGATAGAGAAGCTCTTGAGAGACTAGATTCTGATTGATTTTCTCGACGCTAAATCGATAAAACTCCTAATAATAACTTTAAAATAAATAAATATATTTCATTGAAATATTGAACAAATTAGTTTGATAAATATATAATAAGCAGTTATACAATAAACTAATGAATGGATTATTATAATGAGACTGTTAGGCAACGCTGTGACAACTTTGAGCCCCAAGTGGGACAATTAAGCTTTGCACTGCCACGCTGTAGGGCGTCAAGCTGTTATCGGCCAAACACTTTCCAGTGCTCGACTATATTTATCCAAAAGAATCCTTGCCTTGCCTCTCAAAACAAAATATGCCGCGCACGAAGAAAACTGGCGGTCCGTCGCTCCAGATCGATGTCGCCTCACCACCATCCTGGACGTTTATCGCTGGAGATACCGTCATTGGGACCGTGTTTAGTCGGTCAGCCATTGTTGCGCCAGAAGCCACCGTCACAATAACCCTATTTGGGCGTGTTAAAACCAAAATCACCGTTAGAAAAAGCACTGGGAATGGATCTCGTACTGAACACTATCGGGGCCGATGGCTTCTCGTAGGCAGCGAGACCAGGCAAGTCCTCCACCGGGGCCCGGTGCACCTCGCTACAGGAAGCAGTGATCCTCTCTCTTGGCCTTTCTCGATTACAATTCCTACAAGGCCAGTTGATTCACTCGCGCGGCAAAGTGCTGGAGCGAAGAGCTTCCTCCCACTGAACAACATTGCCGATCATCTCTTGCCTGGAACCTTCTACTCCATCAGTGACGGTTGGGGAAGTAAGAAATCCGAGGCTTTTGTAGAATACTATCTCGAATCGGTGTTTCGTTACAGCCGTGGTAACTCATCCGAGAGCCATACGGCCACGTTCCCTCTAAATCTGCAGCATCCTTCGGCGACAATATCCCCTGTTCCCGAGCTTCAGCAAACCACGTTCCAGCTAGTAGTGCAGACTCAGCGACTATTACCAGGAATGAAGGATGAAGAGTTAACATTCAAGCAAAAGACACAAAAATTCTTCCATTCCTCCAAAGTTCCCACATTTGGGTACATTATCGAACTTCACTCGGCCCGTGTCATCCAGCTTGAAGACCCTTCTCCGATCCCGTTGGTGATACGATTCTCCCCGAACACAGCAATAACTAGCCCCAGTATTCAAGATACCATGCAGATAATTCGACTGGATTGGGTCCGGATGACCCTCAAATCCACCACTTCTGTCATTGCACCAGGAAACTGGAGTAACAGCAATACCCACGACCATGCCCACTCGTCTGAGCACGACCTCGGCTTGCCCTGGATTTTTGGAAATCTTAAAAACCCCGTCGTATTTGAGTCGGCTAAGGGAAGCCAAGAGGTTGATGTCGGCAAACTTCTTCAGCTTGTTCTCCATCCGACTGCGCTGCGTGCAGGAAACCGCCCGCAAGTCTCTGGACGAACCATTTCCCCTGATTTCGTCACATATAGCATCAAACATGAGCACTCGATAGAGTGGCAATTTTTATTTACTGTCGCGGATGAGACGAACAAAAAGAAGACAACTACATCGGTTAGAATAGTACCACCAATTCGAAATGACCCCAATCCGCCTGAATACTCCAAAAAGGAGTAACCTTGCACATGATGCTCTGCATTTGCCGTTCTTGGCTGCTCAAGAGCCCGACATCTCAGAATACTATCTTAATGTCGGCGATACAGAACAGCCAATCATATAATGTCCCTACTAGTACTGCTAGCTAATTATAGTAACAAACGTCGGTCCAACCTTTGTGTCTATTGTGATTTATACATATCGACTCCTCGTCGCACAGCTTCAGGATGATAATGTCCGTAACTTCTTTTTATCATGAACTTCCCGTCGTATACTCGCAAGCCCCAGGTGCATGGAGAACCTGATCTGGCGGAAGACTTTCAATGTCATGCAGAGATGATGGCGGCTTACAGCAACGGTCTTCGGGATACATTTCATCAATTCAGCGAGTGTCATACTCATGTGAGTGCGTTAATTTATTGACGCTATGGAAAAATGAATGCTGAATATCTCTTCTTTTATGTAGACAAGTCCTGTCCTCTACGATACATGCATGAAATCTTATGATGCGAGTTCTTGACAACCCCGGAGAAAATAGTTCCCGGGATTGCCACATGCATGAATAACAATGGATCTAGCTTTGTGTGGTGGAATAATTTGAATCTCGGCTTGAAGTATCATAGCATAAATACCAGGCCAAAGAAAGATACGGTGCCTAGCCTTGGGTATCTTGGACCTCACAAGAATATGGCGCTTCCCACATTTGATGAAGAAGAGCTGCTACAACTCCTTGCAGAGTTTGTCAAGCTAGAGAGTAGATTCATCCTCAAGTGAGTATCCTAGGGCTGG